>NC_086210.1:3392500-3992500 GCF_035770615.1 Melospiza melodia melodia
GAGATCTTCAACCTCTGGCTTATTACCGGTACAATTCCAGATGCGCTGCGGGACTGCAGGACAGTCTTGATACCCAAGTCTTCAGATGTAGAGAAGCTTGGTGATATCAATAACTGGAGGCCTATCACTATTGGTTCAATGGTGATTAGGCTATTTTCCAGGATCGCCACGGCGAGGCTGTCCAAAGCTTGTCCCATTAACCCCCGGCAACGGGGTTTTATTTGCGCATCAGGGTGTGCCGAGAACCTCAAGTTGTTACAACTTGTGGTAAAAACAGCAAAAGGAGAGCACAAACATCTGGGGGTCGTGTTCGTGGACATCGCTAAGGCATTTGACACCGTGTGTCATGAGCATGTATTTGAGGGTCTGGTCCAGAGAGGTGTGGATTCACACGTGATTGATTTAGTGAGGGAAATGTATCGTGATGTCAGGACGTACATTTCCGTTGGAAGGGGAAGAACAGACCCCATATACATTCGCTCAGGTGTCAAACAGGGCAACCCTATGTCACCTCTGCTGTTTAATTTAGCGATGGACCCCCTTCTATGTAAACTTGAACGTGAAGGTGAAGGTTTCCATCATGGGGGTTGGAAAACTACGGCCATGGCATTTGCCAATGACCTAGTGCTCCTGAGTGATTCCTGGGAAGGCATGTGTTGTAACATCAAAATTCTGGAGGCCTTTTGTAATCTTACTGGCCTCAGTACGAAGGGTGAAAAATGTCACTTTTACACTTTGGCTTTTACATCAAGCCAACAAGGGACTCATATACTATCAATGATTGTCCCGCATGGGTAATAAACGGATCCCCTCTTAACATGATCGACCCAGGTTCCTCAGAAAGATATCTTGGCACATGGGTAGACCCCTGGACTGGCTTCGCAGACCCTAGATTATCAGAGAAGCTAACTGTTTGGCTCCATCGAATTGATCGTTCGCCTTTAAAACCTCTCCAGAAAGTCGATATACTCAGGACTTATACTATTCCGAGACTGATATATTTGGCTGACCATACTGAGGTTAAGGTGGGCCTCCTCGAATCCCTTGACCAGTTGATTCGTAATACGGTCAAGGAATGGCTTCATCTTCCACAAAGTACATGTGATGCGATCTTGTACTCGAGTTTCAAAGATGGTGGTTTAGGTCTCATCAGATTGGTGGCGCTCATTCCAAGTATACAGGCGAGAAGACTGCATAGATTGGCACAGTCTTCGGATGAGACTCTTGTGAATTATTTGAAGGAAATCCATCTGGAACGGTTATTTGAAAGACTGTGGCTAAAAGCAGGGGGGACACAAGAGTCCGTCCCATCAATTTGGGAGCCTCTACCGGCGGTAGAGTTGGGGGGTGATGATGAAGCCCGGCTTGAATGGGAAGCACCCGCTCCTAAAATTTGCTATCCAAAACCGTGTAATTGGAGGAAATTAGAATTTCAAAAGTGGATCCACCTGGTATCCCAGGGTCATGGAATTGAAAATTTTGAAAATGATGAGATCAGTAATGCCTGGATAAGGTGGTTTGGGGGCATACCTCACCGAAAATTAATCACGGCCCTACAATTAAGAGCCTATGTCTACCCGACAAGGGAATTCCTGGCTAGGGGTAGACAGGAGAATGTTGTTCAATCCTGCCGACATTGTGGAGCTAGATATGAGACCGTGGCCCACATTGTCGGCAACTGCGCCATCACTCAGGAAGCCAGGATTAAGAGACATAACGCCATCTGTGAAACTCTTAGTGAAGAGGCTAAGAGGGAGTGTTGGGCAGTAGACAAGGAGCCACACATTAGGAATGAGGCAAACGAATTGTTTAAACCGGATTTGATCTTTGTTAAAGGGTCTAAAGCAGTCGTGGTTGACGTGACAGTGAGGTACGAGCACTCTGAAATCTCATTGAGTGAAGCCACCTCGGAAAAGGCCAAGAAATATCAGCGCCTTCATAAGCAGATCGAACAATTGACGAATGCAAAGGAAATTGAATATGTTGGCTTCCCCATGGGAGCCTGTGGCAAATGGTTAGGCAAGAATACTGAGGTGCTGACCACCCTTGGTCTCTCTAAAACGAGGCTAGAGAGAACCGCGAGGGCCCTAGCATCTAAAGTACTCTTCGCCTCTGTCGATATTGTACATATTTTTGTAAGCAAAGCTAGATCGACTGTATCTGTAAATACATTGTAAATAAACAAGGCCCCTCCCCTTGGCTGGGTCCACTGGACAGTGGAATCGGTTTTGGGTGGGAGGGGTTCATCCCTCATAACCGCGTCTTAGCCCATATTTGGGTTAAAAATTCTGATTTGGACATCAGGTGGACGGGCCACCTTACTTAACCTGGAAAAGGAACATATACAGTTTGTATGTGTTTAATAAATAGCCAAATGCCTCGTCATCTAATTAGTGACGCACATGAATGGATGAACGAGATTCCCACTGTCCCTACCTACTATCGAGCGAAACCACAGCCAAGGGAACGGGCTTGGCGGAATCAGCGGGGAAAAAAGACCCTGTTGAGCTTGACTCCAGTCTGGCACTGTGAAAAGACATGAGAGGTGTAGAATAAGTGGGAAGCCAGGCACGCGCTCGGCGGTGCAGGGCGACCCGCCCGCCGGCGTCCCGGCCATCAGTGAAATACCACTACTCTGATTGTTTTTTCACTTACCCAGTGAGGCGGGGGGGGGCGAACCCCGAGGGGGGCTCTCGCTTCTGGCGCCAAGCGGCCGGTGCGCGCCGGCCACGACCTGCTCGGGGGACAGCGGCAGGTGGGGAGTTTGACTGGGCCGGTACACCTGTCAAAGCGTAACACAGGTGTCCTAAGGCAAGCTCAGGGAGGACGGAAACCTCCCGTGGAGCAGAAGGGCAAAAGCTCGCTTGATCTTTATTTTCAGTACGAATACAGACCATGAAAGCGGGGCCTCATGATCCTTCTGGCTTTTTTGGGTTTTAAGCAGGAGGTGTCAGAAAACTTAATACAGGGATAACTGGCTTGTGGCGGCCAAGCGTTCATAGCGACATCGCTTTTTGATCCTTCGATGTCAGCTCTTCCTATCATTGTGAAGCAGAATTCACCAAGCGTTGGATTGTTCACCCACTAATAGGGAATCTGAGCTTGGTTTAGACCGTCATGAGACAGGTTAGTTTTACCCTTCTGATGATGTGCTGTTGCAATAATAATCCTGGGAACCCTTGGGATGGGATGGGATGTGTTATCCCTGAGAGAAGTGAGGCCAATGGAGATCTCTCCCCTGAACACATTGCCTGCAGAACCCCTTCCAGAGCCCAGCTGAAGGCCTGGCCTTTGGGCTGGGATCAGTTTGGTCAGAGGGGTGACCTCCTTTGACCAGGGACACATCCTACTCTAGTGGGGGATGTTGCTGAGCAGGGCTTTGAGGGTCAGGCTGAAATGAATGTGCCAAGGGACAGTGAAGGGGCCTGGGAGGTTCCTCTCCACTCCTGGTGTGTGGCAGAAGGGTCTCACCCTCTTGTGGGTGTCTGTTCTCTGGTGGGACTGAGGCACCTGTGTGGTGCCCGAGTGCTGTGGCAGTTGAGACAGCTCCCTGGCCCAGGAGAGCCTCAGTGGGCCCGAGGGTCAGGAACCCCCCAGCACTGCATGGGGCTCCTGGGCCAGCTGTGGGATGTGTTCTGCCCCAGAACCTGCTCAGTGCAGTCCTGGAGGTCCTGGGGAAAAGGTCCTTGTTAAATGTCCGGGTTTTCTTTTTTATTTTATTTTCATATCTACTTCATGTTCAGGATATGTGGTTCATGACTGTCTGGTTGGGAAAGTCCTAAACCTGATATTCGACACAGTCGTTAAGTGTGCTGGATCCCATTGCTCTTGTCTGTGGCCATCCTGGGAACCCTTGGGATGGGATGGGATGTGTTATCCCTGAGAGAAGTGAGGCCAGTGGAGGTCTCTCCCCTGAGCACATTGCCTGCAGCACCCCTTCCGGAGCCCAGCAGAAGGCCTGGCCTGTGGGCTGGGATCAGTTTGGTCAGAAGGGTGACCTTCTTTGATAAGGGACACATCCTACTTTAGCAGGGGTCTTCCTCACAATTGGTAATGATTTCAAAGACAGAGCACATCCCTTCTGGGATTTCCTTTCCTTTCTTTGAGCACTAAAGGAGGAATCTCACCCTGGGTTTAGCTACAGGGACAAAAGGCAGAAGCCTTTCTGTGCAGGTGAGTGCCAGTCCTTGCCCACACTTCCTGGAAACGGAACCCTGCCAAGCAGGAAGGAGATCCAGAGGTGAGGGCCTGGTGCAGTCAGATTGAGCAGTCCCACCTGTCCATAAATTCCCATTTCCAAAGGCCTCCAGACAGTCCTTTGTTATGTTGCCCATCCCCATGCAGATGCCCAGGACCCTGGGATCCCAGGGTGCACAGATGTCCCTGCAGTGGGCTTTTCCCAGCACAGGCCAGGACAGCCTGGAGGAGAGGAAACAAAAAACCAACCTGTAGAAGACCCAAGAAGAGACCCTCAAAAAGAGACTTTAAAACAGAGGAGTTCATCATCCTCAGGCAGGATGGGTGGGCTCCCCTTCAAACAAGCAATGTCAGTTTCCCACTGACACCAATCCTTTTCTACAGGATGGACAAATAAGGAGTAAATAAAAACCCACGGAATGTGACATAGATGAAGACTTCCAGGAGCCCAGTTGCGAAGTGTGGATGTTCAGGGACATCACACCATGACCAATATGATCAAGTGAAGCCAAATTTATTATCCCTAAAAAGACTAGATTTATAATAAGTTTCTACTGCCCACGCTTCTCTAGCTAATACATGATTGGTTAATCCTAGCTGTTAACACATCTAAATTAAATGCTGATTGGATCATCTAATTTTTCGTGCATCTTGCTGTGGTTGTCTGGCCCACCCATTGCTTTCTCTTTTTTCTCACTCTCCCAAGCTTGCTGACAAACTTGCTGAGTCCTGATGACTCTTCTTCTTGTATCTTTCTCAAGGATATACTGACCCCATTTCTGAATATGTCCATTATCCATTGTTTGTGAATGTGTTCATTGTCCATTAGTACAAGCAGGCTGGATTGTGCATCGGCCGAATATGGCCATTGTCTAGCAAGAACTCCTCAACCTACAAAAAATCCTCAACACCCCAGAGCCTGACCACGCCCCACAGCCCACCTCAGAAATGAACCACCCAGATTGGGTGGGGGGTCTGATGAAGGAGATGTGTGAGATGGGCCAGATGCTGAAGGAATACACTTCCCCAGCTGGTGAGGAAACCTCCCCCTGCCTCAAAGAGGGAGAGTCTGATGGTGCAGCAGCGGAACCCACAGATGTTACAACTGTCCAAGTTCCAGCTGAACTGCAGAGGCAGTCACAGCCAGCAGCAGTTGCTCTGTGGAAACGAGGCGGTCTAAGATGAAATCAGAGCACCCAGACAAGGATAAGAATGGAGGGCCCTCACAACTCACAGGGGAGCCAATGGTTGAGATCATCACTGAGTCCCTGATGTACAAAAGTCTCTGTAATCTGCACACAGACATTGTACGCACAGGGATGTGAGGCTTATACAACCTGGTTACTCTGGGTCTGGGATCTTATGGGTACAGGTGTCCAGCTGGATGGTGGTGAGGCAAGGAATTTGGGACGCTTGACCCAGGACTCAGGTATCAATCAGATTTTTGTAAGGGAGCCAGGGCTTTTAATAAGTGTCAGAGAGAGGTTTGTTCATAGGGAGAGAATGCAGGAGCAGCACCATAGAATGTGCTGGAAGACTAGAGGATGGGATCCAACAGCTGAGAGAAGTAACAGTATTGGAGGTACTCTTTGGGAGGGATAGACAGCATGATAATGACCCCAACAAGGTCAGGTGCACAGGGCAAATGTTGTGGAGCCTGGCAAATCTGGGGCCATCTCAATACACCACCTTTATTGCAACAATTAATGCCAATACCGGCTGGGAGACAGTGGGTCATGGGGAGATGTTCAAAGGGGAGACAATGACAAGTCAGGGCAGACTTTGCTGAGCTCTGTGCAAGCCCTTTCTCCCAGCCCTGCCCCTGTTGCTCTGTGCCCCCCAGTTTTCCTTTTCTCAGAGCTCTTCCTTCAGCCCCGTGCCTGGAATTTTTCTGGGATCTGGCCCCATTGCTGTGATGAGCAGGGGCTCTGCCCATGGACACCAAGGGGTCAGCTCTGCTCTGAAGCAGTGGGGTCACGGAATGGGGACAGGGGCAAGTCCTGGGGTTAGATTCCATCAGCTCAAACAGCTCCTGAGGCTGAGGAGCTCAGCAGCATCTTCTGTCCCAGGACTAAGGGAGGGTGATGGCCAAAGGCAGTTTGAGAGGGTTTCCTGCTTCACCCAGGGAGAGCAGAGACAGCTGTGCAAGGCAAGAGCAGTGGCTGGAACTCAGTGAAGGGCTAGGGGAGCTGCTCTGTCACTCCGTCGGTCCCCAGCTGCCCTTTTCTGCAATCCAGGGCAGTCCCTGTGTTCCCCTGGAAATCAGCCTGACACAACTGAGAGCAGAGGGACCCACAGCAAAGCAAACTGGTTTAGCCTTTCTCAGAGTCCCAGCCCCACTCTGGCCAAGGACACTCCTGTTCCCCAGTGTACCCTGGAGGCAGCTGACAGCTTGGATGGCATCCTGAGGACACACCAAGGGTCCTGTCCATGGCAGTGCTTGAGGAGAGTGGGCTCATTGCCAGGGTCCCAGGCTGCCCTGCCCAGAGCTCCCCGGGCACAGGGAGCTGGGACACCCCATTGCTGTGCTCAGCCTGCACAGGAGGAGCCCAAGGGCTGGGCCTGGCCCTGCAGCTGGAACTGCCATTGCAGAGAGCCCCTCAGCAATGCCAGCAGCACCTGGGCAAGGCAAGGAGAGAGAGAGAGCTGGGCCTGAGGAAAAGCCTTTCCCTGGCCAGCCCTGCCCAGCCCCTGCCAGGCAGCAGCAGGGCAGGACAGTGGCCCTCAGGCCCTGGTCAGCAGGGAATGGGCACATGGCCGCAGAGATGCCCTTCATCTCTGGGGCTGCTCTGCTGGCCCAGGAGGGACTGAGGGCCCTGAGCCCCCGGGCTGAGGGCTGTGCTGGCTGCGAGGGGACACAAGAGCTGTGCTGCTCAGGGTAGTGTCTGCCCTGCAGGGCAGGCCCAGCAGGTGCCACATCTGCCCTGCAGCAGGGCTGCCCTCAGCACTGCCTCCCTCCCTCCCTCCCTGCCCACGGCTCTGCTGCTGGAGCTGCCCCAGCCCCAGCTGCTCTTGTGGCCCCGGGCTCCTTCCCTGCCAGAGCTGCCGAAGCCCAGCCCAGCCCCTGGGCCAGCCCTGCCCTGCAGCTGCTGGGTCCTACAGGGATTAAAGAACAGCTCCCCCAGCCTGCGCACCAGGGAAAGGTGATGCTGCATGGATCTGGAGGCTGGGCAGGTGTAGGCTCTTGCTGAGGTTCCCAGGAAAACTCAGTGTGATGGCTGAAGAACCTCAGCCCCTGCTCTGGCCCGCACAGCTGAGTTTCCATTGCCACCAAGCTGAGCAGGGAAAAGTGGGAGCACAGGTTCAGGAAAGCAGAGACCCAAGCAGGAAACCCCTGCCCTGAATGACCCCATGAAAAGTCCCCTCAGGAATGAGCTGGGCATGAGCTGGAGCTCTGAGCAGCCCTGGCCCACACAGCACCCTCTTCACAGCAGCAGGACCTGCCCTGGCAGGAGTCACTCCGTGCACCCACCGCTCACCTGCAGCGTCCATGGGGAGCTGCCAGGCAGGCTGAGAGCTGCCCCTGGCAGGTGGCACATGCCCTGGGCTGGCCAAGAGCCCTGAGGGCTGCAGGAGCTGCTCTGCAGGAAAGCCCTGGGCAGCCCTGACTGCAGCCCCAGCTTCACCCCATGCAGCCATCCCTGGCAGCAGGAGCTGTCCTGCCCTGTCCCTCTGACGGTGCCCAGGGCAACCCCACTCTGCAGCACATCCTCCCCCAAAGCAGAAAGGGCAGCAGAGCCATCCTTACAGTCACATCAGTCCTGCCATCTCCAGCTTTAGGAGGTCCCTGCAGCCAGAAACTGACTGTGTCAAAAACTGGGAAGATTTCTCCATGAATGAGCTTAAAATTGTCCTTCCAGTTCCTTTAAGTCTCTCTCTGCTTCACTGCTCTCAGGTACCTGCAAGCAGTGCCCTCAGCCCTGCTGGACTGAGAGAAAAGCTGCTCATCAGGAGAAATGACTTTTTGTGTTCTTCTTGGTTTCCAAGAGCTCCTGTGGCAGAAGCCCAGCCCAGCTCAGCAGCACAGACACAGCACAAGGACTTTAATGACCCTCTCAGGGCTTTGCTGCTGTTTACATAAGACTCAGTCCCAGAGAGTGTTCAAAGAACTTCTCAGGAACTAAAAATTAAATTTAAACTCCAAAGTTTCTACAAGTTTTAATGGGTCCCACTGAGGGACACAACTGAGGAAGTTCTCCAGGCAGAGCAGAACATTGGAGGCAGTGATGACACGTGGGGACAGCAAGGGAAAGGTGTCTCTGGTGCTGAGCAAAGCTGGATGTGTTTGAGGAATGCAAAGGGCCAAGGCCTGAGCCCCAGCCCCTGGCCAGGCAGATCCTGTCCCTCCCTCCTTGCTCAGGGCTCTTCCTGGGATGGGCACTGGCATGCGGGGATGTGCAATGCCAAGGGCAGGATCATGGGGCGGCATCTGCCAGGCTGCTGAGCAGGGACAAGGAGACAATGAGGCCCCAGGCCTGCAAGGGTCACTTGTCCCCTCCTGGCCCCAGGGCCAGCAGCCATGGCCAAAGTGCTGCCCAAGTTGGCTCTGGCAGGGCTGTCTTGCAGCTGCTGCCCATCCCTGTGCCCTGTGCAGCCCAGGCTGTCCCACGGAGTCCCTGCCCTGTGCCTCTGTCCCTGCAGGCTGTCGGCATCCCCCGGCTGCCCCACCTGGCTGGGCCCTTCCTTTGCTGACAGCTCTGCCTCCTGCCTCCCTCTGCCTGCCCACACAAAGCCTTTGGCTCATTATCAAAAGGGTTAATTCATTTTTACTGTGCCTGTGAGCTTTTAGCACAGGAACAAGGCATGCAGGGGCTGCCTTCCCAGCAGGAATGGTTGGAAGACAACAAGACATCTGGCTCAAGAATGCAGTGATAGAAAAAAGGACTAAATCTGGGAACTTGGGGTGGGTTTTACGGTAATGGATAAATTCTAATACACATTTAGTGACATTGGGAGAATTACATGTTCACATAATGTTAGGAGTTATCCCTTGCTAGACCTCAGGCCTGAATAAATGATGCCCTCTTAAACTGCAAATGTGGGAGATTAGGGACTTATTGGAAGATCTAGTGATGTTACGGGTAGACAGAACCCCTCCCCTTTACTGTTAAAGTTACTTAGCCCCCCCATTTTGTTGGCCGTTAACCCCCGTTAAAAATAACCCTGTGTAACCGTTAATAAATGCCATTTGCCATCCACCACATTGGTGTCTGCGAGTACGTGGCCTGAGTGGCAGGGGCATTGTCACTGTGCCATTCCCGAATAAGGTCATCACACCTCCAGCGGAGGCAACAAAGTGGTGCCAAAACCTGGGACTTTGCCCGGGGGACGGGAATCGCCTGGTCGGGTGAACGACGGCCGCAGCAGCTGGCCCAGCTCGGCGGGGAGGATACTCCCGGACCAGCGAGAGGAATGGAGGCCCTTGCGAAGGTCATTTTTCATGTTCACAGGCAGTGGGGTATTGACTGCAAGCCAGGGGATTTTGCCCTCGTAGTATCAAGGCTATTGCGGATTGGGGTTATTGGGCAGCCGGTGGATATTCTCCACACAGAAATGTGGTATAGGTGTACCAAGGCCCTAGCCGAGGAGGCCATATCCTCAGGCTCGGGGCGGAATCTCAAATTATGGGGGAGAGTCGTGTGGGCTCTACGGAAAACACGGCAGGAGCAAGAAACGTGGAAAGCCGCGCAGAACTGTTTGCCTGTGGTGCCCTGGCTGGGTGCTGGGGCGGCTACGCAGACTGTGGGTGATTGTGATTTTGCTGAGCGCAGGGATTCACAGCCGTGGGGACGCTCTTTGCGGCTCCCAAGCCCAGGCGCGCCGGCTGACGGAAAAGACCGGGCGCAGTCATTTTGGGACGGGCTGTTGGAGAAAGCGCGAGGCACCACCGTTTAACTCGGAGGCGCAAGGCACCGTCATTAACTCAGAGTCTGAGAGCCTGGGCGGAGCCTCCGCCTTCCGCGCCGCAGGGTGGCGAACCCCCGGGTGGGGGGACGTGGACGTGGTCGGCGGGAACAGAGAGGGTTTGCAGGACACCGCACACGCAGGCAGGAAAGAGGGGAGGGTTTTTCCCCAGTTCTCAGACGCGGCACGGACACCGCCAAGCGGGAACGGAGCCAGATCGGGATTGGGACAGCGCAGGCGTTGGTCACAGGCAGAGAGGACGTTCCCAAGACCGCGCCTGCGCCGAGACGAGTGCAGGGGAGGCGCGGTCAGGGCAGAAGCGCCTGCACTCCCGTGATGGCACAGGCAGAGACGGGGCATGGTCAAGGTGCAGAGGGTGCCCGAGGTACCAGCCCTGCTCCGGTCCCGCGGCAGTGGGCACGCAGCCAACCCCAACAGCCAGCTTCCATGTGTTTCACTATCTCTTTGTGTGATCATCTACAAGACATGTGTCTCTTCAGAATCTTGTCTTTTTGTTTCTTAACTACTCATGTTTTTTAGGTTTCTTTTAAATCCAGATTGCCAGTTTCGTGTTTTTCTTCATTTATTATTTCTTCAGTTATTATACAGTACCTCAGCCGAGAATTCAAGAGGTTTGCTGTGTTTGAAGAATTTCTCTCCTGACAGAAGTTTTGGAGGGATTCAATTCTTTAATAGTTTGATTGATCTTTATTCGTAAGGTTTCCTATTCATAATTGCTGTTTTTAAGAGTCTTGTTTTAAAATATATTAAGTAATGCACATCAATTAGAGTTTGAACTCTTGCCAAGTTCTAGCTCTACTTGAATGGAATGATTGAGAATCAGCCCAGATGTTTTCTGCAACAAGAAGTATTCAAGTCGTTTTGGCTTGGCAATTTGACCATATATGATAGCTGAGCCTGATTTCAAAGGGAGTTTGGAGAAACATGAATCTGGACATGAGTTCTCCAGTTCTCTGTTGTTTCAAGGTTCATCAGCTGTCGCAGACTCTGGGATGACAGTTCAGTGTTGTAGTGACTGATAATTGTATGATTTCAGATGTGTTATTGGTTATGTGTATTATCTGATTGATTGCTAATTGTTGTTATCTTACATTTCCCTATGCAATATTGCATAGAGACTGAAACAGAACAGATCAATGTTTTATTTTCACATCAGGACCCATTCTTCACCTCCAAGATTTTGAGATAATCCTCCAGTCCCTGTGGGGACATGGATTTGTTTGTGTTTTAGCAAGCGCAAAATTCCAGGTAGACCTCAGTAAATAATGTCAAACTTGATCAAGTGCATGAGAATGTTGACAAGAAGCATGGGCAAGAAAATGCAGACCATTCCACAAGGAAAAAAAAAAAAAAAAAAAAAAAGAAGAAGCACAGATGTTGACTGCACAGAGATTCCAACCCTTGTGCTTCACCCACAGAAGATTGTAGACTTTACATTGCTTCATAGATGAGAGCCACGCAGTGATACCTACTAGTGTCACTAGAACTTTGCCCAAAAGACAAGACATTTTAATAATTAGTAAAGACAGAAGCAGCATCCTTAGACTTGTCATTTATCCTTCGATTGTTTCAGCAAATCAGAATGAAGAGCTGACAGACTTAGCCAAAACTCTTCAACCACTACTGACTGTTCCAGAGAACACCCCAGTAGCCAAAGCTACTGCTTTGCCACCACATGCAGCAGAACAAGTCATGCTAGTTTTTGATCAGCAAGACTTTCCCTCTAGAGACCACGTCCATAGAATTCTCCAGTGTTCGTCATTCAGAAGAAAACTTCAGGCTCATAGAGACTGCTGCACAAACTCAAGAAGATCAATGAAGTCATTGAGGACATAGAACTGCTTCAGCAAAGACTTCCTTCACTCTCAGTGATTAGCCACTTGTGATCATTGATCTCAAAAACTGTTTCTTCAGCTTCCTCCTCCATCCAGATGATGCTCCTCCAGTTGCATTCTACGTCCCAAACAACAACAAAGAAAAGCCTCTACAAAAGTACCAACACAACAAGAGCTGCAAAAAGCTTGTGACCATCCTGCAGAACAGACAAGAACTGAACCTCCTGTTCATGCAACAAAGAAGCCTGTGTGCTGCCTTGAAAGAACAATGTTGTTTTTACGCAGACCATACCGAAGTCTTAAGAGACTCCATAGGCAAACTGAAAGAAAGGCTAGCACAGAGAAAGACTGAAAGAAAAGCCCAGCAAAGATAGTTTGAGTCATAGTTTGACTAGTCCCCATAGCTGACCACCCTTGTTTCCTCCTTATTAGGCCCAGTTGCTATGATACTCCTCACATTGATTTTTAGACCTTGCATTTTAAACAAGTTAGTACTGTTTGTTAAAAACCAGTTAGAAAAAGTTAACATTTTATTTGTTGACCACCAACAGTTGCTTTGAAGCGTGTTAATTGCAGACATGTTGTATTGTTTTTTACCAGTTGTCAGTTTTGCCATGTATCAGTTTGATAGCCTTTGTATTTTTATAACCTTTACACTTTCTGTGGTTTTAATTAATCATAAAGGGGGGGGGCAAATCTGGGAGATTAGGGACCGATCAGAAGATCTCGCAATGTTATGGGTAGACAGAACCCCTCCCCTTTACTGTTAAAGTTCCTTAGCCCCCCGTTTTGTTGACCGTTAACCGCCATTATATAACCCTGTGTACCCATTAATAAACGCCATTTGCCATCTATCACATTGGTGTCTGTGTGGCCCGAGCAGCAGGGGGATTGTCACCGTGCTGTTCCTGAATCAGGTCATCACACCTCAAGCGGAGGCAACATGCAAATTAGTGTTAATGAGTCTTATTCTGATATTTTGAGATTTGGTGTTGGCGAGGCCTCACAGAACCAAGGACTCAGCTGTGACACGGTGCAAACTCATGGAACAAAGGGTCCATGGTGACACAGCAGAACAGAACTCCATGGAACCAAAATCCATTCTGGCACATTGGAGCCACATTGAACCAATGTGATACTGCGGCTCCAAGGAGACCATTGTGACTCTGAGAAACCTCTTGAAAAAAGGGTCCATTCTGACACAGCAAGGCCTGGTGGAACCATGTGTCCATTGTGACATTTCAGAACCTCACGGAACCAAGGTGACCGTATTCTACTATGGAACCTCATGGAACAAAGGGGCCATGCTGACACTGCAGAACCAAGGAGAATGATGCTGGCAGTGTGAGAGCTCATGGAACCAGAAGTCCATTGTGACACAGCAAGGCCTTGTGGAACTAAGGGTCTGTTGTTAAACAGTGTGGCCACATGGAGCCAAGGGGCCACTGTGACACTGTGGATCCAAGGAGACCATTATGACTCAGGAGCCTCATGGAACCAAGAGTCCATTGTTCCACTGTGGGGCCCTGTGGAATCAAGGGGATGACAGTGACATTGTGGGGCCTCATGGAACAATGGAGACTGTGCTGACCCTTTGGGACCCACTGGAACCAAGGGGCCATTATAGCATGGCAGGGCCTCATGGAATCAAGGGGACTCCAGTGAACACCATGGGTCTCCATGGGATGAAGGGTCCAACAGAACCAAGGAGGCCGTTGTGACGCACCGGGGCATCATGGAACCAAAGGTCCATTGTGACACAGCAAGGCCTCATGAAATCATGGAGGCCATTTTTACACTTTGAGGCCTTGTGAAACCAAAGGGCCGTTGTGACACTCCAGAGCCTTGTGGAGCCAAGGGGACCACAGTGACACTGTGGGGCTCAGTGAAACCAATGGCCTGTTGTGACACTGCAAGGCCTTAGGGAATCATGGAGACCATTGTGACACTGAAGGCATCATTGAACCAAGGGGCCATTGTGACACTACAAGACCTCATGGAAGCAAGGAACCATTGTGATACTATGGAGTGTTGGCAGGCCAAGGGGCAGTTGTCACACTGTGTGGCATCATGGAACCAAGGAGTCCATTGTGACACTAGAGGGCCCATGGAACTAAGGATTCATGGAACAGTGTGGGACCCCATGGGACCAAAGATCCATTGTGACATTGTGGGGCCTCATGGAATCCTGGAGGCTATGATGACACTTGGAGGCCTTGCTGAATCAAGGGGCTCTGCAGGGCCTCATGGAACCAAGGACACCCTTCTGACACTGTGAGTCCGCATGGAACCAAGGGTCCATTGTGACACCATGGAACCAAGGAGACCCCAGTGACACTGCAAGGCCTCATGGAAGCAAGGGACCATTGTGACACTGCAGGGCCCCATGGATCCAAGGGAACGGGTAACAGCTCTGGTTGGCTTGGCCTGACTGGTCCAACTGCCCTTGGTATGTTGAGGGTCTCTTCACCTGGACCCCTGAGACACTGGGGCTCTGGACTTTCCTTCAGATAGAAAAGAACTATCCATCTCATTCAAACATCCATGGCCAAAATGGGATTTCCCCTTCAAAATTCTCAACATCCAGGGATTGCTCCCAGATAAAGCTGCCATTACCAAAAAGTCTGTCTGACCTTTACTTCCTGAGAGCTGTCGCTCACCTGCCTTCAAACACTGTAAGGCTCAGTGCTTTCCTTCCTATGGAAAAGAGCCCTCCCTCCTGAACAGGCACCCCTGGCCAAAATGAGTACTTTTCCTCCAAAATTCCCTATATGCAAGGGTTTCACTCAGACAAAAGCTGCCAGGACAGACTGCTCTAGCTGGCCTTGGTCTCTGGTGGTCACCTCTGTTCTGCCCTGAAACACTGGCCCTTTCCTTCCCATGGAAAAGAACCATCCTTCTTCTCCAGGTGCCCATGGCCAAAATTGGGATTCCACCTCCAAAAGTCCTATATCCAAAGATTGCTCCTACACAAAAGCTGCCATTACAGACCGGTCTGTCTGGCCTTGGCCTCCTTAGGGCCAGCTCTCATCTGCCTTCCAAACACAGGGGCTCCATGCTTTCCTTCCTATGGAAAAGAATTGTAAACGTAAGATAGGGGTGAACTCAGTTGCCCAGATGAAGTGCATGTATACAAATGCACGAAGTTTGGGCAACAAACAAGAAGAGCTGGAGGCCATGGTACAACTGCAAAGCTATGATGTAGTTGCCATCACGGAAACGTGGTGGGATGACTCATATAACTGGAGTACTACATTGGCTGGATACAGACTCTTCAGGAGAGATAGAAAAGGAAGAAGAGGAGGTGGCGTAGCTCTTTATATTAAGCAAACCTTCGATGCCATTGAAATTGAAACAAAGGAAGAAGGTGTCGAATGTTTATGGATAAGAATTAAGGGGAAGGCTAACTACGCCGACATCACATTGGGAGTCTGTTATCGTTGACCTGATCAAGAAGAAGAAGTCGACGATCTATTCTATAAGCAGTTGTGCAACGTTTCAAGAGCATCAACCCTTGTTCTTGTTGGTGACTTTAATCTACCAGATATCTGCTGGGAATTTAACACAGCAGTCAAGAGGCAATCAAGAAAATTCTTAGAAACTATGGAAGATAACTTTTTGTTACAACTGGTAGATGAACCCACCAGGGAAAGGACTACATTAGATTTGTTATTTACAAACAGGGATGGGCTGGTGGGGGACGTGATGGTTGGAGGTCGTTTAGGGCAGAGCGATCATGAAATAATAGAGTTTTCAATACTTGGCGATGTTAGGAGGAGCACGAGTAAAACTCGTACATTGGACTTCCGGAGGGCGGACTTTGGCCTGTTTAAGAGATTAATTCAGAGTGTCCCTTGGGAAGCCGCCCTTAAAAATAAAGGAGTTCAGGAAGGGTGGGCTTACTTCAAGGCAGAGATCTTGAAGGCGCAGGAACAAACCATTCCTGTATCCCGAAAGATCAGTCAACGGGCCAAACGTCCAGCCTGGCTGGGTAAGGAGATCTTGGAAGAGCTTAGGAATAAAAAGAGGACGTATCAGAGTTGGAAAAAGGGTCAGGTCTCCAAGGATGTATTCAAGAGGGCTGCTAGAGTATGCAGGAAAAAAATTAGGGAGGCCAAAGCCCAGTTTGAACTCAGGATAGCGACCGCTGTTAAGGATAACAAAAAATGTTTTTATAAATATATTAATAGTAGGAAAAAAGGTAGGACCAGCCTTTGTTCCTTAATGGACACAGGTGGGAATTTAGTATTTACAGATGAGGAGAAGGCAGAAGTGTTCAATGCCTATTTTACCTCGGTTTTTAAAGAGAAGATGACTTGCCCTCAAGACTCCCGTCCGTCTGGACTGGTAGATGGTTTTAGGGAACAGAATGGTCCCCACATTATCCAAGAAGAGGCAGTTATAGAACTATTGAAATGTTTGGACATTCACAAATCTATGGGACCAGACGGGATCCACCCCAGGGTGATGAGAGAGTTGGCAATTGAGATTGCAAAGCCACTCTCTATCATTTACCAACAGTCGTGGATTACTGGTGAGGTTCCGGATGACTGGAAGCTGGCCAATGTGATACCCATTCACAAAAAGGGCGCAAAGGATGATCCTGGCAATTATAGACCAGTCAGTCTAACATCTATACCTGGCAAAATAATGGAACAGTTCATATTACGTGCCATCAAGCAAAATTTGCAGGATGGCCAGGGTATCAGACCCAGCCAGCACGGATTTAGGAGGGGTAAATCATGTCTAACTAACCTGATCACTTTTTATGACCAGGTAACCCGGCTAGTGGATGCAGGGAAGGCTGTAGATGTTGTTTTTCTGGATTTCAGCAAGGCCTTCGACACTGTATCCCATAGCATACTCCTACACAAGCTAGCTGGCCGTGGTCTGGATAGGAATACCCTTTGCTGGGTTCAGAACTGGCTGGATGGCCGGGCCCAGAGAGTGCTGGTGAATGGTGTCACATCTAGCTGGCGACCAGTCACCAGTGGTGTCCCTCAGGGGTCTGTGTTGGGACCAGTTTTGTTCAATATTTTTATTGACGATATGGATGAGGGCTTAGAGTCTTTTATTAGTAGTTTCGCTGACGATACCAAATTGGGAATGAGTGTAGATCAATTAGAGGGGTGTAGGATTCTTCAGAGAGACTTGGAAAGGCTGGACATATGGACAGAATCAAACGGGATGAGCTTCAATAAGTCCAAGTGCCGAGTATTGCACTTCGGCCATAATAATCCCCTGTACCGATACAAGCTGGGGATGGAGTGGCTGGATAGTGCCCAGGTGGAAAGGGACCTGGGGGTGCTGGTTGACAGTCGATTGAATATGAGCCAGCAGTGTGCCCAGGTAGCCAAGAGGGCCAATGCCATCCTGGCCAGTATCAGAAATGGAGTGGCCAGCAGGAGCAGAGAGGTCATTCTTCCCCTGTACTCGGCACTGGTGAGGCCTCACTTAGAGTATTGCATCCAGTTCTGGGCCCCTCACTTCAGGAGGGACGTCGAGTTACTTGAGCGTGTCCAGAGGAGAGCAACGAAACTAATAAAGGGCTTGGAACACAAGCCATATGAAGAGCGACTGAGGGAGCTGGGGTTGTTCAGCCTGGAGAAAAGGAGACTAAGGGGTGACCTCATCACTCTCTACAACTTCCTGAAGGGTGGCTGTAGTGAGCTGGGGGTCGGCCTCTTTCTCCGGGCGACAACGGATAGAACAAGAGGACACAGTCTCAAGTTGCGTCAAGGTAGATGTAAGTTAGAAGTAAGAAGAAAATACTTCACAGAAAGAGTGGTCAGAAACTGGAATCATTTACCCAGTGAGGTGGTGGAGGCATCATCCCTTGAAGAATTTAAAAAAAGACTGGATGTGGCACTTGCTGCCATGATCTAGTTGAACAGTTAGAACATCGGCTGGACTAGATGATCTTATAGGTCTCTTCCAGTCTTGAAAATTCTGTGATTCTGTGATTCTGTGATTCTGTGAAAAGAACTGCCCTTCTCCTCCAGGCAAAAAGGGCTGAAATTGGGATTCAACATTCAAAGCTTCAAATATCCAAGGATTGCTACAGGAAAAACTTGCCAGGACAGACAGACAGGCCTGGCTTTGGCCTCTGGTGACTGCAGTTCATCAGCCCCTCAAACACAGGGGCTCTGTGCTTTCCTTTCTGTGGAGACATTGGTGACACCGTGGGGCCTCATGGAACCAACAACATCTTTGTGGCTCTGTTGGACTGTATGGTCCCACGGGGCCAGTGTGAAGCAGCAGGGCTTTGTGGAACCAAGAGGCAATTGCTGCATTTCAGGGCCTCATGGAACCAAAGGGCCGCTGTGATCCTGAGAGGCACCGTGGATCCATGGAGATCATTGTGGCATTGCAAGGCCCCATGGAATCATGGAGACCATTGTGACACTGTGGGGCCCCATGGAAGCACGGGGCCATTGTGACACTTCAGAAGCAAGGAGAACATTGGGACACTGCAGATCACTGTGAAACCAAGAGAACATGGAACAGATCTTGCTGGCTTGGCCAGCCAGGTGACAGGTCCAGCTGATCTTGGAATGTTGAGGGCTGCCTCTTATCAGCCCCTGGAGAACTGGGGCTCCATGCTTTCCTTCCTATGAAAAAGAATCCTCCGTCTTTCCAGGTGCCCACGGCTAAAATTGGCACTCCCTCTGAAAAATTCCCTATATGCAAGGGTTCTCCCAGACAAAACCTGCCAGGACAGAGAGCTCTGGCTGGCCTTGGCCTCTGGTGGTCACCTCTCATCTCATGGAAGCCCTGAGGAAAGTATTTGAACAGGTTTGACTGTTGGAACATCAATGAGTCTCTGGTCCTATGAAAAACTCAGATGCTCTTCTAATCATATGTGGGGTTTTTTTCTCATTGTGTATTATACATGAAATATTATTTTCAGCTAAAAAAATATTATTCTTACCACTCTACCAATGTTATCTGGCACAAAACTCCTCCTCTGTTAATGGATCCAGGTCACCTGTATAAGCAAACACAATAAAAAATCCAGCAGGAATTATTTGTGTCTGCTCCCATCTGTCCCATCTCCTCTCAAGCTGGAGGTGCAGCCCCAGCACTTGGGAAGGCTCAAGGGCTCACAAGCTCAGCTCCCACACAGAGAATGTGCAGACCCTGGCTGCTCTTCTTGGCCCCTGCATGCTCAGCCAGGCTGAGATGGACACTGATGGTTTCTGGGCCAGGCTCTTGGAGCCCAGCCCAGCTCCCTGCAAGCTCTGCCAGCTGCCCTGAGCTCTGAGCAGCACCAAGGGCCTCTCCCCAGCCCAGCCCGGCTGGCTCTGGCCCCACAGCTCTGCTCTGCAGAGCTCTGCAGCCCCTGCTGCCATCCCATCTGCCCAGGGCAGCACAAGAGCCCTGGCCTTGGGGCCCTCAAGAGCTGCTCCTGCTCCAGGCCCAGGGCCCATGCCAAAGCTGGGGCAGCCACAAAGCTGTGCCCATTTCTGTTCATTGCTGCTGTCATGGGGATGGATCGTCAGCCTCTTGGATGTTGCTGACGAATTTTATTACTCCAGAGGCCTCTTCTTTCTTGAGCTCTACAGTTCAGGAATTCACTGAAAAAGGCTCATAAGCATTTGTTCAAAAGGCCCTGGAAATATCTTAAATTTTTCAATTCTTCTGTGGTTAATTAGGAATATTTCAGAAATGTATTCAAAGTGAATAAACTATTTTGAAAACAATGCAGACATTCCAATATCATATTTTCTGAAAAATCCCTTTGTCAGGATTTCTTCCCCTGGGAAGCTGAGAAGCATCAGAAAAGAATGAAAAGACATAATTATCTGATTGCTTCTCCTGTGTTTGCTGCTTTGGAATGTGGTCTGGAGATTGTTTAACAACATGTGCATATTTGATTGGTTTCCTGGGAATTGTTTTTACTTAATGACCAATCACCATCAGCTCTGTCGGACTCTGAGGATTCAGTCACGAGTTTTTATTATCATTCTTGTTAAGCCTTCTGTCTGTATCCTTTCTTATTCTTTAGTATACTTTTAGTACAGCATAATGTAATGTAATGTAATGTAATGTAATGTAATGTAATGTAATATGATATGATATGATATGATATGATATGATATGATATGATATGATATGATATGATATGATATGATATGATATAATATAATATAATATAATATAATATAATATAATATAATATAATATAATATAATATAATATAATATAATATAATATAATATAATATAATATAATATAATATAATATAATATAATATAATATAATATAATATAATATAATATAATATATCAGTCTTCTGAGAACATGGAGTCAGATTCTCATCTCTCACCTCATCCTGGGAACCCTCAAAAACTCAACAAAGACAGAATTGTTTTGCCTGCTTTCGTTTCCTGTTTATAGATTGATATCAGCAATGTCTAATTGATACTGACCGCCAGCATCTTCAAATTCAGTCTGAACAGATATGAAAATCAAGGCTGACAAACAATATCACTTTGTCCCCATCCCCAGCATTTCCCTCATCCAACCTTTGGCACCCCTATGGATCAGGAATGGTGTGGCCAGCAGGAGCAGGGCAGGGATTCTTCCCCTGTGCTCGGCACTGCTTGGGCAGCACCTCGAGTGCTGTTTGTAGTTCTGGGTCCCCCAATTTAGGAAGGACATGGAAGGGCTGGAGCATGTCCAGAGAAGGGTAACAAGGCTGGGGAGGGGTCTGGAACACAAGTCCTGTGAAGAGTGGCTGAGAGAGCTGGGGCTGTTTATCCTGGAGATGAGGAGGCTCAGGGGAGACAAGGCAGTGTCAGGGCACAGGTTGGACTTGATGATCTCCAAGGTCTTTTCCAACCTTGCTGATTCTGTGATTCTCTGAAAGCACCCTTGGAGCAGTTGAAGGATGATCCCTGGCTCTCCTCTTCAGGAGCTCCAGCAGCCCAGGTGCCTCAGCTTCTCCTGCCAGCCCCAGAGCCCATCCTGTCAGTCCTGCAGAGCCTCTGCAGCTCCTCCTCACTGCCCAGCACAGGGAGCCCCAGAGCCAGACACAGCAGCCCAGATGTGCCCCCCTGGCCTGGGGTGCCTCTGGCAAGGGAGCAGCACCAGACACTGCAGGAGCCTGCAGACAATTCCTGCAGCACTTGTAGAATGATCCTGCTGCCCAAGGGACGTTCCCATGGGGCCAAGTCAGGAACTTCAATGGGGAGTGGGGCCAGAGAGGAAAGGGCAAACAGGGATGGGCTGTTTGCAGGGAAGGGAACAGGGGTGGGCAAGGGGAAGACATTTGTATCAGGAAGAGTAAAGAAAGCAAAGGTGAAGCCAAGGAAATGCTCAGGGCAGTTTGGGGGTGGCTGCCAGGCAGCCCTGGCTCTGAGCAACAGTGTCTGCAGTGGGACAGGAATGTCCCAGCTGATGGGAACAAACTTTCTGGCTGACTGCAGAGGCCAGGACAAAGCTGAGTGGTTTCCCTTCTGTCCCCCAGCCCTTGCTGGCCCCAGGGGCTGATGGCATTTGTGCTCCCTCCGGTTCATGTCCCCACAGCAACAGCATGGGGGTGCTCCCCCTGCTCTGTGCAATGCAAACAGGGGCTGCTGAGCCAGGGCTGCCATGTCTGTGCCTGCAAGGATGGGGCACCTGTGTGAGCTGGGGGAGAGGCCAGGGCTGCAGAGGGGGGATGTTGTTGGCAGCTCCATCAGGACGCTCTGGGACGCTGCCCTGTGCTGTCCAGCGCACTGGAGATGGATCAGCCCCTGCTCTGCTGCTCCTTCCCGTCTGCCCCAGGGCCCTTGCAGAGCCCCAGCCATGCTGTTTGCCCCCAGCCTGCCCACAGCCAGCCTGGGGCTGCTCACGGGGCTTTTCTGTGCTGAGCATTGGCCTGGGCGTGTTCTTGAGAGAGCCTGGGCAAGGAGCTTGGTGCCCCCAGGGCCTGGCCAGAGGCGTCAGCGCTGCCCCAGCAGTGCCCATGGCCTGTCCCTGCTGCAGCCCCGGCACTGCCACCCCAGGGCGGCGCCCGGCCCCGAGAGCTCTCAGGCCCTGCAGCAACACCAGGGCCACCAGGGCAGCAGGGCAGGGCCACGGCAGCAGCACTGGCAACACCAAGTGCAGCTGCTGCTGCTGCTGGGCACAACTGCTGGGCCAGCACTGATCTGCCCCAGCTCTGCACACAGACATTGCTGCTGCAGCTCCAGAGAGGGCAACAAAAGGGGGAGCTTCAGTGAAAACTTTGCTGGGAGATCCTTTACTTCCCTTAAAGCCACCGACAACGCAACCCCTCATTGACACAGTGTGTGGCCACAGGGAAGGTGGAGAGAAATAAAATGAGAAATGGCACAAGGAGTGGCTTTTCTTTGTGGCCAATATGAAAAAACTAAAACAAAGAAAAAGAACCTCCAAAATGAAACTATCAAAAAGTATCAAAGGTTATTACAAGTGATTTGCAGAAACTGGCCAGCAGTTTAATGTTCCAGAAACCATCCAGTCATCAGTGTCCAGACTGCAGCCTTGAGCTCCTGGTTTCTTAGGCTGTAGATGAGGGGGTTCAGGGCTGGAGGCCCCACTGAGTACAAAATTGACAGGGTCAGATCCAGGGATAGGGAGGAGATCAAGGGGGCCTTCAGGTGAGCAATCATGACAGTGCTGAGGAACAGGGAGAGCACGGGCAGGTGAGGGAGGCAGGTGGAAAAGGCTTTGTGCCATCCCTGCTCAGAGGGGATCCTCAGCACGGCCCTGAAGATCTGCACATAGGAGAAAACAATGAACACAAACCAGCCAAGTCCTAAACAGGCACAAACTTCAATGAGCCCAAGTTCCCTGTGGTTTTAGTGTGAGCAGTAGACCTTGAGGATCTGGGGGATTTCACAGAAGAACTGGTCCAGGGCATTGGCCTGCCACAGGGGCAGGGAAAATGTATTGGCTGTGTGCATGAGAGCGTTGAGAAAGGCACTGGCCCAGGCAGCTGCTGCCATGTGGGCACAAGCTCTGCTGCCTAGGAGGGTCCCGTAGTGCAGGGGTTTGCAGATGGACACGTAGTGGTCACAGCACATGATGGTCAGGAGGGAAAACTCTGCTGAAATGAAAAAGATAAAACAAATGAGTTGGACTGCACACCCTTTGTAGGAGATGGTGCTGGTGTCCCAGAGGGAATTGTGCATGGCTTTGGGGACAGTGGTACAGATGGAGCCCAGGTCACTGAGGGCCAGGTTGAGCAGGCAGAAGAACATGGGCGTGTGCAGGTGGTGGCCGCAGGCTACGGCGCTGATGATGAGGCCGTTGCCCAGGAGGGCAGCCAGGGAGATGCCCAGCAAGAGGCAGAAGTGCAGGAGCTGCAGCTGCCCCGTGCCTGCCAATGGCAGCAGGAGGAAGTGGCTGATGGAGCTGCTGTTGGACATTTGCTGTGGCTGCACTTGGGCACCTGTTCATGGAGAAAAGGACAGTGAAGGATTAGACGAGATACCTGTAACCAAAATCAAAGCCATTTCCCACCCACCCTGCCCTGGAACACACCCTTTTGTGTGCAAGAGTTGCAGAAATTTTTTATCAGCTCCCCCATATCTCTGCTGGTATTCTTGGATATCAGAAACTCTCAGCATTTCTCTGCCCCCAGGGAGAACTAAGCAAGTTCTCTGAGGCCAAGTGATGAGTGGAGAGTGAGGGGAGATGATCTGTTGTTCTGACCTGTTCAGTGTTTCTCTGGACTGGAACCCTTCTCAGGTGGAGGGTGATCACCTTCCCACATTTCCCCTAAAATGTGACCAGGCACTGCTGGGAGCAGAGGGATCCACCACAGCCCAGCTCCACATTTGTAGCCAAGGACTAACATCACTCATTCCAACAACCCAGCAGCATTTTCAGTGTCACAAACCTCTGCCTTTCCCCATGGATCTTATCACTCAGAGATGATCTAGGACAGGTTTGCAAGCTGGGTTGAAGCTCCCAGCTTGGGGTGAAATCTCAGAGGGACTTCCAAGTGTCCTTATGATGGCATTGGATGAAGGAAGATGCAGCTCCTTCCCTGGCTGCACTGACAGCATTGCCCAGAGCCAGGCACTGGGGACAGCATCACCCTGAGCCAGCGGTGCCCCCTCCAGAGCCCCCAGTGCCGGGCAGCTGCTCCCAGCCCTGTGCTCTGCAGAGGGAACTGGGCCCGGGGCTGCAGAGCTGCCCCATGGCTCTGCTGCAGCTCTGCCTGCACAGGAGGGGCTGCACGCCTTGGAGCCCCGGCCCTGAGGGCAGAGGCTTGGCTGGGGCACAGGAGGGAGGGGGCTTGTTCAGAGGGAGGGGCTGCACTAGAGGGGATCCTGTGGACATCTCTCAACTCACCCTGCCACAGCATTGCTGGGTTTTGTTTTCTCTCATTGCCTGATCTTCTCTCTGCTTCCTGAAGATTTTCCTCCTACAGGGGTTTCCCTGTGCCTGATCTGTCCCTGCCAGCACTCACAGACCCCAAATCTCTGCATTCTCCCTGGCCTGACAGAACCCTGCCTGTTTGCAGGGCACTGTCTGGGGGCAGGTTCTGTTTGCAGCTTGGAGAAAGGACAGCTCAGACTGAGCCTGATGGCTCCAGCAAAGGTGCTGCTGCTGCTGCTGCTGACCATGGACAGAGTGGCTGAAGGCACATTAGGGATCTCCTGTGAACCTACTGGTCACTAAAAGGAACAGTTTGGTTGTCTCAGGCACCATTTACCAAAATTCTAATAATTAATAACTAATAATTAATATTAATCCTTTAATATTTATCCGCCCTCCCTGACACTCTCCAGTAGTAGGAATCTGAGCACAAACTCTTAGGAAATTGCCTCATTTTTATCAAAATCTATGTCTTGGAATATTCTGTGACTGATCATGTTGCCCGATTGATAAATGACAAAAAACTCGGATAAGTTTTCTGGGTGCTTTATTAAGGGCCCGGGGAACTGGGGGACTCACGTCCCAAAGTCCGAGCCCCCAAATTCACGTATGGGTGCTTCCCTCTTATACATGAGATTCACAACAAAGTCTCCAAGAAACAGTTTCCCGTTCCCCTTGCCTAGCCTCCAAGAAACAGTCCTCCGTTCCCCTTGCCTGGTCACAGACCCCTTGTGATACATTCCTTGGTTCACAAACAAGATCATTAATCCTCTGCTTATCTTATTCTAAGAGCATTGTATGCTGCCTCTAGACAGGTTAGCATTCTTACTTTCTTGCACTAGTTTAATTATTTATTAAATCTCTAAGACTACCTGCTAGGTAACACACAAAACCCAACACACACTTTCAACGGCTAGAAAACTATTTTTAACTAACCAGTTCACACACAACTCACTATAATTAAATATTTTGCTAAATTTCATTTCTTTTCCAACAATCAGAACCCCTCAGTACATCAGAGCTTCATGAGCATTTCACCTCCCCTGCACCAGAAATACCCAGAGTTGTACTCACAGAGTCAGCAGACATTGGGATGTTGCAGCTTTAGGAGATAACTGCAGGAGTTGCAGCTGCATTTTCCTGCAGCCAGAGATTCCTGTGCCAAGGCTGGCAGTGATTCTGCCCCAGGCACTTCTCAGCCCCTTCCCAGCCCTGCCTGATTGAAACTCTCTGTGCCTCTGTGCTGTGCCTGGGGTGGCTGCAGGCAGTGCCCCAGCCCTGCTGGGCTGTGCACAGGAGGAGCTGCTCCTGGGCAGAGCTGTCTCTCTGCAGTGCTGCCATTGCCAGGAGCTGCCTCTGGGCCAGGAGCCCAGCCCAGCTCAGCAGCACAGACACAGCACAAAGACTATAATGAGCCTCTGGGGCTTTGTGCTGATGCCCTGAACATCAGTCCCTGAGAGGGAGCTGAAGAAACCTCTCAAGAACTTCGAGTCAGAATCCAACTCCAAAATCTCTTTGACTTTAAATGGCTCTCACTGAGGGACATGACAGAGAAAGTGTCCCCAGGCCCCAGGCAGAGCAGAGAACTGGAGGCACTGATGACAGCTGGGGACAAAGAGAAGACAAGTCTTGCTGCCCAGGGGCACAGCAGGGTCTGTGCCACCAAGGGCTGTGAGGAGACACCTTGTCCTGAGACACTGGGGCCTCCTGGCACAGCCCCATCCAGGCTAGGCACTGTCAGCCCCTTGTCCTGCCCTCAGCATCCCCCCCTATCTCACATCCCAGCGGCCTCAAGGATCTGCTGGAAGGAGTCCCTGGGGAGCCTTGCTCAGCAATGGCGCTGGGGGCTCCTGAATGCTCCCTGCAGGGACTGCAGGTTTTTCAAAGGACTTTGGGTTTTGCTTTGGCCTTGCAGTCTCTGAGAGCTTTGTGCAATCATGGCCTCCAATTATCTGCTGTAATTCGTCCATGGAGAGGCTTTGTCAGTAACAACCCTCAGTGAAGCTCATTAATGCTTCAAGGTACTTCAGTTATTTTAAGGTACTTGGTGCTTCCCTTTTGATAGAGACTCCGTGAGAGATTTGTGCAATCATGGCCTCAGTTATCTGCTTTAACGAGTCGCTTGAGAGCTTTGTATTGACACTCAGTGGAACTCTAATACTTTGAGGTAATAATGGTTTTTAAGGTGCTTTGGAATTTCCTTTCCTCAGTGAGGCTTCTGAGAGGTTTTTGTGCCATCTGGCCTCCAATTCTCTCCTCCAAGGAGTCATGAGGACCATGCTTGGGGAGGGACCTCAGTGGGACCCATTCATGCTTTGAGACACTCTGGGGTTTTCTTCTGTCTTTGACTCCTGGAAAGGTTTGTGCAATCTCCTCTCAGACCTTGAGATTCAAGGGCTCAGCTCCAAATGCACCATGGGGCTCATTAGAATCAAGCAAGTCCTGACAAACCATGGTTTTGTCTTGATTTCCCTCTACTGTAGTGCAGCTCACTAGGAAGTTTTTTTCCTATTGTTATGGAGAAATATTTCAAAGAGCTTCTAATAAATCCACATTCCTGTTTTAAGGGTGTATGGTTCTATTTAGAGAAGAAATGTTAGCAGAATTCTGTGACTGACATTGTCCCAGGGACTTTGCTAAAGGAGCTCTGGCCTGCTCTGAGAAGCTGTGTCTTGAGATCTGGCACAGTGTGGAGAGCCTTGCTCCACATTTCCAAACCCCATCCTGTCTCTCCTCACTCACCTGGCATCAGCTTAGCTTGGAGAACTGGCTGCTCTCAGGCAAAGAGGGTTTTTTTTCTTTTCTTTTAGCGCTCTAAAACTCCTAAGCTCCCTGTTGAAAGCAGACACCTTCCTCAAGTGTGTGCCAAGCCCAACCTGCCAACAAGACCCCTCCAGACTTGCCCTGGGCCAGCTGTGAGGACGTGTGGAGGCCCAGAGGCCTACCATCATAGTCTCAATCCCCCAGACATGGGGGACTGGTTCTAGATAAGAGGAATAGGCTTTCAGGTTAGGGTGAGATGCTTTCTTCTCATATTGACCTTTGCAGACACATGCTGATTTATGTTATGTTAGGTTACCCCATTGGCCCATTGGCCTAATTACCCTAGTTCAACTCCTATTGCCCACGTTTGTTTGGCCCTAGAATGTTCTCTCTCTGTCCCTCCATTTGCCCTAGTTTGCTGTATTCCTCCACCCTTGTTTCCCTATTGGCTGACCTGAGATCTGACCCCCTCCTCTGCACCATTTTCCCCCATATCCATTGGACCCTGACCCTCAGCTCCACCCTCACTACCCCATATAAGACCCTGATCCCTCAGCCTACACCCTGTCTTCGTCCCTGGACCCTGTTCAGCTGTGTAGCCTGTTCCTGTACCAATAAACCCAGTTTGCTGGAGATCATATGAAAACCCATCCTGCTCATTCTGTCAGCTTTCTAAGGTAGCAGTGAGGTTTGGGCTTATGAGTGCTGGACGTTCCAAGGGCCTCAGTAGGGCCATGATGCTACACATGGCGCCCAAAGAGGAACCAAATTCCTTAAGGTCCCTGGGAGCGTCTCCAGCAGTGATCCTGCCAGCCAGACGTCACTGGAAGCTGTACCCCTTCGGGTCAGCCACAACACTGAAGTGAGACTCCAGTTTTATCTAATCTCGCTAAAGAAGAAGTTGATAATCCCCTCAACATCTATGGCACCTGCTTCTCTGACAACCCCATAAGCCCCACTTTGGCTGGAGATTGTGCCTGTGAGACTGAGAGTGAGAGACTGAGTGGCAAAGAGCTCCCAGCGGTTTGGGCTTCTGATTTTCTGTTCCTGTGGGTAGGCATTCCCTCTTCCACTGGGGACAGCTATGGGAAATACTCATTCCCAAGCTGAAAAGGATGTTTTTGTTAAGTTTTGGAGAGTTTTAAATTTAGAGGGGAGTTAGTTTTCTGAAGGGAGTTTAAAAGGTATTGTTCATGGTTATTTGAGGAGCTTCCTGATATCTCTGTTGATTCTATCTATCAGTTATCATTTTGGGATGCTGTTGGGGATAAGCTTTATATTTTACAAAAACAAGGGGTTTTAAAAGTTGAGAAATTTTATCTGTTGCTTCATTCAATTTATAGGATCATTTAATGAGTGCATGGTTCCAACCCTTTGCCCTGGTTTATTCAACCCACCCTTCATATTCCCGAACCCAGGTTCCCTGAGAACAGGATGGGAGATGGAGCCTGCCCTTCGGCACAGACAAGCCATCTGCTGTCTGCCATCTCCCCTCCTTTTCCGTCCTCTCCTCAGGGTGGCAGTGGCCATGCTGCCTTGAGATATTCCCTCACCCACATTCCTGCATTCCCTACTTCTAATCCTCCTTCCTATAAATCACAAGATGGCAATACTCCTGTTAGAGAGACCGCCATTTTTGATTCCCTCCCACCTTCATCCCCATTTCCCGCCTTTGCTCCAGGTGCCTCCTCTGTATCGGGTCTCACCTTAATGTTGAATTCCACTGCCGCATTAGTCCCTCCCCTATCATCAGAAAGGTTCTCCCCAATGCGGGCTGCACCTCTCCACTTCCAGGCCCCTTCTCCAGTCCAGCCTCTTCCAGTTCCCACATCACTGGAACCAGACATGGGGCCAACTAGAAGGAAGCCATTTTGGCTACCAAAGGCCTTCAACGCCAGGCATTGCCGGTCGGCACAAAGGCCTGCGCCTCTGCCAGCAGACCTGCCTCCTCTACAGAGGAAAAGAGTGATAGCTTATCTGAGAGTGAGGATGAGCCCAAGGATTCTTGGCAGAGGATGCGGAGAAAAGCTGCAAAGGAGGGGGACTTGGAGGTGGTATCCAAGATTCAGGTGGCACCTGTGCAGTATAAGCTGGGGCCAAAACCTAAATGGGAATCCATAGGGAATAGATTCCCATTTAGGTTTTGGCCCCTGGGAATCCATAGGGAATAGATTCCCATTTAGGTTTTGGCCCCTGCTTATACTGCACAGGTGCGATCTGAATCTTGGATTCCCTACCTCCATAGGGAAATGAAGGACTTAGTAAAGCTGCCAAGGATTATGGGAGAGGTCCTCCGTATTTTAACAATTTGCTGGACATGCCATTTGCTGCCCACACAATGGTACCACAAAATTTAAAATTGTGTATGAAAATTATATTGTCATCTGATGAATTTATTTTCTGGAAAGGAGTTTGGATAAATAAAGTTCATGAGTTACCAAAAGGTTATGTTGAGGAAGAAGGGCGACAACACCTCACAATGGACCACATTACCAGGGAAGGAGACTATACTAGACTGCAGTATCAGGCTGAAGTCATCCCCCAGTCAATACTGGAAGATCTCAAAGGCGCTGCATGGTCCACCCTCCTCCAAACACCTGATGCTTCTACACCCCACACTGACTTCACTTACATTCACCAGGGCTTGGATGAGAGCTATATCAAGTTCATAAAGCACCTTATGAAAGCCCTGGAAAAACAGGTGGTTGATCAAAAGGTCCAGGATTATCTTATTAGCAAATTAGCTTTCTGTAATGCCAGTATTGACTGCAGAAAGGTTCTTCACAGCTTCCCCCTTGACCCTGAGCCAACCATTGCTCAGATTGTTTATGCTTGCATTTGCCAGGCAGTCTCAGACCATGACTCCATTCTAGCCAAGGCCACCAGCCAGGGTGCAATTGAAATGCTGGTTGCAGCAAATGTGCTTCCCCACAATACAGAAAGTAATAAAGGCAGTGGAAACTGTTATGACTGCAGGAAAACTGGACATGTAGCAAAAGACTGTAAATACAAGAATAAAAACTGTTCTGGTTTTTTACCCAGCCCTCAGTCCCACAGCCATTACCCAAACTGTTCTTGAAGCCAACAGCACTACCAGCCCTCAGGAAACTCCCAGCAGAGCACGAAATGACACCAAATATGAAGTTATTCTGTCTCACCCTTCCATTGGTGAGAGATGTCCTAGGTTACAATATAAAGATGTATTCTATTCCCATCCTCAAGAGCTGTTGAAACAGGAGGGGCATTGTTTTATTCCTTATCTCCTCTTAATAAACCCATCAATACCTTTCTGCATGACTCAGAGATAATGCCCTCCAGGAGCCATTTCTGTTTAATGGACCACCTCATGACTCATAGAATGATATCAGCCCATTGTGAGATGCTCCACCCAGGGGGGAAGAGCTAAGCATGCCCCCCTGGATATTATCTGGGGTTTGGGACAAAACAAGCTGTGTTTCCACTGGATTCCCCAGAGCAACAGCTAACTTTTCCACTGGATCTTCAGAGGTAGTCTACACCCTACTACAGGATCACTGCTCCAACATTACCACATCTGCCACTCCAGGAGGACTGCAGCCACCATTCCAACTGGACAGCTACCAACACCCTGACCAGCAGAGTGACAGGTTACATTCTGACTTTATCAGTGTTTTTTTTTTTTGTATTTTTGTATTATTGCATGATTTTTGATTTTTTTTTTTCCTAATAAATTGTATTTCTGACTTTGAGTCTCTCTCTGGTTTTGCTTTCAAACTAGAGCAAATGGAAAAGCCTGAGTGGGTTTCCTGAAAAACAAACTCACCTCAGAAACCACGTGCTCAGTCCAGGCTGGCTGGAATGATGTCACCTTTCTACAAGGGACAGTGTGAGCATACATGATCTCTGGAAGCAGAATTCTCTGAGTCTTGCAGCTGAATTCTCTGTCCCTGTCCTTTCCCTGGGTCTGTGTTGCAGATGAAGCTACTGGTGCCATCCTCACCTTTTACCTCTCTCTTGAATGCAAACAGATGTTCCCAGGTGTATTAAGCATGATTTTTCGAAGTTGCTACAAAACTTTTATGTTCCTCATGGAACGAAGGGGCCATTTTGGCACTGAGGAGGTGACGTGGAAGCAAGGAGTCAATTGTGACCCTGGGGTCCCATGGAAGCAAGTCGCCATGGTGACAGAGCAGGGCCATGTGGATCCAGTGGTCCATTGATACACTGTGGATCCAAGGAGACAATGGAGACACCCCCAGAACCTCATGGAACCAAAGAGTCCATGGTGACCCTGCAGGGCTGCATGGAGCCAATGGTCCATGGTGGCATTGCCCATCCAAGAAGGCCATTGTGACACTGAAGAACTTCATGACACCAAATGTCCATGGTGACACAGCAGGGCATCATGGGAACCAAGGAACGGCTGTTGGCAGTATGGAAACTCATGGAACCAGGAGCCGTTGTGGCACTGCAGAACCAACAGAGCTGCTGGACCTTGTCCACTAGCCCTGCAGAGTTCCTTGGGAGGCACAGCAGGAGCAGCACCCTGGGAGCCTCTCTGGGATCCATGGCACACACTCTCAGGGGCGGGAATTCCAGTTCCCAAAGACAGCAAAAGGTGTTCCTGCCCTGGAAGGCAAAGCTCTTAAGAAGGAGAAAAAGGCCAAGTGGAGCAAGATCTTAGAGTGACATTTCACTGCCAGCCTTCATAGCTTCACCCGTGGTTGTTGTAGCTCCTGGATTGGGAAATAAATCAGGGCAGGGTTTTTGGTGGGAGCTGCCCATGGTCAAGAGAGACACTGAGAGAGAAACAGAGCAGGCAAAGAAAGGCAGGAGAGAAAGAAGGGCACAAACGCAATCAGCTGCGAAGGTGGCACTCTGAAAAACAAACTGGAACTGACAAAAAATGCATGGGACAGAAGTCAGTAATTCTGAAAGTTTTATTTACTATCAAAATACAGGCCACACATCCAGCCCCACACAATCCCAATCCCACACCCTCAAATTTGGATGCCACTTCTCCCAATCTCCTTCCAACCCCATCTCACCCTGGACATTGTGGAATCAAGTAGATTTGTCATGGGACTGAGTTTTTCTTAGGTGGGAATAAGGCATTTTGACATGGATTGGTCAATTTTGGGGTAAAATGGAGGTGTTTTCAATGGGATTGAATCATTTTGAGGTGACAGACCAATCTATCTGGAATTCTGGAGTGCAAAGATATGGAGAACACTTGCTGAAATCCCCCAAGAACCCACAAATCCTACACAACAAATGTTCACAAACCATAAATTCCACCTCAAATACCTGTTAAATGGCGGGACGTTAGACATCCTTGATCAATTACTTTCATTTTAGTCCCATTTCAGGTGTTTTTAAGTGATAAAGAGAAATCAGAAGAAAATTAGGGCCAAAAGGATAACCAGCCAGGTGTCTTCCCAACATGGATCACTGGGAATGTGGGTCACCAGTGTTCTGACCAATGTGGGTCCTCCCATGGGGATGAAGCTGCACCAGTGCACAAAGCTCCTCCTGCAGTTGGAGCACACGCAGGGCCTCCCTTACCGGTGCCTGCGTTGGTGTCGGGTCAAGGTAGAGCTGTGTGAGAAGCTCTTCCCGCACTGGGGACACTCGTAGGGCCTCTCCCCGGTGTGGATGCGCTGGTGGATGATGAGGTGGGAGTTGCGTTGGAATCCATTCCCGCAGTCAGGGCAGCGGAAGGGCCTCTCCTCAGTGTGAATCTGCTCATGCAGGATGAGATGGGAGCTGATCCGAAATCTCTTCCCACACTGGAGACACTTGTAGGGCCTCTCCCCAGTGTGGATGCGTTGGTTCCTGATGAGTTCTGAGCTGCAGCTGAAGCCCTTCTCACATTCCCCACACTCGTAGGGCCATTGCCCGGTGTGGATCATCTGGTGGCGGATCAGGGTGCTGCTCTGGCTGAAGCTCTTCCCACACTCCAAGCACTTATAGGGCTTCTTCCCATCTTGAAGCTGCACATGCACCACCAGCTCCGAGCCCTGGCTGAAGCTCTGTCCACCTTCCTGGCCCAGGGTGGTTCTTTCCTCCTCAGAGCAACCCTGGGCTGGGTTTGGAGCCCCTCCTCCTGTGGGATCTCCAGGGCTTTTCCTCTCTGTTAGATTCTTGTGCCATGGAGCTGCTCAAAAAAGCCTCTTCCATGAGGTTCTGCTGTGGGGATTTTTCCTTCCTGGTCTCCATCCTCAGCTCCTGTTCTGCTGGAGGAAGGACAAAGAGAGGATGAGATGTGCCTCTGTACCAGAGGGAAGGGGAAGGAGATCTCCCCAGTGCTTCCCCGGCAGGACCGCATTGCCAGTGGGTTTGTCCTGCAGCCGGGGGCCGTGCTGGGCTGGGAGATGGAGCAGGAGAGAGGGGGAAAGGGGCACTGACTTCCTACTCACCCGCCTGGGTGTCCTGGGGCATTGTCTCAGTTTGAATAGACAGGTATCTGCTAAGGAAGGCAGGAGCCTCCCTTGAAATGGAAAATGTAAACAACCTCCCTCCGAACGGTTATAATTTTGAAATTATGGGGCTCTAAGGCAACAGATATGGGAATGGGAAAAACAGTTATTTAGCAGGAAAATTAAAATATAAACGCAATAGTACGAAGAAAAAATACTGACAGATTCAGAATACGACCTGACTTCCTGTGGGTTACAGTGGCGGTGGCAGTCCCAATAAACGGTGGCTGCAGTCCTCCTGCAGTGACAGGTGTGGCTCTGTTGAAGCAGGGATCCTGTAGGAGGGTGGAGTGTTCCTCTGAAGATCCAGTGGTGGTGGTGTTGCGCCTGGTCTTCCTCCGGGAATCCAGTGGAAAAGGCTGACTCTGGTCTTCCCGCCCTCTGGTTATATCCAGGTAGGAATGCTTGGCTCCTCCCTCTGGGCGGAGCTTCTCACAATGGGATGATGGAATTTTATCAGTCCTGCAGTGGCACTCAATGGCCCCTTAACAGAAGATATCTCCTGAGAGGGAGGATGGGTTGTGAAAGAGATAAAGAAAACTGCCCAATTAACAGAAGGTAACTGCCCCATCAGATAGGAATAGAATACACGTCCCATATCCAACCTAAGACAGCTGGGATGCTTTGCAGTATTCTGTGTCTGTGTGTCTGTGTTCATGTGTATTTTACACTCAAAGTCCCCCAAATTTCCAAGAGGTTTTCCCTGGGGTGTTGTCTTGTCCCTGTGTCCCTCTGCACCTCCCTGTGTCACTCTGTCACTGTCACCTCCACACATCTCTGAGCCCATTGGCACCTCCCAGGTTTGCACTGAATCCCTCCCTCCTGCCCTCCAGCACCAGCAATGCCCATGGCAGGGAGCTCAGAGCAGGAGCAGCCAGGCCAGGGCTAATGCCAGGATCAGGAGCACCTGGCAGAGGCAGGAGGAATCCCCCATTCCAGGCGGTGCAAGGGGGGCACCCGTGTCCCCTCCCAGCCCCAGGGTAACAGACCAGGGAGGAGATGCCTCAGCTGCCTCAGCTGAATTGCTTCCCTCAGCCCTTGGCCTGGGAAGTCTCTGCCTGGAGCACAACCTCTAGAGGAGAGTTTCCGCAAGGATGAGAAAAGAAAGGAATTGTTTCTTCCCTTTCTCTCATCACTGCCCCTTGTGCTGATTTTCTTGGCATCTCTTAGCAAAACCAACAAAAAAGCATCTGGAATGCGGTTTTTCCCAGGGTCAGTTCCCAAATAGGGCCAAAGGAAGGTTTTCTGCCAGGGAAAAAGGGACAAATGTGGGATTTGTTCAGACAGTTGAAAACATGACAGTTTCTAAGCACTGGAAATCCAGAGACTATAAAAACCAGAGTTTGCAGTTGTAATGGTCCATTGTCCTCCCTCTTCCCACTGCTGATTTCTCACATCCCAACTCCAGAGGAGCAGATTATGGAAAGAAGACCTGCAGGGAGTGTTGGAGGCCTAATCCCAGAGACTGGAAGAAAGAGTGAAATCAGGAAAAGATTTCCAGTTGGTTTCTTACCATATTGACCACAAATAGCTCTGCAGTCCATGGCCAATATCCAGATGAGGAGGCACATTCCTGGTTTTTAATACCAAATTGCAGTACTTTGGCAATTCTTTCTGGATGAGAACAAACCACAGGCCAATAACTGACCCACTTCATTTCCCAAATCAGAAATCATTCAACTTCTACCAAGATGTCTTTATCTGCAGATGTCCCAGACTGCAAGGCAAGATGGATTCTATTTGCCATCTGTATGGCAGTTTTCCTTATCTCTTCCACAACCACTCCTCCCTCCTGGGGAGACATCTGCTGATAACAGGCTATTGAATGTCACTGCATGGCTGGTAAGAACTACAGCATCCCATTGGGAGATGCTCCGCCCAGAGGGAACAGCTAAGCATTCTAGCCAGATAGAATCTGGAGATTCTGGAATAGCAGCACAGCTTCTCCCCTGGATTTCCCAGAGGAACATCAGCTGCCTCTTCTTCCACTGGATCCTCAGAGAAAGACTACACCCTTTTCTACAGGACCCCCTGCTCTAACAGAACCACACCTGACACTCCAGGAGGACTGCAGCCACATTTCCAGTTGGATTGCTACCAACATGGTGTCAGGTTCTGTTGTGACTCTGCCATAGTTGTTTTAGTTTACTGCATTGTTTATTTTATCCTTTTATTTTCTTCCCTATGAAATAACTGTTATTTCCTGCTCCCATATTTTTTGCCTGAGAGCCCCTTAATTTAAAATATGTAGCAATTTTGAGGCAGGGAGGTTTACATTCTCCATTTCATGGGAGGCTTCTGCCTTCCTTAGTAGACTCCTGTCTTTCCAAACCAAGACAGCAGGACAGAAGGCATTTTGATTCCTTTTGTCCCAAGTTTCTCCTGAGTTCATAACTTCACATGAACTGGAATGGTCCCAACAGCACAAAAGCAGCCGCAATGAGCAGAATCAAATCCCCAGGTCACCATTAAATGCACTCGATCCACGCCTTCCACAGCCCGGCATCAATTTCTGCCTCTGCCCCCAGCTCTGGCTCAGCCTGAGGGGCATCGCTCTGGTGTGTGTGGGGCCGGCTCCTGCAGGACACAGCGCTGGGAGCCGCTCTGTGTCCCACAGCTTCGGCATCTCAGGCACCGCTCCACAGCTGCGGGGCTGTGCCACCACTGCTCCATGGCTGTAGTTCCTGTGCCACCACTGTTCCATGACTGTAGTTCCTGTGCCACCACTGTTCCATGGTTGTAGCACCTGTGCCACCACTGTTCCATGGCTGTAGCTGCTGTGCCACCACTGTTCCGCCTTTTCCATGGTCACTCCACTGCTGCTCAAAAGCTGTGCTGTGCTGTTTCAGCACGGTTCCTCAGCTCCTGCACCACTGCTCCTCTGCTGCTCCAACACTGCTCATCTCCCACTGTTCCACTGCTCCTTCTCTGCTCCTCCCCTGCACTCCTGCTGTTCCACAGCTGCTGCTTCTGTGCTGGTGCTGCTGGCACAGCTGCAGTGTCATAGAGAGGGGAACGTTCGGGCAGCAACTGCTGTGGTGTCACAGAGACTGGGACAACGGGACTGCCACAGCTGTGGTGTCACAGGGAGGGTAATGTTGGGGTAGCTGCTGCTGTGGTGCCATAAAAAGGAACACTGGGTCTGCCAGTGCAGTGTTGTCATAGAGAGGAGAACACTGGGGCTTCCACTGCTGTAGTGTCACAGAGAGGGGAATGTTGTTGCTGCCATCCTTGTGGGCTCAAAGACAGGGTAATCTTGGGGCTGCCACCGCTGTGGTGCCACAGAGAAGTCAATGTTGGGAATGCCAATGCAGTGGTATCACAGAGAGGGGAATGTTGGGGGAGTCACTGCTGTGGTGTCACAGACAGGAGAGTATTTGGCGCTGCCACCTCTGTCGTGTCACTGAGAGGAAAACGCTGGGGTTGCAATTGCTTTGGTGTCATAGACAGGGGGACATTGGTATTGCCACTGCTGTCATGTCACCGAGAGGGGAACACTGAGGCTTCCACCATTGGGGTGTCACTGACAGGGAAACACTGGGGCTGCAAATGTTGAGGAGTCACAGAGAGGGGAATGTTGGAACTGCCACTGTGTTGCCGCCATAGAGAGCAGAACTTTGGCTGGCCACCTCTGCAATGTCATAGAGAGGAGAACTTTGGGGCTGCCAACACTGTGATGTCACAGACAGGGGAAGGTTGGGGCAGCCACTGGTGTGGTGTCAGAGAGAGAGGGATGTGGGGCTTCCACAGCTGCAGTGTCACAAAGAGGGGAAAGCTGGGGCATTCACTGGGTCTCCACCAAGGCTAACAGTGAAAGCAGGGTTCTGGGGCAGGCAGCAGGGAGAGCAAACGCTGTGCTGGGTGAGCGAGGGAAGAGGATGAGTGCAGAAGGCACAGCCCACCAGGAGGCCACCAGGCAGAGCTGTAGAGCCTCCCCAGGTGAGGGTGACCCACCCGGGGTGTGCCCTGCTGCCCCCAGGACTGTGCTGCCACCCTTGGCAGAGGTGTTTGCCCAGCAGGATGTCCCCTGGTCACCCAGGGCCATGCCGCTGCCCCAGGCAGGAGGGCGCTGTCAGCTGAGTGTGCCGTCCCTGGGCTCAGTGCTGGAGGCGCCCCGAGCAGCCTGGCTGTGTTAAATGAGCCCCCTGCAGCCCCTCTGTGCCCTGCCATGGCTGCAAAGACTCCTGAAAGGACTGGCTGCTGTGCAGCTGTGCCCTCTGCTGCCCCTTGTTCTGCCCTGCTGGCAGAAACTGCCGCAACCGCCCAAGAGCAGCGCGGGTGGTCAATGGAGCGCGCTGCTGCCGATCCAGAGGGTGGAGAGATGTCATGCTGCAGAGTCATATTGAACAGGCACTCTGCAACTCTGCTGTGCCCTGCTGCCACAGCTGGAACCCCAGAAGCAGCACTTGGTAGCAGCAGGGAGGCGCTTTGTCCCTGCAGCCACTGCAAGGCACCCAGCTGCCACCACTGTGAGATGCCTTGCTCCTGCAGGACAGTGCCTGGCCATGGAGCGGGGTTTGCTGCCCCTCCACCAGGCCTGCCATACCAGCTGAGATCTCAGAAGCAGTGCCCGGCCCCTGGGAGATTCCAGCTCCTCTGTGCCATGCGGCTGCCCCTGTAGCCATCTCTGCCTGCTGTGGAACCACCTCTCTGTGCTTTGCTGTGACTGGAAGCGCCCCTACAGCTGTGCCCAGCCACGGCGAGACAGTGCCGGGCCCCGGCGAGAGAGCGCCCTGCCACTGTAAGGGGGCACCTGGCTGAGGAGCCACTCCTGGCTGCTATGGAGCTGCCCGTGCCTGTTGCCAAGCTGTACCCGGCTGCTGTGAGACTCCCAGCTGCTGTGGAACACCTGGCTACCATCAAGCTGTATCTGTCACTCCATGTCCTGCGGTTACCTGCTGTGAAAAGGCATCTGCTGAGCAGTTCACACGGGGGAGGGTCACCAGGGGGATTCCCTGGGCCGGTGCCCCACCTGGGCCATCACCCAGCAGCCAGCTTAGAACTGGTGCAAACCAGGGGAATCCGACTGTTTAATTGAAACAAAGCATCACAAAGGCCTGAGGTGGGTGTTGATGCAATGTGATTTCTGCCCGGTGCTCTGAATGTCAAAGTGAAGAAATTCAATGAAATGCAGGCAAGTGGCAGGAGCGACTATGACTCTCCTAAGGCAGTTTTTGAGAGTATAGTTAAAAACCGGGCATTGCTGCAGAGATTGCACTTCCTCGTGGTCCTGCTGGATACCCTGTGTAATGTAACCCAGTCGATCTCTGTCCCAGCACAGAGGCAGTGGGGATGGCCAGTTCAACATCTTCCTGTTGAAATTTCATCCTCCTGAAACAAATTTACAGTAAGAGCTGTGTGGCTTTTTGCCCAAAACCTGGCTCCAGAGTATTGGGATTTAATTCCAACATCACACTGCAACATCAGAGTTTGAAAGTGGGGAAAAGATTGCTACGTCCTTGGGGATCCACTATCTTTCTTATTCTACCTCTCCTAAAATTGTGGCAAATTTACTATCCAGATCCATAAAATGGGGAGCCACTTTAAAACCAAACCTCTAAATGTGACTAGGTAGCCTTGGTGTCCCAGGGTTTTAAAGTGGACAATTTGTCTCAATTTTGTAAGGGAAATTTGATGACTTTATTTTCTAAAAAGCAGGTAGACCTCTTGTCTAAAAACTGGGTAGACCTAATGCCGAAAAGTTTACCATCAGAACCCTCCATTTTGGCAGACCACGGATTGGCTATGCTGGTGAGTTTGAGGTTTTATAGATCAGAGTTTTTAGTGAATAACTTTGAATGTGTTCATTTTCCCACAAGCTGGGAGGGTTTGAGCAGGCTGCCTGAAGTCTATGAACAGCTTGCACCACGGCCAAGTGTGGGACTGAAGACCTGCCTTCTGAGGAACTGTGAATCGTTTGTGCTTGACAACGGGAAGAGAAACAGCAATTGTGAGATGGAGGGCAAGCCAGAAACATCATCTGCTGAGCAAGAGAACAACACCCAGCCAGTGACATCCCCAGCTCAGACAGAGAACTGCAGGGAACAGACACTGGAAGACATCCTTACTGTGACTGTTCCTGATAAAAAATCCACCTTGTCCTTGCTGTGGTACCCAGCAGGTGAACTGTGTGTTGGGCTTGATTGAACATCTGAGGGTAACCCATGGGAAAAGGAGGGTTTGCTTTCAGTGTGCTCAATGTGAAAAAGAGTAGAGTAATTATCATAGTATTGTTTGTCACTTTCCTAAATGCAGGGGAACAGCAGAAATGGCTCCAGGCAGGGAGTGGATATGTGAGGAATGCAGCATGGACTTCAAGATGAAAATTGTTCTGGGACAACACAAAAGATTGGAACATTTATTGATTAGAAATCAGGAAAGGGTTGCTTTCCCACCCAAAAGAGACTTCCAACCAAGGAGCCCACAAAAGATGCTTGACTAAAGAGGAGGAAGAACTACTGATAAGATTGGAGGCTCAGTTTGAGGGGAACAAGAACATCAATAAACTCATTGCAGGACACACATCACAAGCAAAACAGCTAAACAAAGCAAGGACAAAAGGAGATTGCTGCCCAAGAAACCAGCTGAGGATGTAGATAAAGAAACAGGGATGAGTCATCAAACCAGGAGACCACATGAGGGCCTGAGAACGGACTTGGACAAAGATCTTGGGAGGAGTCAGATGCTTGGGAGAGCAGCTGCTGGAAGGAAAACAGATCCCAAGATGAGTCCCCACCCCGATAAGGATAACAACAGCTGGGAAACAGCAAGTGACAGAGGGAGAGGCAGCTGCAGACTCATTATCTCAGAACCCCCAGTGAATGGTATCAGCTGGGACAATTAACACCTTCCCACAGGCATTCAAGCACTTCCTAGATGGCCAGGAGATGCAATCAACAGTCAGTCAATCAGCACAGGAATGCTTCTGATGCTTTGAATCAATCAGCCAGATAAGGATAGCAACCAGAGAGAAGGAAAAAATGGGGACCCAGGAAAAAGGAACAACAGGACCTTTTCAAAAATGGATGAAAAGAAGAGCAGTTAAGAAAGGTAATTTTCTTTTCGTCCAGGACCTGCTCCATCTAGATAGGGGAAAACTTGCTAAAATTATCCTGAATGACACAGTGTTTGTCCTGTGAAATCATACCCATGGAACATTTCTCAGTTTTAAAAGCCATATGAGAACACTTGATAGCCTTGGGAACTTCCAAACTAATGGGAAAGCTGACAATGGTGCTTTCAGAGAATTAATTACAGCAAAAGAATTTGAGAAAAATGGGCAGGAGATGAGCAAAAACTCAGCTCCCAGTTTGGGATAACTCTAAGGGACATCAAGAAGATGGACCCAGAGAACTCCTGGACCACGGAGATCTTCAGCTTATGGTTAACATCAGGAAAAATCCCAGATATGGTGAGGGGTTGCAGGACTGTTTTGATTCCTAAGTTACCAAACCAGAGCGCCTAAAGGACATTAACAACTGGAGACCCATCCAGATCCAATCTTGCTAAGACTGTTCTCCAGCATTTTAACAGCCACCCTGACCAAGGCTTGCCCCCTCAACCCAAGGCCAAGAGGCTTTATAAGAGCAGTGGGATGCTCTGAAAACCTGAAACTCCTGCAAATCATAATTCAGTTGACAGAAGGATAACACAAACCCTTGGGTATTGTATTTGTGGACATCACCAAGGCTTTTGACACCATAAGCCAGCAGCACTATCTACATGCCCTACAGGAAAGGGAAGCAGATCCCCACATCATCAATTTGGTGAGCAAATTGATGTGTGAGCATTAATTTGTGTGAGCAAATCCATGTGCCTGCTCCCATATTTTTGCCTGAGAGCCCCCTTAATATAAAATTTATAGTAATTCAGAGGGGTGGGGAGGGTTTACATTCTCCATTTCAGGGGAGGCTCCTGCCTTCCTTAGCAGACTCCTGTCTTTCCAAACCCAGACACATTTTGGCGCCCAACGTGAGGTTCGAGGGCACAGAAACGAAAAAGGGAATAACAGCTCTTGAGTAATCTAATTTTTGTGTGTGGCTATAGAAACCTCATTAAGTGACACCATGTGGTCCAGCTTGCCCTGGTTTGGGTGGCATGTGATCATGGTCTTATTTCTCCCATTTGTAGGCCCTCATCTAAACATGGGTTCTATAACCAAGGCTTCTGTGTCTGTTATCTGGATTGTTTTATGGGTGAATAAGGTGAGGAATTAATGGATTTTTAACTTCTTCTGGACAACAGGCACATGGATTCACAGCTATCGCACACTAACTGTATGGTTTTGGGGTTACTTTATTAATGGCACCTGCTGTAAGGAAATGATACTGGGCAAAATCTTCTCCCAACCCTTTAGCCATTTCTTTGGGTCCTCCCCACCAGTTTTTGAAGGGTTCAGTTCCACTCTGAATATTAATTATATCATACAGTGGCTAGTGTTGCTGATAAGCCTGCTCTATTTAGCATTTAGAGAGAAGGGGTGACTTACTTGGATAACCACCCTGACACCTACCCCAGAACCTAACATGCCACCAGAGTCTAGGGATGCTGCTGCCCCAGAGCCTGACCCTGCCCCACAGCCCACCCCAGATGTGAACTACCCAGATTGGGTGGGGGGGTCTGGTGAAGGAGAAACATGAGATGGGCCAGATGCTGAAGGAATACACTTCCCCAGCTGGTGAGGAAACCTCTCCCTGCCTTGAAGAGGGAAAGTCTAATAGTGCAGCAGCGGAACCCACAGATGTTACAACTGTCCAGGTTTCCAGCTGAATTGCAAAGGCAGACACAGCCAGCAGCAGTTGCCCTGTCGAAACAAGGAGATCTAAGATGAAAGCAGAGCACCCAGATAGGGGAGGGCCCTCACAACCCACAGGGGAGCCAGAGGTTGCAATCATCACCGAGTCCCTGACGTATGAAAGTCTCCGTAATCTGCACAAAGACATTGTACGACAGAGAGGTGAGACTTCTACAACCTGGCTACTTCGGGTCTGGAACCTTATGGGTACAGGCCTGCAGCTGGATAGTGGTGAGGCAAGGAATTTGGGACCCTTGCCAGGACTCAGGTATCAATCAGATTTTTGTAAGGGAGCCAGGGTCCCTTTCCCTCTGGGAGTGGCTTTTACGAAGTGTCAGAGAGAGGTTTGTTCACAGAGAAAGAATGCAGGAGCAGCACCATAGAATGTGCTGGAAGACTCTTGAGGAAGGGATCCAACAGCTGAGAGAAGTGGCAGTATTGGAGGTGCTCTTTGGGAGGGATAGACAGCATGATAATGACCCTGACAAAATCAGGTGCACAGGGAGAATGTTGTGGAGCCTGGCAAATCTGGGGCCATCTCAATACACCACCTTTATTGCAACAATTAATGCCGACACCAACTGAGACACAGTGGGTTCTGTGGCCAACAATCTTAGGAATTATGGAAGTATGATCAATGGACTGATGCAGGCTCATGTCTCTGCTGTGATTAAGGACCTCAAAGAGGAGATGAGGGAGGTGGTGAGGGAAGAGGTGAGGAGGAACAGTTCCCACATGGCACCAGTACAATTCACAGGTGCCAGAGTCAGAGCCCAATGTTCCCCAGCTAGAGAGATGAGGGGTACACCCCACAGGCTGACCTGAGGGTTTTTCTGCGTGACCATGGGGAAGACATGGGAAGGTGGGATGGAAAACCCACTTCTGTCCTGGCAGCACGGGTGTGTCAGCTCAAGGAGGGAAACACAAATCAAGGGAACTCCAGTGAAGTGAAGGTAGCCTCAACCTCCCATGACCGAGCTGCTGAGTATGATCTGTCAGATCCCCTGGAAGGTACCTCTACCATGTATACCCAGGGTTAGAGGGGCCCTGCCTCCAGCCATGGAGGGAAAACTGGATTTTCTGGACGGTGTGGATCTGATGGCCTGACACATCAGAACCACAAAAGTACGATGCTTTAGTTGATACTGCTGTGCAGTGTACCCTAATACCATCAGGACATGTGCGGGCAGAACCTATTTCCATTGCCGGGCTGACGGGAGGATCACAGCAATTGACCCTATTAGAAGCCGAGATGAGCCTGACTGGGAAACAGTGGAAAAAACATCCTATGGTGACTGGCCCAGAGGCCCCGTGTATTCTGGGCATAGATTTCCTCTTGAATGGTTATTGCAAAGACTCAAAGGGACTCAGATGGGCTTTTGGCATAGCTGCTGTGGAGGCAGAAAACATCAAGTAGTTGAACACTTTGCCTGGACTGTCAGAAAGCCCATCTGCAGTAGGACTCCTGAAGGTGGAAGAGCGAAGAGCACCAATTGCCACCTTGACAGTGCACCACCGGCAGTATCGGATGAATCAAGATGCCATGATCCCCATCCACAAGATGATCCGTGAGCTGGAGAGCTAAGGGGTGGTCAGCAAGACCCACTCACCCTTCAACAGCCCCACTTGGCCTGTGCGCAAGTCTGGCAGAGAATGGAGATTGACTGTGGACTATTGTGGCTTGAATGAAGTGACTCCACCACTGAGCGCTGCTGTGCCGGACATGCTGGAACTCCAGTACAAGCTGGAGTCCAAGGCAGCAAAGTGGTATGCCACCATTGACATTGTTAACACATTTTTCTCCATTCCTCTGGCAGCAGAATGCAGGCCTCAGTTTGCTTTCAACTGGAGGGGAATGCAGTATACCTGGAACTGACTGCCCCAGGGTGGAAGCACAGCCCCACCCCAGGGGTGGAAGCACAGCCCCACCATCTGCCATGGACTGATCCAGGCTGCACTGGAAAAGGGTGAGGTTCCAGAACACCTGCAGTACATGGATGACATCATTGTGTGGGGGAACACGGCAATGGAAGTATTTGAGAAAGGATCATCAGGATTCTGCTAGAAGCCAGCTTTGCTATCAAGAAGAGCAAAGTCAAGGGACCTGCCTGAGAGATCCAGTTCCTGGGAGTGAAGTGGCAAGACAGACGGCATCAGATTCCCACTGAGGTCATCAACAAAATCACCACAATGTCTCCGCCAACTAGCAAGATGGAAACACAAGCTTTCCTAGGTGCCATAGGTTTTGGAGAATGCACATTCCCGAATACAGTCCAGGTTGTGAGCCCTCTTTACCTGCAAGAAGAAGGAGTTGCACTGGGGTCCTGAACAGCAACAAGCCTTTGCCCAGATGAAGCAGGAGATCGCTCATGTGGTTGCCCTTGGCCCAGTCAGGACAGGACCAGAGGGGAAGAATGTGCTCTACTCTGCAGTTGGGAACCATGCCTTGTCCTGGAGCCTTTGGCAGAAGGTGCCTGAGGAGACTCAAGGGCAACCACTGGGATTCTGGAGTCGAAGCTACAGAGGGTGCGAAGCCAACTACACTCCCACAGAGAAGGAAATCTTGGCTGCCTGTGAAGGAGTCCAGGCTGCCTCAAAGGTGATCGGCATGGAAGCACAACAACTCCTGGCACCTCGACTACCAGTGCTGGGGTGGATGTTCAAAGGCAAGGTTCCTTCCACCCACCACACCACTGACGCTACCTGGAGTAAATGGATTGCTCTTATCACACAGCACACCCGTGCTGGAAACCTGAATCGCCCTGGGATTCTGGAGATAATTACAAACTGGCCCGAAGGTGAGAACTTTAGTCTGACTGATGAAGAGGATCAAGAATCAGTGACACGTGCTGAAGAAGCTCCTCCATATAACCAACTGCCCCCAGAGGAAACACACTATGCTCTTTTCACTGATGATTCCTGTCTCATCATAGGGATGAACCAGAAGTGGAAAGTAGCCATATGGAGCGCCACCCGACAGGTTGCACAAGCTACCGAAGGAGAAGGTGGATCAAGTCAACCTGCAGAACTCAAAGCTGTTCAGCTGGCCCTGGACATTGCTGAGAGAGAGAAATGGCCAAAGCTCTATCTTTATACTGATTCATGGATAGTAGCCAATGCTCTTTGGGGCTGTCTGGAAAGGTGGAAAAAGGCCAACTGACAGCGTAGGGGGAAACCGATCTGGGCTGCTGATGAGTGGGAAGACATTGACGCTCGGTTAGAGATGCTACCTGTGAAAGTCCACCATGTGGATGCTCATGTCCCCAAGAGTCGGGCTAATGAGGAACACCGAAACAACGAGCAGGTAGATCAGGCAGCAAAGATAGAGGTGTCAAAGATAGACTTATATTGGAAACATAAGGGGCAGTTGTTCCTAGCTCAATGGGCCCATGATGCCTCAGGTCATCAGGGTAGAGATGCCACCTATAAGTGGGCACGAGGGGTGGATCTAACCATGGACAATATATCACAGGTTATCCATGACTGAGACATGTGCTGCCATCAAGCAGGCCAAGTGAGTGAAGCTGCTCTGGTAAGGTGGGTGGTGGTCCAAGTACAAGTATGGGGAGGCCTGGATGATTGACTCCATCACACTGCCCCAGACACGCCAGGACAAGCGCTACGTGCTGACCATGGTGGAAGCCACCACAGTATGGTTGGAGACCTACCCTGGGCCTCACACCACTGCCCGGTACACCATCCTGGGCCTGGAATAGCAAATCCTGTGGAGACATGTCACCCCTGAGAGAACTGAGTCAGAAAATGAGACCCATTTCAAGAATGGCCTTATCAACGCCTGGGCCAGGGAACATGGTATTGAATGGATATATCATATCCCCTACCATGCACCAGCTGCCTGGAAAGTTGAATGGTGCAATGGACTACTTAAAACAACCCTGAAGGCACTCGGCGGGGGGGTGGGACTTTTAGAAACTGGGAAATGAACCTGATAGTGGAACCCTGGAAAAAGTTAAAGATAGAATCTAAAATGTTAGGCTTTGTGCTTTCCCAGATCAACTGCACCTGCGTAAGCAGTATGATAAATTATATAATTGTTAGATGTGAGGATTGTTTAGTAATTAAATATAATTATTATATAACCATAGAAGAATAGTGAGAAACTATGTTGGAAATTCAGAGAGGGGCTAAATTTATGTATACAATAGAACAATATAAGTTTAATAATTAACATGAAAGTTATGTAACGATAGAGTATAAAACATGATCATTTCAGATGTATGGTCGGAGTCAGATTTGGGTTGAATATACCCCTGGCACCCAGAGCTCTTAATAAAAAGCACCGCATATAATCGTTCCGTGATTATGTGTTTCTGAACGCTAACACACCTAGCAAAAGCCACCTAGATGGTCAACAGCAGAGGGTCCATAAATCGAGCTGGTCCTGCCCAGTCTGAACCCTGCACACAGTGGGTGGATATAAAGTCCCTGTTGTAAATGTGAAAGGTATTTTAGGAAGGACTGTTTGGATTGATCCCACCTCAGGCAAAGACAAACCCATCCATGGAATTGTTTTTGCTCAATGACTGTTTACACTTGTTAGGTAGTGCAGAAAGATGGAGAAAGCCGTTGTGTACAACAAGGAGACCTAGTCTTAAGTGAGAACAGTGTGTAAGGTTTTTTTTTCTTGTTTGTTTGTCTTTTTTTTTTTTTTTTTTTTTTTTTTTTTTTTTTTTTTTGTGGTGCAGATGGAAATAGAAAAAGGGGTGGATAATGTTGAATATTGCCTGGAAGATGTTTTCCATTACCATCTGTATGGCAGATTACCTTTGTCAAGTGGGCAGTTTGCCTTATCTCTCTCTTTGAGTGACCACATTCACACCTCCCTCTGGAGGGGACATCTGCTGATAACAAACTATTGAATGTCACTGCATGACTGATAACAACTATACCATCCCATTGTGAGATGCTCCGCCCAGAGGGAGGAGCCAAGCATTGCTACCCAGATATAATGCGAGATTCTGGAACACTAGCACGGCTTTCTCCACAGGATTCCCCAGAGGAACAGCGGCTGTCTCTACTCCTACTGGATCTTCAGAAGAAGAATACATCCTTCTCTACAGATCCCCCTCGCTCCAACAGAACCACACCTGATACTTCAGGATGTCTGCAGCCATATTTCCAAGTGGACTGTCACCCACACCCTGACCCACAGGGTGTCAGGTTGGGTTCTCACTCTGTCAGTGTTGGTCTGGTGTACTGCATTGTTTTATTTCATCCTTTAAATTTTTTTTTCTTTTCCCCCTTAAAGAACTGTTATTTCTTACTCCCATAATTTTGCCTGAGAGCCCCTTAATTTGAAATTTATAGCTATTCAGAGGGGTGGGGAGGGTTTACATTCTCCATTTCAGGGGATCCTTCTGCCTTCCTTAGCAGACTCCTGTCTTTCCAAGCCAAGACACCAATGAACTCCTACCAAATTCAGTGAAACAAATTCCTCGGTAAAGGCCGTGTGGCTTATTGCCTGAAACCTGGCCCCCCGGTTGCAGACAGGGGCAAAGAGCTCCCAAGTGGAGTGACCACCCACTCCATTCTCACCTAAATAAATGTGGTCCTAATTCGATGGCTCAAAATCCGGATTTTGTCCTTTGGAGGGAGGGCGGTTTGGGGGCTGCCAGTAGGCCTGTCCAGGGTATTGGTGGGCACTCAGACTTAGATCCTAGCCTCCTACGAGACAGTGAACCTTTTGTGATTGGTGAGGGAAGCAGCAAAAAGGTGAGTGAAAGCACACCAGAGGCATTGCCTCCAGTGCCTGGGGAACATGGAGGGCAGTCACCAGATAACATCGTGAAGGTGACTGTTCCTGACAAAAACCCACCTTGTCCCTGCTGTGGTACCCGGGTAAACTCTGTGTCAAGCCTGATTGAACATCTAAAGGAGTCGCACAGGAAAAGGAGGGTTTGCTTTCGGTGTGCCAAGTGTGGAAAGGAAAATATTAACTATCATAGTGTTATTTGTCATTTTGCAAAATGCAGGGGTCCAGAAACTGAAAGGGTTCCAGCTGGAGAGTGGATCTGTGAGGTATGCGGCAGAGACTTCACAACCAAAATTGGCCTGGGACAACACAAAAGATTGGCACACCCGTTGATAAGAACCAAGAAAGGATCATTGCTTCCCAGCTGAAAGAAACATCAAATCGAGGAGCCCACAAAAGATGCTGGACAAAAGAGGAGGAAGAACTGCTGTTAAGACTGGAGGCACAGTTCCAGGGAAACAAATTCATTAATAAACTTATCGCTGAACACATAACAACCAAAACAGCTAAGCAAATTAGTGACAAAAGAAGATTGCTGCCTAGGAAACCAACAGATGGAGCTGACAGAGGACCTGTGATGAGTCATCGCACCAGGAGAGCAGCTGAGGGCATGGGAATGGAACCTGGGTTGAGTCAGCAATCCCAGGCAAGAACAGTGGACAATGGACCTGGGGAGAACCATCTGCCAGCGAGGCCAGCTGCCAGAGGGAAAACAATGGATAAGTTAAGACGACACCCTGATAAGGATAACTGTCGCCAGAAACCAGCAGAGGGTGGGGCAGCTGCAGGCTCATTACCAAAAGACAATCATAGAACATTTCTCAGCTGGAGCCATTAACCACTTCCCCAGAGCATTCAAGCAATTGATGGACGGCCAGGAGATGCTCAGAATAATTAATCAGGCAGTGCAGGACTGCTTTCAATGCCTAGAATCAATAAGCCAAATAAGAAATGTTACACGTGGAAAAAATGGGAAGGAGACCCAGGAGAAGCAACCAAGAAAGCTCTTTCAGAACTGGATGAAACACAGAGTGATCAAAAACGGTAATTACCTTCACTTTCAGCGTTTATTCCATCTTGACAGGGGGAAACTAGCAAAAATTGTTTTGGATGACGTAGAGTGTTTGTCCTGGGATATATCACCCAGTGAAATTTACGCAGTAGTTAAAGCCAGATGGGAAACACCTGGTAATTTTCCTGGCATCGGGGAATTTGAATTTAATGTGAAGGCAGACAACAGCACCTTCAGAGACTTAATCACGGCCAAAGACATTGAAAGAAATGTGCAGGAAATAAGAAAGGGCTGGGCTCCAGGTCCAGATGGGATTACTCTTGGGGACATCAAAAAGATGGATCCTGGGTATTCCCGGACGGCTCAGCTCTTCAACTTATGGTTGACATCTGGGGAGATCCCGGACATGGTGAGGGGGTGCAGAACTGCTTTGATTCCTAAATCTACAAAACCGGAACGTTTGAAGGACATTAATAACTGGAGGCCTATCACAATCAATTCCATCTTGTTGAGATTGTTCTCCAGGATTGTAACAGCAAGGCTGAGCAAAGCGTGCCCCCTCAACCCAAGGCAAAGAGGCTTTATTAGAGCAGCAGGATGCTCTGAAAACCTGAAACTCCTGCAAACTATGGTTTGGACTGCCAAAAGTGAACACAGACCACTGGGTGTTCTATTTGTGGACATCGCCAAGACTTTTGACACTGTGGGCCACCATCACATCATACATGCTTTGCAGCAGAGGGGAGTGGATCCCCACATCATCGGCCTGATGAACAATATGTACAAAGACTTCAGTATGTATGTCACCACAAAAATGAACACACGCACAGACAAAATCCAGATCCAGGTTGGAGTAAAGCAGGGTGACCCACTGTCACCCCTTTTATTTAACCTGGCAATGGACCCCCTGTTGTGCAAGCTGGAAGAAAATGGTAAAGGATTCCACCGAGACAGAGTAGTATAACTGCAATGGCATTCGCCGATGATCTGGTCTTGTTGAGCGACTCCTGGGAAAACAGGAAAACAAACATCAAGATATTAGAGACCTTCTGCAATCTCACCAGTCTCAGAACACAAGGGGAAAAGTGCCATGGCTTCTACATCAAGCCCACAAAAGACTCTTACACCTTCAATAACTGCGCTGCATGGACCATCAACGGCACACCCCTGAACATGATCAACCCCGGGGAATATGAGAAATACCTTGGCCTACAGTTTGACCCCTGGACTGGGATAGCAAAAACCAACCTCTCCACAAAACTAGAATTCTGGCTCAAATGAATTGATCAAGCTTCATTTAAACCTTGCAAAAACTTGATATCCTCAAAATATACACCATCCCTCGACTGACCTACCTGGCTGACCATTCAGAAATGAAACAGGGGCCCTTGAAGCCCTTGACCAGAAGATCTGAACAGTGGTCAAGAACTGGTTGCAACTACCTCCGTGCACGTGCAATGCCATCTTGTACTTGAGCACGAAGGACGGCGGTTTGGGCGTCACCACGTTGGCGGGACTGATCCCCAGTGTACACACCCAGAGACTGCACCGGATTGTGCAGTCCTCAGATGAAACAATGAAGAAGTTCCTAGAGAAAGATCAAATAGAACAACTGTATAAGAAATTGTGGATTCAAGCTGGAGGGGAAAGCGAGAAGATACCCTCAATTTGGGAAGCACTACTGGTGAATGAACCATCCAACAGTGCAGACACAACCTCAGAGTGGGAAGCACAGACCCTGAAAACTAAATTTCCTAAGCCTTGTGATTGGCGGAGAAAAGAATTCCAGAAATGGACCAAATTAGTGTCCCAAGGCCATGAAATTAAAAGCTTTAAAGGTGATAAAATTAGTAGTGATTGGCTCCAATACTATAGACGCATACCTCACAGGAAACTCCTCACTGCACTACAACTTAGGGCCAACCTCTACCCCACGAGAGAATTTCTCTCCCGGGGTAGAGAGGAAAATTACATCAAGGCCTGTAGGCACCATGATGCGGACAACGAAACCCGCACCCACATCATTGGCTACTGCCCAGTCACTCAGGACTCTCAAATCAAGAGGCACAATCACATCTGTGAAAGGCTTATTGAGGAGGCGAAGAAGAGGGACTGGGTAGTGTTCAAAGAACCACACACAAGGGAAACCATCAAGAAGCTGTACAAACCAGATCTGATATTTGTTAAGGACGGACGTGCATTTGTCGTGGAAGTGACAGTACGATACGAAGCCTCCAAAACATGTCCGGAAGAAGCCACTGCAGAGAAAGTAAACATGTAAAAACATTTGGAAACTGAGGTGCAAAGCCTCACCAATGGAAAGGACATTGTTTTTATGGGCTTTCCCCTTGGAGTGTGGGGGAAATGGTACGAGGGGAACGTTGAACATTTGAGTACACTTGGCCTCTCCAAATCGAGGCAAGCGATGGTTGCAAAGACTTTATCCACAGAAGCGCTCCTATCGTCTGTGGACATTGTACATATGTTCACCAGCAGGGCCAGAAGATTAAATGATTCAGGGTAGTGAATTTTTGCATTTTTTGTACTTTGTAATGTTTTGTAGATTTTTATTGCTGTTTTTATATGTTGATTTTTGTATGCAATTTTTTATTTTGGATCACTTTTATATTTTAATAAACTAGAGTAGCTAGGTTCGTAAGGAAGCCACAAGACAGTAAGGTGGCTCATAGTGAGTAGGGACAAAGACTTTAATTCATAACACATCAATTAGCACCTGATTCAGACCAATTTACTGTATTTGAACCAATTTACCGGATTTGTCCAAGCTGGACGAGCCATCTTTATTCAACCCGGAAAAGGAACATATATTATTTATATGTGTTTGAAAAATAGCCACATGCCTTGTCATCTAATTAGTGACATGCATGAATGGATGAACGAGATTCCCACTGTCTCTACCTACTATCCACTGAAACCACAGCAAAGGGAACGGGCTTGGTGGAATCAGTGGGGAAAGAAGACCCTGTTGAGCTTGACTCTAGTCTGGCGCTGTGAAGAGACATGAGAGGTGTAGAATAAGTGGGAGGCCGGGCATGTGCTCAGCGGTGCGACTCGCCTACCAGTGTTCTGGCCATCGGTGAAATACCACTACTCTGATCGTGTTTTCACTTACCCGGTGAGGTGGGGTGGCAAACCCCAAGGGGGGCTCTTCCTTCTGGCGCCCAGCCCCGGGGTCACTAGCAGCCACTCTATTGGATAGTGAACCCCCATCTCCCAGTTGCTCTATCGACCGGTCTGCCTGCAGGCACAGGAATGAGGCTGAGCACTCAGACATCTCTTAGTGACTCAATCAGCCATCCTATCTCTCTTTTCCCTTGAGGGCCCCTCAATACATACAGTATCCTCCGCACACCAGCAGGTCCTTTTCTGTCTCCGCAGGAGGCAAACCGAGACAAGGAAAGCTCCTCTGGGAAAATCCCAGGGTGAGCTTTGGAGGTCCGTCTATGCCTCTCTGCCCCTGTGGGGACAGAGATGATTCCTCCTACCTGGCTCACCAGTGCCTGTTTTGTGGAGATAAACAAAACTCCACAATTTTGTGAAAGTTGTAAAGCCGGTATGTTTATTACAGCACTGGATGCATGTGGAGATTACTCTCCTTAAAAGACATGCATACTTCTGGGAATTTCAGGTCCCTTTTTATCCCCCTCGCAAATATATATGCATACAATTTTACAATAGGTTCATACATATTCATTTTCACAAATTTCGCCATTTCCACATTTGCCGCTAGTTCTTCTTTATCAGAAGGAATTCCAGGGTCAGGTTGACCTGCTCTCACAGCAGTCTTTCTGTCTCCCCCCCCCTTATCTCTGTCCTTCACTGAAGCAGTTTCTCTGAGCCTAGGCTTCTTATGAGAACAGGCAGTCAGACTAAATAGCTATGTTTTCAAACTACAGACTTAACTCAAAGATGTACATTTCAAAGATGTACATTTCAAACATGCACCTAAATCAAAATGAATTTCGAGTCTGGAGAACTTCTACTCTCTCTCACCAGAGCCTCAGCCAGGGACCAGCTCCCAAGGCCCTTTCCATGGCAACCCAGACTGGGACAAGCTGGGATGCTCCGATCTCCATGAGCCAGAGTATAGGAATGGGGTTTCCCAATTTCCTGCTCCAGCTAAAAGCGCACTGCCATTTGCTGCCCTCCTACCTCCCATGGAAAGCACAAAAGACAAAGATCCCAGTGTGGGATAAGAACAATTTACTGGGAACAGCAAACAGATAAGGAACAAATAGGAACAGCAACAACACTGATAACAGAAGGGATAAGAAAATCTATTTGCAGGGAAAACTACAACACCACTGTCTCTTCCCAGCCACATATTCACTCCTGCCTGGAAAGGACACCCTTCTCCTCAGGGGAGGGGGAGAGACAGTCCCTACCTACCCCTAGCAATGACCTGATGTAGGAGAGAATATAATGACACAACCATGGTCAGACCCTCATGTTCTTGGACCCACATCATGTCATTTGCAGGGACAGGAAAAGGGACAGGTGTCTTCCCAGCATTGATGACAGGGAACATGGATCACCAGGGTTCATCCCAATGGGGGCTGTCCAATGGGAGATGAAGCTGGAGCAGTACAAGAATCTTTTCCTGAAGTTGGGGCATTTACAGGGCTTCCCTTACTGGTGCCTCTGTTGGTGTTTGATCAAGTGAGATCTCTGGGTGAAGCTCTTTCTACACTTGTGACACTCATAGGGCGTCTCCCCAGTGTGGATGCCCCAGTGGGTGATGAGCTGGGAGTTGCGGATGAAGCCCTTCCTGCAGTCAGGGCAGCGGAAGGGCTTCTCCTCTGTGTGAATCCGCTCATGCAGAAAGAGATGGAAGCTGGTGTGAAACCTTTTCTGACACTCAGAACACTCGTAAGGCTTCTCCTCATGGATGCATTGGTGGGTGATGAGTGTGGAGCTGCACCTGAAGCCCTTCACACACTCCAAGCACTTGTAGGGCCATTGCCCAGCGTGGATCATCTGGTGGCAGATCAGGGTGCTGCTCTACCTGAAGCTCTTCCCACACTCCAAGCACTTATAGGGCTTCTCCCCATCGTGAAGCTGCTCATGCACCACCAGCTCTGAGCCCTGGCTGAAGCTCTGTCCACCTTCCTGGCCCAGGGTGGGTCTTTCCTCCTCAGAGCACCCTGGGCTGGGTTTGGAGCCCCTCCTCCTCTAGGATCTCCAGGGCTTTTCCTCTCCATTGAAGTCTTGTGCAGTAGAGCCTCTCAAAGTGGCCTCTTCCACAAGGTTCTGATGTGGGAATTTGTCCTCCCTGGTCTCCATCCTCAGCTTCTTGCCTGCGGGTGGAAAGGCAAGGTCAGGATGGGATTTGCCTCTGTGCTACAGGGAAGGGGAAGGAGATCCCCCCAGTGCATCCCTGGCAGGAAGGCATTGCCAGCGGCGTTGTTGTGCAGCTCGGGGCCATGTTGGGCTGGGAGATGGAGCAGGAGAGGGGGGGAACGGGGCACTGACTTCCTCCTCACCCGCCTGGGTGTCCGGGGGCATAGTCTCAGTTTGAAAAGACAGGTGTCTGCTAAGGAAGGCAGGAACCTCCCTTGAAATGGAAAATATTAATCCCCTCCCTCGGAATTGTTATATGTTTAAAATTAAGGGGGTCTCAGGCAAAAATATGGGACTAGTTAAAACAGTTATTGACTAGAAAAAATTTAAAAATACAAATGCAGCTCTACAAAAAAACCCCACTAACTGAATCAGAGTATAACCTTACACCATGTGTGTCAGGGTGCTGGTAGCAGTCCCATTATATGGTGGCTGCAGAGCTCCTGCAGTTACAGATGTGGTTCTGTTGGGATCCTGTAGAAGGGTGGAGTTTTCCTCTGAAGGTCAGTGGTGGTGTTGTTGGGTCTGGTCTTCCTCTGGGAATTCTGTGGAGAAGAAAGCTGCTTCTTCCTCTGGGAATTCTGTGGATAAGAAAGCTGCTTCTGTGAGAATCCAGTGGGAAAAGCTGGCTGTAGAGTCCCAAGGCCGAGCTTATATCCAGGTAGGAATGCTTTGCTCCTCCCCCTGGGCAGAGCATCTCACAATGGGATGATGGAATTTTTATCAGTCATATAGTGACACTCAATGGCCCATTAAGAGAAGATATTTCCCAGAGGGGGCATTGGTTGTAGAAGAGATAAAGAAAACTGCTCAATTAACAGATGATACCTGCCCCACTTCTAATAGATGGGAATTGACAAACCCCCAGCTACATCTTGCAACCTAAGACAGGCATCTCCATCTTCCTCACAGCCTTCTCCTCCATGCCACCACGATTGGGAATGGAAAATCCTGGTTCTGGAGAAACAAGGGTTTAGCACAGATTGAGATTGAATGTCCCTCTGCCCAAGTCCATCTCTAGAAGTAACCGGCTATCTGTGCTCCATAAAAACCTCCCAAACATCAAGGTTCAGCCCTGAAAATGCTTCCCAGGAGTTGCCTGTCCCTGGTCTCTGCCCTTTGGTGTTTCAGGGTTGCCCCCTGTCCCAGCTGGTGTGGGTCACACTTGGATTGGATGTCCCCTGTCTACTTGGTCCCCACCCTCCGCTGCTGGAAGTCCCAAGAAGCAAAACGTTTCCCCTTTTTCCATCTCCTCATTTAGGGATGCTGGGGGGTTTTGGGATCCTAGGGTCCCTACTTTCCTAATTCTCTGCTTTGGAGTGCAGGGGATCCCAGTAGTCCCTCCTTCCCCTCTCCAGGGTCTTGAGGCTCCTGCCAATGGCGGTGCTCCCCCCTCTCTGGGCTCCCGACTTTGGGCTCCTGGGGGACACAGGGCTCTGCTCCTCCAGGCTGCCTCTGCCGGCAGTTGCCACTGGGACCCTCCAATGTCCCTCCATGGGGCCTTTTACACACAGCCTTGGAGTTCTACATTTTCCAAACATCCCCTCAAAAAAACCCGCCCAGGGAACCCCCCAGGATATCTGGGCCAAGCTCCCCCCCTCACCGGTCACCTGTGTGATGGCGGGGGTGAAGATCCCATGGGTGGGGATGCGAATTCATGGAGTGCAAGACCTTGTGTTTCCTTCTGTTTCTCTGATCCTCCTTTGTCCCTCATCTTCCTCTTCCTCCCATTCCCTCCCTCCTCCTCCCCCAGCAGCAGCCACACCCTCGGTGTATCGCAGACATCTCTTCACAGAAATACTTTCTTTCAGATTTCTGTGTCTTCTGGAAGGCAGAGGCCTCAGAAGAGAACATAAAAAATTATTATCAGCTGCTGTGGAATGCAACAGGGGCACCTTGATTGGCTCATGTTCCTATGTTTATAATTAGGGGCCAAATCACAAAGTGCAAGCTTGGGACAGAGTCCTTGGACACAACTTTGTTAGAGATTCTTTCTTTCTATTCTTAGCTAGCTAGCAGCAGCTCTGCAACGTTCTCTTTTATTTCTTTTTAGTATAGCTATAATGTATTAGATATCATATATCAATAAATTCAGCCTTCTGATCAAGAAACAAGATTCTCGTCTCTCTCTCACCAGCAGCGACCCACTCAGGTCGCTGTAATATCAGTGCCCCGTTCCCACAGCCCTCGCAGCCTGCGGCAGGAGCGGGGATAGAGCCGGGACAGGTCGGGATGGGCAGTGCGGGCTCTCGGCTGCTCCCAGCCACTGCGGGTGGGGGGAACCCAGCCTGGGCCAAAGGAGGGGCAAACTGGGAAAACTGGGCGCTGAACATCCAAACTGGGTCTTGCTGGGGACCCTGCCTGGGCGCTGCCAGCCCTTGTGGCTCCACTCAGGAGATCTGGGAGGGGCAAATGCAGAGAGGGCTGGGGGATCCCAGGAGTTTCATCACTGGGAGGGAGTGAGCTGTACTGGGATCATACTGTGATCATACGGGCAGTGACTGGAATTGTACTGGGTTTGTACTGACATCACACTGGGATCATACTGGGAGCAGCTGGACCCCTGCTGGTGGAGACTGTGATCACAATGTGGTGAATGGGATCATAGTGGGATCATACCGGGACTGAGTAGGAGCCTGCTGGGTGCAATTGTGGCCCTGTTGAGGCAAATGGGATATACTGGGAGCAAGTGGGATCATGCCAGGAGTGAGTGGGAGGAACTGGGATCATGCTGGGTGCACACTGGGGGTCATTAGAAGCAACTGGCCTTCCACTGGCATGAACTCAGATTGTGCCAGGAGTGACTGGGAATATGCTGGAAGGAACTGGGATATATTGGGAGAGACTGGAACAAAAGTCAGGCTGAAAGGGAGAAACTGGAACCATGTGGGGCACAAGTGGTTCATACTGGCAGCAACTGGGACCACAGTGGGCTCATCTCTGCATTGTACTGGGACTGACTGGATTAACACTGGGAGTTTCTGAGAGTGACTGTCAACACACCATGCACATCATCCCTGGACTGGGGGTGACTGGGAGCAACTGGGAGCACACTGGGAGCAACTGGCATAATCCTGGGACTGACTGGGTTGATCTAGCTGCAGGTAACTGGGACCATCCTGGGAGTGCTTGAAAGTAACTGGGATTATTCTGGGACCATACTGGGAATGCTGGCATGTCACAAAGATCATACTAATACATAAAATTTCAATAGTCAATGCGAATTTTATTTCTATATCTTTGATTTGAAAGAAGGTGAGCAAGCAGCGCTGGGTGGCCGAGGAGTCACCGCTCCACTCACGGCACACACTACTTACAAATTCAGTAAAGTATATATACTGTTTTTAAGCTTATAAAGCATTTTCCAATGTGCTTGGTTAGTATAAATGAGTAAATATCAGTAAGCTGGAATCAGCAATTTCATCATCTTTCCAGGTGGTTGTTGGCTTCCTGTCCTTCTTGTGCTCGTCTGGAGGGAGGCCCCTTCACCGCTGTCTGCTACAATATTTTGTTAAGCTTTTTATTATATATAAGCATTTAGTCACATTGCAGTCCCTTTAGCTTTACAAGTTCCTCTATTTTATTCTAAGCATCAGCCATCTTTCTACCTCATCTCTTTACTTTACCATACTTCCCCTATTTCAAAGCTTTATTTGGCTATAGAAAGTTTCAAAACCCTTCCTTGTATCTATCCCAAGGAATGCATCCATTTTCCACACAGCAGATACAAGCATTTGCTGATTCCATTGCAGATTGACACAAATCACAAAAACATTTTTCACAATATTGCTCACCAAATTGACGATGTGGCGATCTGCTTCCCTTTGCACTAGGGCATGTAGAATGTGCTGCTGGCTTATGGTGTCAAAAGCCTTGGTGATGTCCACAAATACAACACCCAGGGAGTTTCTGTTCTCCTTTTGTGACCAAATAATGATTTGCAGGAGTTTCAGGTTTTCAGAGCATCCCACTGCTCTTATGAAGCCTGTTCGCCTTGGATTGAGGGTCAAGCCTTGGTCAGTTTGGCTGTTAAAATCCTGGAGAACAGTCTTAGCAAGATGGAAATGATTGGGATAGGTCTCCAGTTGTTAATTTCCTTGAGGCGATCTGGTTTGGTTGACTTAGGAATCAAAACAGTCCTGCAATCCCTCACTGTTGTGTTGGGTCTGTATAAGTTGGACTGTTCTGTTCCCCCCTATCTTGTAATGGTTCTGCCCTGGTTCTCCCTTCCCTCCCTTGTGCTGCCAGTTATCCCAGCTCCTCCCCTGTCGCCTTGGAGATAAATGTACCCTGTCTCAAATCCCTCCCCGGTGCCCTGTCCATCACTTGGCGCTCTCACCCTTCTCTCTGGAACTCTCTAGAAACATCTAACTAGAGCGTCAAGTGATTGGCTCAGGGGCTAAAGCTCCACCCTCAAGTTATTCCCATTGGTGTTCTCCCTAAGTCAATCTTTGGTATCCCACTCCCCTCTGCAATCCTATTCATCCAAGGACTGACTCCTCCCCTGTGTCCCTCCCTCCTTATAAGCTGTTGCAACTTCCCCCTCTTCCTCTTTGGTTGTCGGTTTTCCCTGGGACTCAATAAACCTGGATTCACCACAGCTGGAGAGTGCTCTCTTCTTATTTCTGCTGACTGTAGCCATAAGCCATGCCACGTCCTACCACAAGGAACTGCTACTGTCATAGCACAGAGCGTTTGCCTTAGGTGCTGTCCTGAACGACGGAGATTGGGATAGTGCCCACCTACTGCTAGCGGTGCTGAAAAGCTGGCCGGGACGTCCGAGAAGGACCATTTTTCTCCAGCTGGACCGCTTCAGTTGTGGTGCCCAACGTTCCCCACTGCCTCTGTGCTGGGGCAGAGATCGATTGGGTTACATTACACAGGGTATCCAGCAGGACCATGAGGAGGTGCAATCTCTGCAGCAATGCCCAGTTTGTAACTATACTCTCAAAAACTGCCTTAGGAGAGTCATAGTCGCTCCTGCCATTTGCCTACATTTCATTGAATTTCTTCACTTTGACATTCAGAGCACTGGGCAGAAATCACATTGCATCAACACCCATCTCAGGCCTTTGTGATGCTTTGTTTTAATTAAACAGTTGGATTCCCCTGGTTTGCACCAGTTCTAAGCTGGCTGCTGGGTGATGGCCAAGGCGGGACACCTGCCTGGGGACCCCCCTGGTGACCCTCCCCCGTGTGAACTGCTCGGCTGACGCCTTTTCACAGCAGTTGACAGCAGGACATGGAGCAACAGATACGGCTTGATGGTAGCCAGGTGTTCCACAGGAGCTGGGAGTCTCACAGCAGCCGGGTACAGCTTGGCAACAGGCACGGGCAGCTCCATAGCAGCCAGGAGTGGCTCCGCAGCCAGGTACCCCCTTACAGTGGCAGGATGCTCTCCCGCCGGGGCCCGGCACTGTCTCGCCGTGGCTGGGCACAGCTGTAGGGGCGCTTCCAGTCACAGCAAAGCACAGAGAGGTGGTTCCACCGCAGGCAGAGATGGCTACAGGGGCAGCCGCATGGCACAGAGGAGCTGGAATCTCACAGGGGCCGGGCACTGCTTCTGAGATCTCAGCTGGTATGGCAGGCCTGGTGGAGGGGCAGCAAACCCCGCTCCATGGCCAGGCACTGTCCTGCAGGAGCAAGGCATCTCACAGTGGTGGCAGCTGGGTGCCTTGCAGCGGCTGCAGGGGCAAAGAGCCTCCCTGCTGCTACCAAGTGCTGCTTCTGGGGTTCCAGCTGTGGCAGCAGGGCACAGCAGAGTTGCAGAGTGCCTGTTCAATATGACTCTGCAGCATGACATCTCTCCACCCTCTGGATCAGCAGCAGCGCGCTCCATTGACAACCCGCGCTGCTCTTGGGCGGTTGCGGCAGTTTCTGCCAGCAGGGCAGAACAAGGGGCAGCAGAGGGCACAGCTGCACAGCAGCCAGTGCTTTCAGGAGTCTTGGCAGCCACGGCAGGGCACAGAGGGGCTGCAGGGTGCTCATTTAACACAGCCAGGCTGCTCGGGGCGCCTCCAGCACTGAGCCCAGGGACAGCACACTCAGCTGACAGTGCCCTCCTGCCTGGGGCAGTGGCACGGCCCCGGGTGACCAGGGGACATCCTGCTGGGCAAACACCTGTGCCAAGGGTGGCAGCACAGTCCTTGGGGGCAGCAGGGCACTCCCTGGGCAGGTCACCCTCACCTGGGGAGGCTCCACAGCTCTGCCTGGTGGCCTCCTGGTGTGCTGTGCCTTCTGCACTCATCCTCTTCCCTTGTTCACTCAGCACAGCGTCTGCTCTCCCTGCTGCCTCCCCCAGAACCCTGCTTTCACTGTTAGCCTTGGTGGAGAGCCAGTGAATGCCCCATCCTTGGAAACATTCCAGCTTGGATGGGCTCTGAGCAACATAATGGAGTGAAAGATGCCTCTGCCCGCACCCCACAGGAGGCTCTGTGGTGTCAGCTACTGGAGTTGTTGGGGTATCCTGTAGGATGCAATTCCCCCAGAGAGCACAGAGAGAACACAAAGCACCACAGCTGGCAAGAACACCCTCCATGGAGATGGGAATATTCTGGATCAACAGGCTCAAGCTGCTGAGTTTTGCCCCCTTGTAGATGGACACAAGTTTCAGAAGTGACTGAGAGCCAGGAGGCCCCACAGTGTCTCTGAGTCCCCTTGGTTCCCTGAGATCACACAGTGTCCCAGTGTCCCTTTGGTTCCATGAGGCCCCAAAATGTCACAAGGATCCCTGGATACCACAAGGTTCTGGGAGATCCCAATGGATTGTTGGTTCCAACTGGCCTCACTGAGTCACAAGGGCCTCTGGATTCCATGAGACCCCACAGTGTCAGAGTGTGCCTTTGGTTCCACAAGCCACAGTGTCACAATGGTTCCTGAGCATCTTTAGGCACCAGAGTCTCAGAGCATCCCCTCAGTTTCATGAACTCCACAGTGTCACAATGTCCCCTTGGTTCCATTTATTTCTGCAGTGTCACAAGGATTCCTGGAAAGAATGAGGCCCTGAGGTATCACAATGTACGGTTCCATGAAGTCCCAGAGTTTCAGTCTCCTCTTGGTTCCATGGATTCTACAAGACTCTGGAGTGTCACAGGGCCCCTAGAGTCCCATTGTCACAATGTGACAATGTCCCCAGGAGGCACTGCAGTGTGACAATGTCCCCAGGAGTACCTGCAGTGTCACAGAGGAGCAGCACTGGAGTGGGCACAGCACCAGGGGAGGTTTGGCAGTGTTCCCATATCTGTGACAAAACAGTGGTGGCAACACCAACGTTCCCCTCTCTATGATACCACAGATGATCAAGATCGAGCATTGCCCTGTCAGTGACATCCCAGTGGTGGCAACCTCAAAGTTCCCCTGTCTGTGACATGACAGCAGTGGCAATACCAATGTCCACCTGTCTATGACACCAAAGAAATTGCAACCCCAGCATTCCCCTCTCTGTGACACCACAGAGGTGGCACCCGCAGCATTCTCCTCTCTATGACAGCACCACAGTGGCAACCCCAACATTGCCCTCTCAGTGACACCGCAGGGGTGGCAGCCCCAAATGCTCCCCTGTGACACCACAGCAGTGGCTCCCCCACATTCCCCTCTCTGTGATACCACTGAGTTCCAACATTGACTTCTGTAGGACACCACAGGGGTAGCAGCCCCAAGATTACCCTGTCTGTGAGCCCACAAGGATGGCAGCCCAAACATTCCCCTCTCTATGACACCACAGCGGTTGGGAGCCCCAGAAATCCCTCGTCTGTGGAACCCTAGCAGTGTCAGCCCCAACATTTCCCTCTCTGTGACATCATAGTTGTGGCAGCCCCAAGTCCCCCTCTCTGTGACACCAAAGCAGTGGAAGGCCCAGAGTCCCCTGTCTGTGACACCGCAGCTTTGGCAGCCCCAACATTCTCCTCTCTATAACTCTACAGCAGAGGCAGCCCCAATGTTCTCCTCTATATGACTCCACAGCAGAGGCAGCCCCAGCATTCTCATGTGTATGATACCACTGTGGTGGCAGCCACAACGTTCCCCTCACTGTGACACCTCAGTGGTGGCAGCCCCAGTTGCAGCTTCTATGACACTACAGCAGCAGCCGCCCCAACATTCCCCTCTCCACAACACCAGAGCTGTGGCAGTCCTGTTGTCCCAGTCTCTGTGACACCACAGTGGTTGCTGCCCGAAGTTCCTCTCTCTGTGACACCACAGCTGTGGCAGCAGCGCTAGAACAGAAGCAGCAGCCGTGGAACAACAGGGGAGCAGGGGAGGAGCAGAGAAGGAGCAGTGGAACAGTGGTAGATGAGCAGTGTTGGAGCAGCAGAGGAGCAGTGGTGCAGGAGCTGAGGAACCGTGCTGAAACAGCACAGCACAGCTTTTGAGCAGCAGTGGAGTGAGCATGGAAAAGGCGGAACAGTGGTGGCACAGGAGCTACAGCCATGGAACAGTGGTGGCACAGCCCCGCAGCTGTGGAGTGGTGCCTGAGATGCCGAAGCTGTGGGACACAGAGCAGCTCCCAGTGCTGTGTCCTGCAGGAGCCGCCCCACACACACCAGAGCGATGCCCCTCAGGCTGAGCCAGAGCTTGGGGGCAGAGGCAGGAATTGCTGCTGGGCTGTGGAAGGCGTGGATCGAGTGCATTTAATGGTGACCTGGGGTTAGGATCTGCTAATTGTGGCTTTTTTTGTGCTTTTGGGACATTCCAGTTCATGTGAAGTCAGGAACTCAGGAGAAACTTGGGACAAAAGGAATCAAAGTGCCTTCAGTCCTGCTGTCTTGGTTTGGAAAGACAGGAGTCTACTAAGGAAGGCAGAAGCCTCCCATGAAATGGAGAATGCAAACCTCCCTGCCTCCAAATTGCTACAAATTTTAAATTAAGGGGCTCTCAGGCAAAAAATATGGGAGCAGGAAATAACAGTTATTTCATAGGGAAGAAAATAAAAGGATAAAATAAACAATGCAGTAAACTAAAACAACTATGGCAGAGTCACAACAGAACCTGACACCATGTTGGTAGCAATCCAACTGGAAATGTGGCTGCAGTCCTCCTGGAGTGTCAGGTGTGGTTCTGTTAGAGCAGGGGGTCCTGTAGAAACGGGTGTAGTCTTTCTCTGAGGATCCAGTGGAAGAAGAGGCAGCTGCTGTTCCTCTGGGAAATCCAGGGGAGAAGTTGTGCTGCTATTCCAGAATCTCCAGGTTCTATCTGGCTAGAATGCTTAGCTGTTCCCTCTGGGCGGAGCATCTCCCAATGGGATGCTGTAGTTCTTACCAGCCATGCAGTGACTTTCAATAGCCTGTTATCAGCAGATGTCCCCCCAGGAGGGAGGAGTGGTTGTGGAAGAGATAAGGAAAACTGCCATACAGATGGCAAATAGAATCCATCTTGCCTTGCAATCCGGGACATCTGCAGAGAAAGACATCTTGGTAGCAGTTGAATGATTTCTGATTTGGGAACTGAAGTGGGTCAATTATTGGCCTGTGGTTTGTTCTCATCCAGAAAGATGTTCCAAAGTACTGCAATTTGGTATTAAAAACCAGGAATGTGCCTCTTCATCTGGATATTGCATATGGACTGCAAAGCTATTTGTGATCAATATGGTAAGAAACCAACTGGAAATCTTTTCCTGATTTCAGTCTTTCTTCTAGTCTCTTGGATTAGGCCTCCAACATTCCTTGCAGGTCTTCTTTCCATAATCTGCTCCTCTGGAGTTGGGATGTGACAAATCAGCAGTGGGAAAAGGGAGGACAATGGACCATTACAACTGCAAACTCTGTTTTTATAGTCTCTGGATTTCCAGTGCTTAGAAACTGTCATGTTTTCAACTGTCTGAACAAATCCCACATTTGTCCCTTTTTCCCTGGCAGAAAACCTTCCTTTGGCCCTATTTGGGAACTGACCCTGGGAAAAACCTCATTCCAGATGCTTTTTTGTTGGTTTTGCTAAAGATGACAAGAAAATCAGCACAAGGGGCAGTGATTAGAGAAAGTGAAGAAACAATTCCTTTCTTTTCTCTTCTTTGTGGAATCTCTTCTCTAGAGGTTGTGCTCCAGCCAGAGACTTCCCAGGCCAAGGGCTGAGGGAAGCAATTCAGCTGAGGCAGCTGAGGCATCTCCTCCCTGGTCTGTAACCCTGGGGCTGGGAGGGGACACGGGTGCCCCCCTTGCACCGCCTGGAATGGGGGATTCCTCCTGCCTCTGCCAGGTGCTCCTGATCCTGGCATTAGCCCTGGCCTGGCTGCTCCTGCTCTGAGCTCCCTGCCGTGGTCATTGCTGGTGCTGGAGGGCAGGAGGGAGGGATTCAGTGCAAACCTGGGAGGTGCCAGTGGGCTCAGAGATGTGTGGAGGTGACAGTGACAGAGTGACACAGGGAGGTGCAGAGGGACACAGGGACAAGACAACACCCCAGGGAAAACCTCTTGGAAATTTGGGGGACTTTGAGTGTAAAATACACATGAACACAGACACACAGACACAGAATGCTGCTAAGCATTTCCCAGCTGTCTTAGGTTGGATATGGGGCGTGTATTCTATTCCTATCTGATGAGGCAGTTATTTTCTGTTAATTGAGCAGTTTTCTTTATCTCTCCTACAACCCATCCTCCCTCCCAGGAGATATCTTCTGTTAAGGGGCCATTGAGTGCCACTGCATGACTGATAAAATTCCATCATCCCATTGTGAGAAGCTCCGCCCAGAGGGAGGAGCCAAGCATTCCTACCTGGATATAACCAGACGGCGGGAAGACCAGAGTCAGCCTTTTCCACTGGATTCCCAGAGGAAGACCATGCCCAACACCACCACCACTGGATCTTCAGAGGAAAACCCCCCTGTTCTACAGGATCCCTGCTTCTACAAAACCACACCTGTCACTGCAGGAGGACTGCAGCCACCGTTTATTGGGACTGCCACTGCCACCGTAACCCATACGGTGTCAGGTCGTATTCTGAATCTGTCAGTATTTTTTCTTCGTACTATTGCATTTATATTTTAATTTTCCTGCTATAGAACTGTTATTCCCATTCCCATATCTGTTGCCTTAGAGCCCCATAATTTCAAAATTATAACTGTTCAGAAGGAGGTTGTTTACATTTTCCATTTCAAGGGAGGCTCCTGCCTTCCTTAGCAGATACCTGTCTATTCAAACTGAGACAATTCCCCGGGATACCCAGGCGGGTGAGGAGGAACTCAGTGCCCCTTTCCCCCTCTCTCCCGCTCCATCACCCAGCCCATCATGGCCCCTGGCTGCAGGACGACCCCACTGCCAATGACATCCTGCCGGGGAAGCACTAGGGAGATGTCCTTCCCCTTCCCTCTGGCACAGAGGCAAATCTCATCCTCTCTTTGTCCTTCCTCCCCCAGACAAGGAGGTGTGGATGGAGACCAGGGCGGACAAATCCCCACAGCAGAACCTCACGGAAGAGGCTTTTTTGAGCAGCTCCATGGCACAAGAATCCAATGGGGAGGAAAAGTCCCAGAGGTCCCTCAGAAGGAGGGGCTCCAAACCCAGCCCAGGGTGCTCTGAGGAGGGAGGCCCACCCTGGGCCAGGAAGGTGGACAGAGCTTCAGCCAGGGCCCGGTGCTGGTGGTGCATGAGCAGCTTCACGATGGGGAGAAGCCCTACAAGTGCTTGGAGTGTGGGAAGAGCTTCAGCCAGAGCAGCACCCTGATCCGCCACCAGATGATCCACACCGGCAATGGCCCTACGAGTGTGAGGAATGTGAGAAGGGCTTCAGCTGCAGCTCAGAACTCATCAGGCACCAACGCATCCACACTGGGGAGACGCCCTACAATTGTCCCCAGTGTGGGAAGAGATTTTGGATCAGCTCCCATCTCATCCTGCATGAGCAGATTCACACTGAGGAGAGGCCCTTCCGCTGCCCTGACTGCGGGAAGGGATTCCAACGCAACTCCCACCTCATCATCCACCAGCGCATCCACACCGGGGAGAGGCCCTACGAGTGTCCCCAGTGTGGGAAGAGCTCACACAGCTCTACCTTGACCCGACACCAACGCAGGAACTGGTAAGGGAAGCCCTGCGTGTGTGTCCTCCCCTGCAGGAGGAGCTTTGTGCACTGGTGCAGCTTCATCCCCATGGGAGGACCCACATTGGTCAGAACACTGGTGACCCACATTCCCAGTGATCCATGTTGGGAGGACACCTGGCTGGTTATCCTTTTGGCCCTAATTTTCTTCTGATTTGTCTTTATCACTTAAAAACACCTGAAATAGGACTAAAATGAAAGTAATTGATCAAGGATATCTAAAGTCCCGCCATTTAACAGGTGTTTAAGGTGGAATTTATGGTTTGTGAACATTTGTTGTGTAGGATTTGTGGGTTCTTGGGGGATTTCAGCAAGTGTTCTCCATATCTTTGCACTCCAGAATTCCAGATAGATTGGTCTGTCACCTCAAAATGATTCAATCCCATTGAAAACACCTCCATTTTACCCCAAAATTGACCAATCCATGTCAAAATGCCTTATTCCCACCTAAGAAAAACTCAGTCCCATGACAAATCTACTTGATTCCACAATGTCCAGGGTGAGATGGGGTTGGAAGGAGACTGGGAGAAGTGGCATCCAAATTTGAGGGTGTGGGATTGGGATTGTGTGGGGCTGGATGTGTGGCCTGTATTTTGATAGTAAATAAAACTTTCAGAATTACTGACTTCTGTCCCATGCATTTTTTGTCAGTTCCAGTTTGTTTTTCAGAGTGCCACCTTCGCAGCTGATTGCGTTTGTGCCCTTCTTTCTCTCCTGCCTTTCTTTGCCTGCTCTGTTTCTCTCTCAGTGTCTCTCTTGACCATGGGCAGCTCCCACCAAAGACCCTGCCTGATTTATTTCCCAATCCAGGAGCTACAACAACCACGGGTGAAGCTATGAAGGCTGGCAGTGAAATGTCACTCTAAGATCTTGCTCCACTTGGCCTTTTTCTCCTTCTTAAGAGCTTTGCCTTCCAGGGCAGGAACACCTTTTGCTGTCTTTGGGAACTGGAATTCCCGCCCCTGGGAGTGTGTGCCATGGATCCCAGAGAGGCTCCCAGGGTGCTGCTCCTGCTGTGCCTCCCAAGGAGCTGTGCAGGGCTAGTGGACAAGGTCCAGCAGCTCTGTTGGTTCTGCAGTGCCACAACGGCTCCTGGTTCCATGAGTTTCCATACCGCCAACAGCCGTTCCTTGGTTCCCATGATGCCCTGCTGTGTCACCATGGACATTTGGTGTCATGAAGTTCTTCAGTGTCACAATGGCCTTCTTGGATGGGCAGTGCCACCATGGACCATTGGCTCCATGCAGCCCTGCAGGGTCACCATGGACTCCTTGGTTCCATGAGGTTCTGGGGGTGTCTCCATTGTCTCCTTGGATCCACAGTGTCACAATGGACCACTGGATCCATGTGGCCCAGCTGTGTCACCATGGCCCCTTAGTTCCATGGGTCACAACTGACTCCTTGCTTCCACGTCACCTCCTCAGTGTCAAAATGGCCCCTTCGTTCCATGAGGAACACAAAAGTTTTGTAGCAACTTTGAAAAATCGTGCTTAATACACCTGGGAACATCTGTTTGCATTCAAGAGAGAGGTAAAAGGTGAGGATGCCACCAGTAGCTTCATCTGCAACACAGATCCAGGGAAAGGACAGGGACAGAGAATTCAGCTGCAAGACTCAGAAAATTCTGCTCCCAGAGATCATTCATGCTCACACTGTCCCTTGTAGAAGGGTGACATCATTCCAGGCAGCCTGGACTGAGCAGGTGGTTTCTGAGGTGGGTTTGTTTATCAGGAAACCCACTCAGGCTTTTCCATTTGCTCTGGTTTGAAAACAAAACCAGAGAGAGACTCAAAGTCAGAAATTCAATTTATTAGGAAAAAAAATCATGCAATAATACAAAATAAAAAACACTGATAAAGTCAGAATATAACCTGTCACTCTGCTGGTCAGGGTGTTGGTAGCAGTCCACTTGGAATGGTGGCTGCAGTCCTCCTGGAGTGGCAGATGTGGTTATGTTGGAGCAGCGATCCTGTAGTAGGGTGTCATGGTTTGGGCCTGGCCCAGAGCCAGTGCCCCCATGAGTATACCCTCTCCCTAGTGTCTGCTGTGAGATGTGACCAGGAATAAGCAAAGCAGGCTCCAGCTTAGAAATAAATAAAACTTTATTACCTAAACTACAAGAAAAGAAGGAAAAAAACTTCTTGTCAACCCACGACAAAGGGAAAAAATTGAAAACCTTACAAAAAACACTTTCCTCCTCCCCACCACCAAAATTTCCCAATCCGATACATTCCCCCAAATCACCAATTGCCCAGTCTGGCACCACCCTTTAGAATACTCAAACTTCAGTCCATGAAGAGGAGAGGAGTCCTTCTTGCACCATAGGCTTCCCCTGGAAACACGCTGAAACCTCGTGTGCTTCCATGTCACTCGGGACCACCCGGAAAGTCCTTTTGCCATTTGTGACATCTTCCTTCCATGCCCAGTGCTCTCACCACTGTGCATGGACCAGAGGTGCTTTTAGGGTTGTCTTTTAAGGATGCCTTGTCTCACTCCAAAAAGGCACAGTCTCTGCTTTGGGACATCTGTCCCCTCCATTTTTTTCCAACCCCCTGGGGCCGAGGGGTCCCCACAATGGACCCTCCTGGTTCTGAGGCACTGCCTCCCCCTAAGTGCAGTCTCTGTGTCACAGGAATAAAACTATGGCTACACAAGAAAAGTCCAGCCAAAAGGCCACTCCAATCATCTCTCTCTCCACTCAGCCAGTCTTCTCCACTTCCCCCAGGCCAAGTCCTTGTTATCTCATCTCTTATCTCTCTTCTTATTCAGCTCTGAGGAGGATCAGCATTTTTGCAAGGTCCCAATCATGAAAGAAAGGGGTTAAAAATTTCAGTCTCTGCCTGTCCCAGATCTCCAGCACTCCCACACACGCTGCTGCTCCGGCCGGGCACCTCCTCGCTGCACTTCCTCCCCTTCCTTCTCCTCCTGGGCCAGCTGCTATCACATTCGTCGTCGCCGGCTCTCCCTCTCTCTCTCCTGGGGGGGGGATGGCTGCCCGATGTCTCTTGGGGCTCCTCCACCCTTCCATCCTCAAGGGCCTCCTCACCCCCATCTCTGTCCAGGCCCAGGCCTACCACATGGCTGCCACTCCCCCGCCCAGCAGCCACAGCTGGACGAGTTAGGGCGATCCAACCTGTTTCCCTTGAAGTCCCAAGAGAGCCTCCCAGGGCCGAAGCTCTGCTTTTAACCCCTGTGTGTTCTCAGAGGTGTGTCCAAACCCCACGGGCTACACCAGGTGCCAATATCAAAATCCAACCACCCATTGGTTTGACCACAGCATCCCACAATTCCCACTTCTTTCTCGTCAAACCACCACATAGGGTGTAGCCTACCTCTGAAAATCCAGGGCAGCTGTTGCTCTGGGGAATCCAGTGGAAACGCAGCTTGTTTTGTCCCAAACCGCAGATAATATCCGGGGGGCATGCTTAGCTCTTCCCCCATGGGTGGAGCATCTCACAATGGGCTGATATCATTCTATGAGTCATGAGGTGGTCCATTAAACAGAAATGGCTCCTGGAGGGCATTATCTCTGAGTCATGCAGAAAGGCATTGGGCCTATTAAGAGGAGATAAGGAATAAAACAATGCCCCTCCTGTTTCAACAGCTCTTGAGGATGGGAATAGAATACATCTTTATATTGTAACCTAGGACATCTCTCACCAATGGAAGGGTGAGACAGAATAACTTCATATTTGGTGTCATTTCATGCTCTGCTGGGAGTTTCCTGAGGGCTGGTAGTGCTGTTGGCTTCAAGAACAGTTTGGGTAATGGCTGTGGGACTGAGGGCTGGGTAAAAAACCAGAACAGTATTCTTGTATTTATAGTCTTTTGCTACATGTCCAGTTTTCCTGCAGTTATAACAGTTTCCATTGCCTTTATTACATTCTGTATTGTGGGGAAGCACGTTTGCTGCAACCGGCATTTAAATTGCACCCTGGCTGGTGGCCTTGGCTAGGCTGGAGTCACACTCTAAGATCGCCTGGCAAATGCAAGCATCAACCATCTGAGCAATGGTTGGCTCAGGGTCAAGGGGGAGGCTGTGAAGAACCTTTCTGCAGTCAATACTGGCATTACAGAAAGCTAATTTGCTAATAAGATAATCCTGGACCTTTTGATCAACTACCTGTTTTTCCAGGGCTTTCATAAGGTGCTTTATGAACTTGATATAGCTCTCATCCGAGCCCTGGTGAATGTAAGTGAAGTCAGTGTGGGGTGTAGAAGCATCAGGTGTTTGGAGGAGGGTGGACCATGCAGCGCCTTTGAGATCTTCCAGTATTGACTGGGGGATGACTTCAGCCTGATACTGCAGTCTAGTATAGTCTCCTTCCCTGGTAATGTGGTCCATTGTGAGGTGTTGTCGCCCTTCTTCCTCAACATAACCTTTTGGTAACTCATGAACTTTATTTATCCAAACTCCTTTCCAGAAAATAAATTAATCAGATGACAATACAATTTTCATACACCATTTTACATTTTGTGGTACCATTGTGTGGGCAGTAAATGGAATGTCCAGCAAATTTTTAAAATACGGAGGACCTCTCCCATAATCCTTGGCAGCTTTACTAAGTCCTTCATTTCCCTATGGAGGTAGGGAATCCAAGATTCAGATCGCACCTGTGCAGTATAAGCAGGGGCCAAAACCTAAATGGGAATCTATTCCCTATGGATTCCCAGGAGCCAAAACCTAAATGGGAATCTATTCCCTATGGATTCCCATTTAGGTTTTGGCCCCAGCTTATACTGCACAGGTGCCACCTGAATCTTGGATACCACCTCCCAGTCCCCCTCCTTTGCTGCTTTTCTCCGCATCCTCTGCCAAGAATCCTTGGGCTCATCCTCACTCTCAGATAAGCTATCACTCTTTTCCTCTGTAGAGGAGGCAGGTCTGCTGGCAGAGGCGCAGGCCTTTGTGCCGACCGGCAATGCCTGGCGTTGAAGGCCTTTGGTAGCCAAAATGGCTTCCTTCTAGTTGGCCCCATGTCCGGTTCCAGTGATGTGGGAACTGGAAGAGGCTGGACTGGAGAAGGGGCCTGGAAGTGGAGAGGTGCAGCCCGCATTGGGGAGAACCTTTCTGATGATAGGGGAGGGACTAATGCGGCAGTGGAATTCAACATTAAGGTGAGACCCGACACAGAGGAGGCACCTGGAGCGAAGGCGGGAAATGGGGATGAAGGTGGGAGGGAATCAAAAATGGCGGTCTCTCTAACAGGAGTATTGCCATCTTGTGATTTATAGGAAGGAGGATTAGAAGTAGGGAATGCAGGAATGTGGGTGAGGGAGTATCTCAAGGCAGCATGGCCACTGCCACCCTGAGGAGAGGACAGAAAAGGAGGGGAGACGGCAGACAGCAGATGGCTTGTCTGTGCCAAAGGGCAGGCTCCATCTCCCATCCTGTTCTCAGGGAACCTGGGTTCGGGAACGTGAAGGGTGGGTTGAATAAACCAGGGCAAAGGGTTGGAACCATGCACTCATTAAATGATCCTATAATTTGAATGAATCAACAGATAAAATTTCTCAACTTTTAAAACCCCTTGTTTTTGTAAAATATAAAGCTTATCCCCAACAGCATCCCAAAACGATAACTGATAGAGAGAATCAACAGAGATATCAGGAAGCTCCTCAAATAACCATGAACAATACCTTTTAAACTCCCTTCAGAAAACTAACTCCCCTCTAAATTTAAAACTCTCCAAAACTTAACAAAAACATCCTTTTCAGCTTGGGAATGAGTATTTCCCATAGCTGTCCCCAGTGGAAGAGGGAATGCCTACCCACAGGAACAGAAAATCAGAAGCCCAAACCGCTGGGAGCTCTTTGCCACTCAGTCTCTCACTCTCAGTCTCACAGGCACAATCTCCAGCCAAAGTGGGGCTTATGGGGCTGTCAGAGAAGCAGGTGCCATAGATGTTGAGGGGATTATCAACTTCTTCTTTAGCGAGATTAGATAAAACTGGAGTCTCACTTCAGTGTTGTGGCTGACCCGAAGGGGTACAGCTTCCAGTGACATCTGGCTGGCAGGATCCCTGCTGGAGACGCTCACAGGGACCTTAAGGAATCTGGTTCCTCTTTGGGCGCCATGTGTAGCATCATGGCACTACTGAGGCCCTTGGAACGTCCAGCACTCATAAGCCCAAACCTCACTGCTCCCTTAGAAAGCTGACAGAATGAGCAGGATGGGTTTTCATATGATCTCCAGCAAACTGGGTTTATTGGTACAGGAACAGGCTACACAGCTGAACAGGGTCCAGGGACAAAGACAGGGTGTAGGCTGAGGGATCAGGGTCTTATATGGGGTAGTGAGGGTGGAGCTGAGGGTCAGGGTCCAATGGATATGGGGGAAAATGGTGCAGAGGAGGGGGTCAGATCTCAGGTCAGCCAATAGGAAACAAGGGTGGAGGAATACAGCAAACTAGGGCAAATTGAGGGACAGAGAGAGAACATTCTAGGGCCAAAGAAACGTGGGCAAAAGGAGTTGAACTAGGGTAATCAGGGCCAATGGGGTAACCTAACGTAACATAAATCAGCATGTGTCTGCAAAGGTCAATATGAGAAGAAAGCATCTCACCCTAACCTGAAAGCCTATTCCTCTTATCTAGAACCAGGCCTCCATGTCTGCCCAAGTGCAGCCACAGCAAATGTCCAACAGCAGCTCCATCAGCCACTTCCTCCTGCTGCCATTGGCAGACATGCGGCAGCTGCAGCTCCTGCACTTCTGCCTCTTGCTGGGCATCTCCCTGGCTGCCCTCCTGGGCAACGGTCTCATCATCAGCGCCGTAGCCTGCGGCCACCACCTGCACACGCCCATGTTCTTCTGCCTGCTCAACCTGGCCCTCAGTGACCTGGGCTCCATCTGCACCACTGTCCCCAAAGCCATGCTCAATTCCCTCTGGGACACCAGCACCATCTCCTACAAAGGGTGTGCAGTTCAACTCATTTGTTTTATCTTTTTCATTTCAGCAGAGTTTTCCCTCCTGACCATCATGTGCTGTGACCACTACGTGTCCATCTGCAAACCCCTGCACTACGGGACCCTCCTGGGCAGCAGAGCTTGTGCCCACATGGCAGCAGCTGCCTGGGCCAGTGCCTTTCTCAACGCTCTCATGCACACAGCCAATACATTTTCCCTGCCCCTGTGGCAGGCCAATGCCCTGGACCAGTTCTTCTGTGAAATCCCCCAAATCCTCAAGGTCTACTGCTCACACTAAAACCACAGGGAACTTGGGCTCATTGAAGTTTGTGCCTGTTTAGGACTTGGCTGGTTTGTGTTCATTGTTTTCTCCTATGTGCAGATCTTTAGGGCCGTGCTGAGGATCCCCTCTGAGCAGGGATGGCACAAAGCCTTTTCCACCTGCCTCCCTCACCTGCCCGTGCTCTCCCTGTTCCTCAGCACTGTCATGATTGCTCACCTGAAGGCCCCCTTGATCTCCTCCCTATCCCTGGATCTGACCCTGTCAGTTTTGTACTCAGTGGGGCCTCCAGCCCTGAACCCCCTCATCTACAGCCTAAGAAACCAGGAGCTCAAGGCTGCAGTGTGGACGCTGATGACTGGATGGTTTCTGGAACATTAAACTGCTGGCCAGTTTCTGCAAATCACTTGTAATAACCTTTGATACTTTTTGATAGTTTCATTTTGGAGGTTCTTTTTCTTTGTTTTAGTTTTTTCATATTGGCCACAAAGAAAAGCCACTCCTTGTGCCATTTCTCATTTTATTTCTCTCCACCTTCCCTGTGGCCACACACTGTGTCAATGAGGGGTTGCGTTGTCGGTGGCTTTAAGGGAAGTAAAGGATCTCCCAGCAAAGTTTTCACTGAAGCTCCCCCTTTTGTTGCCCTCTCTGGAGCTGCAGCAGCAATGTCTGTGTGCAGAGCTGGGGCAGATCAGTGCTGGCCCAGCAGTTGTGCCCAGCAGCAGCAGCAGCTGCACTTGGTGTTGCCAGTGCTGCTGCCGTGGCCCTGCCCTGCTGCCCTGGTGGCCCTGGTGTTGCTGCAGGGCCTGAGAGCTCTCGGGGCCGGGCGCCGCCCTGGGGTGGCAGTGCCGGGGCTGCAGCAGGGACAGGCCATGGGCACTGCTGGGGCAGCGCTGACGCCTCTGGCCAGGCCCTGGGGGCACCAAGCTCCTTGCCCAGGCTCTCTCAAGAACACGCCCAGGCCAATGCTCAGCACAGAAAAGCCCCGTGAGCAGCCCCAGGCTGGCCGTGGGCAGGCTGGGGGCAAACAGCATGGCTGGGGCTCTGCAAGGGCACTGGGGCAGACGGGAAGGAGCAGCAGAGCAGGGGCTGATCCATCTCCGGTGCACTGGACAGCACAGGGCAGCGTCCCAGAGCGTCCTGATGGAGCTGCCAACAACATCCCCCCTCTGCAGCCCTGGCCTCTCCCCCAGCTCACACAGGTGCCCCATCCTTGCAGGCACAGACATGGCAGCCCTGGCTCAGCAGCCCCTGTTTGCATTGCACAGAGCAGGGGGAGCACCCCCATGCTGTTGCTGTGGGGACATGAACCTGAGGGAGCACAAATGCCATTAGCCCCTGGGGCCAGCAAGGGCTGAGGGAGAGCAGGGAAACCACTCAGCTTTGTCCTGGCCTCTGCAGTCAGCCAGAAAGTTTGTTCCCATCAGCTGGGACATTCCTGTCCCACTGCAGACGCTGTTGCTCAGAGCCAGGGCTGCCTGGCAGCCATGCCCAAACTGCCCTGAGCAGTTTCCTTGGGTTCACCTTTGCTTTCTTTACTCTTCCCTGGTACAAATGTCTTCCCCTTGCCCACCCCTGTTCCCTTCCCTGCAAACAGCCCATCCCTGTTTGCCCTTTCCTCTCTGGACCCACTCCCCATTGCAGTTCCTGACTTGGCCCCATGGGAACGTCCCTTGGGCAGCAGGATCATCCTACAAGTGCTGCAGGAATTGTCTGCAGGCTCCTGCAGTGCCTGGTGCTGCTCCCTTGCCAGAGGCACCCCAGGCCAGGGGGGCACATCTGGGCTGCTGTGTCTGGCTCTGGGGCTCCCTGTGCTGGGCAGTGAGGAGGAGCTGCAGAGGCTCTGCAGGACTCACAGGATGGGCTCTGGGGCTGGCAGGAGAAGCTGAGGCACCTGGGCTGCTGGAGCTTCTGAAGAGGAGAACCAGGGATCATCCTGCAACTGCTCCAAGGGTGCTTTCAGAGAATCACAGAATCAGCAAGGTTGGAAAAGACCTTGGAGATCATCAAGTCCAACCTGTGCCCTGACACTGCCTTGTCTCCCCTGAGCCTCCTCATCTCCAGGATAAACAGCCCCAGCTCTCTCAGCCACTCTTCACAGGACTTGTGTTCCAGACCCCTCCCAAGCCTTGTTACCCTTCTCTGGACATGCTCCAGCCCTTCCATGTCCTTCCTGAATTGGAGGACCCAGAACTACAAACAGCACTCGAGGTGCTGCCCAAGCAGTGCCGAGCACAGGGGAAGAATCCCTGCCCTGCTCCTGCTGGCCACACCATTCCTGATCCCTAGGGGTGCCAAGGGTTGGATGAGAGAAATGCTGGGGATGGGGACAAAGTGATATTGTTTGTCAGCCTTGATTTTCATATCTGTTCAGACTGAATTTGAAGGTGCTGGCGGTCAGTATCAATTAGACATTGCTGATATCAATCTATAAACAGGAAACGAAAGCAGGTAAAACAATTCTGTCTTTTTTGAGGGTTCCCAGGATGAGGTGAGAGATGAGAATCTGACTCCATGTTCTCAGAAGGCTGATACATTATATTATATTATATTATATTATATTATATTATATTATATTATATTATATTATATTACATTACATTACATTACATTACATTACATTACATTACATTATGCTGTACTAAAAGTATACTAAAGAATAAGAAAGGATACAGACAGAAGGCTTAACAAGAATGATAATGAAAATTCGTGACTGAATCCTCAGAGTCCGACAGAGCTGATGGTGATTGGTCATTAAGTAAAAACAATTCCCAGGAAACCAATCAAATATGCACATGTTGTTAAACAATCTCCAGACCACATTCCAAAGCAGCAAACGCAGGAGAAGCAATCAGATAATTATGTCTTTTCATTCTTTTCTGATGCTTCTCAGCTTCCCAGGGGAAGAAATTCTAACAAAGGGATTTTTCAGAAAATATGATAGTGGAATGTCTGCATTGTTTTCAAAATAGTATATTCACTTTGAATACATTTCTGAAATATTCCTAATTAACCACAGAAGAATTGAAAATTTAAGATATTTCCAGGGCCTTTTGAACAAATGCTTATGAGCCTTTTTCAGTGAATTCCTGAACTGTAGAGCTCAAGAAAGAAGAGGCCTCTGGAGTAATAAAATTCATCAGCAACATCCAAGAGGCTGACGATCCATCAACATGACAGCAGCAATGAACAGAAATGGGCACAGCTTTGTGGCTGCCCCAGCTTTGGCATGGGCCCTGGGCCTGGAGCAGGAGCAGCTCTTGAGGGCCCCAAGGCCAGGGCTCTTGTGCTGCCCTGGGCAGATGGGATGGCAGCAGGGGCTGCAGAGCTCTCAGCACCTCAGCCCGAGGGGAGCAGGGCAGCCAGGGAGCCTCCTTTGGCCTTGGCCAAGCACCTTCCCCCATGGTGGGGCTGCGTCCTGTGGCAGCTGCAGCTGCTGCTGTGCCCTTGCCAGGGGCTGAGGCCGTGGGGCAGTGCCCATAGCAGCCTGGCCTGAGCAGAGCTGTGGGGCCAGAGCCAGCCGGGCTGGGCTGGGGAGAGGCCCTTGGTGCTGCCCAGAGCTCAGGGCAGCTGGCAGAACTTGCAGGGAGCTGGGCTGGGCTCCGAGAGCCTGGCCCAGAAACCATCAGTGTCCATCTCAGCCTGGCTGAGCGTGCAGGGGCCAAGAAGAGCAGCCAGGGTCTGCACATTCTCTGTGTGGGAGCTGAGCTAGTGAGCCCTTGAGCCTTCTCAAGTGCTGGGGCTGCACCTCCAGCTTTAGAGGAGATGAGACAGATGGGAGCAGACACAAATAATTCCTGCTGGATTTTTTATTGTGTTTGCTTATACAGGTGACCTGGATCCATTAACAGAGGAGGAGTTTTGTGCCAGATAACATTGGTAGAGTGGTAAGAATAATATTTTTTTACCTGAAAATAATATTTCATGTATAATACACAATGAGAAAAAAAACCCACATATGATTAGAAGAGCATCTGAGTTTTTCAGAGGACCAGAGACTCATTGATGTTCCAACAGTCAAACCTGTTCAAATACTTTCCTCAGGGCTTCCACGAGATGAGAGGTGACCACCAGAGGCCAAGGCCAGCCAGAGCTCTCTGTCCTGGCAGGTTTTGTCTGGGAGAACCCTTGCATATAGGGAATTTTTCAGAGGGAGTGCCAATTTTAGCCGTGGGCACCTGGAAAGACGGAGGATTCTTTTTCATAGGAAGGAAAGCATGGAGCCCCAGTTCTCCAGGGGCTGATAAGAGGCAGCCCTCAACATTCCAAGATCAGCTGGACCTGTCACCTGTCTGGCCAAGCCAGCAAGATCTGTTCCATGTTCTCTTGGTTTCACAGTGATCTGCAGTGTCCCAATGTTCTCCTTGCTTCTGAAGTGTCACAATGGCCCCGTGCTTCCATGGGGCCCCACAGTGTCACAATGGTCTCCATGATTCCATGGGGCCTTGCAATGCCACAATGACCTCCATGGATCCACAGTGCCTCTCAGGATCACAGCGGCCCTTTGATTCCATGAGGCCCTGAAATGCAGCAATGGCCTCTTGGTTCCACAAAGCCCTGCTGCTTCACACTGGCCCCGTGGGACCATACAGTCCAACAGAGCCACAAAGATGTTGTTGGTTCCACGAGGCCCCACGGTGTCACCAATGTCTCCACAGAAAGGAAAGCACAGAGCCCCTGTGTTTGAGGGGCTGATGAACTGCAGTCACCAGAGGCCAAGGCCAGGCCTGTCTGTCTGTCCTGGCAAGTTTTTCCTGTAGCAATCCTTGGATATTTGAAGCTTTGAATGTTGAATCCCAATTTCAGCCCTTTTTGCCTGGAGGAGAAGGGCAGTTCTTTTTCATAGGAAGGAAAGCATGGAGCCCCTGTGTTTGGAAGGCAGATGAGAGCTGGCCCTAAGGAGGCCAAGGCCAGACAGACCGGTCTGTAATGGCAGCTTTTGTGTAGGAGCAATCTTTGGATATAGGACTTTTGGAGGTGGAATCCCAATTTTGGCCATGGGCACCTGGAGAAGAAGGATGGTTCTTTTCCATGGGAAGGAAAGGGCCAGTGTTTCAGGGCAGAACAGAGGTGACCACCAGAGACCAAGGCCAGCTAGAGCAGTCTGTCCTGGCAGCTTTTGTCTGAGTGAAACCCTTGCATATAGGGAATTTTGGAGGAAAAGTACTCATTTTGGCCAGGGGTGCCTGTTCAGGAGGGAGGGCTCTTTTCCATAGGAAGGAAAGCACTGAGCCTTACAGTGTTTGAAGGCAGGTGAGCGACAGCTCTCAGGAAGTAAAGGTCAGACAGACTTTTTGGTAATGGCAGCTTTATCTGGGAGCAATCCCTGGATGTTGAGAATTTTGAAGGGGAAATCCCATTTTGGCCATGGATGTTTGAATGAGATGGATAGTTCTTTTCTATCTGAAGGAAAGTCCAGAGCCCCAGTGTCTCAGGGGTCCAGGAGAAGAGACCCTCAACATACCAAGGGCAGTTGGACCAGTCAGGCCAAGCCAACCAGAGCTGTTACCCGTTCCCTTGGATCCATGGGGCCCTGCAGTGTCACAATGGTCCCTTGCTTCCATGAGGCCTTGCAGTGTCACTGGGGTCTCCTTGGTTCCATGGTGTCACAATGGACCCTTGGTTCCATGCGGACTCACAGTGTCAGAAGGGTGTCCTTGGTTCCATGAGGCCCTGCAGAGCCCCTTGATTCAGCAAGGCCTCCAAGTGTCATCATAGCCTCCAGGATTCCATGAGGCCCCACAATGTTACAATGGACCTTTGGTCCCATGGGGTCCCACACTGTTCCATGAATCCTTAGTTCCATGGGCCCTCTAGTGTCACAATGGACTCCTTGGTTCCATGATGCCACACAGTGTGACAACTGCCCCTTGGCCTGCCAACACTCCATAGTATCACAATGGTTCCTTGCTTCCATGAGGTCTTGTAGTGTCACAATGGCCCCTTGGTTCAATGATGCCTTCAGTGTCACAATGGTCTCCATGATTCCCTAAGGCCTTGCAGTGTCACAACAGGCCATTGGTTTCACTGAGCCCCACAGTGTCACTGTGGTCCCCTTGGCTCCACAAGGCTCTGGAGTGTCACAACGGCCCTTTGGTTTCACAAGGCCTCAAAGTGTAAAAATGGCCTCCATGATTTCATGAGGCCTTGCTGTGTCACAATGGACCTTTGGTTCCATGATGCCCCAGTGTGTCACAACGGCCTCCTTGGTTCTGTTGGACCCTTCATCCCATGGAGACCCATGGTGTTCACTGGAGTCCCCTTGATTCCATGAGGCCCTGCCATGCTATAATGGCCCCTTGGTTCCAGTGGGTCCCAAAGTGTCAGCACAGTCTCCATTGTTCCATGAGGCCCCACAATGTCACTGTCATCCCCTTGATTCCACAGGGCCCCACAGTGGAACAATGGACTCTTGGTTCCATGAGGCTCCTGAGTCATAATGGTCTCCTTGGATCCACAGTGTCACAGTGGCCCCTTGGCTCTGTGTGGCCACGCTGTGTCACCATGGCTCATGGTTCCATGAGGCCACACTGTTTAACAACAGACCCTTAGTTCCACAAGGCCTTGCTGTGTCACAATGGACTTCTGGTTCCATGAGCTCTCACACTGCCAGCAGCATTCTCCTTGGTTCTGCAGTGTCAACATGGCCCATTTGTTCCATGAGGTTCCATAGTAGAATACGGTCACCTTGGTTCCGTGAGGTTCTGAAATGTCACAATGGACACATGGTTCCACCAGGCCTTGCTGTGTCAGAATGGACCCTTTTTTCCAAGAGGTTTCTCAGAGTCACAATGGTCTCCTTGGAGCCGCAGTATCACATTAGTTCAATGTGGCTCCAATGTGCCAGAATGGATTTTGGTTCCATGGAGTTCTGTTCTGCTGTGTCACCATGGACCCTTTGTTCCATGAGTTTGCACCGTGTCACAGCTGAGTCCTTGGTTCTGTGAGGCCTCGCCAACACCAAATCTCAAAAATATCAGAATAAGACTCATTAACACTAATTTGCATGTTGCCTCCGCTTGAGGTGTGATGACCTGATTCAGGAACAGCACGGCGACAATCCCCCTGCTGCTCGGGCCACACAGACACCAATGTGATGGATGGCAAATGGTGGTTATTAATGGGTACACAGGGTTATATAATGGCGGTTAACGGTCAACAAAACGGGGGGCTAAGGAACTTTAACAGTAAAGGGGAGGGGTTCTGTCTACCCATAACATTGCGAGATCTTCTGATCGGTCCCTAATCTCCCAGATTTGCCCCCCCTCTTTATGATTAATTAAAACCACAGAAAGTGTAAAGGTTATAAAAATACAAAGGCTATCAAACTGATACATGGCAAAACTGACAACTGGTAAAAAACAATACAAACTGGTAAAAAACAATACAACATGTCTGCAATTAACACGCTTCAAAGCAACTGTTGGTGGTCAACAAATAAAATGTTAACTTTTTCTAACTGGTTTTTAACAAACAGTACTAACTTGTTTAAAATGCAAGGTCTAAAAATCAATGCGAGGGGTATCATAGCAACTGGGCCTAATAAGGAGGAAACAAGGGTGGTCAGCTATGGGGACTAGTCAAACTATGACTCAAACTATCTTTGCTGGGCTTTTCTCTCAGTCTTTCTCTGTGCTAGCCTTTCTTTCAGTTTGCCTATGGAGTCTCTTACGACTTCGGTATGGTCTGCATAAAAACAACATTGTTCTTTCAAGGCAGCACACAGGCTTCTTTGTTGCATGAACAGGAGGTTCAGTTCTTGTCTGTTCTGCAGGATGGTCACAAGCTTTTTGCAGCTCTTGTTGTGTTGGTACTTTTGTAGAGGCTTTTCTTTGTTGATGTTTGGGATGTAGAATGCAACTGGAGGAGCATCATCTGGATGGAGGAGGAAGCTGAAGAAACAGTTTTTGAGATCAATGATCACAAGTGGCTAATCATTGAGAGTGAAGGAAGTCTTTGCTGAAGCAGTTCTATGTCCTCAATGACTTCATTGATCTTCTTGAGGTTGTGCAGCAGTCTCTATGAGCCTGAAGTTTTCTTCTGAATGATGAACACTGGAGAATTCTATGGACGTGGTCTCTAGAGGGAAAGTCTTGCTGATCAAACACTAGCATGACTTGTTCTGCTGCATGTGGTGGCAAAGCGGTAGCTTTGGCTACTGGGGTGTTCTCTGGAACAGTCAGTAGTGGTTGAAGAGCTTTGGCTAAGTCTGTCAGCTCTTCATTCTGATTTGCTGAAACAATCGAAGGATAAATGACAAGTCTAAGGATGCTGCTTCTGTCTTTACTAATTATTAAAATGTCTTGTCTTTTGGGCAAAGTTCTAGTGACACTTGTAGGTATCACTGCGTGGCTCTCATCTATGAAGCAACGTAAAGTCTACAATCTTCTGTGGGTGAAGAACAAGGGTTAGAATCTCTGTGCAGTCAACATCTGTGCTTCTTCTTTTTTTTTTTTTTTTGCTTGTGGAATGGTCTGCATTTTCTTGCTCATGCTTCTTCTCAGCATTCTCATGCACTTGATCAAGTTTCACATTATTTACTGAGTTCTACCTGGACTTTTGCACCTGCTAAAACACAAACAAATCCATGTCCCCACAGAGACTGGAGGATTATCTCAAAATCTTGGAGGTGAAGAATGGGTCCTGATGTGAAAATAAAACATTGATCTGTTCTGTTTCAGTCTCTATGCAATATTGCATAGGGAAATGTAAGATAACAACAATTAGCAATCAATCAGATAATACACATAACCAATAACACATCTGAAATCATACAATTATCAGTCACTACAACACTGAACTGTCATCTCAGAGTCTGCGACAGCTGATGAACCTTGAAACAACAGAGAACTGGAGAACTCATGTCCAGATTCATGTTTCTCAAAACTCCCTTTGAAATCAGGCTCAGCTATCATATATGGTCAAATTGCCAAGCCAAAAGGACTTGAATACTTTTTCTTGCAGAAAACATCTGGGCTGATTGTTAATCATTCCATTCAAGTAGAGCTAGAACTTGGCAAGAGTTCAAACTCTAATTGATGGACATTACTTAATATATTTTAAAACAAGACTCTTAAAAACAGCAATTATTAATAGGAAACCTTACAATTAAAGATCAATCAAACTATTAAAGAATTGAATCCCTCCGAAACTTCTGTCAGGAGAGAAATTCTTCAAACACAGCAAACCTCTTGAATTCTCAGCTGAGGTACTGTATAATAACTGAAGAAATAATAAATGAAGAAAAACACGAAACTGGCAATCTGGATTTAAAAGAAACCTAAAAAACATGAGTAGTTAAGAAACAAAAAGACAAGATTCTGAAGAGACACATGTCTTGTAGATGATCACACAAAGAGATAGTGAAACACATGGAAGCTGGCTGTTGGGGTTGGCTGCGTGCCCACTGCCACGGGACCGGAGCAGGGCTGGTACCTCGGGCACCCTCTGCACCTTGACCATGCCCCGTCTCTGCCTGTGCCATCACGGGAGTGCAGGCGCTTCTGCCCTGACCGCGCCTCCCGTGCACTCGTCTCGGCGCAGGCGCGGTCTTGGGAACGTCCTCTCTGCCTGTGACCAACGCCTGCGCTGTCCCAATCCCGATCTGGCTCCGTTCCCGCTTGGTGGTGTCCGTGCCGCGTCTGAGAACTGGGGAAAAACCCTCCCCTCTTTCCTGCCTGCGTGTGCGGTGTCCTGCAAACCCTCTCTGTTCCCGCCGACCACGTCCACGTCCCCCCACCCGGGGGTTCGCCACCCTGCGGCGCGGAAGGCGGAGGCTCTGCCCAGGCTCTCAGACTCTGAGTTAATGATGGTGCCTTGCGCCTCCGAGTTAAACGGTGGTGCCTCGCGCTTTCTCCAACAGCCCGTCCCAAAATGACTGCGCCCGGTCTTTTCCGTCAGCCGGCGCGCCTGGGCTTGGGAGCCGCAAAGAGCGTCGCCACGGCTGTGAATCCCTGCGCTCAGCAAAATCACAATCACCCACAGTCTGCGTAGCCGCCCCAGCACCCAGCCAGGGCACCACAGGCAAACAGTTCTGCGCGGCTTTCCACGTTTCTTGCTCCTGCCGTGTTTTCCGTAGAGCCCGCACGACTCTCCCCCATAATTTGAGATTCCGCCCCGAGCCTGAGGATATGGCCTCCTCGGCTAGGGCCTTGGTACACCTATACCACATTTCTGTGTGGAGAATATCCACCGGCTGCCCAATAACCCCAATCCGCAATAGCCTTGATACTACGAGGGCAAAATCCCCTGGCTTGCAGTCAATACCCCACTGCCTGTGAACATGAAAAATGACCTTCGCAAGGGTCTCCATTCCTCTCGCTGGTCCGGGAGTATCCTACCCGCTGAGCTGGGCCAGCTGCTGCGGCCGTTGTTCACCCGACCAGGCGATCCCTGACCCCCGGGCAACGTCCCAGGTTTTGGCACCACTTTGTTGCCTCCGCTGGAGGTGTGATGACCTGATTCGGGAATGGCACAGTGACAATGCCCCTGCCACTCAGGCCACGTACTCGCAGACACCAATGTGGTGGACGGCAAATGGCATTTATTAACGGTTACACAGGGTTATATATAAGGGGGGTTAACGGCCAACAAAATGGGGGGCTAAGTAACTTTAACAGTAAAGGGGAGGGGTTCTGTCTACCCGTAACATCACGAGATCTTCCGATCGGTCCCTAATCTCCCACATTTGCAGTTTAAGAGGGCATCATTTATTCAGGCCTGAGGTCTAGCAAGGGATAACTCCTCACATTATGTGAACATGTAATTCTACCAATGTCACTAAATGTGTATTAGAATTTATCCATTACTGTAAAACCCACCCCAAGTTCCCAGATTTAGTCCTTTTTTCTATCACTGCATTCTTGAGCCAGATGTCTTCTTGTCTTCCAACCATTCCTGCTGGGAAGGCAGCCCCTGCATGCCTTGTTCCTGTGCTAAAAGCTCACAGGCACAGTAAAAATGAATTAACCCTTTTGATAATGAGCCAAAGGCTTTGTGTGGGCAGGCAGAGGGAGGCAGGAGGCAGAGCTGTCAGCAAAGGAAGGGCCCAGCCAGGTGGGGTTGCCAGGGGATGCTGACAGCCTGCAGGGACAGAGGCGCAGGGCAGGGACTCCGTGGGACAGCCTGGGCTGCACAGGGCACAGGGATGGGCAGCAGCTGCAAGACAGCCCTGCCAGAGCCAACTTGGGCAGCACTTTGGCCATGGCTGCTGGCCCTGGGGCCAGGAGGGGACAAGTGACCCTTGCAGGCCTGGGGCCTCATTGTCTCCTTGTCCCTGCTCAGCAGCCTGGCAGATGCCGCCCCATGCCCCTGCCCCTGGCATTGCACATCCCCGCATGCCAGTGCCCATCCCGGGAAGAGCCCTGAGCAAGGAGGGAGGGACAGGATCTGCCTGGCCAGGGGCTGGGGCTCAGGCCTTGGCCCTTTGCATTCCTCAAACACATCCAGCTTTGCTCAGCACCAGAGACACCTTTCCCTTGCTTGTCCCCACGTGTCATCACTGCCTCCAATGTTCTGCTCTGCCTGGAGAACTTCCTCAGTTGTGTCCCTCAGTGGGACCCATTAAAACTTGTAGAAACTTTGGAGTTTAAATTTAATTTTTAGTTCCTGAGAAGTTCTTTGAACACTCTCTGGGACTGAGTCTTATGTAAACAGCAGCAAAGCCCTGAGAGGGTCATTAAAGTCCTTGTGCTGTGTCTGTGTTGCTGAGCTGGGCTGGGCTTCTGCCACAGGAGCTCTTGGAAACCAAGAAGAACACAAAAAGTCATTTCTCCTGATGAGCAGCTTTTCTCTCAGTCCAGCAGGGCTGAGGGCACTGCTTGCAGGTACCTGAGAGCAGTGAAGCAGAGAGAGACTTAAAGGAACTGGAAGGACAATTTTAAGCTCATTCATGGAGAAATCTTCCCAGTTTTTGACACAGTCAGTTTCTGGCTGCAGGGATCTCCTAAAGCTGGAGATGGCAGGACTGATGTGACTGTAAGGATGGCTCTGCTGCCCTTTCTGCTTTGGGGGAGGATGTGCTGCAGAGTGGGGTTGCCCTGGGCACCGTCAGAGGGACAGGGCAGGACGGCTCCTGCTGCCAGGGACGGCTGCATGGGGTGAAGCTGGGGCTGCAGTCAGGGCTGCCCAGGGCTTTCCTGCAGAGCAGCTCCTGCAGCCCTCAGGACTCTTGGCCAGCCCAGGGCATGTGCCACCTGCCAGGGGCAGCTCTCAGCCTGCCTGGCAGCTCCCCATGGACGCTGCAGGTGAGCGGTGGGTGCACGGAGTGACTCCTGCCAGGGCAGGTCCTGCTGCTGTGAAGAGGGTGCTGTGTGGGCCAGGGCTGCTCAGAGCTCCAGCTCATGCCCAGCTCATTCCTGAGGGGACTTTTCATGGGGTCATTCAGGGCAGGGGTTTTCTGCTTGGGTCTCTGCTTTCCTGAATTTGTGCTCCCACTTTTCCCTGCTCAGCTTGGTGGCAATGGAAACTCAGCTGTGCAGGCCAGAGCAGGAGCTGAGGCTGTTCAGCCATCACACTGAGTTTTCCTGGGAACCTCAGCAAGAGCCTACACCTGCCCAGCCTCCAGATCCATGCAGCATCACCTTTCCCTGGTGCGCAGGCTGGGGGAGCTGTTCTTTAATCCCTGCAGGGCCGAGCAGCTGCAGGGCAGGGCTGGCCCAGGGCTGGGCTGGGCTTTGGCAGCTCTGGCAGGGAAGGAGCCCGGGGCCACAGGAGCAGCTGGGGCTGGGGCAGCTCCAGCAGCAGAGCCATGGGCAGGGAGGGAGGGAGGGAGGCAGTGCTCAGGGCAGCCCTGCTGCAGGGCAGATGTGGCACCTGCTGGGCCTGCCCTGCAGGGCAGACACTACCCTGAGCAGCACAGCTCTTGTGTCCCCTCGCAGCCAGCACAGCCCTCAGCCCGGGGGCTCAGGGCCCTCAGTCCCTCCTGGGCTGGCAGAGCAGCCCCAGAGATGAAGGGCATCTCTGCGGCCATGTGCCCATTCCCTGTTGACCAGGGCCTGAGGGCCACTGTCCTGCCCTGCTGCTGCCTGGCAGGGGCTGGGCAGGGCTGGCCAGGGAAAGGCTTTTCCTCAGGCCCAGCTCTCTCTCTCTCCTTGCCTTGCCCAGGTGCTGCTGGCATTGCTGAGGGGTTCTCTGCAATGGCAGTTCAGCTGCAGGGCCAGGCCCAGCCCTTGGGCTCCTCCTGTGCAGGCTGAGCACAGCAATGGGGTGTCCCAGCTCCCTGTGCCCGGGGAGCTCTGGGCAGGGCAGCCTGGGACCCTGGCAATGAGCCCACTCTCCTCAAGCACTGCCATGGACAGGACCCTTGGTGTGTCCTCAGGATGCCATCCAAGCTGTCAGCTGCCTCCAGGGTACACTGGGGGACAGGAGTGTCCTTGGCCAGAGTGGGGCTGGGACTCTGAGAAAGGCTAAACCAGTTTGCTTTGCTGTGGGTCCCTCTGCTCTCAGTTGTGTCAGGCTGATTTCCAGGGGAACACAGGGACTGCCCTGGATTGCAGAAAAGGGCAGCTGGGGACCGACGGAGTGACAGAGCAGCTCCCCTAGCCCTTCACTGAGTTCCAGCCACTGCTCTTGCCTTGCACAGCTGTCTCTGCTCTCCCTGGGTGAAGCAGGAAACCCTCTCAAACTGCCTTTGGCCATCACCCTCCCTTAGTCCTGGGACAGGAGATGCTGCTGAGCTCCTCAGCCTCAGGAGCTGTTTGAGCTGATGGAATCTAACCCCAGGACTTGTCCCTGTCCCCATTCCATGACCCCACTGCTTCAGAGCAGAGCTGACCCCTTGGTGTCCATGGGCAGAGCCCCTGCTCATCACAGCAATGGGGCCAGATCCCAGCAAAATTCCAGGCACGGGGCTGAAGGAAGAGCTCTGAGAAAAGGAAAACTGGGGGGCACAGAGCAACAGGGGCAGGGCTGGGAGAAAGGGCTTGCACAGAGCTCAGCAAAGTCTACCCTGACTTGTCACTGTCTCCCCTTTGAACATCTCCCCATGACCCACTGTCTCCCAGCCGGTATCGGCATTAATTGTTGCAATAAAGGTGGCGTATTGAGATGGCCCCAGATTCGCCAGGCTCCACAACATTTGCCCTGTGCACCTGACCTTGTTGGGGTCATTATCATGCTGTCCATCCCTCCCAAAGAGTACCTCCAATACTGTTACTTCTCTCAGCTGTTGGATCCCATCCTCTAGTCTTCCAGCACATTCTATGGTGCTGCTCCTGCATTCTCTCCCTGTGAACAAACCTCTCTCTGACACTTATTAAAAGCCCTGGCGCCCTTACAAAAATCTGATTGATACCTGAGTCCTGGGTCAAGCGTCCCAAATTCCTTGCCTCACCACCATCCAGCTGGACACCTGTACCCATAAGATCCCAGACCCAGAGTAACCAGGTTGTACAAGCCTCACGTCCCTGTGCGTACAATGTCTGTGTGCAGATTACAGAGTCTTTTGTACATCAGGGACTCAGTGATGATCTCAACCATTGGCTCCCCTGTGAGTTGTGAGGGCCCTCCATTCTTATCCTTGTCTGGGTGCTCTGATTTCATCTTAGACCTCCTCGTTTCCACAGAGCAACTGCTGCTGGCTGTGACTGCCTCTGCAGTTCAGCTGGAACTTGGACAGTTGTAACATCTGTGGGTTCCGCTGCTGCACCATCAGACTCTCCCTCTTTGAGGCAGGGGGAGGTTTCCTCACCAGCTGGGGAAGTGTATTCCTTCAGCATCTGGCCCATCTCACACATCTCCTTCATCAGACACCCCACCCAATCTGGGTGGTTCATTTCTGAGGTGGGCTGTGGGGCGTGGTCAGGCTCTGGGGTGTTGAGGATTTTTTGTAGGTTGAGGAGTTCTTGCTAGACAATGGCCATATTCGGCCGATGCACAATCCAGCCTGCTTGTACTAATGGACAATGAACACATTCACAAACAATGGATAATGGACATATTCAGAAATGGGGTCAGTATATCCTTGAGAAAGATACAAGAAGAAGAGTCATCAGGACTCAGCAAGTTTGTCAGCAAGCTTGGGAGAGTGAGAAAAAAGAGAAAGCAATGGGTGGGCCAGACATCCACAGCAAGATGCACGAAAAATTAGATGATCCAATAAGCATTTTAATTTAGATGTGTTAACAGCTAGGATTAACCAATCATGTATTAGCTAGAGAAGCGTGGGCAGTAGAAACTTATTATAAATCTGGTCTTTTTAGGGATAATAAATTTGGCTTCACTTGATCATATTGGTCATGGTGTGATGTCCCTGAACATCCGCACCTCGCAACTGGGCTCCTGGAAGTCTTCATCTATGTCACATTCCGTGGGTTTTTATTTACTCCTTATTTGTCCATCCTGTAGAAAAGGATTGGTGTCAGTGGGAAACTGACATTGCTTGTTTGAAGGGGAGCCCACCCATCCTGCCTGAGGATGATGAACTCCTCTGTTTTAAAGTCTCTTTTTGAGGGTCTCTTCTTGGGTCTTCTACAGGTTGGTTTTTTGTTTCCTCTCCTCCAGGCTGTCCTGGCCTGTGCTGGGAAAAGCCCACTGCAGGGACATCTGTGCACCCTGGGATCCCAGGGTCCTGGGCATCTGCATGGGGATGGGCAACATAACAAAGGACTGTCTGGAGGCCTTTGGAAATGGGAATTTATGGACAGGTGGGACTGCTCAATCTGACTGCACCAGGCCCTCACCTCTGGATCTCCTTCCTGCTTGGCAGGGTTCCGTTTCCAGGGAGTGTGGGCAAGGACTGGCACTCACCTGCACAGAAAGGCTTCTGCCTTTTGTCCCTGTAGCTAAACCCAGGGTGAGATTCCTCCTTTAGTGCTCAAAGAAAGGAAAGGAAATCCCAGAAGGGATGTGCTCTGTCTTTGAAATCATTACCAATTGTGAGGAACACCCCTGCTAAAGTAGGATGTGTCCCTGATCAAAGAAGGTCACCCTTCTGACCAAACTGATCCCAGCCCAAAGGCCAGGCCTTCTGCTGGGCTCCGGAAGGGGTTCTGCAGGCAATGTGCTCAGGGGAGAGACCTCCACTGCCCTCACTTCTCTCAGGGATAACACATCCCATCCCATCCCAAGGGTTCCCAAGATGGCCACAGACAAGAGCAATGGGATCCAGCACACTTAACGACTGTGTCGAATATCAGGTTTAGGACTTTCCCAACCAGACAGTCATGAACCACATATCCTGAACTTGAAGTAGATATGAAAATAAAATAAAAAAGAAAACCAGGACATTTAACAAGGACCTTTCCCCAAGGAAATCCAGGACTGCACTGAGCAGGTTCTGGGGCAGAACACATCCCACAGCTGGCCCAGGAGCCCCATGCAGTGCTGGGGAGTTCCTGACCCTTGGGCCCACTGAGGCTCTCCTGGGCCAGGGAGCTGCCTCAGCTGCCACAGCACTCGGGCACCACACAGGTGCCTCAGTCCCACCAGAGCACAGCCACCCACGAGAGGGTGAGACCCTTCTGCCACACACCAGGAGTGGAGAGGAACCTCCCAGGCCCCTTCACTGTCCCTTGGCACATTCATTTCAGCCTGACCCTCAAAGCCCTGCTCAGCAACATCCCCCACTAGAGTAGGATGTGTCCCTGGTCAAAGGAGGTCACCCCTCTGACCAAACTGATCCCAGCCCAAAGGCCAGGCCTTCAGCTGGGCTCTGGAAGGGGTTCTGCAGGCAATGTTTTCAGGGGAGAGATCTCCATTGGCCTCACTTCTCTAAGGGATAACACATCCCATCCCATCCCAAGGGTTCCCAGGATTATTATTGCAACAGTACATCATCAGTAGGGTAAAACTAACCTGTCTCATGACAGTCCAAACCAAGCTCAGATTCCCTATTAGTGGGTGAACAATCCAACGCTTGGTGAATTCTGCTTCACAATGATAGGAAGAGCCGACATCGAAGGATCAAAAAGCGATGTCACTATGAACGCTTGGCCGCCACAAGCCAGTTATCCCTGTGGTAACTTTTCTGAAGCCTCCTGCTTAAAACCCAAAAAAGCCAGAAGGATTGTGAGGCCCCGCTTTCATGGTCTGTATTCGTACTGAAAATCAAGATCAAGCGAGCTTTTGCCCTTCTGCTCCATGGGAGGTTTCCGTCCTCCCTGAGCTCGCCTTAGGACACCTGTGTTACGCTTTGACAGGTGTACCGGCCCAGTCAAACTCCCCACCTGCCGCTGTCCCCGGAGCGGGTTGCGGCCAGCGCGCGCCAGCCGCTTGGCGCCAGAAGCGAGAGCCCCCCTCGGGGTTCGCCCCCCGCCGCCTCACCGGGTAAGTGAAAAAACGATCAGAGTAGTGGTATTTCACTGATGGCCGGGACGCCGGCGGGCGGGTCGCCCCGCACCGCCGAGCGCGTGCCCGGCTTCCCACTTATTCTACACCTCTCATGTCTCTTCACAGCGCCAGACTAGAGTCAAGCTCAACAGGGTCTTCTTTCCCTGCTGATTCCGCCAAACCCGTTCCCTTGGCTGTGGTTTCGCTGGATAGTAGGTAGGGACAGTGGGAATCTTGTTCATCCATTCATGCACGTCACTAATTAGATGACGAGGCATTTGGCTATTTAATAAACACATACAAATTGTATATGTTCCTTTTCCGGGTTAAGTAAGGTGGCCCGTCCACCTGAATGACCAAATTGGAATTTATAGCCCAAAATGGGCTAGATGCGGTTATGACGGATGAACCCCTCCCAAACAAATACCGATTCCACTGTCCAGCGAACCTGTCGAGGGGAGAGGCCTAGTTTATTTACCAGGATTTACACGGATACAATTGATCTAGCTTGGCTAATGAATATATTTACAATGTCAACGGAGGTGGATGATAGGGCCCATGCGGTTCTCTCTAGCCTTGTTTTAGAGAGACCAAGGGCGGTCAGCAACTCATTATTATTGCCAAACCATTTGGTACGGGCTCCCATGGGGAAGCCAACATATTCAATGTCATCAGCATTGGTCAGTTGCTGAATTTCTGTATGAAGGCGCTGATATTTTTTGGCCTTCTCCAAGGCGGCCTCAGTCAATGAGACATCAGAGTGCTCAGACCTCACAGTCACATTGACCACAACTGCCTTAGAACCTTTGACAAAGATTAAATCCAGTTTAAATACTTAATTTACATAATCCCTTAGGTGTGGCTCCTCAAAAACTGTCCAACACTCCCTCTTAGCCTCCTCGCTAAAGGTTTCACAGATGGCATTGTGTCTCTTAATCCTGGCATCTTGAGTGATGGCACAGTTTCTGACAATGTGGGCTGTGGTCTCAAATCTAGCTCCACAATGTCCACATGATTGAGCAACATACTCTTGTTTACCCCTAGCCAGGAATTCTCTTGTTGGGTAGACATTCACTCTGAGTTGTAGGGCCGTGATTAGTTTACAGTGAGGTATGCCCTTAAACTGCCCTATCCAGGCATTACTGATCTCATCATTCTCGAAATGCTCAATCCCATGGCCCTGGGCAACCAGATGGGTCCATTTATGAAATTCTCGTTTCCTCCAGTTACAAGGTGTTGGGTAACGAATCTTAGGGATGGGTGCTTCCCATTCCAGCCAGGCTCCATCGTCGCCCCCCAACTCTACCAATGGTGAAGGCTCCCAAATCGATGGGATGGACTCTTGTGTCCTCCCCGCTTTCAACCACAATTTTCCAAATAACCGTTCCAGATGTACTTCCTTTAGACAGTTCACAAGAGTCTCATCCGAAGACTGGGCTAATCTATGGAGTCTTCACACCTGAATACTTGGAATGAGCAACGCCAACTTGATGAGGTCTAAACCGCCATCTTTAAAACTCGAATACAAGATCGCATCACATGTACTGGGGGGAAGATGAAGCCATTCCTTAACCGTGTTATGAATTAATTGGTCAAGGGATTCAAGCAGGCCCACCTTAACTTCGGTATGGTCAGCCAGATATATCAGTCTCGGGATGGTATAGGTCCTGAGTATATCGACTTTCTGAAGAGGTTTTAAAGGCGAACAACCAATCTGATGAAGCCAATCCATGAGCTTCTCTGATAGTCTAGGATCTGGAAAGCCAGTCCAGGGGTCAACCCATGTGCTGACGTACCTTTCTGAGCTCCCTGGGTCGATCATGTTAAGGGGGATCCATTAATCACCCACGTGGGACAATCATTGATAGTATATGAGTCCCTTGTAAGCTTGATGTAAAAGCCATGACATTTTCCCCCCTGTGTACTGAGGCCAGTTAGACTGCAAAAGGCCTCCAAAATTTTGATGTTATGACACATGCCTTCCCAAGAGTCACTCAGCAGCACCAAGTCATCAGCAAATGCCATGGCTGTAAATTTCCAGCCCCCATGATGGAAAACCTCACCTTCATTCTCGAGTTTATATAGAAGGGGGTCCATCACTAAAATTGAGCAGCAAAGGTGACATGGGGTCGCCTTGCTTGACACCTGAGCAAATGTATATGGGGTCTGTCCTTTCTCTTCCCATGGAAATGCACATCTTAACATCCCGATATATTTCCCTCACCAACTCTATCATGTGTGGATCCACCCCTCTCTGGACCAGACCCTCAAATGCTGATGACAGACGGTGTCAAATGCCTTAGCAATGTCCACGAACACAACCCCCAGATGTTTATGCTCTCACTTAGCTGTTCCACCACAAGCCATAACAACTTGAGGTTTTCAGCACAACCTGATGCGCAAATAAAACCCCGTTGCCGGGGGTTGATGGGACATGCTTTGGACAGCCTCGCAGTAGCAATCCTGGAAAACAGCCTAATCACCACTGAACCAATAGTGATAGGCCTCCAGTTATTGATATCACCAAGCTTCTCTGCATCCAAAGACTTGTGTATCAAGACTGTCTTGCAGTCCCGCAGCGCATCTGGAACAGTACCAGTGATAAGCCAGAGGTTGAACATCTCAGTCAACTGGGAAAACTTTGGGCCTTTTGCAATAATCTGACCCAAAGTGATCCCATCTGGCCCGGGAGCAGAGGTTTTGCACATCTCTCGCATGTTCTTATCAATCTCTTTTCCAGTAATTAAGGCCTCGAATGTGGCGTTATCCGCCTCCTTATATGGAGGGAAAAACTTGTCCACCAATTGTACCAGAAGAGCCTCTTCCTCCTTAGTCCATACCCATTTGTGGGCCCCTCAGGGCGATGACTCTTTGGGATGAGAAGCAACAATCCGCTCCACATTTCGCACAAGAGGATGTCTTATTCTCTTGTGCAGACCCAGGCCAGTCTTAGTAGCGAACCCACGTTGGCACACGTCACAGACCCATTCCCCAGTGGGAGCCATACACACCACCCCCTTGCAGCGCGGGATGTGATTGGAGATACTGTGGTATTTTATATTTTGTTTACCACATTTTGAACACCTGAAAATGATCTTTCTCTGCCCGTGCGTCCTTTTGAGATGGTCAATCAGCCCCAACATCCTAGTAAACCAGGTCTCACAACAAGGACAAGATGGTTGTTTGTCAGGCATGGACACGACAGGTGTTCTTGGCGTTGTACCACCACCTTCAGACCCGTGAGGAGCCTTGGGTGTTTTGGGCTCTTCACTAGCTCCCATCGCGCTCTCAGCCTCAGGTGTTTTGGGCTCTTCGGTACCTCCCACTGCACTCTCTGCCTCATCCTGGGCCATCCCCATAGGGGAGATCTCATAGGGCTCAGGGAGTTGCCCCAAACCCTACCAAACATCCACATGATGTACACCATCTTCTTTAACAATTCTGGAGTTAAAAAACTCCAAACTTACAAGATCGAATCCCTCTTCCCTGGGCACACAGGGCATAGATGGTAATTTGACATCAATGACCCTTAGATCTAATGGGTCAGTCTGAGTGGTAGTCAAGATATAACGCAAAGCCATTTTGTCCGTCTGGTAAGCAATAAAGTGACAAGTCCAAGTGAGAGTAGAAGCATATAGTAGCTGACCCTCTCTCAAACTACCAACTGTGTCAACAACAGCCCATGGACAAGGCTCTGTGCAACAGCGAACTAACTGTGCCAACCTTTTTGTTTCAGCAATTCGTGAAACTATCATTGGGTGGTGAGTCCAACGACAGGGAGGGCTGATATGCGCCCTCTCTCACACTGGGGCAGAAGTCGACTCAGTTACCACGAGGGTATCCGGCAGGACCACGAGGAGGTGTGACTTCCGCGACTATGCCCAGTTAGTAAATATAGTTACTCCCGCTGTTTACCTGTGCTTCATTGAATTTCTTCACTTTGACATTCAGAGCATTGGGCAGAAATTACATTGCGTCAACACCCGCCTCAGGCCTTCACAATGCTTTGTTTTAATTAAGCAGTCGGATTCCCCTGGTCCGCACCAGTTCTAAGCCGGCTGCTAGGCACTGACTGAGGCGGGGCGCTGGCCCGGAGACCCTCCCCCGGGGACCCTCCCCCGCACGAACCGCTCAGCCTACGCTGGCTGCGGCTGCGCGCGCACTGGCCGCACACCGCGGGAACCCCACCGGCGGGAACCGCTGGGAGAGCGGTGCGCAACAATGATGGCCGCCACTGGGGCGCCAGCTGTGGCAAGGCGGAGGGTGGGCGGAGGGGGGGAGCAGGCGGCGCCCGCCACAGCTGGGGCGATCCACAGGAAGGGCCCGGCATGTGTCCAGAGTCGCCACTGCGCGGTGCACACCCCGGTACCCGGGCAGGCCACGCGGAGCGCACTCACCCACGAGCAGCACCTCGTCCAGCTGCGGCACGCGCCCAGCCCCGCTTCGCGACCCAGCCCGACCGACCCAGCCCTTAGAGGCAATCCTTATCCCCAAGTTACGGATCCAGCTTGCCAACTTCCCTTACCTACATTGTTCCAACATGCCAGAGGCTGTTCACCTTGGAGACCTGCTGCGGATATGGGTACGGCCCGGCGCGAGACTTACACCCTCTCCCCCGGATTTTCACGGGCCAGCGAGAGCTCACCGGATGCTTCTGGAACCGCAATGCTTTCCAAGGTGAGGGCCCCTCGCTCGGGATGAATCCATTCCAAGGCACCCAGCCCTTCACAAAGAAAAGAAAACTCTCCCTGAGGCTCCCACCAGCTTCTCTGGGATCGGTTGCATCACCGCACTGGGTGCCTCACGGCGCCCGTCTCCGCCACTCCGGATTCAGGGATCTGAACCCGACTCCCTTTCGATCGGCTGAGGGCAACAAAGGCCATCACCTGCCCTTTCGGAACGGCGCTCGCCTATCGCTTAGGACCGACTTACCCATGTTCAACTGCTGTTCACATGGAACCCTGCTCCACTTTGGCCTTCAAAGCTCTCGTTTGAATATTTGCTACTACCACCAAGATCTGCACCTGCAGCAGCTCCACCTGGGCCCACGCCCCTGGCTTCGAGGCGCACCGCAGTGGCTCTCCTACTTGTTGCAGCCTAGCCCCTGCGGGCATCGTACTGCCGGTGACAGCCGAGTATGGGCCCGACGCTCCAGCGCCATCCATTTTCAGGGCAGTTGATTCGGCAGGTGAGTTGTTACACACTCCTTAGCAGATTCCGACTTCCATGGCCACCGTCCTGCTGTCTAGATCAACCAACACCATTTTTGGGCTCTGATGACTGTCAGCATCGGGCGCCTTAACCTGGCGTTCGGTTCATCCCGCAGTGCCAGTTCTGCTTACCAAAAGTGGCCCACTGAGCATTCGCATTCCATGGCGCAGCTCCACGCCAGCGAGCCGGCCCCCTTACCCATTGAAAGTTTGAGAATAGGTTGAGATCGTTTTGGCCCCAAGACCTCTAATCATTCACTTTACTGGGTAAAACTGCCCATTGCCGAGTGCCAGCTATCCTGAGGGAAACTTCGGAGGGAACCAGCTACTAGATGGCTTGATTAGTCTTTCGCCCCTAGACCCGGGTCGGACGACCGATTTGCATGTCAGGACTGCTACAGACCTCAACCAGAGTTTCCTCTGGCTTTGCCCTGCCCAGGCATAGTTCACCATCTTTCGGGTCCTAGCACGGACGCTCACGCTCCACCTCCCCGGCCTCACGAGGGGGCGGCAGGCAAGACGGGCCGGTGGTACACCCGGGGCTGCCAGGCGCGACACGCACCCGGGATCCCACCTCAGCCGGCGCGCGCAGGCCCTCACCTTCATTGCGCCGCGGGCTTTCGACAACGGCCCCTGACTCGTGCACGTGCTAGACTCCTTGGTCCGTGTTTCAAGACGGGTTGGCTGGGTAGCCGACATTGCTGCGGACTCCGGGCGCCCCAGCGCGGCCCGTGAGCCTGGCCCAGCGGCGCTGCGCGGTCAGGGTGCACTGAGGACAGTCTGCCCCGGTTGACAGTGGTGCCAGGGACTGGCAGGCCCAGCCCCCACACCCCTGCGCGAAACGCCGCGCTGTGATGATGCCGCCCCCCCCCACCCTTGTGAGAGGCAGGGAAACGATGCCCCCCACCACAGCACCGCCGATGTGGGGGGAGGAGGGCGCGGCAGCAGTCCTTTCCCTCGGCCCCGGGATTTGGCGAGACCTGATGCCCGAGGGCTGTAACACCTGCTGCTGCTCGTGCGGCACTGGAACACCTGCCCGTCGGAGGCCTTCCCAGCCAACCTGGAGCCGGACGTGGCGCACCATTGCAGAGGAAATGTGCCCGGCCAGGGCCAGCTGCCGGCTGGGCAGCAGTGCCCGCACCAGCCTGCATCCCCCAGCCCGCCCCCGCAGACGGGGTTCGCCCAGGGGACAGAAGGGAGGCAGAGGTGAGGTTCCGCTGAACCCATGCCGACCGCAACTCGCCCGGTTGAATCCTCTGGGCGGACTGCATGGGCCCCACCCGTTTACCTCTTAACGGTTTCACGCCGTCTTGAACTCTCTCTTCAAAGTTCTTTTCAACTTTCCCTTACGGTACTTGTTGGCTATTGGTCTCATGCCAGTATTTAGCCTTAGATGGAGTTTACCACCCGCTTTGGGCTGCACTCCGAAGCAACCCAACTCCGAGAAGCCCCGGGCCTGGCGTGCCGGGGGCCGCTACTGGCCTCACACCATCCGCAGACTGCGGCCTCAATCACAAGGACTTGGGTCCCCCGAGAGCGCCGCCAGGGATTGGGGCTTCTGTACGCCACATGTTCCGCACCCCACTGTGGGGCAGGGATTCGGCGCTGGGCTTTTCCGCTTCATTCACCATTACTGAGGGAATCCTCGTTAGTTTCTTTTCCGTGGCTGACTAATATGCTTAAATTCAGCAGGTTGCCACGTCTGATCTGAGGTCGCAAGGCCAAAGCTTGGCCACACCTCCTGGCCCATACAGCTCCTAAAGAAGCAGAATGCCAACAGGCCAACAGCCAGCCAGCTTCTCCCACCTACTACCCTCACCTTCCTCCCCCACTGGCGCCCACGTGCCAGGGGAAAACAAAGCCAGAGGGAGAGAAGCGGAGACAGAGTGTCCCATCCCGGAGATGAGAACCGAAAAGGGAGTGTGGCAGAGACAGCCCTGATGGGGGACCAGCCGAGTGGCGGCACGTGATGGCCTTGGTGGAGAGAGAGAGAAAAGCCATGGTGCTATTTGCGCCCTGAGACCACAACAGAAGAGGAGGAGGGCAGGTGAAGGGAGGAGGGGGTCGGAACATCTGTCCCCAGCGCTCTCGCCTCATGCGCACGCGCAGTGGCACAGTACCCCTGCAGTACCCACCTGCAGACAGCCGCCCGCGCGGGGGGGAGGCTGGGGGCGAGGCCTGCGCCTCATCTCCCTCTTGCCCTCTCCCTTCTCTCGGCCCATGGCGGTGCTTTCAACACTGTCTCTTACTCTCCTCAGCTGCCACCACCACCGTACCGCGGTACGGGCCCTGCAAGGACAAACTCTGCCCCAGTGGCTCACTCCAGGAGTGGGGAACTACGGAGCAGTCCCTGAGTCTGCATATAGGGGGATGAAAGCCCTGCGCGGCAACAGTGACGATGACGGCCATGACGATTATGACGCCTGCTGGGTCACAGCGAAAACATTGAGGCTGCCGAGGGAAACGCATCCCTTGCCAAACCCCTGACCGCCTTCCCTCCGGGCACCAGTGAGCCACCATCACCACCGCCGCTGACCACAGTCAACTGGCCTGTGAGGCAACCCCAGCCGCACCACCGTGGTGGCCGCTGGATGGCGACTGATCGTCAAGCAACGCTCAGACGGGCGTAGCCCTGGGAGGAACATGGGGCCACAAGTGTGTTCAAATTGTGGATGACCAATGTGTCCTGCAATTCACATTAATTCTTGCAGATAGCTGCATTCTTCATTAACGTACGAGCCGAGTGATCCACCACTAAGGGTTGTCTGGCTTTGGCACCAATCCTGCACCCGTGGAGGGGCTGGGACCGCTCACATGGGGTGCCCCTTTCTCTTGTGCTGAGGATGTGCGGGCGTGTGCCTGGCTTTGACCGTCCTTACTTGATAGTCAGGAGTGCAGACATAGGAGATCCAGCCACACTGAACTGGAATTCTTCCTCAAACCTCCACACTATGGTGGCACTGAAGGAGATCTGAGCAGTCTGGGTCACACCTGGTGCAATGATGCCATCCTCAGGTGCAAACTTGAAGCAGAAGCCCACGTTGGCAGTTGAAGGGCTATAGGTGAAGGGAGCATCAATATCTCCTAGGTTAATCAGTTTCACCTGCAGCAGCAAGAAAGCAAAATGGAAATACATGTGGAATCTTCCCTTCTTGTGAGTTATTGTCTAATGACGCAATTAATACCCAGAAATAGCAGACGATGCTTTGAATGGCAAAAAAATACAACAGGACAAGTTCTGCCTTGAAATTTTCATGCAAAGCAGCGGCAACTCCACAGAACTGGAGTCCACAACCCTGGGGTTATCCCATGGACACAGAGCTGTGCACCTCTGATCAGCATCACCAAGTTCATTCAGACCTGGCCCTGAGAGCAACGTGGGCTGATTGCAGCTGCGTAGTCAATCACCCCAGAGCTGCTGCTGCCCCAGTGAGCACAGCTCCAACAGCACCATCTACTCATTCACCTTTTCCCATGTCATGAAAACAATACATTGATTATGAGGCATCAGCATCAAAATGTATAGACAGCATCATCTTTTGGTAAGAAAACTCAGCATGTCTTTGCCTCCCACAGCCAAGCTTTTGGAAGTGTCTGGCATGATGTAGTGCCTCATCTTCTACCTCTTTCAGCTGCTCTCTCTTTGGATTTTGTTGCAAACTTGACACTATTGGGGAGGAGACAAATAGGTAGAAAAATGCTTTGCTTTATTCCCAGGAACACTTTTCTCTTTCTAGAGCCAGAGATGCACCAAGGCTGAAGTGTGGTGAGGGACTGGTCAGCAAGGGAAAGAACTCCCAAGCCCTTTGCAAGGGCCAGCACTGAGCCAGGAGGCTGGATGGCTTTCCTGTGACCTGCAGCAATAAGCAGGAGACACTTGACTGGAAGCTGTCTGCAGTTGACTGAAGCTCAAAGGCAGCCAGTTTGTTCCAGCTGCTTCTGAACAGCCCAGTCCAAAGGTGCCTTGTGTCTGGCACTGCCACAAAAGCCTCTGAACATCCCTTTTTGACCCAGGCTTCGTTTCATATGCCAAGGGGTTGTTTTGCAGCAAGCCTCCCAGCTGATTCCCAAAGAAGGAACTGGGGCTTCATGAACAACAGACACACCTTTCAGACCCTCCCAGATTTCACCAGTAGATCAAATATTCCCTGCTCACAACTGCCCAGGTCGGCAGCAATTCCACACTTCCACCAGGCTTGCTCTGCCTCAGGAGCCATCAGGATCCACCCCAAGCCTTCTGCTCACGTCATAGATGTGGGGGGTGTCGATAGAAATGTTCCCAAGGTTCAGAGTAGGAGAGCTGAATTCTACCAAGGGTCCTTGGCCTTCCCCTGAGAGGTGCAGGGGCAGCCTGCTCTCACAGCCTGGGGAGAGATGTCTATCGCACTACAATCATTCCCTCTGTTATACTGGATTTTCCAGGCTGCCTCAGTGCTAGACCCTGACTCTGAGCTGGATGCAACCACCTCCTGATGCTGCAGGAAAGGATATGGACCCTCCTCTTCCCTCAGCCTTGGGGCTGACTTCTAATTTCTAACCCATTCCTTGGGCTGCTTTCCAATTTCAGCCACCAGTCTGCTGAGTTTAAAACATCTCTGCTGCCTTGTAGTGACAGGCCAAGGAGTTACAGGTATAAATTGAAAGAAAGGAAATTTAGCTTAGATATTAGGAAGAAATTTTTTACTCTGAGGGTGGTGAGACACTGGAGCAGGTTCCCCAGGGCTGTTGTGGAGGTTCCAGCCCTGAAAGTGTTCCAAGCCAGGCTGGATGGGGCTTGGAGCTACCTGCTCTAGGGGGAGGTGTTCCTGCCCAGAGGCCTTTAAGTCCATTCCATCCTTAACATACTCTGGTTCTATGCTTTCCTTCCCATGCACTTAGAGGAGCTTTGAAATCATTCAGTGAAGGCACAGAGCTCCTACAGAGTTTGGCAATTACCAAACTACCTGGCCCAGGAACACAGGACTTCGTTGCCAAAGTCCCCAACTCCTGACACTCAGCACTGTGTTCTATTTCCACAGACAGAGCTGCAAGGGCTCAATTCCCACAAAGGGAGAGAGGCAAGTGCTGGCCAAGGCCGCTCCTTCTACCAACACCCTGGGCTCAGGGGGGCTCAAACACCTCTGCTCTGCTGCTGTCTGGGCACTGGGAGGTGATCCAGGCTCAGGGAACACATTTGTAACTCAGCTCCTGCTGCCTGATGATGGATCCATGTCAAATGGACCCATCATCCTGGAGGCCAGGGGCCTGCAGGGGCTGAGTGCTTGTTCACTAAAGCTGTTCTGCTCTGCAGCTCTCTGGCCTTTGGGGGAATGCTGGCAAAGCCATGGCATGAAAACCTCTCCCTGCACTGCCTGAGCTGTTCTGGGATCAGTCAGGCACACACAGCATTCTGAGCCCTGGCCTGGCACAGGAGACTCCCTGGGAGCTGCAGGGCCAGGGGGGATGTGCCAGCACTGCCCTGCTGACCAGGGACTCTTCCCAGCACTTCCATGGGAGCCCCGTGGGCTCAGGCTGGCACCATGGCTTCACTGAGGGGGAGAGAAGCAGGGCAAAGGAGCTGTACCTGAGATGCTGCAGTAAGCCACACTTCCATTCTCCAGTGCTTCCAGGGGTCTGAAGGTCACCTTGAATTTGGCCAAACAATTTGGCCCAATTTCTCCCTCCTACAGCAGAAAGAGACAGCAAAACATTGCTCTGCAAACTTCACATTTCTTGTTTTCAACCACACTTCTGTAAGCCTCTGTTTAGAGCATTAGTAATGAGTGAACAACACAAGGAGCCCAAGGAAACACTCCAAACCCAGCTCAACACAGCGCTGGAAGCTCTCAATGCTCAGCTGTTCAGCTCCCACTCTCCACACTATTCCTGCTGCTCTGACAAAGGCTCTTGGTCACATCATGCTGCTGTCAGCTACAGTGGGATGCAACTGCCACTGTGCACTGGTGGCTCTTCACAAGAAGAAGAGAACATGATGCCTGTCTTGGGTCGACTATATGATGCTTTTATCCCAAATCGTCTTGTTCTGTTTATGCTGAATAATAAGTTTTGCACCTTTAAGACTTGTTGCAGAGAGTGAAGGGGGGAGAGAAGAAGCAGCAGTTTGTTTTCAGACACTGCACTCACTCCTCCACATTCCTGCTCCTGGACTGCATTGTCTGTGGATGGACAGACAGCGGGACAGAGCTCTCCTTTGCTTTTAGTTAATTTAGCTTGCTAAGGCAAAGAAGTTCCCTGGACTGTGGGGTTTTTTTCCCTTTTCTTTGGACCTGTTCAAAACTGCTCTGGACTGAACACCAGAAGAGCACCGACAGCTCCACCTGTGGCCACTGGGCTGGGCCTGGCCTGTGACATTTCCAGCACCAGAGGGACTGATCAGAGACTGAGTGAGCTGAGCTGCAACCCAGGGAGGGACTTTCTCAGTTTGTCATCTCTTTTGGAGCAGCAAGGGGTTTTATTGATTAATACTGTTTAGGGTTTATTGTTTAATAAACAGGTTTTTTCCACTTCAAGGAGGTCTTTTCTCCAGGACCGGTTGGGGGTAGGGGCCAATTGAATCTGCTTTCCGAGAGGAGCCCCTTTGGGGGGTTCTCTCCCAAATTTGCCCGGAACCAGAACCTTAGAAATAAAAATATTAGTTTAACCTGTATTGAAAGAAAGCAGAGGCTGGCATTATTCTAGGGTTTACTCCAAGACGAGAAGGGATGTTGCACTGTGCAGACATCAGGCATTCATTGTCTCTCACAATGCCAGTACTCAGAATCAGGACTCTGGTTGATATGAGGACGTGGTGGTTTGCTTGCAGAAACAGAAAAGGAAAAGGTTTTCTGTCCCTGTGTGCAGGACAACTCCAAAGGCCCATTTCAACCTTCCACCCTTGTGTCCAGGCTCACAGAGGACACTGGAAGGGACACTCAGAAATAGTGCAAGGCGTGGTTACAGGAGGGGATTGGTATTTCTATGATTAGCCTTAGGCTGAATTTGGCCTCACTTTCCCAGCAAACCATTGCAAGCTTCAGGTCAGTGTGTGAGCTGGCAGTGCTCCAACAGCCTCTGCTGAACCTCACATGTGCGGGGAGCCCCTGCCTACAAGAACTGCTCCCTGTGGACACTGCAAGGACACGCACAGAGTGCCCTTGAGCTCAAGCCCTGGCAGCACAGCATGGCTTTGTCAGGCTCCCAACCCTGCCATGAGCCTCCAGGGCAGAAATGCTTTTAGCATTTGGCATTTTTAGGCGAGCTCTGCAGGTGCACCAGAAACTCAATGTCCTCCCTCCCAGCACTTCGAGCCAGCTGACAATCTGCCCAGTGACCACAGCCAGGGGTAGAGTGGGTGGGAGGAGGAAGAGGGGGAGTAGGATGAGGAGGAGGAGGACGAAGAAGAGGAGGAAAATGAGGTTTTCACCTATCACTTACCATTGGCTCAATGAAAAAAATGTCATCAGAGAACAGCATGGGGTCTTGGTGCAACTTTGCCTTCTCCCCCAGGAGCCTCAGGAGGGCAGTGTGATCTTCACAAGAGCCCTTCTTCTTCCCTGTTTCTTTCCCCTCCATTAACTTTTCCAGCCACAGCTCTCTCCGTGTCTGCAGGAATCTACGCTGCCTGCACCCACAGGAGAGACAAAGCCAGCAGACTGTTTAATAAGCCACAGATTGGCAGAGAGAAGTGTGAGTGCAGGAGAGCAAAGCACCTGGGGAGGAGCTGCAGTGTGAGAGATGAGTAATGCGATGATTTATCAAAAAGCAGGATGCCCCATTGCAGGGAATGATTGGCAGCTGACTCCATTGATTCACAAGGCTGAACAGTTGCTTTATTAAACTAAATTATATTACATTGTACTACACTATATTAAAGAAGCATACTATACTACAAAGAATACTAGAGAATACTAAAGAATACTAAAGAAAACTTGTGACTGTCTCCAGACAGCCAGGACAAAGCTTTTTCCAATTGGCCAAGGAAACAAAACAATCCTCAGCAGAATCCAACTGACAAATCACTTCAGGTAAATAATCTTCCTAACACTTTCCACATGATGGAGATACGAATTTTTTTCTTGCTTTTCCCTGTGCTTCTCCAGGAAAAGAAACCTTGAGAGAGAATTATGTCTCTCCATTCAGAGAATGTGAATGCCACAATGATTGACTCTCACAATTAACAGACAAATACCATGTATAGAAGTTAAGAAAAATTTCTTTTACCCCCTCAGTTGTTATCAAGGGACACCTGGGGTTGGGATATGTGGGAGGGTCACCTTGTCACTACAGTGACATTTGACCTCCAATCAAGATTTGAGGAAGTAAACTCCACCACTGGACACTGAAGAAGGAGTCAATGGACAGAATTTTGGGAGGGGCTAAAGGGTTAAAAGGCAAAAACTCCATTGTATGGGAGAGCACATGGTGGGGAAAATCCTTTGCTCCTGGCGCCATAACATTTTCTCTATTTAGTCTTCTGTTGCATTTTTGATAAGGTTTAATAAACCTTTCTAAACTTATGAAAAGGGAGTGGCTATTTCTCCCAAGCAGCAGCTCCCCAGCAAGGGCTGACCCCAAGCCATGGGGGTCCCAGATGGATCAGAGGATAACTTGTTGTTCACTGGCCCAGCAGGGAGTTTTACTCCACACCTGCAAGCTCAGGAGAGGTTTCCAGAGCCAGCGTCCCTCCAGGGAACCTCCTGGCTCAAAGCCTCTGGCAAAAAACTGAGGGAGAATCCATCAGCCACTTCAAGTGGCTTTTCCTACCACTGAGCTGCTGGGGAGGCAGATAAAGGTCATGGAGCAGGACTTCCCTGGGAAGGGGAGACAAAGCTGGGTCGCAGCTACGTGCTACCAGCACTGTGAAAAATGCACATTATATGATTGGCTTTTCGCATATATGAAAATAAAACATTGGTCTGTTCTGTTTCAGTCTCTATGCAATATTGCATAGGGAAATGTAAGATAACGATTAGAAATCAATCAGATAATACACATAACCAATAACACATCTGCAGTCATACAGTTATCAATCACTGCAACACTGAACTGTCATCCCAGAGTCTGCGACAGCTGATGAACCTTAAAACAACAGAGAACTGGAGAACTCATGTCTGGATTCATGTTTCTCCAAACTCCCTTTGAAAACAGGCTCAGCTATCATACATGGTCAAATTGCCAAGCCAAAACGACTTGAATACTTTTTGATGCAGAAAACATCTGGGTTGATTGTCAATCATTCCATTCAAGCAGAGCTAGACCTTGGCCAGAGTTCAAACTCTAATTGATGGACATCACTTAATACATTTTAAAACAAGACTGTTAAAAACAGCAATTATGAATAGGAAACCTTACAATTTAAGATCAATCAAACTATTAAAGAATTGAATCCCTCCGAAACTTCTGTCAGGAGAGAAATTCTTCAAACACAGCAAACCTCTTGAATTCTCGGCTGAAGTACTCTATAATAACTGAAGAAATAATAGCTGAAGAAAACCACAAAACTGGCAATCTGGATTTAAAGGAAACCTAAAAAACATGAGTAGTTAAGAAACAAAAAGACAAGATTCTGAAGAGACACGTGTCTTGTAGATGATCACGCAAAGAGACAGTGAAACACATGAAAGCTGGCTGTAAATATTACAACAATATCTTGATCATAATTCTTATAATAAATTCTGAAAATTCTCATTATATAATCAACTTATCAACAGGAAGTATTTGAAGGGGTTATGACAACTTTTTTAAAGTATTCATATAGCATTAATAACAATCCTTATTTATCAGTATCACCTATAAAATCCAAAAATAACAAAGGTTACAAACTCCATACCAACAAAACTGTGAATCATTGGAGAATCAGCTGGTGACCCCACAGATAGGATCTGATTGATATTTCTCAAATGCTCTGTCTTCAGAGACATTTCATGTAATTGAATCATTGCTAATAATTCTATCTTTCTACAGTGGTTTCCCTTCCTAAGAGGCATTTTGCACAACAGAAGATTTCCATTTATATCATATTTGGAATACCACTGATTTGCACTGGTTTCCCCTTTTTCTGTATCTTGGAAAAAAACCTGGGTGCTTTCTCACTTTACTCTGATTTTGGACAGCTTTTTTACATGTCCATCTTTTGCATCTGAAGCCTGATCATCTGGTAAATGCTGTTTCCGTCACTTCTGTGGGACTGGACTGTTGAGGAATTCGGTGTGCCTCACACAACATGCGCTGCACCCGCGAAAATCTCCACCTTGAGATTTTGATGGAGGCTGAAACTGTGTGCTGGCTGCCGGGGCCGGCTGCGTGCCCGCTGCCGTGGGACCGGAGCAGGGCCGGTCCCTCGGGCACCCTCTGCACCCAGACCGCGCCCGCTCTCTGCCGGTGCCCTCACGGGAGTGCGGATGCCCCCGCCCCGACCGCGCCTCCCCGGCGCTTCTCTCGGCGCAGGCGCGGTCTGGGGAACGCCCCCTGTGCCCGTGACCGACACCGGCGCTGCCCCGGTCCCGTTCTGGCTCCGGTCCCCGCTCGGCCGCGTCCGTGCCGCGTCTGCGCACTGGGGAAAAACCCGCCCCGCTCCGGCTGCCGGGTTTGTGCGTCATCAGCGGGCGCCTGCCGCGCTCCGTGGCGGTCGCAGGGACGCTGCAGCCGTCCCGTCCCGTCCGCCTCACTCCCGCCCGGCGCGGCTGCCGCGGCCCGTGCGCGTTCCCCGGGTGCCGCCGCCCGCCGCCATCGCAGTCGCGCGGGTTCTGCCCTTCGCGCGCGGCTTTGGCACCCCCTGCGTGAAACCGCCGCCGCCGCCATGGCGCATGCGCCCGCCGCCAGCGCAGCCAGCCCTGCGCCTCCCGCTCCCGCGCTCCGCCCGGCCCGGCCCCGCTCGGCGCTGCCCCCGCAGCCGCCGGCCGTGCCCTGCACGCTGCCGACCGCCCGCTGCTGCGATCCGGGCACCGCTGTGCGCGCTATCGCCTCCGCCGCTGCTGTGACTGCGACTGCCCCGCTGCCCCCGTGGGCCCCCGCCGGCCTCCGCAGCCCCCACGGCCGCCTCTGCGGCCCCCCCGGGCTGCTGCCGGCCGGCGCCGCCGTGGCACGGGTTCGCCAGTCGCCGAGAAGCGGCTCTGCCCCGGGTTCCCCGACCCCCTCCGCCCACCTCCCCCTGAGAGTTCTGGGCGTTCTGGGGACCCATGGGACCCTGGGCACTGTGGAGATGATGCCAATTCCTCCCACACCTGTTTGCTGGGGATTACCTTTGTCCCTCTATGGTCGGTAAGGGCAACTGCCGCCTGCTGATGGCAGGATGACTTCCCCCATCCTCGAGAGAATACTGCTGCCTGCTGATAGCTGGCAGCCCCCGCGGAATTCCACGAAATTGCCTCTAACATTACCCTTGCTGGGGATAAAAGCTTCAAGGCCGTTTATCTTTTTTCAGAGATTTTCACAGGGTGTGTGGCTGCCATGCCCTGTAGGGCTGACAAGATGCTGGGTTGTTCCTGGGAACATGTCTCCCCCATGTTCTCAATTTTGACTTTTCTTACCAAAAGCTGAATCATCTGCAAGGTCAGTCCGGAGTTTGCCCTGGTCACCGTCCAGCAGCTCGCAGGTGAGGGTTTCCAGGCGTGCTTCTGGTCCTCCTCTTTCCAGGTCGAGCTTGAAATGAATCTTCTCAGCAGAGGTCGAGATGCTCTTTCTGGATTTTTCCCTTGAGAGTGCCTGTTTCCTTTCCTTCTCGGGCTGGGTTTCAACAGCTGATGGCTGTGGCGTGGCTGCTTGCCAAGAGCCCACCTGGGTGCCCTCTTGGAGCCCACCAGGGATGCCAATGTCTCAGGGTCTCTTGCTGCTCAGAGTGACCCCAAGAAAAGTTCAAAGTCTCTTTTCCCAGCCCGGCGCTTGAAGAAGGAGTCAGGGCTCTTCATTTCTCAGCCTCAAGGTTGTTTATTTTATCTTATCTATAAAAAAATTTTCTCCTGCCCTGCCGAGGTCAGCTCAGCAGGACAGTCTGAGGCACTCTGCCTGCCCTGGGGCGGTGTTATGTCTTTATACTAAAAACTGCGTGTACAATGTTTACAATTACTTTCCAATACCTATCACCTATGTTAGACAGTGAGCTTCTACTCTAAACCAATCAGTAAGTGCCAACATCACAGCAGAAGATGAAGGCCAAGAAGAAGAAGGAGAAAGGCTGGACACACCCAGTTCCCTCCATCTTGCCTCCTGAACCCCCATACCAAAAACCCCAAAATCTACTTTTCCACCCTGTGATAACTTCACTAATATTCTACCTAAACTGTTGTGGCCTGCTGATCTTCATATAAGGTTTGTATTTTGCTCTACGGGTCATAATCAAACCCACTGGTGTTTTGGGCTCTGTGCCAGGGCTTCTGAGCCCCCTGGCATGGGTCCTGGCCATCCTGGACTGCCAGAGGGATGTTCTGGGTTCCCACAGGTCTCTTCTTAGGTCTTCTACAGGTTGGTTTTTTGTTTCTCTCCTTCTGCTTGTGCTGGGAAAACCCCCTGCTGGGACATCTCTGCACTCTGGCATCCTGGGCATCTGCATGGGGATGGGCAATGTAACAAAGGACTGGCTGGAGGCCTTTGGAAATGGGAATTTATGGACAGGTGGGATTGCTCAATCTGACTGCACTGGGCCCTCATGCAGGACAGAGCTCTGGATCTCCTTCCTGCTTGGCAGGGTTCAGTTTCCAGGGAGTGTGGGCAAGGACTGGCACTCACCTGCACAGAAAGGCTTCTGCCTTTTGTCCCTGTAGCTAAGCCCAGGGTAAGATTCCTCCTTTAGTGCTCAAAGAAAGGAAAGGAAATCCCAGAAGGGATGTGCTGTGTCTTTGAAACCATTACCAACTGTGAGGAACACCTCTGCTAGAGTAGAACATGTCTCTGGGCAAAGAAGGTCACCCCTCTGACCAAACTGATCCCAGCCCAAAGGCCAGGCCTTCTGCTGGGCTCTGGAAGGGGTTCTGCAGGCAATGTGCTCAGGGGAGAGACCTCCATTGGCCTCACTTCTCCCAGGGATAACACATCCCATCCCATTCCATCCCAAGGGTTCCCAGGATGGCCACAGACAAGAGCAATGGGATCCAGCACACTTACTTAGCTCTTTGAATAGTGCTTCTACACCTTTCTGAGCCAGACAGCCAGCAGCCACAGACACTGGACATCAGGTGCACATGAAAATAAAATCAAAGACAGGATATTTAACAAGGACCTTTCCCCAAGGAACTCCAAGACTGCACTGAGCAGGTTCTGGGGCAGAACACATCCCACAGCTGGCCCAGGAGCCCCATGCAGTGCTGGGGAGTTCCTGACCCTTGGGCCCACTGAGGCTCTCCTGGGCCAGGGAGCTGCCTCAGCTGCCACAGCACTCGGGCACCACACAGGTGCCTCAGTCCCACCAGAGCACAGACACCGACGAGAGGGTGAGACTCTTCTGCCACACACCAGGAGTGGAGAGGAACCTCCCAGGCCCCTTCACTGTCCCTTGGCACATTCATTTCAGCCTGACCCTCAAAGCCCTGCTCAGCAACATCCCCCGCTAGAGTAGGATGTGTCCCTGGTCAAAGGAGGTCACTCCTCTGACCAAACTGATCCCAGCCCAAAGGCCAGGCCTTCAGCTGGGCTCTGGAAGGGGTTCTGCAGGCAATGTGTTCATGGGAGAGATCTCCATTGGCCTCACTTCTCCCAGGGATAACACATCCCATCCAAGGTTCCCAAGGATGGGCACAGGCAAGAGCAATGGGAGCCATGAGTCCACACTTACTTATGGACTCAAATTGGCCTCCTTGGTCATGCTGCCAAGAACTGCCTTTTTTTGTGGCCATTAGGTTCACCTGAAAACAAAAAGAAAAATGAAAAAGAGGAAGCTTAACTATGATATTTCCCCTTAGGTTTTAAAAAATGCATTTAAGAGCTTTTTTGTGACACATATATCCCTCAAAATATACTACTCAAACCTCTGATTTACTCAGGGTTTTTTAATTTACTGATTTTCCTTTCCATCACTGTCCAAACAGAATACAGCTCTTTCCAAGATATTCAGTCCTTGCTTGTGGTCTCCCGTATCATTTTCTCTAGGTTCACTCTGCAATGCAAGGGAAAAGAGGGGCAAAATCTCTGTGTTGAGCAACATCTCAGCACTAGAGAAGATAAGGCAGTTGATAAGATGTTCTGTTGCACTCCCAGCTGGTCCCTAACCCATCTTGTCTGCCCTGGAGCTCTGAGAATTCTCACAGACGCACACTTTATCTTCCTTGGTAAAAATTAAGACCTTCTGCTTTTGCAGAGTGCAGAACCTGGTGTTCAACCCCAGTCATATTTTCCTCAGAGGCAAGGGACCATTTTCCATTCCTTCAGACTCAAATCCTGGAGGTTATCCTGACCAGCTATGAAGAAATCTATGGTGAAAGGACAAGTGACCTTGGCTGGAGTCGACGCAGGAAGTGTCCCGACCAGAGAGTAATTACCACTCATTCCATGATGCAGAACGCATGAAAGACACTTTATTATTCGTGTATAGTATTAAGAAATATACAGTTCATATAGGAACAGTAGTGGACCTAAGACCTGATTGGTCTTAAGGTGAAAACCTCTCACACTAGTGATGCATTATGATTAGTACACTCTAGCAAACCATTTTTATAAACAATGGTTATAGAAAGAGAGATAATAATTGTTTGATATTTTTTTTTTTCTAGGATTGTTAGGTTCAGTTTGTGAGGAATTGTCTCTGTTCATTCTTTGACTGAACTGAGAATATTTACAGGCTGGCTGCCAAATGCCCATCAAACTTCTCTCACTCCCCCTCCTCAACTGGACAGGAGGAAAAAATACAACTGAAGAGCTCACATAAAGCTTGGGACATCCCTCTCCAGCTGCCACCATGGGCAAACCAGACTCCACTTGGGGACGATTGCTTTGCTTTTTCAGCAATTCCCAATAGAGCAGCAAGCTGGGTAACAAAGACAAAACTGAAATCACCTCACTCCCACTCTCCCCTCTCCTGGCTGTGAACACACCTGGTGCAGGTGGCTGGGGCACCTGCAGTGCCTGATGCAAGCTGAGCTCCAGGTGGGAGCCCGAGACAGGAGCTCATGAATGGCCAACAGAGCCCAACAAAGGGCACCAAGAGTGGTGGCACCGCTGGGGAAGGGACACCGAGAGACCCAGCAGGAGCTGAGGGCCCGGGAGGAAGAGCCAGACTCGAGCCTTGGGCATGCAGACTGAGGGGATAAAACTGAGGGGCTCCCTTGCTGGGGGAACAGCTCAGGCTGTTCCTGTGTCACTGCACTGGGAATAAATGGCTTTATGGAATCAGACAGCTGAGACTGCTCTGGGAAGCCTGGGCTGGAACCAGGGAGGACACAGGGGCTGGGTGTGGGGAGTCCAGCAGGGCCCATTGGGGCACTGCAGCCACTGCTGTGGAGGGGCTCCTCCCAACACTGAACACCTCTGGTGGCTGGAGTGTGATGGCCAGAGAGCCTTGGGAAGGGTCAGACTGGGAAGTTTCCCAAATATCCTCTTCTGCACAGCTGGCTGCAGAAAGCAGGGCCCTGCTGACCCTTCCAACAAAGCTGCCTGTCCCTTCTGAGCACATCCATCAGAGCAGCAGGGACGAGGTGAAGGCAGAAACAGGGACTGCTCAAGAGTGAGGAAAGGTCTGCTCAGGGCACAACTCACTGCTGTGCTCTGCTCTCCCTCTTTCTCGCACTCCATTTCCCTGGGCTGTCTGCTCCTTGGGACTTTCTGTTTTCTTTGGCCACGTTCCAGAGAAGGAGGACCTGGACTGAATTAAGGGACCCCTTGCCAAAAGCTGCTGCATGTCCAGAAAGCTTTCCTGGTGTTCAAGGAGAGGATAGACCCAGGTGAGGAAAAGAGGGGAGGATTAGAAATAGAGAAATGCCAGCAGGGAACCACGAGAAGTCACAGCCCCAGGGCCCATGGCTGTCCCACGGGTCTAACTGAAGGCATCAGACAGGAAATGCCAGGGGTGATTTCCCAGGAATGAACCCTGCTCCATCTCTTCCCACTACATTTTACTGTTTTGCTCTGGTCTGAAAGGAGGGAAAGCATATAAATGGCAAAAAATGCTCAGAGTTTGAGGAGTTTTCTCCTGAAAGCAGAGCAATAGCGTGATGGCTTCTCAAACAGTAACAATGAGTAGATGATGTGCACGTGGAGCTGTCCTGGATGTACCTCTGCCATTGATCACTGATGAACACCGACATTAGCTCAGATCACCGCTCATGGAAAGATGGTTGTGCTTCCAGGGATGGGTCACCCCACTTCTCACAGACAGAGACACATTGTCCTCTCTGTCTCTCATATTTGGAAGGAGCCCTGACAACTGCTTTAGACAGGAGAATTATTTTATGCAGGGCCACATCTGCACTCTTGAGCCAAAGCTGAAGCTTTGAGGGGGAAAAAGAAAAGGAAGGGGGAAAGACAGGAGAAGGGAGGAGAATAAAAAAGAAAAGGGGGGTGGGGCAGGGGTAAGAGAAGACAGAAAAAATATGGAATAAAAAAAAGAAATAAAAGAAACAAAAAAAGAAGAAACTCTCTCTGCCACATTGTCAGTGATGGCTTTGTTGCCCAGAGACGAAGAGAGTCTGGTCTGCCAACAGATGCCCAATAAATTAGACATTTTGAATTATGCATTGAGTGCAATAAAACATTATTACCAGCATGTGAGTTAAATCCAGGAGGATTGTATGAGTGGTGGTGAAATCTCATTATGCTTTTTCTGGTGTGCTAAGGTGAGGTAATAATATTAAACATAAAAATTAAATTAAGTTCTAGTCACTCCATGAAATAATTATTCATTCTATATTCAGACTAAAAATTTTTCCAATCAGCCAAGATCAAAGCAACAAACAATTATCCATAATGTATTCATGGCAACCAGGCTGTGCCTAATCAATATGCTACTTACTTTTCACTTTTTTCCCATTTAATGTGTAGCAAGAGTCATGGTAACAATTTTTGCTATCAGAAAAAAACCCATGAAATAAATAAGTAAAGCCTGAATTGACCATTTTTTCTCTACGTAGGAATGAATTAGGAACTGGATTAGTGTCTGTAGACTGAGGGCAGGAAGGGACAATCGACTTTGAATGGGAATTCTATGGAATATTAACTTTGTGGTCTCCCTCCAACCCTTCCTGACTGGTCCCCCACCCTCTGCAGCACAGCTGGGCCTTGATGAGGCAAAGACACTGAAAGCCCTGGGGGCCCTGGAGGGCAGCAGGGCTCCTTCAGGTCTCAGCAAAACCCCAGTGAAGGCCCCAGGATGGTCCAGGGAGCTTTTCCCACTCAATCCCCTCTGGCAGAACTGGACTCAGCACTTGAGCCCTTTCCCTGGCTGGGCTCCTGCTCACACAGCCCCGGGTGCTGCTGCCTTGTTTGGCTGCTGGCCCGTGTGCTCCCTCTCCCAAGCGCTGCCTTTTCACCTGGAGCTTGCTCAGTTCAGCTGAGAGCCTCAGGAGAGGAGTGCTTTACTCCTGGCTCTTGGAGAGACCATTCCTGCCCTCAGAAGAGGCTGCCCTGGAAAGCTCGGCATATTTCCTGATAGGCATTTATGGGAAATCAGTGTCAAACGGAGAAAGGAGGTGCTGGGGGGGAGGGAGGAGCCCGTGGGGGTGGGAACCCTCCGCAGCTGCTGGTTCAGCCCATCAAAGCCTTCTCCTCTGCAGCCCCAGCTGTGTGCTCTGCTGCTGGCCTCAGTCCCTGCCCCTCGGTGCCTGGACCCCGCTATTTCCCGGCTGTGACAGCCCAGGCTGGCACTGAGGAGCTCATCCCTGTGTGGGGCAGGAGCAGCTCCCCGTGAGCACCCCCCATCCACGCACCAGGCAGCTCTGCTGAGCCATCGCTCCCGGATCCCCCATGCTGCTGGAGCCCTTTGCTGTGCCTGGCCATGGATGTCAGGGCAGCTGCCATTCCCATGGGAACCTGCTCACTGGCCTGAGACCACTCCAGGCTGCCCCCAGAGCTCTTCTGCCCACTCTCCCTGATGATCAGGGGGTTTCTGAGCTGGCAAGGCAGCGTCCCCCCTTTCTGACCCCTCCACTGCTCACTCACACAAGTCAACTTAACCTCTGCCCATCCTGTTGAGGATGTCCAGGTATCCCAGCTGCTCTTCACACCTCCCATCCTCATCCTCCCTGACACTCCTCTGGCAGAGCCTCTCCCCTTCCTCTGCATTCCACCAGCACTCAGGCACAGCCTTCCAAACCATCTAGGGATGGGTTTGGCTCTGAACAAAAATGATGTAGGCAGCTTCTGAGATCAAAACCAGCAATTTTGGGTTCTCGGGGGTTCAGAAACTCCCACTCAGGAGCATTTGGACTAAGAAACTGCAAGTTTGGGAGCTCTGGGGTCCCAAACACTGATTTAGAAAGATTTTGGGTTCTGAAGAAGCCTCAACTTTAGGCAGCATTGGGGTTGAGAAACACAAATTTAGGGAGCATTTGACTCAAAACTACTGATTGGGGGAACTTTTCGCCTCAGAAAGTCCCCTCTAGGCAGCTTTTCAGCTCAAAATTCCAATTTAGGGAGCTCTTGGGCTCAGAAGCGAATTTTTAAGGAACTGCAATACTCAAAATGGGATCTCAGGAAGCTTTGCAGGTCAGGGAAAGCAACCTGGGGAGCTTCAGGGCTCAGAAACATCAATTTAATGAGCTTTGGGGCTCAGAAAACTCAGTGTCCAGAGACTTGGGACACAAAAGCAGCAATTTAGGATACTTTGGGGCTCAGCAATACCATTTCAGGGCACTTTTGGCCTCAAAAATTGGTATTTGGGGAACTTCACAGCTGAGAATACTGGAGTCTCAGGAGCGTTGGGGCTCACCCACCTGGGGATGTTTTTGGGACCTGAAACAGCATTTGGGTGCAGAAATACTGATTTAGGGAGCACTGGGGCTCTTAAACACCAATTTAGGGACACACATGCCTATGAAACCCTGATTTGGGGAGTTTAAGGCTGGGAAAAAATCATATTGGGAGCTTTGGGAATCAGGGAGAGTGATTTTGGGATATTTTCAGAGCAAAAAGAACAATTTAGAGAGCTTTTGGGCTCCAAAACAACCAATTTAAGCCGATTTTTGGCTCTGTAGTCCCTATTTAGGGAGCTTTGGAGCTCCAAAACAGCGATTTATAGAACTTTTGGGCTGAGAAACATCAGTTTCGGGAGCAGAAGGAGCAAGCCCTGAGGAAACCCGGGAGCAAGGGGCAGGCGCTTACCTGGGACAGGTCTGGGAAGGAGCCGCTCCGCGCTGGGAGCACTGCTTAAAAACTGGGATAGATACAGCGCACTAGCTCACTGTGCCCGACCCGTTCCCGCCCCCACGGGCTCCTCCCTCTCTGCCCGCAGCTCCTTTCCCAGTTTTACACCGATTTCCCCTAAATGAGGTTTCCCCGCTCTGGGAGCGGTTCCTTGGCTGGGGGTGGGAAATGGGCACAGCCAGCGCTCCCCGCCCATCGCTCCCGGAGCCTCCCTGGCTGGGATCAACCCCACGGGCTGATGGCACACCAGGCACAGGGCGTGAGTGAGGGGCGTCAGGGCTCTGGAACACTGATCTGGGAACTTCATGGCTTAGAAACCCCTGTGTCAGCAGCTTCGGGGCCATAATGGTGAGCTCAGGAGCTTTGGGGCCGAGAATTAGCAGTTCTGGGGGCTTTTAGACTCCAGAACACTGATTTTGGGAGGTTTTTGGCTCGGGGAAAAAAAAATTTTGGGAGCTCCGAGTCTCAATGAAAGCAACTTAGGGCTATTTTTAGCTCAGAAGCAGCAATTTAGAGATATTTCAGGCTGAGAAACATCAATTTAAGGATATTTTGGTGTCTGAAATACCAGTTTAGGGAGCTAAGAAACACTCATTTAGGGAGGATTTGGGCTCAGAAATATCAAATAAAGAGTTTTTGACCTCCCAAATAAAAAACCTTTTTGGGGAGGGTTTTGCTCCTGAGGGCTGGAATATAAGTGTGGGGAGTCCTGGCAGACTGACTATCCCCCAAACCCACCACGGCAAGTGCTGTGTGCCTGTGGTGGCGAGAACAACCCCTGGATGACTGCAGACAGACCCTGTGTCCCATGTCACTGCCTGGGACACTGTCCTGAGCTTGGAAATGGGTGCTATGGGCACAGGTGCCCCATGAAAGAATTTAATCAGAGTGTGGTACTCATTGCCAAAGCAACCTTACAGACACCTGGGGAAGAAGCAGGCACCGAGTGGATTTAGGACATCCCCTGTGATGGACCAGCCTCTGGAATGATGGAATGGGCTGGGGAGGATGACAGCGAGCAATGGGTCCTTTCGGGACTACAGCTCCCATCATGCACCGCGGCATCCACTGAGTGCCAGTGCAGCCGAGACTTCATCTCCCGTGATGCTCTGCGCACCGTAGAGCGTCTTTGTAGCCGGACCACCATCTTCAATATGCCCTGCGACCCCAGAGCCCCGACATAACCCATTCCCGCCGTACAAGTCCCGTCATGTTCCGTACCCCAAAGGGACCCATAACGACTCTCCAGGTGTCCCCCAAGGGCTTCCCGGCACCATAGGTTCCTCGCAGGTGCCCCCTGAGGACCCGAAGTGGCCGCCCGCACCCACAATTGGCTGCCCGGACCCCCAAGTGCTGCAGTGGAGCTACTTCCGGGACTACATCTCCCATCATGCTCCGCGGCGCTCGTGGCGTTTGAACGCAGCCGAGACTTCATTTCCCGTCACACCCCGCGCTCTGCAGGGCGCCATTAGCGCTCCGCCTTCACCCCCGCGCCCAGAGAGCCCCGTTAGAGCCCCCCAAGGGCCCGCCCGGACCCCGAAGGGCCCCACATTCCCCTCCCTGACCTCCAAGGGTCTCCCTGCATCCCCAAGGGGTCCCTTGGACCCCGAATTGTCCCTCAGAATCCCTGAGTGCCTTCCCCCACCCCCCATTTCCCACCCGGCTCCCCCAAGTGTTCTCCCGACGCTCAAGTTCTCTCTGAATTCCCTCCCCAGACCCAAAACTGCCCCAAATGTGCCTCAAAATTATCTCCGTGTAAGCCCAAGTGCCCCCTTGAACCATGTGTGAGAAAAACAGGATTAAAAACATTACAAAAGGACTAAACATAGGGTGAAGTAGCAGAAAGAGGGTAAAAATTAATAACCAATAGAGGTGAATTAGTGAATGAAGGGAATTGTGATACTTAGAACCAGTTACCATTAATTTTACTGGTTGCTAAACACGGATAGATTTTTGATATAAATATAAAATTAGGTAATAAAAATGAAACAACTATTATTACAAATAAGAAATAAATACAATAAATACATTTAATTGAAAAATATTAAAAATAAATAATAAATTACTTTCTTTTTAATATATTTTGGGATGTTAGTCCCAGGTGGATGATGTCAGACATGGTGAGGCCGGGGATGAGGAGCAGGTTGTCCAAACAGAGTCAGCTTGCAAGGGTGTCATTCTTCTCTGTGCCCAGACCTCCTAAGGAGACATTCAGCATCAAGATCACTTGGGGAAAGCTTCAGTTACCTTTTCTCTGAACTGAAAAATAAAAAACAATACTCATGATTAAAAAACGAAAAATCATGAGGTGCACTTTGAAATCATCCTCCTGAACAGAACTCCAAACTGACTCTAATCACTGCACAAACCCTGGAGACTCAAAGACAATGGAAGGGAGACAAAGAGCTCCCGAGGGCATTCTGTATTTTCATGATCCCCATGGTGGGTTTGGAGCTGGGTCCAGGAGCCTCAGGCACAGAGAGAAGGATGAAGAAGCTGCTCAAGGAGTCAGCAGCAAAACTCCAAGTGCCTTGGAGCATGGCTGGGCCCCACTGAGGGCAGGGAGTGCCAAAGGCTGCCCAGGTACTGCTGAGAGCAGATCCTTGAGGCCAGGATTGCAGGGAGCCCAAGGCTCTGAGCAGGGAACTGCAGTGCTGAGCAAGGCCTGGGCTGGTTGGGGGAAGCAGAAAGGCCAAGCCCTGAGCCCAGCCTGGGACAGCAGGGCCTGTCCCTCACGGCTGGCTCAGGGCTGTTTGTGGGCCAGGGGGATGTGAAGGGCAGCAAGGACAAATGCCATAAACCTATGTGACACTCCAGATCCTCATGGAACTGAGGGGCCAGTGGGACACTGTGGGAAGTTGTGCAACCAAGGGGATCATGGTGGCACTGTTGGGGCCCATGGAACCAAGGGGCCAGTGTGACACTGTGGGGCCTCATGGAAACAAGAGGCCATTCTGAGCCTGCAGGGCTGCAACACTCCAGATCACTGAAATGCTGGGGGTAACCAAAGGTTCCTTGACTTGAGTTTGGTGCACAGGAGAAACACCAACCAGATATTCTCAACATGGACAGATGCAAAGAATATTCTTGGTAGGAAGGGCCCAGAAGGATCATCAAGTCCAGCTCTTAAGTGAATGGCCCACACAGGGTTGAACCCACAGCCCACTGATACCAGCACCATGCTCTGATCAATGTAGCTAAGAGGTCAAAATGACACAAAATATTATTGGCAAAATATAGACAATCAAGGAACTTTTGCAAAGGGTTTAATACAACATCCACTTCAATATGAAACCCTTATCATAGCATTAAATTCAATAACATAGCAAATTTAATCTAAAAACCTTTATCCCTTAAGATGTTAAGTTACCCAAAAATGTTCCAGCTAAGTAAGATTAGAAGGAGAAGAAATAGCAAACAACAGAAAGACAGAAGATCCATAGAAAGACACACACATAGGTACCAACTGCTCAGGTTCCAGCATCACTAACAAAGAAACCCCAGGACAAGGCAGGACCCAGACCATGGTCTGGCCTCGTGCTCCGGCTTTTAACCCCCTGGGCCTTCATGAGCCCGCCTCTGGGTGGGACTGTCAGTTGCTTGTCCAATCAGAGCCAGGGTAGCACCAGCTGCTAGTGTGTGATTGATTGATTAACAGCTGGGCTAAGCAGAGCTGGGTTAACATCACCCCCTGCTGTGTGATTGACAGCTCTGCCAGGCCAGGGCTGGGAGTGGGGCTCTGTCCCACCACAAACCAAGGCCTGACCCGGCCCTGGCCCCACACGGGCATTCCGAGCATCCCAAGGTGTCTCGGGACATTGATCTCATCCAGCCTCTGACAGCGACCATGGTGACACTACGGAACCTCATGAAACCATGGGTCAGTTGTGACAATGCGGGTCCAAGGACACCATGGTGAGACTATGGAACCTCATGGAATCAAGGAGACCATTGTACAGCTCAGAGGCCCTATAGAAGCAAGGGTCAATGATCAAACTGTGGGGCCCATAGGAACAAGGAGCCATTGTGACACAGCAGGACCGCATGGAGCCATGTGGGCCTCATGAAACCAAGAAACCATTGTGACATTGCAAGACCTCATGGAATCAAGGGGACCATTGTGACAGTATGGGACTCCATGAAATCAGGGGAACATGGAACAGGTCTGCCTGGTTTGGCCTCCTGGGGGCTGTCTGACAGGTCCCACTGAATTAGACATGCCAAGGACCACTTCCCATCTGACCATGAGACACCGGGGCTCTGTGTTTTTATTCCTATGGAAAAGAACTGTCTTTCTTGTCTAGCCTCCCATGGCTGAAATTAGGATTCCACCTCTAAAATTCCCTATATCCAAGGGTTGCTCCCAGATAAAATTTGCTAATAGTCAAGTCTGGCTAGCCTTGGCCTCTGGTGACTGCCTCTCATCTGCCCCTGCACATTGGGGCTCACTTGTTTCCTTCCTATGGAAACCATTGTGACACTGCGGGGCGTTGTGGAGCCAATGGGCCATAGTGACACTGCAGGCCCTTGTGGAGCCTGTTACACTGTAGGAACTTGTGGAACCAAGGAGATCATTGTGACACTGTGAGTGCCATGGATCCATGGGGCTATTGTGACACTGTGGGGTCTTGAGGAGCCATGGAGACCATTGTGACTTTTTTGAGCCTTGTGACACACAGGGGCCATTGTGACACTGCAGAGTACCATGGATCCATGGGGCCATTGTGACACTGTGAGGCCTCATGGAACCAAGGACATCACTGTGGCTGTGTTGGGCTGCATGGTCCCAAGGGGCCAGTGTGAAGCAGCGGGGCTTTGTGGAACCAAGAGGCCATTGCTGCATTTCAGGGCCTTATGGAGCCAAAGGGCCGTTGTGATCCTGAGAGGCACCGTGGATCCATGGAGATCATTGTGACATTGCAAGGCCCCATGGAATCATGGAGACCATTTGTCGTGATCCGTCCTAGTGAATGGATGATGTGATGGTTCGTAGGGGTGATCTCAGGGTGCAAAAAAACCAACACGGCACAGGGGATTTGCAGTAACAATCAACAAGTGCAATTTTCTTGAAATAACCACAACAGAAATGCATTGGTGAGGGGAACCAGGGGAACAAAGGAGAAAATAAGGAAAAGAGGAAGGAAGAGGAGGGGTGCGTTATAGCTACCAAACGTGGTGCTGCGTTATCCTTTGGGATCCAGCCAATGGAGTCTGCCAGGCCACATCCGGGGAGATCTCGGAGGTTCATCTGGACCCCACGTTATACTATTTTTTGTTGGGGAAAGGGGGAATGAATTTCACAACCAAAGCAAAGGTCTTCAGGGGGAAAGAATAGTATTTGTTCAGGGGTGAACAAAGTCAAGCCAGGCAGCAAGCAAGAACCATTGTTTTCATGGCCCACTGCCTGCACCTGTGCTTGCTCTGGGCAGCTTTCCTCCCTGCCCTCTGCACAGCTCCCCCAAGTTGGGAGGGTTTCAGTCCCAGTCTCTGAAAGAAGGTGAGAGGGAGCCTTCTCACACAGGGGTTTCATGTCTTGGGTCCTTGATGAAGAGGCCTACATCTCTACGTGTCAATCCTGATGGTTGAGAATGGGCTAGAGGGGTCTACTCTTGGAGGAGGGACCACGCTAAAGCTCAAACCAGCCAGGCCAGGAGGCAGAGAGAAATTCCAGGACCATTGTTCAGGGAAAAGGGCAGGGTGCTCCTTCGAGTTCAGTGTTGCGTATAGCAAAAAACACCTCTGGAAACAGTGAGCTAAGAGGCACATGATTTCCTCCCCCCACCACTGGTTCAGCAGTTTTTAGTTTTTTGATGGTCCCTCTTCATGGCAGCCATGAGGCAAAAATGAAGGATATTTTGGACAGACTCTCACATGGCCTCAGGCCCCAGGGCCAGCAGCCATGGCCAAAGTGCTGCAGGAGTTGGCTCTGGCAGGGCTGTCTTGCAGCTGCTGCCCATCCCTGTGCAGCCCAGGTTGTCCCTGCCCTGCACCTCTGTCCCTGCAGGCTGTCAGCATCCCCCAGCTGCCCCACCTGGCTGGGCCCTTCCTTTGCTGACAGCTCTGCCTCCTGCCTCCCTCTGCCTGCCCACACAGAGCCTTGGGCTGCTCCAGGCTACTGCTGGGGACCTGTTGCACCACAGCCCTGCCCTGGCAGGGAAATTCCTTTCTCCTGGTGTCCACTCTGCACCTCCCCAGCTGCTCTTGGTGCTATTATGTCTTCTTCAGGCTCATTCCCACTATGAAGAAAAGCTCCAGCCCCTCTGAAACCAGCCTTCCATCCCTCCCAGGCTACTCCTGTTCTCTCCTCAGTCTCCACACCACTGAGCCCAGAGCCTGCAGAGTCCCCCTGCTGGTTTTGTGGTGAGGCCTCCAAAACCCCATCCTGGGAGATTTTTGGAAAAAAAATAAGGTCTGTGAAAATGGAAAAATTGTGGTCAAAGTTATTTTCTCCCAAATCTTGCCATGCCATGACAGAAAAAGGGTCAATATCTTTAAACCGAATGAGGGTGGATTTACATTTGTTAGAAGGAAGAAATATTCTACAATTATGAAAGTGGCATGAAACTGCAGCTGTTTTTCTAGAGAATTGGATGCCCTATCCCAGGAATTGTCCAAGAGCAGGAGCTTTGTGCAGCCTGACCCAGTGAAACCCTCCCCACCCCAAGAACAGAATTCCCGTAGTGTGTGTTCTCTGCTGTGCTGGGTGCCCTCACAAGGCTTCTGGCCAGAATGTTTGCTGAGGGCAGCCAGGCTGCTGCAGGGGCAGTGGCCTCACAGCCATCACCATGGCAGCCCTGTCCCCTGGGCCTGGCTCTCCCCTTTCCTCTGCCCCTGCCTTGGCTCTGCTGGCATGAAGAGTTTTGTCATTAATATCTTGTCCCCGAGGTGCTGAGGCCAATGGCTTCCCATTCAGGCTTCTGGAGCAGAAGTGGCTTTTCAAGCCCAGCCAGGAATGAGCCCTGAGGCAGCAGCTCTGCAGTGGTGGCCACCAGGCCAGGCTGCCAAGGGAGGCTTCTGGCCATGGCCTGCAAGCAGCTGCTGCTGCCAAGGTGCCTTTGGTGCCTCAGGCTCTCCCTGGCACAGCTCCCAGCATGGCGCTCTGCCCTTGTGCCCGAGCCCTTCCCTGTGCTGGGGCTGACCTGGGGCTTTTCCTGCAGCGGGACCTGCCCTGCTCATGGCACAGGAAAGGCAGTTCCTGCTGGAGCAGGAGGCTCTGCCTGCAATGGGCTCCAAGAACTCCAGCAAGGCTCTGTTGACTTCAAAATTGCTGCCTAGAGCAGAATATTCTAATTGTTAGAGCTCCAGTGCTGTGGAGGAAATAACTCTGATCAAGATCTTTCTGTCTCATCATGATCAGAATCAATCAGAGCTGTATTTCTAGAAATCTCTCAGGTATTCCATCATTAATCCTGTGGGACAAGTTCAATTCCCCCTGTCCAATCTTTTGCATCTTTCTCAATGTCTGGGGCTGGGATTGGATCCAGCCACTCCCAGTCTCCTCTCTGAGAAGAAATTTTAGAAGTCTAGGGGTTCTGGAGTGTTTTATGGGTTCTGTGGTGGCTGCTGGGTGTCATTTCTCCATCCCATGACTCAGCAGGAGTTTCTTCAAGAAAGAAACAAAGCTTTTGCCTGCAGCTCCCACTGTGCCCATGACAGGAACCCCTGTGAGTGTCCGGGACATCCTGGCTCTTTGGCAGCCTGGGGACTCCTGGGATGTCACCGTGGAGCCCCCGTGAGTTCCTGTGACAGATCGGTGCCTTTGCAGCCCAAGGTGCCCTGGGATGTCACCATGGAATGGCTGTGACTGCCTCTGACCACAGGGCTCTTTACCATCCCCAGAAAGCCCTGGGAGGTCTCCATGGAGCCCCTGTCTCTGCCTGTGACATTCCAGCTCTGGAACAACCTGGAGACTCCTGGAATGTCCCCATGTGTTGCTATAGGACATGAAAGAACACAAGAACACATCGCTGTTGTCATGGAGAAAAAAAAAGGGAAGTTAATTTTCTGACTCCAACATTTATAGTTTCCCAAGAGTGACAGTGGATTGGAGCGTGACAGTGCCACCTCTCCAATGACACTGGACAAACCAAGAGTCCATCAACTTTCTCCTCCTCCATAAAGGAATGCAAAACAATGAGTTATTTACAGCAAGTGTGTGAGAAAGTTCGCTACAAGAATGTCAATATCTTAGAAAATCTTAAAACATCAGGGCGCCTCCCATGGAACCCCTCTGAGTGCCTGTGGCAACTCAGTTCCTTAGCAGGCACCCATCACCAGAACCCATTGCTCTGGACAGTTTCCATGGCAACCCTCCCCAGCCCCCTGTTGCTATGGTCAGTTTCCTGGCAGGGCCAGGAAGAGGGACAGGTGTCTTCCAAGCATTAACGACAGGGAACATGGATCACCAGGGCTCTTCCCAAAGGGGATCCTCCAATGGGGGATGAAGCTGGAGCAGTGCAAGAAGCTTTTTCTGCAGTGGGGGCATTTGCAGGGCTTCCCTTACCAGTGCCTCAGTTGGTGTTTGGTCAAATGAGAGCTCTGGTTGAAGCTCTTTCCACACTTGGGACACTCGTAGGGCCTCACCCTGGTGTGGATGCACCAGTGGGTAACAAGGCTGATGTTTTCTCTAAAGCCCTTCCTGCACTCAGGGCAGTTGAAGGGCCTCTCCTCTGTGTGAATCCACTGGTGCCTGACGAGAATGGAGGTGGTGTGAAACATTTTTGGACACTCAAGGCACTTGTAGGGCCGTTCCCCGGTGTGGATGCGTTGGTTGGTGTGGAGAGTTTAGTTCAGGCATGGCTTGAAGAAAAAGGCCATGAAGCCATGCAATTGAGAGAAAAGTAACAGGTAGCTGTGAAGCAGTTCCCAGCCTGACTTCTATAAACAATTAGACTCTCTCAGGCATCACTGTATAAACAATAAGGTTCTCAGGCAGTCTTCCCATAACAAGTGTAACACCCTCTCTGGGAAAAGATGGCACCCTGAGAACAGATGTGGAAGTTTTGGGAACCGTTCATATCACAGTGGGAACACTGGTTTTGTTTTGTGTAAACAATCAACGGTGTAGTAAAACAAAAGGTGTGGTTAGAGTTTTCTCTGTTAGCCTATCATAAACCTGGATTTTGGAATATGCATGAAGTTGGTTAACACTATTATTTAAGCTGGCTGATCGATCAATAAATTGAGTTCCATGCATCAAAGGATTGGTCGTTCTCCCCTCACTTCAACAGGTTGGTGACGAGCTCAGAGCTGCACCTGAAGACCTTCCCACACTCCAAGCACTTGTAGGGATTCTCCCCATTGTGAAGCTGCTCATGCACCACCAGCTCCAAGACGTGGCTGAAGCTCTGTCCACCTTCCTGGCCCAGGGTGGGTCTTTCCTCCTCATAGCAATCCAGGCTGAGTTTGGTGCCCCTCCTCCTGAGGGACCTCTGGAACTTTTCCTCTCCATTGGATTCCTGCACAGTAGAGGCGCTCAAAGTGGCCTCTTCCATGAGGTTCTGCTGTGGGGATTTGTCCTCCCTGGTCTCCATCCTCAGCTTCTTGCCTGTGGGTGGAAGGATAAGGAGAGGATGAGATTTGCCTCTGTGCCACAGCGAGGGGGAAAGAGATTCCCCCAGTGCATCCCTAGCAGGATGGCGTTGGCAGTGGGGTTCTCCTGCAGCTGGGGGCCATGCTGGGCTGGGAGATGGAGCAGAAGAGAGGGAGAAAGGGGCACTGACTTCCTCCTCACCTGGGTGTCTGGGGATATTGTCGCAGTTTGAATAGACAGGTGTCTGCAAAGGAAGGCAAGAACCTCCCTTAAAATGGAAAAATGTAAACAACCTCCTTCCGAACTCTTATAATTTTGAAATTATGGGGCTCTAGTGCAAAAGATATGGGAATGGGAAAAACAGTTCTATAGCAGCAAAATTAAAATATAAATGCAATAGTACAAAGAAAAAACACTGACAGATTCGGAATACGACCTGACACCATGTGGGGCACAGTGGCGGTGGTAGTCCCAATAAACGGTGGCTACAGTCCGCCTGCAGTGACTGGCGTGGCTCTGTTGATGCAGGGATCCTGTAGGAGGGTGGAGTTTTCCTCTGAAGATCCAGTGGTGGTGGTATTGGGCCTGATCTTCCTCCGGGAATCCAGTGGAAAAGGCTGACTCTGGTCTTCCAGCCCTCTGATTGTATCCAGGTAGGAATGCTTGGCTCCTCCCTCTGGGCGGAGCTTCTCACAATGGGATGATGGAATTTTATCAGTCATGCAGTGGCGCTCAATGGCCCCTTAACAGAAGATATCTCCTGGGAGGGAGGATGGGTTGTGGAAGAGATAAAGAAAACTGCCCAATTCACAGAAGGTAACTGCCCCATCAGATAGGAATAGAATACATGCCCCATGTCCAATCTAAGACAGCTGGAAAATGCTTTGCAGCATTCTGTGTCTGTGTGCATTTTACACTCAAAGTCCCCCAGATTTCCAAGAGGTTTTCCCTGGGGTGTTGTCTTGTCCCTGTGTCCCTCTGCACCTCCCTGTGTCACTCTGTCACTGTCACCTCCACACATCTCTGAGCCCACTGGCACCTCCCAGGTTTGCACTGAATCTCTCCCTCCTGCCCTCCAGCACCAGCAATGCCCATGGCAGGGAGCTCATAGCTCCCTGGCAGCCAGGGAGGGCTAATGCCAGGATCAGGAGCACCTGGCAGAGGCAGGAGGAATCCCCCATTCCAGGCGGTGCAAGGGGGGCACCCGTGTCCCCTCCCAGCCCCAGGGTTACAGACCAGGGATGAGATGCCTCAGCTGCCTCAGCTGAATTGCTTCCCTCAGCCCTTGGCCCGGGAAGTCTCTAGCTGAAGCACAACCTCTAGAGAAGAGTTCCCACAAGGAAAACAAAGGAATTGTTTCTTCCCTTTCTCTCATCCCTGCCCCGTGTGCTGATTTTCTTGGCATCTCTTAGCAAAACCAACAAAAAAGCATCTGGAATGAGGTGTTTCCCAGGGTCAATTCCTAAATAGGGCCAAAGAAATGTTTTCTGCCAGGGAAAAAGGGACAAATGTGGGATTTGTTCAGACAGTTGAAAACATGACAGTTTCTAAGCACTGGAAATCCAGAAACTATAAAACCCAGAGTTTGCAGTTGTAATGGTCTCTCCCTCCTCCCACTGATTTGTCACATCCCAACTCCAAAGGAGCAGATTACGGAAAGAAGACTCCAACATCGGGTGTTGGAGGCCTAATCCCAGAGACAGGAAGAAAGAGTTACATTGGGAAAAGATCTCCAGTTGTTTTCCTATCATAATGACCACAAATAGCTCTTTAGTCCATGTGCAATATCCAGATGAAGAGGCACGTTCCTGGTTTTTAATGCCAAATTGCAGTACTTTGGAACATCTTTCTGGATGAGAACAAACCACAGGCCAATAACTGACCCACTTCAGTTCCCAAATCAGAAATCATTCAACTTCTACCAAGATGTCTTTCTCTGCAGATGTCCCAGATTGCAAGGCAAGATGGATTCTATTTGCCATCTGTATGGCAGTTTTCCTTATCTCTTCCACAACCACTCCTCCCTCCTGGGGGGACATCTGCTGATAACAGGCTATTGAATGTCACTGCATGGCTGGTAAGAACTACAGCATCCCATTGGGAGATGCTCCGCCCAGAGGGAACAGCTAAGCATTCTAGCCAGATAGAACCTGGAGATTCTGGAATAGCAGCACAACTTCTCCCCTGGATTTCCCAGAGGAACAGCAGCTGCCTCTTCTTCCACTGGATCTTCAGAGAAAGACTACACCCTTTTCTACAGTACCCCCTGCTCCAACAGAACCTGACACTCCAGGAGGACTGCAGCCACATTTCCAGTTGGATTGCTACCAGCACCCTGACCAACAGGGTGTCAGGTTGTGTTCTGACTCTGTCAGTGTTGTTTTAATTTACTGCATTGTTTATTTTTTCCTTTTATTTTCTTCCCTATGAAATAACTGTTATTTCCTGCTCCCATACTTTTTATTTTTTGCCTGAGAGCCCCTTAATTTAAAATCATAACAATTCAGAGGGGGAGGGTTCACATTCTCCATTTCATGGGAGGCTACTGCCTTCCTTAGCAGGCACCTGTCTTTCCAAACCAAGACAGCAGGACAGAAGGCACTTTGATTCCTTTTGTCCCAAGTTTCTCCTGAGTTCATGACTTCACATGAACTGGAATGGTCCCAACAGCACAAAAGCAGCCGCAATGAGCAGAATCAAATCCCCAGGTCACCATTAAATGCACTCGATCCACGCCTTCCACAGCCCGGCATCAATTCCTGCCTCTGCCCCCAGCTCTGGCTCAGCCTGAGGGGCATTGCTCTGGTGTGTGCGGGGCCGGCTCCTGCAGGACACAGCACTGGGAGCCGCTCTGTGTCCCACAGCTTCGGCATCTCAGGCGCCGCTCCACAGCTGCAGGGCTGTGCCACCACTGTTGCATGGCTGCAGTTCCTGTGCCACCACGGTTCCGTGGCTGCAGTTCCTGTGCCACCACTGTTCCATGGCTGTAGTTCCTGTGCCACCACGGTTCCGTGGCTGCAGTTCCTGTGCCACCATGGTTCCATGGCTGTAGCACCTCTGCCACCACTGTTCTGCTTTTTCCATGCTCACTTCACTGCTGCTCAAAAGCTGTGCTGTGCTGTTTCAGCACGGTTCCTCAGCTCCTGCACCTCTGCTCCACTGCTGCTCCAACACTGCTCATCTACCACTGTTCCACTGCTCCTTCTCTGCTCCTCCCCTGCTCCCCTGTTGTTCCTCAGCTGCTGCTTCTGTTCTAGCGCTGCTGCCACAGCTGTGGTGTCACAGAGAGAGGAACTTCGGGCAGCAACCACTGTGGTGTCACAGAGACTGGGACAACAGGACTGCCTCAGCTCTGGTGTTGTGGAGAGGGGAATGTTGGGGTGGCTGCTGCTGTAGTGTCATAGAAGGTACAACTGGGGCTGCCACCACTGAGGTGTCACAGTGAGGGGAACGTTGTGGCTGCCACCACAGTGGTATCATACACATGAGAATGCTGGGGCTGCCTCTGCTGTGGAGTCATAGAGAGGAGAACATTGGGGCTGCCTCTGCTGTGGAATCATAGAGAGGAGAACGTTGGGGCTGCCAAAGCTGCGGTGTCACAGACAGGGGACTCTGGGCCTTCCACTGCTGTGGTGTCACAGAGAGGGGGACTTGGGACTGCCACAACTATGATGTCACAGAGAGGGAAATGTTGGGGCTGACACTGCTAGGGTTCCACAGACAGGATTTCTGGAGCTCCCACCGCTGTGGTATCATAGAGAGAGGAATGTTTGGGCTGCCATCCTTGTGGGCTCAAAGACAGGGTAATCTTGGGGCTGCTACCCCTGTGGTTTCCTACAGAAGTCAATGTTGGAACTGCCAACTCAGTGGTATCAAGGTGAGGGGAATGTGGGGGAGTCACTACTGTGGTGTCACAGGGGAGCATTTGGGGCTGCCACCCCTGTGGTGTCACTGAGAGGGCAATATAGGGGTTGCCACTGTGGTGCTGTCATAGAGAGGAGAACGCTGCGGGTGCCACCTCTGTGGTGTCACAGAGAGGGGAACGCTGGGGTTGCAATTTCTTTCGTGTCATAGACGGGGGGACATTGGTATTGCCACTGCTGTCATGTCACAGACAGGGGAACTTTGAGGTTGCCACCACTGGGATGTCACTGACAGGGCAATGCTCGATCTTGAACATCTGTGGTATCATAGAGAGGAGAACATTGGTGTTGCCACCACTGTTGTGTCACAGATATGGGAACACTGCCAAACCTCCCCTGGTGCTGTGCCCACTCCAGTGCTGCTCCTCTGTGACACTGCAGGTACTCCTGGGGACATTGTCACACTGCAGTGCCTCCTGGGGACATTGTCACATTGTGACAATGGGACTCTAGGGGCCCTGTGACACTCCAGGGTCTTGTAGAATCCATGGAACCAAGAGGAGACTGAAACTCTGGGACTTCATGGAACCATACATTGCGATACTTCAGGGCCTCATTCTTTCCAGGAATCCTTGTGACACTGCAGAAATAAATGGAACCAAGGGGACATTGTGACACTGTGGAGTTCATAAAACTGAGGGGATGCTCTGAGACTCTGGTGCCTAAAGATGCTCAGGAACCGTTGTGACACTGAGGCTTGTGGAATCAAAGGCACACTGTGACACTGTGGGGTCTCATGGAATCCAGAGGCCCTTGTGACTCAGTGAGGCCAGTTGGAACCAACAATCCATTGGGATCTCCCAGAACCTTGTGGTGTCCAGGGATCCTTGTGACATTTTGGGGCCTCATGGAACCAAAGGGACACTGGGACACTGTGTGATCTCAGGGAACCAAGGGGACTCAGAGACACTGTGGGGCCTCCTGGCTCTCAGTCACTTCTGAAACTTGTGTCCATCTACAAGAGGGCAAAACTCAGCAGCTTGAGCCTGTTGATCCAGAATATTCCCATCTCCATGGAGGGTGTTCTTGCCAGCTATGGTGCTTTGTGTTCTCTCTGTGCTCTCTGGGGGAATTGCATCCTACAGGAGACCACAACAACTCCAGTAGCTGACACCACAGAGCCTCCTGTGGGGTGCGGGCAGAGGCATTTTTCACTCCATTATGTTGCTCAGAGCCCATCCAAGCTGGAATGTTTCCAGGGATGGGGCATTCACTGGCTCTCCACCAAGGCTAACGGTGAAAGCAGGGCACTGGGGGAGGCAGCAGGGAGAGCAGACGCTGTGCTGGGTGAACAAGGGAAGAGGATGAATGCAGAAGGCACAGCCCACCAGGAGGCCACCAGGCAGAGCTGTGGAGCCTCCCCAGGTGAGGGTGACCTGCCCAGGGAGTGCCCTGCTGCCACCCAGGACTGTGCTGCCACCCTTGGCAGAGGTTATTGCCCAGCAGGATGTCCCCTGGTCACCCGGGGCCGTGCCACTGCCCCAGGCAGGAGGGCGCTGTCAGCTGAGTGTGCCGTCTCTGGGGTCAGTGCTGGAGGCACCCCAAGCAGCCTGGCTGTGTTAAATGAGCACCCTGCAGCCCCTCTGTGCCCTGCCGTGGCTGCAAAGACTCCTGAAAGCACTGGCTGCTGTGCAGCTGTGCCCTCTGCTGCCCCTTGTTCTGCCCTGCTGGTAGAAACTGCCGCAACCGCCCAAGAGCAGCGCGGGTGGTCAATGGAGCGCGCTGCTGCCGATCCAGAGGGTGGAGAGATGTCATGCTGCAGAGTCACATTGAACAGGTACTCTTCCACTCTGCTGTGCCCTGCTGCCACAGCTGGAACCCCAGAAGCAGCACTTGGTAGCAGCAGCGAGGCGCTTTGCCCCTGCAGCCGCTGCAAGGCACCCAGCTGCCACCACTGTGAGATGCCTTGCTCCTGCAGGACAGTGCCTGGCCATGGAGCGGCGTTTGCTGCCCCTCCACCAGGCCTGCCGTACCAGCTAGCTGAGATCGCAGAAGCAGTGCCCAGCCCCTGTGAGATTCCAGCTCCTCTGTGCCATGCGGCTGCCCCTGTAGCCATCTCTGCCTGCGGTGGAACCACCTCTCTGTGCTTTGCTGTGACTGGAAGCGCCCCTACAGCTGTGCCCAGCCACGGCGAGACAGTGCCGGGCCCCGGCGGGAGAGCACCCTGCCACTGTAAGGGGGTACCTGGCTGCGGAGCCACTCCTGGCTGCTATGGAGCTGCCCGTGCCTGTTGCCAAGCTGTACCCGGCTGCTGTGAGACTCCCAGCTCCTGTGGAACACCTGGCTACCATCAAGCCGTATCTGTTGCTCCATGTCCTGCTGTCAACTGCTGTGAAAAGGCGTCGGCTGAGTGGTTCACATGGGGAATGTCACCAGGGGGGTTACCAGGGGGGTGCTCCACCTGGGCCATCACCCAGCAGCCAGCTTAGAACTGGTGCAAACCAGGGGAATCCGACTGTTTAATTGAAACAAAACATCACAAAGGCCTGAGGTGGGTGTTGATGCAATGTGATTTCTGCCCAGTGCTCTGAATGTCAAAGCGAAGAAATTCAATGAAGTGCAGGCAAGTGGCAGGTGCGACTATGACTCTCCTAAGGCAGTTTTTGAGAGTATAGTTACAAACTGGGCATTGCTGCAGAGATTGCACCTCCTCATGGTCCTGCTGGATACCCTGTGTAATGTAACCCAATTGATCTCTGCCCCAGCACAGAGGCAGTGGGGAACGTTGGGCACCACAACTGAAGTGGTCCAGCTGGAGAATAATGGTCGTTCTCGGACGTCCCGGCCAGCTTTCCAGCACGGCTAGCAGTAGGTGGGCACTATCCCAATCTCCGTCGTTCAGGACAGCACCTAAGTCAAACGCTCTGTGCTATGACAGTAGCAGTTCCTTGTGGTAGGACATGGCATGGCTTATGGCTACAGTCAGCAGAAACAAGAAGAGAGCACTCTCCAGCTGTGGTGAATCCAGGTTTATTGAATCCCAGGGGAAACCGACAACTGAAGAGGAAGAGGGGGAAGTTGCAACAGCTTATAAGGAGGGAAGGACACAGGGGAGGAGTCAGTCCTTGGATGAATAGGATTGCAGAGGGGAGTGGGATACCAAAGATTGACTTAGGGAGAACACCAATGGGAATAACTTGAGGGTGGAGCTTTGGCCCCTGAGCCAATCACTTGACGCTCTAGTTAGATGTTTCTAGAGAGTTCCAGAGAGAAGGGTGGGAGCGCCAAGTGACGGACAGGGCACCAGGGAGGGATTTGAGACAGGGTACATTTATCTCCAAGGCGACAGGGAAGGAGCTGGGATAACTGGCAGCACAAGGGAGGGAAGGGAGAACCAGGGCAGAACCATTACAAGATAGGGGGGAACAGAACAGTCCAACTTATACAGACCCAACACAACAGTGAGGGATTGCAGGACTCTTTTGATTCCTAAGTCAACCAAACCAGATCGCCTCAAGGAAATTAACAACTGGAGACCTATCCCAATCATTTCCATCTTGCTAAGACTGTTCTCCAGGATTTTAACAGCCAAAGTGACCAAGGCTTGACCCTCAATCCAAGGCAAACAGGCTTTATAAGAGCAGTGGGATGCTCTGAAAATCTGAAACTCCTGCAAATCATTATTCGGTCACAAAAGGAGAACACAAACCCCTGGCTGTTGTATTTGTGGACATCACCAAGGCTTTTGACACCATAAGCCAGCAGCACATTCTACATGCCCTAGAGCAAAGGGAAGCAGATCGCCACATCGTCAATTTGGTGAGCAATATTGTGAAAAATGTTTTTGTGATTTGTGTCAATCTGCAATGGAATCAGCAAATGCTTGTATCTGCTGTGTGGAAAATGGATGCATTCCTTGGGATAGATACAAGGAAGGGTTTTGAAACTTTCTATAGCCAAATAAAGCTTTGAAATAGGGGAAGTATGGTAAAGTAAAGAGATGAGGTAGAAAGATGGCTGATGCTTAGAATAAAATAGAGGAACTTGTAAAGCTAAAGGGACTGCAATGTGACTAAATGCTTATATATAATAAAAAGCTTAACAAAATATTGTAGTGGTCAGTGGTGAAGGGGCCTCCCTCCAGACGAGCACAAGAAAGACAGGAAGCCAACAACCACCTGGAAAGATGATGAAATTGCTGATTCCAGCTTACTGATATTTACTCATTTGTATTAACCAAGCACATTGGAAAATGCTTTATAAGCTTAAAAACAGTATATATACTTTACTGAATTTGTAAGTAGTGTGTGCCATGAGTGGAGCAGTGACTCCTCGGCCACCCTGCGCTGCTTGCTCACCTTCTTTCAAATCAAAGATATAGAAATAAAATTCGCATTGACTATTGAAATTTTATGTATTAGTATGATCTTTGTGACATGCCAGCATTCCCAGTATGGTCCCAGAATAATCCCAGTTCCTTTCAAGCACTCCCAGGATGGTCCCAGTTACCTGCAGCTAGATCAACCCAGTCAGTCCCAGGATTATGTCAGTTGCTCCCAGTGTGCTCCCAGTTGCTCCCAGTCACCCCCAGTCCAGGGATGATGTGCATGGTGTGTTCCCAGTCACTCTCAGAAACTCCCAGTGTTAATCCAGTCAGTCCCAGTACAATGCAGAGATGAGCCCACTGTGGTCCCAGTTGCTGCCAGTATGAACCACTTGTGCCCCACATGGTTCCAGTTTCTCCCTTTCAGCCTGACTTTTGTTCCAGTCTCTCCCAATATATCCCAGTTCCTTCCAGCATATTCCCAGTCACTCCTGGCATAATCTGAGTTCATCCCAGTGGAAGGCCAGTTGCTTCTAATGACCCCCAGTGTGCACCCAGCATGATCCCAGTTCCTCCCACTCGCTCCTGGCATGATCCCACTTGCTCCCAGTATATCCCATTTGCCTCAACAGGGCCACAATTGCACCCAGCAGGCCCCTACTCAGTCCCAGTATGATCCCACTATGATCCCATTCACCTCATTGTGATCACAGTCTCCACCAGCAGGGGTCCAGCTGCTCCCAGTATGATCCCAGTATGATGTCAGTACAAACCCAGGATAAATCCAGTCACTGCCCGTATGATCACAGTATGATCCCAGTACAGCTCACTCCCTCCCAGTGATGAAACTCCTGGGATCCCCCAGCCCTCTCTGCATTTGCCCCTCCCAGATCTCCTGAGTGGAGCCACAAGGGCTGGCAGCGCCCAGGCAGGGTCCCCAGCAAGACCCAATTTGGATGTTCAGCCCCCAGTTTTCCCAGTTTGCCCCTCCTTTGGCCCAGGCTGGGTTCCCCCCACCCGCAGTGGCTGGGAGCAGCCGAGAGCCCCGCGCTGCCCATCCCGACCTGTCCCGGCTCTATCCCCGCTCCTGCCGCAGGCTGCGAGGGCTGTGGGAACGGGGCACCGATAATACAGCGACGTGAGCGGGTTGCTGCTGGTGAGAGAGAGACGAGAATCTTGTTTCTTGATCAGAAGGCTGAATTTAGTGATATATGATATCTAATACATTATAGCTATACTAAAAAGAAATAAAAGAGAACGTTGCAGAGCTGCTGCTAGCTAGCTAAGAATAGAAAGAAAGAATCTCTAACAAAGTTGTGTCCAAGGACTCTGTCCCAAGCTTGCACTTTGTGATTTGGCCCCTAATTATAAACATAGGAACATGAGCCAATCAAGGTGCCCCTGTTGCATTTCACAGCAGCTGATAATAATTGTTTATGTTCTCTTCTGAGGCCTCTGCCTTCCAGAAGACACAGAAATCTGAAAGAAAGTATTTCTGTGAAGAAATGTCTGAGATACACCGAGGGTGTGGCTGCTGCTGGGGGAGGAGGAGGGAGGGAATGGGAGGAAGAGGAAGATGAGGGACAAAGGAGGATCAGAGAAAGCAGAAGGAACCACAAGGTCTTGCACTCCGTGAATTCGCATCCCCACCCATGGGATCTTCACCCCCGCCATCACGCAGGTGACCGGTGAGGGGGGGAGCTTGGCCCAGATATCCTGGGGGGTTTCCTGGGCGGGTTTTTTTTGAGGGGATGTTTGGAAAATGTAGAACTCCAAGGCTGTGCGGAAAAGGCCCCATGGAGGGACATTGGAGGGTCCCAGTGGCAACTGCTGGCAGAGGCAGCCTGGAGGAGCAGAGCCCTGTGTCCCCCAGGAGCCCAAAGTCGGGAGCCCAGAGAGGGGGGAGTACTGCCATTGGCAGGAGCCTCAAGACCCTGGAGAGGGGAAGGAGGGACTCCTGGGATCCCCTGCACTCCAAAGCAGAGAATTAGGAAAGTAGGGACCCTAGGATCCCAAAACCCCCCAGCATCCCTAAATGAGGAGATGGAAAAAGGGGAAACGTTTTGCTTCTTGGGACTTCCAGCAGCGGAGGGCGGGGACCAAGTAGACAGGGGACCCTTAATCCAAGTGTGACCCACACCAGCTGGGACAGGGGGCAACCCTGAAACACCAAAGGGGAGAGACCAGAGACAGGCAGCTCCTGGGAAGCATTTTCAGGGCTAAACCTTGATGTTTGGGAGGTTTTTATGGAGCACAGATAGCTGGTTACTTCTAGAGATGGACTTGGGCAGAGGGACATTCAATCTCAATCTGTGCTAAACCCTTGTTTCTCCAGAACCAGGATTTTCCATTCCCAATCGTGGTGGCATGGAGGAGAAGGCTGTGAGGAAGATGGAGATGCCTGTCTTAGGTTGCAAGATGTAGCTGGGGGTTTTTCAATTCCCATCTATTAGAAGAGGGGCAGGTATTATCTGTTAATTGAGCAGTTTTCTTTATCTCTTCTACAACCAATGCCCCCTCTGGGAAATATCTTCTCTTAATGGGCCATTGAGTGTCACTATATGATTGATAAAAATTCCATCATCCCATTGTGAGATGCTCTGCCCAGGGGGAGGAGCAAAGCATTCCTACCTGGATATAAGCTCAGCCTTGGAACTCTACAGCCAGCTTTTCCCACTGGATTCTCACAGAAGCAGCTTTCTTATCCACAGAATTCCCAGAGGAAGAAGCAGCTTTCTTCTCCACAGAATTCCCAGAGGAAGACCAGACCCAACAACACCACCACTGACCTTCAGAGGAAAGCTCCACCCTTCTACAGGATCCCAACTGAACCACATCTGTAACTGCAGGAGCTCTGCAGCCACCATATAATGGGACTGCTACCAGCACCCTGACGCACATGGTGTAAGGTTATACTCTGATTCAGTTAGTGGGGTTTTTTTGTACAGCTGCATTTGTATTTTTAAATTTTTTCTAGTCAATAACTGTTTTAACTAGTCCCATATTTTTGCCTGAGACCCCCTTAATTTTAAACATATAACAATTCAGAGGGAGCGGATTAATATTTTCCATTTCAAGGGAGGTTCCTGCCTTCCATAGCAGACACCTGTCTTTTCAAACTGAGACTATGCCCCCGGACACCCAGGCGGGTGAGGAGGAAGTCAGTGCCCCGTTCCCCCCCTCTCCTGCTCCATCTCCCAGCCCAACACGGCCCCGAGCTGCACAACAACGCCGCTGGCAATGCCTTCCTGCCAGGGATGCACTGGGGGGATCTCCTTCCCCTTCCCTGTAGCACAGAGGCAAATCCCATCCTGACCTTGCCTTTCCACCCGCAGGCAAGAAGCTGAGGATGGAGACCAGGGAGGACAAATTCCCACATCAGAACCTTGTGGAAGAGGCCACTTTGAGAGGCTCTACTGCGCAAGACTTCAATGGAGAGGAAAAGCCCTGGAGATCCTACAGGAGGAGGGGCTCCAAACCCAGCCCAGGGTGCTCTGAGGAGGAAAGACCCACCCTGGGCCAGGAAGGTGGACAGAGCTTCAGCCAGGGCTCAGAGCTGGTGGTGCATGAGCAGCTTCACGATGGGGAGAAGCCCTATAAGTGCTTGGAGTGTGGGAAGAGCTTCAGGCAGAGCAGCACCCTGATCTGCCACCAGATGATCCATGCTGGGCAATGGCCCTACAAGTGCTTGGAGTGTGTGAAGGGCTTCAGCTGCAGCTCCGCACTTGTCACCCACCAACGCATCCACACTGAGGAGAAGCCTTACGAGTGTTCTGAGTGTCAGAAAAGGTTTCACACCAGCTTCCATCTCCTTCTGCATGAGCGGATTCACACAGAGGGGAAGCTCTTCCGCTACCCTGACTGCAGGAAGGGCTTCATCCGCAACTCCCAGCTCATCACCCACTGGCGCATCCACACTGGGGAGACGCCCTATGAGTCTCCCAAGTGTAGAAAGAGCTTCACCCAGAGATCTCACTTGATCAAACACCAACAGAGGCACCAGTAAGGGAAGCCCTGTAAATGCCCCAACTTCAGGAAAAGCTTCTTGTACTGCTCCAGCTTCATCTCCCATTGGACAACCCCCATTGGGATGAACCCTGGTGATCCATGTTCCCTGTCATCAATGCTGGGAAGACACCTGTCCCTTTTCCTGTCCCTGCAAATGACATGATGTGAGTCCAAGAACATGAGGGTCTGGCCATGGTTGTGTCATTATATTCTCTCCTACATCAGGTCATTGCTAGGGGTAGGAATAGGACTGTCTCTCTCCTCTCCCTCCCCTGAGTAGAAGGGTGTCCTTTCCAGGCAGGAGTGAATATGTGGCTGGGAAGAGACAGTGGTGTTGTAGTTTTCCCTGCAAATAGATTTTCTTATCCCTTCTGTTATCAGTGTTGTTGCTGTTCCTATTTGTTCCTTATCTGTTTGCTGTTCCCAGTAAATTGTTCTTATCCCACACTGGGATCTTTGTCTTCTGTGCTTTCCATGGGAGGTAGGAGGGCAGCGAATGGCAGTGCGGTTTTAGCCGGAGCAGGAAATAGGGAAATCCCATGCCTATACTCTGGCTCATGGAGACCGGAGCATCCCAGCTGGTCCCAGTCCGGGTTGCCATGGCAAAGGCCTTGGGAGCCAGTCCCTGGCTGAGGCTGTGGTGAGAGGGAGTAGAAATTCTCCAGACTCGAAATTCATTTTTATTTAGGTGCATGTTTGAAATGTACATCTTTGAAATGTACATCTTTGAGTTAAGTCTGTAGTTTGAAAACATAGCTATTTAGTCTGACTGCCTGTTCTCATAAGAAGCCTAGGCTCAGAAAAACTGCTTCAGTGAAGGACAGAGATAAGGGGGGGGAGACAGAAAGACTGCTGTGAGAGCAGGTCAACCTGACCCTGGAATTCTTTCTGATAAAGAAGAACTAGCGGCAAATGTGGAAATGGCGAAATTTGTGAAAATGAATATGTATGAACCTATTGTAAAATTGTATGAATATGTATTTGAGAGGGGGATAAAAAGGGACCTGAAATTCCCAGAAGTATGCATGTCTTTTAAGGAGAGTAATCTCCACATGCATCCAGCGCTGTAATAAACATACCGTCTTTACAACTTTCACAAAATTGTGGAGTTTGGTTTATCTCCACAAAACAGGCACTGGCGAGCCAGGTAGGAGGAATCATCTCTGTCCCCACAGGGGCAGAGAGGCATAGACGGACCTCCAAAGCTCACCCTGGGATTTTCCCAGAGGAGCTCTCCTTGTCTCGGTTTGCCTCCTGCGGAGACAGAAAAGGACCTGCTGGTGTGCGGAGGATACTGTATGTATTGAGGGGCCCTCAAGGGAAAAGAGAGATAGGATGGCTGATTAAGTCACTAAGAAATGTCTGAGTGCTCAGCCTCATTCCTGTGCCTGCAGGCAGACCGGTCGATAGAGCAACTGGGAGATGGGGGTTCACTATCCAATAGAGTGGCTGCTAGTGACCCCGGGGCTGGGCGCCAGAAGGAAGAGCCCCCCTTGGGGTTTGCCACCCCACCTCACCGGGTAAGTGAAAACACGATCAGAGTAGTGGTATTTCACCGATGGCCGGAACACTGGTAGGCGGGTCGCACCGCTGAGCACATGCCCGGCCTCCCACTTATTCTACACCTCTCATGTCTCTTCACAGCGCCAGACTAGAGTCAAGCTCAACAGGGTCTTCTTTCCCCACTGATTCCACCAAGCCCGTTCCCTTTGCTGTGGTTTCACTGGATAGTAGGTAGAGACAGTGGGAATCTCGTTCATCCATTCATGCATGTCACTAATTAGATGACAAGGCATGTGGCTATTTTTCAAACACATATAAATAATATATGTTCCTTTTCCGGGTTAAATAAAGATGGCTCGTCCAGCTTGGACAAATCCGGTAAATTGGTTCAAATACAGTAAATTGGTCTGAATCAGGTGCTAATTGATGCGTTATGAATTAAAATCTTTGTCCCTACTCACTATGAGCCACCTTACTGTCTTCTGGCTTCCTTATGAACCTAGCTACTCTCTAGTTTATTAAAATATAAAAGTGATCCAAAATAAAAAATTGCATACAAAAATCAACATATAAAAACAGCAATAAAAATCTACAAAACATTACAAAGTACAAAAAATGCAAAAATCCACTACCCTGAATCATTTAATCTTCTGGCCCTGCTGGTGAACATATGTACAATGTCCACAGACGATAGGAGCGCTTCTGTGGATAAAGTCTTTGCAACCATCGCTTGCCTCGATTTGGAGAGGCCAAGTGTACTCAAATGTTCCAACGTTCCCCTCGTACCATTTCCCCCACGCTCCAAGGGGAAAGCCCATAAAAACAATGTCCTTTGCATTGGTGAGGCTTTGCACCTCAGTTTCCAAATGTTTTTACATGTTTACTTTCTCTGCAGTGGCTTCTTCCGGACATGTTTTGGAGGCTTCGTATCATACTGTCGCTTCCACGACAAATGCACGTCCGTCCTTAACAAATATCAGATCTGGTTTGTACAGCTTCTTGATGGTTTCCCTTGTGTGTGGTTCTTTGAACACTACCCAGTCCCTCTTCTTCGCCTCCTCAATAAGCCTTTCACAGATGTGATTGTGCTTCTTGATTCGAGAGTCCTGAGTGACTGGGCAGTAGCCAATGATGTGGGTGCGGGTTTCGTTGTCCGCATCATGGTGCCTACAGGCCTTGATGTAATTTTCCTCTCTACCCCGGGAGAGAAATTCTCTCGTGGGGTAGAGGTTGGCCCTAAGTTGTAGTGCAGTGAGGAGTTTCCTGTGAGGTATGCGTCTATAGTATTGGAGCCAATCACTACTAATTTTATCACCTTTAAAGCTTTTAATTTCATGGCCTTGGGACACTAATTTGGTCCATTTCTGGAATTCTTTTCTCCGCCAATCACAAGGCTTAGGAAATTTAGTTTTCAGGGTCGGTGCTTCCCACTCTGAGGTTGTGTCTGCACTGTTGGATGGTTCATTCACCAGTAGTGCTTCCCAAATTGAGGGTATCTTCTCGCTTTCCCCTCCAGCTTGAATCCACAATTTCTTATACAGTTGTTCTATTTGATCTTTCTCTAGGAACTCCTTCATTGTTTCATCTGAGGACTGCGCAATCCGGCGCAGTCTCCGGGTGTGTACACTGGGGATCAGTCCCGCCAACGTGGTGACGCCCAAACCGCCGTCCTTCGTGCTCAAGTACAAGATGGCATTGCACGTGCACGGAGGTAGTTGCAACCAGTTCAGATCTTCTGGTCAAGGGCTTCAAGGGCCCCTGTTTCATTTCTGAATGGTCAGCCAGGTAGGTCAGTCGAGGGATGGTGTATATTTTGAGGATATCAAGTTTTTGCAAGGTTTAAATGGAGCTTGATCAATTCATTTGAGCCAGAATTCTAGTTTTGTGGAGAGGTTGGTTTTTGCTATCCCAGTCCAGGGGTCAAACTGTAGGCCAAGGTATTTCTCATATTCCCCGGGGTTGATCATGTTCAGGGGTGTGCCGTTGATGGTCCATGCAGCGCAGTTATTGAAGGTGTAAGAGTCTTTTGTGGGCTTGATGTAGAAGCCGTGGCACTTTTCCCCTTGTGTTCTGAGACTGGTGAGATTGCAGAAGGTCTCTAATATCTTGATGTTTGTTTTCCTGTTTTCCCAGGAGTTGCTCGACAAGACCAGATCATCGGCAAATGCCATTGCAGTTATACTACTCTGTCTCGGTGGAATCCTTTACCACTCTCTTCCAGCTTGCACAACAGGGGGTCCATTGCCAGGTTAAATAAAAGGGGTGACAGTGGGTCACCCTGCTTTACTCCAACCCGGATCTGGATTTTGTCTGTGCGTGTATTCATTTTTGTGGTGACATACATACTGAAGTCTTTGTACATATTGTTCATCAGGCCGATGATGTGGGGATCCACTCCCCTCTGCTGCAAAGCATGTATGATGTGATGGTGGCCCACAGTGTCAAAAGTCTTGGCGATGTCCACAAATACAACACCCAGTGGTCTGTGCTCACTTTTGGCAGTCCGAACCATAGTTTGCAGGAGTTGCACATTTTCAGAGCATCCTGCTGCTCTAATAAAGCCTCTTTGCCTTGGGTTGAGGGGGCACGCTTTGCTCAGCCTTGCTGTTACAATCCTGGAGAACAATCTCAACAAGATGGAATTGATTGTGATAGGCCTCCAGTTATTAATGTCCTTCAAACGTTCTGGTTTTGTAGATTTAGGAATCAAAGAAGTTCTGCACCCCCTCACCATGTCCGGGATCTCCCCAGATGTCAACCATAAGTTGAAGAGCTGAGCCGTCTGGGAATACCTGCGATCCATCTTTTTGATGTCCCCAAGAGTAATCCCATCTGGACCTGGAGCCAAGCCCTTTCTTGTTTCCTGCACATTTCTTTCAATTTCTTTGGCCGTGATTAAGTCTCTGAAGGTGCTGTTGTCTGCCTTCCCATTAAATTCAAACTCCACGATGCCAGGAAAATTACCAGGTGTTTCCCATCTGGCTTTAACTACCGAGTAAATTTCACTGGGTGATATATCCCAGGACAAACACTCTACGTCATCCAAAACAATTTTTGCTAGTTTCCCCCTGTCAAGATGGAATAAACGCTGAAAGTGAAGGTAATTACCGTTTTTGATCACTCTGTGTTTCATCCAGTTCTGAAAGAGCTTTCTTGGTTGCTTCTCCTGGGTCTCCTTCCCATTTTTTCCACGTGTAACATTTCTTATTTGGCTTATTGATTCTAGGCATTGAAAGCAGTCCTGCACTGCCTGATTAATTATTCTGAGCATCTCCTGGCCGTCCATCAATTGCTTGAATGCTCTGGGGAAGTGGTTAATGGCTCCAGCTGAGAAATGTTCTATGATTGTCTTTTGGTAATGAGCCTGCAGCTGCCCCACCCTCTGCTGGTTTCTGGCGACAGTTATCCTTATCAGGGTGTCGTCTTAACTTATCCATTGTTTTGCCTCTGGCAGCTGGCCTCGCTGGCAGATGGTTCTCCCCAGGTCCATTGTCCACGGTTCTTGCCTGGGATTGCTGACTCAACCCAGGTTCCATTCCCATGCCCTCAGCTGCTCTCCTGGTGCGATGACTCATCACATGTCCTCTGTCAGCTCCATCTGTTGGTTTCCTAGGCAGCAATCTTCTTTTGTCACTAATTTGCTTAGCTGTTTTGGTTGTTATGTGTTCAGCGATAAGTTTATTAATGTTTTTGTTTCCCTCGAACTGTGCCTCCAGTCTTATCAGCAGTTCTTCCTCCTCTTTTGTCCAGCATCTTTTGTGGGCTCCTCGATTTGATGTTTCTTTCAGTTGGGAAGCAATGATCCTTTCTTGGTTTCTTATCAATGGGTGTGCCAATCTTTTGTGTTGTCCCAGGCCAATTTTGGTTGTGAAGTCTCTGCCGCATACCTCACAGATCCACTCTCCAGCTGGAACCCTTTCAGTTTCTGGACCCCTGCATTTTGCAAAATGACAAATAACACTATGATAGTTAATATTTTCCTTTCCACACTTGGCACACTGAAAGCAAACCCTCCTTTTCCTGTGCGACTCCTTTAGATGTTCAATCAGGCTTGACACAGAGTTTACCCGGGTACCACAGCAGGGACAAGGTGGGTTTTTGTCAGGAACAGTCACCTTCACGCTGTTATCCGGTGACTGCCCTCCATGTTCCCCAGGCACTGGAGGCAATGCCTCTGGTGTGCTTTCACTCACCTTTTTGCTGCTTCCCTCACCAATCACAAAAGGTTCACTGTCTCGTAGGAGGCTAGGATCTAAGTCTGAGTGCCCACCAATACCCTGGACAGGCCTACTGGCAGCCCCCAAACCGCCCTCCCTCCAAAGGACAAAATCCGGATTTTGAGCCATCGAATTAGGACCACATTTATTTAGGTGAGAATGGAGTGGGTGGTCACTCCACTTGGGAGCTCTTTGCCCCTGTCTGCAACCGGGGGGCCAGGTTTCAGGCAATAAGCCACACGGCCTTTACCGAGGAATTTGTTTCACCGAATTTGGTAGGAGTTCATTGGTGTCTTGGCTTGGAAAGACAGGAGTCTGCTAAGGAAGGCAGAATGATCCCCTGAAATGGAGAATGTAAATCCTCCCCACCCCTCTGAATAGCTATAAATTTCAAATTAAGGGGCTCTCAGGCAAAAATATGGGAGTAAGAAATAACAGTTCTTCAAGGGGGAAAAGAAAAAAAATTTAAAGGATGAAATAAAACAATGCAGTACACCAGACCAACACTGACAGAGTCAGAACCCAACCTGACACCCTGTGGGTCAGGGTGTGGGTGACAGTCCACTTGGAAATGTGGCTGCAGACATCCTGAAGTATCAGGTGTGGTTCTGTTGGAGCGAGGGGGATCTGTAGAGAAGGATGTATTCTTCTTCTGAAGATCCAGTAGGAGTAGAGACAGCCGCTGTTCCTCTGGGGAATCCTGTGGAGAAAGCCGTGCTAGTGTTCCAGAATCTCGCATTATATCTGGGTAGCAATGCTTGGCTCCTCCCTCTGGGCGGAGCATCTCACAATGGGACGGTATAGTTGTTATCAGTCATGCAGTGACATTCAATAGTTTGTTATCAGCAGATGTCCCCTCCAGAGGGAGGTGTGAATGTGGTCACTCAAAGAGAGAGATAAGGCAAACTGCCCACTTGACAAAGGTAATCTGCCATACAGATGGTAATGGAAAACATCTTGCACGCAATCTTCAACATTATCCACCCCTTTTTCTATTTCCATCTGCACCACAAAAAAAAAAAAAAAAAAAAAGAAAAAAAAGACAAACAAACAAACAAAAAAAAAACCTTACACACTGTTCTCACTTAAGACTAGGTCTCCTTGTTGTACACAACGGCTTTCTCCATCTTTCTGCACTACCTAACAAGTGTAAACAGTCATTGAGCAAAAACAATTCCACGGATGGGTTTGTCTTTGCCTGAGGTGGGATCAATCCAAACAGTCCTTCCTAAAATACCTTTCACATTTACAACAGGGACTTTATATCCACCCACTGTGTGCAGGGGTTCAGACTGGGCAGGACCAGCTCGATTTATGGACCCTCTGCTGTTGACCATCTAGGTGGCTTTTGCTAGGTTTGTTAGCGTTCAGAAACACATAATCACGGAACGATTATATGCGGTGCTTTTTATTAAGAGCTCTGGGTGCCAGGGGTATATTCAACCCAAATCTGACTCCGACCATACATCTGAAATGATCATGTTTTATACTCTATCGTTACATAACTTTCATGTTAATTATTAAACATATATTGTTCTATTGTATACATAAATTTAGCCCCTCTCTGAATTTCCAACATAGTTTCTCACTATTCCTCTATGGTTATATAATAATTATATTTAATTACTAAACAATCATCACATCTAACAATTATATAATTTATCATACTGCTTACGCAGGTGCAGTTGATCTGGGAAAGCACAAAGCCTAACATTTCAGATTCTATCTTTAACTTTTACCAGGGTTCCACTATCAGGTTCATTTCCCAGTTTCTAAAAGTCCCACCCCCCCCGCCGAGTGCCTTCAGGGTTGTTTTAAGTAGTCCATTGCACCATTCAACTTTCCAGGCAGCTGGTGCATGGTAGGGGATATGATATATCCATTCAATACCATGTTCCCTGGCCCAGGCGTTGATAAGGCCATTCTTGAAATGGGTCTCATTTTCTGACTCAGTTCTCTCAGGGGTGACATGTCTCCACAGGATTTGCTATTCCAGGCCCAGGATGGTGTACCGGGCAGTGGTGTGAGGCCCAGGGTAGGTCTCCAACCATACTGTGGTGGCTTCCACCATGGTCAGCACGTAGCGCTTGTCCTGGCGTGTCTGGGGCAGTGTGATGGAGTCATCCTGCCAGGCCTCCCCATACTTGTACTTGGACCACCGCCCACCTTACCAGAGCAGCTTCACTCACTTGGCCTGCTTGATGGCAGCACATGTCTCAGTCATGGATAACCTGTGATATAATGTCCATGGTTAGATCCACCCGCCGTGCCCACTTATAGGTGGCATCTCTACCCTGATGACCTGAGGCATCATGGGCCCATTGAGCTAGGAACAACTGCCCCTTATGTTTCCAATATAAGTCTATCTTTGACACCTCTATCTTTGCTGCCTGATCTACCTGCTCGTTGTTTCGGTGTTCCTCATTAGCCCGACTCTTGGGGACATGAGCATCCCATGGTGGACTTTCACAGGTAGCATCTCTAACCGAACAGCAATGTCTTTCCACTCATCAGCAGCCCAGATCGGTTTCCCCCTACGCTGTCAGTTGGCCTTTTTCCACCTTTCCAGCCAGCCCCAAAGAGCATTGGCTACTATCCATGAATCAGTATAAAGATAGAGCTTTGGCCATTTCTCTCTCTCAGCAATGTCCAGGGCCAGCTGAAAAGCTTTGAGTTCTGCAGGTTGACTTGATCCACCTTCTCCTTCGGTAGCTTGTGCAACCTGTCGGGTGGGGCTCCATACGGCTACTTTCCACTTCTGGTTCATCCCTATGATGAGACAGGAATCATCAGTGAAAAGAGCATAGTGTGTTTCCTCTGGGGGCAGTTGGTTATATGGAGGAGCTTCTTCAGCACGTGTCACTGATTCTTGATCCTCTTCATCAGTCAGACCAAAGTTCTCACCTTCGGGCCAGTTTGTAATTATCTCCAGAATCCCAGGGCGATTCAGGTTTCCAGCACGGGTGTGCTGTGTGATAAGAGCAATCCATTTACTCCAGGTAGCGTCAGTGGTGTGGTGGGTGGAAGGAACCTTGCCTTTGAACATCCACCCCAGCACTGGTAGTCGAGGTGCCAGGAGTTGTTGTGCTTCCATGCCGATCACCTTTGAGGCAGCCTGGACTCCTTCACAGGCAGCCAACATTTCCTTCTCTTTGGGAGTGTAGTTGGCTTCGCACCCTCTGTAGCTTCGACTCCAGAATCCCAGTGGTCGGCCTTGAGTCTCCTTGGGCACCTTCTGCCAAAGACTCCAGGACAAGTCATGGTTCCTGGCTGCAGAGTAGAGCACATTCTTCCCCTCTGGTCCTGTCCTGACTGGGCCAAGGGCAACCACATGAGCGATCTCCTGCTTCATCTGGGCAAAGGCTTGTTGCTGTTCAGGACCCCAGTGCAACTCCTTCTTCTTGCAGGTAAAGAGGGCTCACAACCTGGACTGTATTCGGGAATGTGCATTCTCCAAAACCTATGGCACCCAGGAAAGCTTGTGTTTCCATCTTGCTAGTTGGCGGAGACATTGTGGTGATTTTGTTGATGACCTCAGTGGGAATCTGATGCCGTCTGTCTTGCCACTTCACTCCCAGGAACTGGATCTCTCAGGCAGGTCCCTTGACTTTGCTCTTCTTGATAGCAAAGCTGGCTTCTAGCAGAATCCTGATGATCCTTTCTCAAATACTTCCATTGCCGTGTTCCCCCACACAATGATGTCATCCATGTACTGCAGGTGTTCTGGAACCTCACCCTTTCCCAGTGCAGGCTGGATCAGTCCATGGCCGATGGTGGGGCTGTGCTTCCACCCCTGGGGCAGTCAGTTCCAGGTATACTGCACTCCCCTTCAGGTGAAAGCAAACTGAGGCCTGCATTCTGCTGCCAGAGGAATGGAGAAAAATGTGTTAACAATGTCAATGGTGGCATACCACTTTGCTGCCTTGGACTCCAGCTCGTACTGGAGTTCCAGCATGTCCGGCACAGCAGCGCTCAGTGGTGGAGTCACTTCATTCAAGCCACAATAGTCCACAGTCAATCTCCATTCTCTGCCAGACTTGCGCACAGGCCAAGTGGGGCTGTTGAAGGGTGAGTGGGTCTTGCTGACCACCCCTTAGCTCTCCAGCTCACGGATCATCTTGTGGATGGGGATCATGGCATTTTGATTCATCCGATACTGCCGGTGGTGCACTGTCAAGGTGGCAATTGGTGCTCTTTGCTCTTCCACCTTCAGGAGTCCTACTGCAGATGGGCTTTCTGATAGTCCAGGCCAAGTGTTCAACTACTTGATGTTTTCTGCCTCCACAGCAGCTATGCCAAAAGCCCATCTGAGTCCCTTTGAGTCTTTGTAATAACCATTCAAGAGGAAATCTATGCCCAGAATACACTGGGCCTCTGGGCCAGTCACCATAGGATGTTTTTTCCACTCTTTCCCAGTCAGGCTCATCTCGGCTTCTAACAGGGTCAATTGCTGTGATCCTCCCGTCAGCCCGGCAATGGAAATAGGTTCTGCCCGCACATGTCCTGATGGTATTAGGGTACACTGCACAGCAGTATCAACTAAAGCATCGTTCTTTTGTGGTTCTGATGTGCCAGGCCATCAGATCCACACCGTCCAGAAAATCCGGTTTTCCCGTGCCTCTCCATGGCTGGAGGCAGGGCCCCTCTAACCCTGGGTATACATGGTAGAGGTACCTTCCAGGGGATCTGACAGATCATACTCAGCAGCTCGGTCATGGGAGGTTGAGGCTACCTTCACTTCACTGGAGTTCCCTTGATTTGTGTTTCCCTCCTTGAGCTGACACACCCGTGCTGCCAGGACAGAAGTGGGTTTTCCATCCCACCTTCCCATGTCTTCCCCATGGTCACGCAGAAAAACGCTCAGGTCAGCCCGTGGGGTGTACCCCCCATCTCTCTAGCTGGGGAACATTGGGCTCTGACTCTGGCGCCTGTGAATTGTACTGGTGCCATGTGGGAACTGTTCCTCCTCACCTCTTCCCTCACCACCTCCCTCATCTCCTCTTTGAGGTCCTTAATCACAGCAGAGACATGAGCCTGCATCAGTCCATTGATCATACTTCCATAATTCCTAAGATTGTTGGCCACAGAACCCACTGTGTCTCAGTTGGTGTCGGCATTAATTGTTGCAATAAAGGTGGTGTATTGAGATGGCCCCAGATTTGCCAGGCTCCACAACATTCTCCCTGTGCACCTGATTTTGTCAGGGTCATTATCATGCTGTCTATCCCTCCCAAAGAGCACCTCCAATACTGCCACTTCTCTCAGCTGTTGGATCCCATCCTCAAGAGTCTTCCAGCACATTCTATGGTGCTGCTCCTGCATTCTTTCTCTGTGAACAAACCTCTCTCTGACACTTCGTAAAAGCCACACCCAGAGGGAAAGGGACCCTGGCTCCCTTACAAAAATCTGATTGATACCTGAGTCCTGGCAAGGGTCCCAAATTCCTTGCCTCACCACTATCCAGCTGCAGGTCTGTACCCATAAGGTTCCAGACCCGAAGTAGCCAGGTTGTAGAAGTCTCATCTCTCTGTCGTACAATGTCTTTGTGCAGATTACGGAGACTTTCATACGTCAGGGACTCGGGGATGATTGCAACCTCTGGCTCCCCTGTGGGTTGTGAGGGCCCTCCCCTATCTGGGTGCTCTGCTTTCATCTTAGATCTCCTTGTTTCTACAGGGGCAACTGCTGCTGGCTGTGTCTGCCTTTGCAATTCAGCTGGAAACCTGGACAGTTGTAACATCTGTGGGTTCCGCTGCTGCACTATTAGACTTTCCCTCTTCAAGGCAGGGAGAGGTTTCCTCACCAGCTGGGGAAGTGTATTCCTTCAGCATCTGGCCCATCTCATGTTTCTCCTTCACCAGACCCCCCCACCCAATCTGGGTAGTTCACATCTGGGGTGGGCTGTGGGGCAGGGTCAGGCTCTGGGGCAGCAGCATCCCTAGACTCTGGTGGCATGTTAGGTTCTGGGGTAGGTGTCAGGGTGGTTATCCAAGTAAGTCACCCCTTCTCTCTAAATGCTAAATAGAGCAGGCTTATCAGCAACACCAGCCACTGTATGATATAATTAATATTCAGAGTGGAACTGAACCCTTCAAAAACTGGTGGGGAGGACCCAAAGAAATGGCTAAAAGGTTGGGAGAAGATTTTGCCCAGTATCATTTCCTTACAGCAGGTGCCATTAATAAAGTAACCCCAAAACCATACAGTTAGTGTGTGATAGCTGTGAATCCATGTGCCTGTTGTCCAGAAGAAGTTAAAAATCCATTAATTCCTCACCTTATTCACCCATAAAACAATCCAGATAACAGACACAGAAGCCTTGGTTATAGGACCCATGTTTAGATGAGGGCCTATAAATGGGAGAAATACAGCCATGATCACATGCCACCCAAACCAGGGCAAGCTGGACCACATGGTGTCACTTAATGAGGTTTCTATAGCCACACACAAAAATTAGATTACTCAAGAGCTGTTATTCACTTTTTTGTTTCTGTGCCCTCGAACCTCACGTTGGGCACCAAAATCTGTCTGGGTTTGGAAAGAGAGGTGCCTGCTAAGGAAGGCAGGAGCCTTCCCTGAAATGGAGAATGTAAACCCTCCCCACCCCTCTGAATTACTATAAATTTTATATTAAGGGGCTCTCAGGCAAAAATATGGGAGCAGGCACATGGATTTGCTCACACAAATTAATGCTCGCACATCAATTTGCTCACCAAATTGATGATGTGGGGATCTGCTTCCCTTTCCTGTAGGGCATGTAGATAGTGCTGCTGGCTTATGGTGTCAAAAGCCTTGGTGATGTCCACAAATACAATACCCAAGGGTTTGTGTTATTCTTCTGTCAACTGAATTATGATTTGCAGGAGTTTCAGGTTTTCAGAGCATCCCACTGTTCTTATGAAGCCTCTTGGCCTTGGGTTGAGGGGGCAAGCCTTGGTCAGTGTGGCTGTTAAAATGCTGGAGAACAGTCTTAGCAAGATTGGATCTGGATGGGTCTCCAGTTGTTAATGTCCTTTAGGCGCTCTGGTTTGGTTACTTAGGAATCAAAACAGTCCTGCAACCCCTCACCATATCTGGGATTTTTCCTGATGTTAACCATAAGCTGAAGATCTCCGTGGTCCAGGAGTTCTCTGGGTCCATCTTCTTGATGTCCCTTAGAGTTATCCCAAACTGGGAGCTGAGTTTTTGCTCATCTCCTGCCCATTTTTCTCAAATTCTTTTGCTGTAATTAATTCTCTGAAAGCACCATTGTCAGCTTTCCCATTAGTTTGGAAGTTCCCAAGGCTATCAAGTGTTCTCATATGGCTTTTAAAACTGAGAAATGTTCGTTGGGTATGATTTCACAGGACAAACACTGTGTCATTCAGGATAATTTTAGCAAGTTTTCCCCTATCTAGATGGAACAGGTCCTGGACGAAAAGAAAATTACCTTTCTTAACTGCTCTTCTTTTCTTCCATTTTTGAAAAGGTCCTGTTGTTCCTTTTTCCTGGGTCCCCATTTTTTCCTTCTCTCTGGTTGCTATCCTTATCTGGCTGATTGATTCAAAGCATCAGAAGCATTCCTGTGCTGATTGACTGACTGTTGATTGCATCTCCTGGCCATCTAGGAAGTGCTTGAATGCCTGTGGGAAGGTGTTAATTGTCCCAGCTGATACCATTCACTGGGGGGTCTGAGATAATGGGTCTGCAGCTGCCTCTCCCTCTGTCACTTGCTGTTTCCCAGCTGTTGTTATCCTTATCGGGGTGGGGACTCATCTTGGGATCTGTTTTCCTTCCAGCAGCTGCTCTCCCAAGCATCTGACTCCTCCCAAGATCTTTGTCCAAGTCCGTTCTCAGGCCCTCATGTGGTCTCCTGGTTTGATGACTCATCCCTGTTTCTTTATCTACATCCTCAGCTGGTTTCTTGGGCAGCAATCTCCTTTTGTCCTTGCTTTGTTTAGCTGTTTTGCTTGTGATGTGTGTCCTGCAATGAGTTTATTGATGTTCTTGTTCCCCTCAAACTGAGCCTCCAATCTTATCAGTAGTTCTTCCTCCTCTTTAGTCAAGCATCTTTTGTGGGCTCCTTGGTTGGAAGTCTCTTTTGGGTGGGAAAGCAACCCTTTCCTGATTTCTAATCAATAAATGTGCCAATCTTTTGTGTTGTCCCAGAACAATTTTCATCTTGAAGTCCATGCTGCATTCCTCACATATCCACTCCCTGCCTGGAGCCATTTCTGCTGTTCCCCTGCATTTAGGAAAGTGACAAACAATACTATGATAATTACTCTACTCTTTTTCACATTGAGCACACTGAAAGCAAACCCTCCTTTTCCCATGGGCTACCCTCAGATGTTCAATCAAGCCCAACACACAGTTCACCTGCTGGGTACCACAGCAAGGACAAGGTGGATTTTTTATCAGGAACAGTCACAGTAAGGATGTCTTCCAGTGTCTGTTCCCTGCAGTTCTCTGTCTGAGCTGGGGATGTCGCCGGCTTGGTGTTGTTCTCTTGCTCAGCAGATGATGTTTCTGGTTTGCCCTCCATCTCACAATTGCTGTTTCTCTTCCTGTTGTCAAGCACAAACGATTCACAGTTCCTCAGAAGGCAGGTCTTCAGTCCCACACTTGGCCGTGGTGCAAGCTGTTCATAGACTTCAGGCAGCCTGCTCAAACCCTCCCAGCTTGTGGGAAAATGAACACATTCAAAGTTATTCACTAAAAACTCTGATCTATAAAACCTCAAACTCACCAGCATAGCCAATCCGTGGTCTGCCAAAATGGAGGGTTCTGATGGTAAACTTTTCGGCATTAGGTCTACCCAGTTTTTAGACAAGAGGTCTACCTGCTTTTTAGAAAATAAAGACTTCAAATTTCCCTTACAAAATTGAGACAAATTGTCCACTTTAAAACCCTGGGACACCAAGGCTACCTAGTCACATTTAGAGGTTTGGTTTTAAAGTGGCTCCCCATTTTATGGATCTGGATAGTAAATTTGCCACAATTTTAGGAGAGGTAGAATAAGAATGATAGTGAATCCCCAAGGACGTAGCAATCTTTTCCCCACTTTCAAACTCTGATGTTGCAGTGTGATGTTGGAATTAAATCCCAATACTCTGGAGCCAGGTTTTGGGCAAAAAGCCGCACAGCTCTTACTGTAAATTTGTTTCAGGAGGATGAAATTTCAACAGGAGGATGTTGAACTGGCCATCCCCACTGCCTCTGTGCTGGGACAGAGATCGACTGGGTTACATTACACAGGGTATCCAGCAGGACCACGAGGAAGTGCAATCTCTGCAGCAATGCCCGGTTTTTAACTATACTCTCAAAAACTGCCTTAGGAGAGTCATAGTCGCTCCTGCCACTTGCCTGCATTTCATTGAATTTCTTCACTTTGACATTCAGAGCATTGGGCAGAAATCACATTGCATCAACACCCACCTCAGGCCTTTGTGATGCTTTGTGTCAATTAAACAGTCGGATTCCCCTGGTTTGCACCAGTTCTAAGCTGGCTGCTGGGTGCTGGCCCAGGTGGGGCACCAGCCCAGGGAATCCCCCTGGTGACCCTCCCCCGTGTGAACTGCTCAGCAGATGCCTTTTCACAGCAGTTGACAGCAGGACATGGAGCGACAGATACGGCTTGATGGTAGCCAGGAGTTCTGCAGCAGCTGGGAGTCTCACAGCAGCCGGGTACAGCTTGGCAACAGGCACGGGCAGCTCCATAGCAGCCAGGAGTGGCTCCTCAGCCAGGTACCCCCTTACAGTGGCAGGGCGCTCTCCTGCCGGGGCCCGGCACTGTCTCGCCGTGGCTGGGCACAGCTGTAGGGGCGCTTCCAGTCACAGCAAAGCACAGAGAGGTGGTTCCACCGCAGGCAGAGATGGCTACAGGGGCAGCCGCATGGCACAGAGGAGCTGGAATCTCACAGGGGCCGGGCACTGCTTCTGAGATCTCAGCTGGTATGGCAGGCCTGGTGGAGGGGTAGCAAACCCCGCTCCATGGCCAGGCACTGTCCTGCAGGAGCAAGGCATCTCACAGTGGTGGCAGCTGGGTGCCTTGCAGCGGCTGCAGGGGCAAAGAGCCTCCCTGCTGCTACCAAGTGCTGCTTCTGGGGTTCCAGCTGTGGCAGCAGGGCACAGCAGAGTGGCAGAGTGCCTGTTCAATGTGACTCTGCAGCATGACATCTCTCCACCCTCTGGATCAGCAGCAGCGCGCTCCATTGACAACCCGCGCTGCTCTTGGGCGGTTGCGGCAGTTTCTGCCAGCAGGGCAGAACAAGGGGCAGCAGAGGGCACAGCTGCACAGCAGCCAGTGCTTTCAGGAGTCTTTCCAGCCACGGCAGGGCACAGAGGGGCTGCAGGGTGCTCATTTAACACAGCCAGGCTGCTTGGGGCACCTCCAGCACTGAGCCCAGGGACAGCACACTCAGCTGACAGCGCCCTCCTGCCTGGGGCAGTGGCACGGCCCCGGGTGACCAGGGGACATCCTGCTGGGCAAACACCTGTGCCAAGGGTGGCGGCACAGTCCTGGGGGCAGCAGGGCACACTCCGGGTGGGTCACCCTCACCTGGGGAGGCTCTACAGCTCTGCCTGGTGGCCTCCTGGTGGGCTGTGCCTTCTGCACTCATCCTCTTCCCTCGCTCACCCAGCACAGCGTTTGCTCTCCCTGCTGCCTGCCCCAGAACCCTGCTTTCACTGTTAGCCTTGGTGGAGACCCAGTGAATGCCCCAGCTTTCACCTCTTTGTCTTGTGACACTGCAGCTGTGGAAGCCCCACATCCCTCTCTCTCTGATACCACACCAGTGGCTGCCCCAACCTTCCCCTGTCTGTGACATCACAGTGTTGGCAGCCCCAAAGTTCTCCTCTCTATGACATTGCAGAGGTGGCCAGCCAAAGTTCTGCTCTCTACGGCAGCAACACAGTGGCAGTTCCAACATTCCCCTCTCTGTGACTCCTCAACATTTGCAGCCCCAGTGTTTCCCTGTCAGTGACACCCCAATGGTGGAAGCCTCAGTGTTCCCCTCTCGGTGACATGACAGCAGTGGCAATACCAATGTCCCCCTGTCTATGACACCAAAGCAATTGCAACCCCAGCGTTTTCCTCTCAGTGACACGACAGAGGTGGCAGCGCCAAATACTCTCCTGTCTGTGACAACACAGCAGTGACTCCCCCAACATTCCCCTCTCTGTGATACCACTGCATTGGCATTCCCAACATTGACTTCTCTGTGGCACCACAGCGGTGGCAGCCCCAAGATTACCCTGTCTTTGAGCCCACAAGGATGGCAGCAACAACATTCCCCTCTCTGTGACACTACAGCAGTGGAAGCCCCAGTGTTCTCCTCTCTATGACAACACTGCACTGGCAGACCCAGTGTTCCTTTTTATGGCACCACAGCAGCAGCTACCCCAACATTCCCCTCTCTGTGACACCACAGCTGTGGCAGTCCCGTTGTCCCAGTCTCTGTGACACCACAGCAGTTGCTGCCCGAACGTTCCCCTCTCTATGACACTGCAGCTGTGCCAGCAGCACCAGCACAGAAGCAGCAGCTGTGGAACAGCAGGAGTGCAGGGGAGGAGCAGAGAAGGAGCAGTGGAACAGTGGGAGATGAGCAGTGTTGGAGCAGCAGAGGAGCAGTGGTGCAGGAGCTGAGGAACCGTGCTGAACCAGCACGGCACAGCTTTTGAGCAGCAGTGGAGTGACCATGGAAAAAGCAGAACAGTGGTGGCACAGGAGCTACAGCCATGGAACAGTGGTGGCACAGGTGCTACAACCATGGAACAGTGGTGGCACAGGAACTACAGTCATGGAACAGTGGTGGCACAGGAACTACAGCCATGGAGCAGTGGTGGCACAGTCCCGCAGCTGTGGAGCGGCGCCTGAGATGCCGAAGCTGTGGGACACAGAGCGGCTCCCAGCGCTGTGTCCTGCAGGAGCCGCCCCACACACACCAGAGCGATGCCCCTCAGGCTGAGCCAGAGCTGGGGGCAGAGGCAGGAATTGATGCCGGGCTGTGGAAGGCGTGGATCGAGTGCATTTAATGGTGACCTGGGGATTTGATTCTGCTCATTGCGGCTGCTTTTGTGCTGTTGGGAGCATTACAGTTCATGTGAAGTTATGAACTCAGGAGAAACTTGGGACAAAAGGAATCAAAATGCCTTCTGTCCTGCTGTCTTGGTTTGGAAAGACAGGAGTCTACTAAGGAAGGCAGAAGCCTCCCATGAAATGGAGAATGTAAACCTCCCTGCCTCAAAATTGCTACATATTTTAAATTAAGGGGCTCTCAGGCAAAAAATATGGGAGCAGGAAATAACAGTTATTTCATAGGGAAGAAAATAAAAGGATAAAATAAACAATGCAGTAAACTAAAACAACTATGGCAGAGTCACAACAGAACCTGACACCATGTTGGTAGCAATCCAACTGGAAATGTGGCTGCAGTCCTCCTGGAGTGGCAGGTGTGGTTCTGTTAGAGCAGGGGGTCCTGTAGAAAAGGGTGTAGTCTTTCTCTGAGGATCCAGTGGAAGAAGAGGCAGCTGCTGTTCCTCTGGGAAATCCAGGGGAGAAGTTGTGCTGCTATTCCAGAATCTCCAGGTTCTATCTGGCTAGAATGCTTAGCTGTTCCCTCTGGGCGGAGCATCTCCCAATGGGATGCTGTAGTTCTTACCAGCCATGCAGTGACATTCAATAGCATGTTATCAGCAGATGTCTCCCCAGGAGGGAGGAGTGGTTGTGGAAGAGATAAGGAAAACTGCCATACAGATGGCAAATAGAATCCATCTTGCCTTGCAGTCTGGGACATCTGCAGATAAAGACATCTTGGTAGAAGTTGAATGATTTCTGATTTGGGAAATGAAGTGGGTCAGTTATTGGCCTGTGGTTTGTTCTCATCCAGAAAGAATTGCCAAAGTACTGCAATTTGGTATTAAAAACCAGGAATGTGCCTCCTCATCTGGATATTGGCCATGGACTGCAGAGCTATTTGTGGTCAATATGGTAAGAAACCAACTGGAAATCTTTTCCTGATTTCACTCTTTCTTCCAGTCTCTGGGATTAGGCCTCCAACACTCCCTGCAGGTCTTCTTTCCATAATCTGCTCCGCTGGAGTTGGGATGTGAGAAATCAGCAGTGGGAAGAGGGAGGACAACGGACCATTACAACTGCAAACTCTGGGTTTTATAGTTTCTGGATTTCCAGTGCTTAGAAACTGTCATGTTTTCAACTGTCTGAACAAATCCCACATTTGTCACTTTTTCCCTGGCAGAAAACCTTCCTTTGGCCCTATTTGGGAACTGACCCTGGGAAACACCTCATTTCAGATGCTTTTTTGTTGGTTTTGCTAAAAGATGACAAGAAAATTAGCACACGGGGCAGGGATGAGAGAAAGGGAAGAAAAAATTCCTTTCTTTACTCTTCCTTGTGGGAACTCTCCTCTAGAGGTTGTGCTCCAGTCAGAGACTTCCCGGGCCAAGGGCTGAGGGAAGCAATTCAGCTGAGGCAGCTGAGGCATCTCCTCCCTGGTCTGTAACCCTGGGGCTGGGAGGGGACACGGGTGCCCCCCTTGCACCGTCTGGAATGGGGGATTCCTCCTGCCTCTGCCAGGTGCTCCTGATCCTGGCATTAGCCCTGGCCTGGCTGCTCCTGCTCTGAGCTCCCTGCCATGGGCATTGCTGGTGCTGGAGGGCAGGAGGGAGGGATTCAGTGCAAACCTGGGAGGTGCCAGTGGGCTCAGAGATGTGTGGAGGTGACAGTGACAGAGTGACACACGGAGGTGCCGAGGGACACAGGGACAAGACAAAACCCCAGGGAAAACCTCTTGGAAATTTGGGGGACTTTGAGTGTAAAATACACATGAACACAGACACACAGACACAGAATACTGCAAAGCATTTTCCAGCTGTCTTAGGTTGGACGTGGGGCGTGTATTCTATTCCTATCTGATGGGGCAGTTATTTTCTGTTAATTGAGCAGTTTTCTTTATCTCTTCTACAACCCATCCTCCCTCTCAGGAGATATCTTCTGTTAATGGGCCATTGAGTGCCACTGCAGGACAGATAAAATTCCATCATCCCATTGTGAGAAGCTCAGCCCAGAGGGAGGAGCCAAGCATTCCTACCTGGATACAATCAGAGGGCTGGAAGACCAGAGTCAGCCTTTTCCACTGGATTCCCGAAGGAAGACCAGGCCCAACACCACCACCACTGGATCTTCAGAGGAACACTCCACCCTCCTACAGGATCCCTGCTTCAACAGAGCCACACCTGTCACTGCAGGAGGACTGCAGCCACCGTTTATTGGGACTGCCACCGCCACTGTAACCCCCAGGAAATCAGGTTGTATTCTGAATCTGTCAGTGTTTTTTCTTTGTACTATTGCATTTATATTTTAATTTTCCTGCTAAATAACTGTTATTCCCATTCCCATATCTGTTGCCTTAGAGCCCCATAATTTCAAAATTATAACCGTTCGGAGGGAGGTTGTTTACATTTTCCATTTCAAGGGAGGCTCCTGCCTTCCTTAGCAGATACCTGTCTATTCAAACTGAGACAATGCCCCAGGATACCCAGGCGGGTGAGGAGGAACTCAGTGCCCCTTTCCCCCTCTCTCCTGCTCCATCTCCCAGCCCAGCACGGCCCCCGGCTGCAGGACAAACCCACTGCCAATGCCGTCCTGCCGGGGAAGCACTGGGGAGATCTCCTTCCCCTTCCCTCTGGTACAGAGGCACATCTCATCCTCTCTTTGTCCTTCCTCCAGCAGAGCAGGAGCTGAGGATGGAGACCAGGAAGGAAAAATCCCCACAGCAGAACCTCATGGAAGAGGATGTTTTGAGCAGCTCGATGGCACAAGAATCTAACAGAGAGGAAAAGCCCTGGAGATCCCACAGGAGGAGGGGCTCCAAACCCAGCCCAGGGTGCTCTGAGGAGGAAAGACCCACACTGGGCTAGGAAGGTGGACAGAGCTTCAGCCAGGGCTCGGAGCTGGTGGTGCATAAGCAGCTTCACGATGGGGAGAAGCCCTACAAGTGCCTGGAGTGTGGGAAGAGCTTCAGGCAGAGCAGCACCCTGATCTGCCACCAGATGATCCACACCGGGCAATGGCCCTACGAGTGTGGGGAATGTGGGAAGGGCTTCAGCTGCAGCTCAGAACTCATCAGGCACCAACGCATCCACACTGGGAGAGGCCCTACAAGTGTCTCCAGTGTGGGAAGATTTCGGATCAGCTCCCATCTCATCCTGCATGAGCAGATTCACACTGAGGAGAGGCCCTTCCGCTGCCCTGACTGCGGGAAGGGATTCCAACGCAACTCCCACCTCATCATCCACCAGCGCATCCACACCAGGGAGAGGCCCTACGAGTGTCCCCAGTGTGGGAAGAGCTCACACAGCTCTACCTTGACCCGACACCAACGCAGGCACCGGTAAGGGAAGCCCTGCATGTGCTCCAACTGCAGGAGGAGCTTTGTGCACTGGTGCAGCTTCATCCCCATGGGAGGACCCACATTGGTCAGAACACTGGTGACCCACATTCCCAGTGATCCATGTTGGGAGGACACCTGGCTGGTTATCCTTTTGGCCCTAATTTTCTTCTGATTTGTCTTTATCACTTAAAAACACCTGAAATAGGACTGAAATGAAAGTAATTGATCAAGGATATCTAAAGTCCCGCCATTTAACAGGTATTTGAGGTGGAATTTATGGTTTGTGAACATTTGTTGTGTAGGATTTGTGGGTTCTTGGGGGATTTCAGCAAGTGTTCTCCATATCTTTGCACTCCAGAATTCCAGATAGATTGGTCTGTCACCTCAAAATGATTCAATCCCATTGAAAACACCTCCATTTTACCCCAAAATTGACCAATCCATGTCAAAATGCCTTATTCCCACCTAAGAAAAACTCAGTCCCATGACAAATCTACTTGATTCCACAATGTCCAGGGTGAGATGGGGTTGGAAGGAGATTGGGAGAAGTGGCATCCAAATTTGAGGGTGTGGGATTGGGATTGTGTGGGGCTGGATGTGTGGCCTGTATTTTGATAGTAAATAAAACTTTCAGAATTACTGACTTCTGTCCCATGCATTTTTTGTCAGTTCCAGTTTGTTTTTCAGAGTGCCACCTTCGCAGCTGATTGCGTTTGTGCCCTTCTTTCTCTCCTGCCTTTCTTTGCCTGCTCTGTTTCTCTCTCAGTGTCTCTCTTGACCATGGGCAGCTCCCACCAAAGACCCTGCCTGATTTATTTCCCAATCCAGGAGCTACAACAACCACGGGTGAAGCTATGAAGGCTGGCAGTGAAATGTCACTCTAAGATCTTGCTCCACTTGGCCTTTTTCTCCTTCTTAAGAGCTTTGCCTTCCAGGGCAGGAATATGTTTGCCTGCCTGGGAACTGGAATTCCTGCCCCTGGGAGTGTGTGCCATGGATCCCAGAGGGGCATTACTGAGCCTCCCAGGGTGCTGCTCCTGCCGTGCCTCCCAAGGATCTGTGCAGGGCTAGTGGACAAGGTCCGGCAGCTCTTCCAGTTGGTTCTGCAGTGCCACAACGGCTCCTGGTTCCGTGAGTTTCCATACCGCCAACAGCCGTTCCTTGGTTCCCATGATGCCCTGCTGTGTCACCATGGATATTTGGTGTCATGAAGTTCTTCAGTGTCACAATGGCCTTCTTGGATGGGCAGTGCCACCATGGACCATTGGCTCCATGCAGCCCTGCTGGGTCACCATGGACTCTTTGGTTCCATGAGGTTCTGGGGGTGTCTCCATTGTCTCCTTGGATCCACAGTGTATCAATGGACCACTGGATCCACATGGCCCTGCTGTGTCACCATGGCCCCTTGGTTCCATGGGACCCAGGGTCACAATTGACTCCTTGCTTCCACGTCACCTCCTCAGTGCCAAAATGGCCCCTTCATTCCATGAGGAACACAAAAGTTTTGTAGCAACTTTGAAAAATCGTGCTTAATACACCTGGGAACATCTGTTTGCATTCAAGAGAGAGGTAAAAGGTGAGGATGGCACCAGTAGCTTCATCTGCAACACAGATCCAGGGAAAGGACAGGGACAGAGAATTCAGCTGCAAGACTCAAAAATTCTGCTTCCAGAGATCATTTCTGCTCACACTGTCCCTTGTAGAAAGGTGACATCATTCCAGGCAGCCTAGACTGAGCAGGTGGTTTCTGAGGTGAGTTTGTTTTTCAGGAAACCCACTCAGGCTTTTCCATTTGCTCTAGTTTGAAAGCAAAACCAGAGAGAGACTCAAAGTCAGAAATACAATTTATTAGGAAAAAAAATCAAAAATCATGCAATAATACAAAAAAAAAAAAAAAAGCCCACAGATAAAGTCAGAATGTAACCTGTCACTCTGCTGGTCAGGGTGTTGGTAGCTGTCCAGTTGGTATGGTGGCTGCAGTCCTCCTGGAGTGGCAGATGTGGTAATGTTGGAGCAGTGATCCTGTAGTAGGGTGTAGCCTACCTCTGAAGATCCAGTGGAAAAGGTAGCTGTTGCTCTGGGGAATCCAGTGGAAACGCAGCTTGTTTTGTCCCAAACCCCAGATAATATCCAGGGGGGCATGCTTAGCTCTTCCCCCATGGGTGGAGCATCTCACAATGGGCTGATATCATTCTATGAGTCATGAGGTGGTCCATTAAACAGAAATGGCTCCTGGAGGGCATTATCTCTGAGTCATGCAGAAAGGTATTGATGGGTTTATTAAGAGGAGATAAGGAATAAAACAATGCCCCTCCTGTTTCAACAGCTCTTGAGGATGGGAATAGAATACATCTTTATATTGTAACCTAGGACATCTCTCACCAATGGAAGGGTGAGACAGAATAACTTCATATTTGGTGTCATTTCATGCTCTGCTGGGAGTTTCCTGAGGGCTGGTAGTGCTGTTGGCTTCAAGAACAGTTTGGGTAATGGCTGTGGGACTGAGGGCTGGGTAAAAAACCAGAACAGTTTTTATTCTTGTATTTACAGTCTTTTGCTACATGTCCAGTTTTCCTGCAGTTATAACAGTTTCCACTGCCTTTATTACATTCTGTATTGTGGGGAAGCACATTTGCTGCAACCAGCATTTCAATTGCACCCTGGCTGGTGGCCTTGGCTAGAATGGAGTCATGGTCTGAGACTGCCTGGCAAATGCAAGCATCAACAATCTGAGCAACGGTTGGCTCAGGGTCAAGGGGGAAGCTGTGAAGAACCTTTCTGCAGTCAATACTGGCATTACAGAAAGCTAATTTGCTAATAAGATAATCCTGGACCTTTTGATCAACTACCTGTTTTTCCAGGGCTTTCATAAGGTGCTTTATGAACTTGATATAGCTCTCATCCGAGCCCTGGTGAATGTAAGTGAAGTCAGTGTGGGGTGTAGAAGCATCAGAGTGTTTGGAGGAGGGTGGACCATGCAGCGCCTTTGAGATCTTCCAGTATTGACTGGGGGATGACTTCAGCCTGATACTGCAGTCTAGTATAGTCTCCTTCCCTGGTAATGTGGTCCATTGTGAGGTGTTGTCGCCCTTCTTCCTCAACATAACCTTTCGGTAACTCATGAACTTTATTTATCCAAACTCCTTTCCAGAAAATAAATTCATCAGATGACAATATAATTTTCATACACCATTTTAAATTTTGTGGTACCATTGTGTGGGTAGTAAATGGCATGTCCAGCAAATTGTTAAAATAGGGAGAACCCCTCCCATAATCCTTGGCAGCTTTACTAAGTCCTTCATTTCCCTATGGAGGTAGGGAATCCAAGATTCAGGTCGCACCTGTGCAGTATAAGCAGGGGCCAAAACCTAAATGGGAATCTATTCCCTATGGATTCCCATTAAGGTTTTGGCCCCAGCTTATACTGCACAGGTGCCACCTGAATCTTGGATACCACCTCCCAGTCCCCCTCCTTTGCTGCTTTTCTCCGCATCCTCTGCCAAGAATCCTTGGGCTCATCCTCACTCTCAGATAAGCTATCACTCTTTTCCTCTGTAGAGGAGGCAGGTCTGCTGGCAGAGGCGCAGGCCTTTGTGCCGACCGGCAATGCCTGGCGTTGAAGGCCTTTGGTAGCCAAAATGGCTTCCTTCTAGTTGGCCCCATGTCCGGTTCCAGTGATGTGGGAACTGGAAGAGGCTGGACTGGAGAAGGGGCCTGGAAGGGGAGATGGCAGACAGCAGATGGCTTGTCTGTGCCAAAGGACAGGCTCCATCTCCCATCCTGTTCTCAGGGAACCTGGGTTCGGGAACGTGGAGGGTGGGTTGAATAAACCAGGGCAAAGGGTTGGAACCATGCACTCATTAAATGATCCTATAAATTGAATGAAACAACAGATAAAATTTCTCAACTTTTAAAACCCCTTGTGTTTATAAAATATAAAGCTTTTCCCCAACAGCATCCCAAAATGGTAACTGATAGATAGAATCAACAGAGATATCAGGAAGCTCCTCAAATAACTACGAACAATACCTTTTAAACTCCCTTCAGAAAATTAACTCCCCTCTAAATTTAAAACTCTCCAAAACCTAACTAAAGCATCCTTTTCAGCTTGGGAATGAATATTTCCCATAGCTGCCCCCAGTGGAAGAGGGAATGCCCACCCACCGGAACAGAAAATCAGAAGCCAAAGTGGGGCTTATGGGGCTGTCAGAGAAGCAGGTCCCATAGATGTTGAGGGGATTGTCAACTTCTTCTTCAGTGAGATTAGATAAAACTGGATGCTCACTTCAGTGTTGTGGTTCATCTGAAGGGGTACAGCTTCCAGTGATGTCTGGCTGGCAGGATCATTTCTGGAGATGCTCATAGGGACCTCAAGGAATCTGGTTCCTCTTCGGGCGCCACGTGTAGCATCATGGCACTACTGAGGCCCTTGGAACGTCCAGCACTCATAAGCCCAAACCTCACTGCTGCCTTAGAAAGCTGACAGAATGAGCAGGATGGGTTTTCATATGATCTCCAGCAAACTGGGTTTATTGGTACAGGAACAGGCTACACAGCTGAACAGGCTCCAGGGACAAAGGCAGGGTGTAGGCGGAGGGATCAGGGTCTTATATGGAGTAGTGAGGGTGGAGCTGAGGGTCAGGGTGTTTTGCAGAGAAAAGAAGAAACTTCACAACTTTATAAAAGTTGTAAAGCTCGGTATGTTTATTTACGACGCGCCGGACGCAAGTCTCTCAACAAGGCATGCGTGCCTCTGAAGACCTCGGGTCTTCTTTTATCTCCCTTCTAAATGCATATGCATACAGTTTCACAATAAGTTCATACATATTCATTCTGTGTGACATTTAGCACCAGTTCTTCTTTATCAAAGGAATTTCTAAGTCGGGGGCAAATCGACCTTGTGGTCTTTGTTGTTTTTCTGTCTCCTTGCTGTCTCGGCATGCGAGTTCTTCCTTTAGCTTTGGCCTCACAGACTTTTCACTTTTCTTAGACACTTCATTTAATTCAGAATGGATCTTTACTCTGTCTCATTCCCCCCTTTCCTAGGAAATAAGTAAATTCTTTTACTTAATGAAAACCTTTACAACAGTAAGTGTCTTTTAGTGCTTCACCATGTGCTTTTGACAAAGATGTTAGTACAGCTATTCGTTGTAGCATTCTCTAGTTCTAAATTAACAATATAATAGATAATCTTAAGCTTACTCCAACTAATAGTAGTAAAACTACAATGGGGTGGCACAACTTCTTAACGATTCCATTTGCAGTTGGTGACCACCCAAAGATCACATCTAATAATCTTAACAAAATTACATATACAGAGATTAGAATGGTTTCTACTAGACAGAATAACATCATTGCTATCAATTTGTACAGCAGCACAAGCAGTTCTCAAGCATACTCCCTTTTCCAGTATATACGAGCACAGTTTTCTGGTCAGTGACTGGATGAATTTCAAAGTGACAAATACTCTGCTCAGTGTCTAAACACACATCTTGAGCATTAATAGTATTGCTTTCACAAATGAATCTCATCTGTTCTCTAGTAATGCAGGATTCTAAGTTTACTGTTTGCCACTTCTTATTCATCTTTCGTGCTCACACTTTATGTTCTGAAGGATAGAGTATTGTTTTTTCATGGTTTAATCTTAGGGCGATGATGGGATGGATAACATAAACAGTGGCATTACGTATGGTAAGCACAAAGGCAGTTGCCACATTAGAAACAGGATCATAGGTGAAATTTACCATAGTTTGCCAGGTTTGAAACTTCCTTTCAACATCAATTGCATTATCCTACACAATTTCTTGAATTTCAGCTGGAAAATTACCTTCACTCCTTTCTCATATGATCAGAGCTGCTGTTGCTTGTATCCATAACTGTGCTTGTATACAACTGAAAGCTAAAGACACATTATCTTGTACTATACTAAGTGCTTCTACTATTAACTTGTGGTCTTGGTCTCCAGCCTTTTCATACTTCTTTACTTTGGCAGTACTTTTGAAATTTGTCACTGGCTAGTTTCTAATGCCAATAGAGATTACTATAAAGGCTGCTTCAATTTTGTTAGGCTACTTGCTGCAGTGGCCAGTTTATTCACCAGTATTTCTGAATCAATTCTATTTAAAACTTCTCATCTTGTCCCTAATATGCCAGTTAGATGTTTGTTATGGGGAACAGGAACTGCTTTCTGTTTATGACCATCTCTCCCTGCCAGAGGGATGTGCTGGGCTCACACTGCAAATTCAGACACACTTCACAAGTGTATCTGACAGAGGTTTAGGTCATATTTGAGGCAGATGTTTGTTCGGAAATGCAGAGACCTCAGGGAATCTCTTTCTCCCTCTAGAGCACCTGATTTCTTAGATGTGTGGCAAGCAGGAATGTCTCTCCTGGTCTACGAAACCTCACCCACCTTGCTCTTAGCTTCAGGTCTAAGCCTCAAGTAAATCATGAAGGGGAAGTCTGAGAGAAGAGCCTAAATTCATTGCAGTGCCTCAGAAGAAACTGGGATCAGGTTTCTGCTACTTGAAACACTCAGCACAAAAGTGATGCTCAAAATCCTACAGCCTGCTGCTGAGCTCTGAGGGGGGGGTCTCTCTTTACCTCTTTTAAGCAGAATCTAACTGCTTCAGACTGGGACAATCACTGATCCAAATCTCAGTAGGAAAAGGGATAGCTATAAATAAAGAAAATCACCTTCCTTGCTTGGGTTAATTTACCACCTGCAGTTCAGCACCCTTTACTAGCCATTGCTTGAGTTTTCAGCCAACCGGCTTGGAAAATGACCTAAGGAGCTGTTGTTCAGTCACATTCTTTACTATGTTAGGTTCAAGTTTGGAGTTTGGGTAGAGTCTGAACTAGTATGGGGTGTATAAGGCCCTGCTGTGGTAAAAAGTGCAGTGTCCACTTTGAATTCAAATGAAAGTCTGATAGTAATTCGAGCTCAAAGGCAGGTCACTTCTACAGGCTGTATCAAGGTGAAATTACACCAACAGTCTGATTCACTTAGGTTATCACAGACTTCTTGGTGTTCATATACACTAGGGGAGGTTCAGACACTAATTACATCTGGTCTCTCATAAACTGTCCTATTGATGACCTGACACCCTACTTTGATTTCTTCTCCTCTGATTCCTTGAAGTGTGCACAGTTCCTGTTCCTGCCATTCTTGCTCCTGACATACCTGATTCTCGTGGATTACTACAGTAGATATGTTTAAATCTTTTATCTCAGAAGGTTTTCCCATGGATCCAGTATACTGATTAAATGCCAGGGACCAAGGCCATTCAGCATTGCTTTGGATAGAGGTACTCTCTAGTTCTAAAACTTCAGTTAGAATTACATACAAAACAATTCTGTACACCAAAGTATGAGCTACTCCCAACCGCAATATACTCATTTTGCCCGAGTAAGTTTTAGTGTCAGTTCATTGTCTCCTGGTGTCACTCCTGAAGGGGCTTCTGGGCCTTCTTAACCCGAGAGTGATGGATCCAGGCATTCTGCTCTTTGATTTTAATTGCAGTGAAGGTGGTGAGAAGTACTCGCAGTGGTCTGTCCCACTGTGGTTCCGAAGTCTTCTCTGTAAGAGACTTAACATATATATCATCCCCAGGCAATCTAACTCCTTGCTCCGAGTTCCAGCCACATGTTTCTCAATTACTCTGAGCTGTTTGCTTAATGCCACCATGTAGGTGGACATTCTGGACATTCCCTTTGCATTGTATGTGGTCTTCTATAAGGCATTCTAAAAGGACTCAGCATTCCTTTAGCTCAAGGTTTAGTTCGAATTTGCAATAGTGCTAGTGGAAGAGCTTGGGCTAGGGTAGATTAACTTCTTGCCTCAGTCTTATGATTTGCTGCTTAATCAAATGATTCATTCTCTCCACCTGGCCGCTTGATTGGGGGTGGTATGGGGTGTGAAGTTCCTGATCTATGCCCAGATGGCTACTAATCTGTTGCACTATTTTGGAAATGAAATGTGATTCTTTATCTGAGGATATCGTGGCTGGAACTCTGAAGCGCGGTATTATTCTTTATAAAAATAATCTGGTCACCTCTTGAGCTTTGACAGTTCTGGTGGGGAATGTTTCTGGCCACCCTGAAAATGTATCTATCAATACTAGTAAATACTGATACCCCCCTTTCCTTGGGAGTTCTGAAAAGTTAATTTGCCACTGCTGTACAGGCCCATGGCCTCTCCCACTCTGACCGAGTTTCGGCAGGGGGCGTATTTTGGGGTTAGTCTGGAGGCAAGGATCACATTGTCGGCTTACCTGAGTGATAGTGGCATATAAATTCCTGACAACGATACAACGATTGTTTCAATCAGATGTGTGTAATGCACTCTGTATCACTCGCAGTCTTGGTCATCTCTAAAAAGGAGCCACACTCTATAAAAGGCTTCTAAATAGTTAGCCTCTAGTGTGTTTTCTAGTGCCTTTCTTTCACTAGTAACCACGAAAATGGGAAGGGATTACTAGCTCTCTTTCAATGGTAGCCCACCCCTTGCAGTTGTACGTCTCTTTTGGTTAGTATTATTGTATTATGGCTTACCTTCGAGGAAAATCTGTACCTCACCCTTTGCTGCTTTCTTTGCCTCTCCATCTGCCAGCTCATTTCTTTCTTCTAATTTTAAGCTCACTCTCTAGTGTGCCTTAATATGCCTTTTCAGGTAGCTGAACTGCTTCTAGCAGCTGGATTGTCTCTTCTTTCCCTGTGAGGTCAGCAGTCCCCTCTCTTTCTAGATGGCTCCATGTGCATGTATGACTCCAAATGCATTCCTTGGGTCTGTGTAGATGGTTATTCTCCTCCCTTTTGCCCTTTCCAGGGCACGGGTCAGGGCAATTATCTCAGCCTTCTGCGCAGAGGTACCTGTTGGTAAGGGTCCAGACTCGATTACCTCTCTGCAGGTAGTCACCGTGAACTTTGCAATGTCGCTTTCCTGTCAGTGAACCAGGTCTCTGCATCGTCCAGAGGAGTGTCTCTTAAGTCTGGGCGGCGGGAGTAGGTAGCTTCAATGGTCTCTAGGCAATCGTGGTGTACTGCTTCTCCTTGATTCCACTGAGAAAAGAAGCTGGGTTGACAATATTAGTCACCACTATCTCTACATCGTCTTGCTCTACCATGATGGCCTGGCATTTCAGAAACCTCTGTGGTGAGAGCCAGTGGCCACTCTTTACTTCCAGTGCTGCGGACACTGTGTGGGACACTAGCACAGTCATTTTTGTCCCAGGGTAAACTTGCATGCCTCTTGAATATTCAGCATGACTGCTGCTACAGCTCTGAGGCAACCTGGCCATCCTTTGGCTGTTGCATCTAGTTGCTTAGAGAAGTAAGCAACTGCCCTTCAGTAAGGGTCCAAGTCTCGAGCTAGTATTCCCTGGGCAATTCCTTGCGTGGGAAAAATAGAAAGAATGGTTTACTTACATCTGGAAGTTTCAAAGCTGGAGCTGACATGAGGGCACTCTCTCTAGCTGGCGAAAGGCCCATGTGGTGTCTTGTGTCCACTGGAGATCTCTGTTTCCATTGGCAATAAGAGCATAGAGGGGTCTGGCGAGCAGTCCATAATTATAAACTCACAGCTGGCACTACCCTACCATGCCTAAGAGGGTTCGGAGTTCTTTCATTGTCTGGGGTTTCAGGGTTTGGCATAGGGCTTCTTTGCTTTAAAGTCTGCTGCTCCGCACTCACTTACTCCAGGTAGATTACCTTCTGTTTCACTACCTGTGCCTTTTCTTTGAGACTCTGCGTCCTTGGAGTCCTAGGAAATTCAAAAGGCTTACCGTCTAGGCTTCTCTTGCTTCTCTCGTCTGAGTGGCTACTAGAAGATCATCTACGTATTGCAACAGCCTCTTTTCCTCTTGTGGAGCTTCCTGGGACTCTGGGTCTTTGCAAGCTGTTCTCTAGTCGGAGTGGGGAATCTTGAAGCCTTCAGGCACATGGACTATGTGAGCTTGAGTTTGAATGCAAAAATTTCTTGGCTGGCTTCGTGGATAGGGAGGCAAAAGAAGGCATCTCTTAGGCCTGAAACAGTGAACCAGGTTAGCTCAGGTGTTAAACAAGTCAGTAAGGTATATGGATTTGCTACCACAGGGTATAAATTCTGTGTTATCTTATCGACAGCCCTTAATCCAGTACTATCAGTTATTGGGCTGATTCCTTCCTTATTTTCCTTTTGAGGGTACTACACAGTTCTCACTAGTTGTGTTCTTTCCTTAAACTTGATGCTCATGGGGGAGCATCTTTCACTCTCCCTGGTACAGCAGAGGCCCATACCCTTGAAAACACTTGTTTACTTATTTTAATATCTCCTTACTAATGTCTTTCTTAATTTGAGTGTCTGTTAATGTTAAGCCTAACATCTTTATATCATTTGCTTGCAGAGTAACTTTTCTCATTTGAGAATGTTTAGCAAATTGAGCGAATTGCACAAAAGCTTTTAGGTACACATAGTACACATATTACTTTAAAGGTTTGCACAAGGATGCCTTCTCAGACTGGCTAGTTGTTCAGTTGTTCTCCACACTGCAACATAAGCATTCTCTACAGGTACTAAAGTTTTATTTAAAACTGAATATATGGCCCTTGTGTCAACAAAAATTCTTCCTTTTTGGGGAGGTCATCTTTATCCTTCCTCCCTTACTTTGGGAGGAGCCTTTAGCAAATCATATGTACTCATTTTGTGAACTGTGATTGCTTTGCATTTCAGCATGATAATCCTTGCCTGATTTCATACGTTGCTATCTTATGCTGCATGCTGAACAACATGTTTGATTTGCTTTCTCTTTGTCTTGTTTTCTCTTTTCAAGAAATCTGGGTGATTTCTTAAAACACAAAGACATTTCAGCATACAAAACTCTATCCCATTTATCTTCCTATTTTAATACAGTACTAACAGCAATGAAGTATTATAAATCTTTTTATTTTCTGAGCTGCTCTTACTGGCAGCCTTCTCCCAGTGAGCCCCTCCCAAAAGGGGCTAATTTAGGAACCTTTTTGCTCTGGTCAGTTCTCATTATTTATTTCTCCTTGCCCTATCTCGCTTCTACTCAAACTTTTTTACAGACCTTCACAGTAGTTTCTCAACTTTCTTCTTATACACACAGCTCTAGGTGGCAGGTATCAGATGTGGTTCCCACACACAAGTTCTAAGACCTTAGGTTCTGAATCCGCTTGATTAGAAACTTCTAATTTACATGTGCTCTGACACTTATTAGAACAGCAAAACCAGTGTTTTTCATAAACACCGCACTGCAATAATAACTGCACATCTAGCTTTTGCTCACAGGCCATTCCCGTGTTCCCTGGGGAGACGGGGCAGCCAGAGCTGTCCCTGTGCCCAGGGGACAGCCACTGTCACCTCACAAAGCATGCTAATCAAAAATGTGATACAGACACTATATTCTGATCAAACAAAATATCAGTCTTTTCTAGTTCTCTTCTTGCACAATCTAATTAAGCCCTGTGTCTACTTACACTTGTTTTACTGTTTTGCAAAAAGGCTGTGCTAGTCACAGCCGAAACCATGATATGCCCTCAGACACAAACACTCGCACTCTCTTTTTATCTCAAATTCACTAGAGCCAAGGCTTGAATTGCTGTGAGGGGGGGAATTCTTGGAATTCCTTTAACTCTATCATAATTAAGCATAAATCACCGTACTATAGTTCTCCTATGTAAAATGCCACTCTTGTTGCAACAAAATCTTAAAATTTCTACAAACACTACTATACAATTTGAGAATCAAATTACCACAATGCAGCGGAAGAAAATCACTACACAAAACCACTGGGAAAGGGCATATCTCTCAAAGTGCTCGCTTTTCTCAACACAACACAGCATACCATAATTCAGCATTTACTCACATCAATTTTCTTGGACACAATCAAAATCAAACATCTAGGGCAAAGGAACTCTCTGAGCTCATACTCATACTCACGGTTAAAATGTACCAGATCTACACAAATCACTACATTTAAACACGATAAATACCATCACTGACATTCTTCCACTCGCTTCTCTGCGGGGCACTTCTGTCTCTGCCCCCGGCAGCCTGCTGCAGCCTCAGGCCTCACTCGGCTGCTTCAAACACGGGTAATACTGACCCCCCCGCACTGTAGATTTATTCTCTTTTATACACCATACACTTATACACTTGCACGATTAGAAACACAGTGCACTGACCACACAATGCACACATTAACCATACAGCAACACAATGTCCGGACATCACACACACACAAACAAAGCACACACGGGCTCAACAGTTCTGCTCTATCAGAACTATGAACCTCCAACCCACACATACACGGGTTCACCCGGCTCACCCCCAGAACCGCTTGCGGTCTGCTCTATCAGAAAGATGAACCCCATCTCTAATACAGCTGCTCTGTCAGTTGAACCCAGACGTCTCTGGGTGGTTTACTCCCTTGCTCTCCTTTCCCTCCCCCGGGGGCCCCTCAGTACATACTGTATCTTCCTCCGCAGGCCAGCAGGTCCTTGTCTGTCCTCGCAGGTGGCAAGTTGAGAGGAGCGGAGCCCCACCAGGAAAAAAATCCTAGGGTGCGCCTTGGAGGTCCGTCTATCCCCCCTGCCCCTGCAGGGACAGAGAAGTCCCATCTGGGGTGCCATAATGTTTTGCGGAGAAAAGAAGAAACCTCACAACTTTATAAAAGTTGTAAAGCTCGGTATGTTTATTTACGACGCGCGCCGGACGCAAGTCTCTCAACAAGGCATGCGTGCCTCTGAAGACCTCGGGTCTTCTTTTATCTCCCTTCTAAATGCATATGCATACAGTTTCACAATAAGTTCATACATATTCGTTCTGTGTGACATTTAGCACCAGTTCTTCTTTATCAAAGGAATTTCTAAGTCGGGGGCAAATCGACCTTGTGGTCTTTGTTGTTTTTCTTTCTCTGTCTCCTTGCTGTCTCGGCATGCGAGTTCTTCCTTTAGCTTTGGCCTCACACTTTTCACTTTTCTTAGACACTTCATTTAATTCAGAATGGATCTTTACTCTGTCTCAAGGGTCCAATGGATATGGGGGAAAATGGTGCAGAGGAGGCGGTCAGATCTCAGGTCAGCCAATAGGGAAACAAGGGTTGAGGAATACAGCAAACTAGGGCAAATGGAGGGACAGAGAGAGAACATTCTAGGGCCAAACAAACGTGGGCAATAGGAGTTGAACTAGGGTAATTAGGCCAATGGGCCAATGGGGTAACCTAACATAACATAAATCAGCATGTGTCTGCAAAGGTCAATATGAGAAGAAAGCATCTCACCCTAACCTGAAAGCCTATTCCTCTTATCTAGAACCAGTCCCCCATGTCTGGGGGATTGAGACTCTGATGGTAGGCCTCTGGGCCTCCACACGTCCTCACAGCTGGCCCAGAGCAAGTCTGGAGGGGTCTTGGTGGCAGGTTGGGCTTGGCACACACTTGAGGAGGGTGTCTGCTTTCAACAGGGAGCTTAGGAGTTTTAGAGCGCTAAAAGAAAAGAAAACTAACCCTCTTTGCCTGAGAGCAGCCAGTTGTCCAAGCTAAGCTGATGCCAGGTGAGTGAGGAGAGACAGGATGGGGTTTGGAAATGTGGAGCAAGGCTCTCCACACTGTGCCAGATCTCAAGACACAGCTTCTCAGAGCAGGCCAGAGCTCCTTTAGCAAAGTCCCTGGGACAATGTCACTCACAGAATTCTGCCAACATTTCTTCTCTAAATAGAACCATACACCCTTAAAACAGGAATGTGGATTTATTAGAAGCTCTTTGAAATATTTCTCCATAACAATAGAAAAAAACTTCCTAGTGAACTGCACTACAGTAGAGGGAAATCAAGGCAAAACCATGGTTTGTCAGGACTTGCTTGATTCTAATGAGCCCCATGGTGCATTTGGAGCTGAGCCCTTGAATGTCAAGGTCTGAGAGGAGATTGCACAAACCTTTCCAGGAGTCAAAGACAGAAGAAAACCCCAGAGTGTCTCAAAGCATGAATGGGCCCCACTGAGGTCCATCCCCAAAACATGGTCCTCATGACTCCTTGGAGGAGAGAATTGGAGGCCAGATGGCACAAAAACCTCTCAGAAGCCTCACTGAGGAAAGGAAATTCCAAAGCACCTTAAAAACCATTATTACCTCAAAGTATTAATGAGTTCCACTGAGTGTCAATACAAAGCTCTCAAGGGACTCGTTAAAGCAGATAACTGAGGCCATGATTGCACAAATCTCTCACGGAGTCTCTATCAAAAGGGAAACACCAAGTACCTTAAAATAACTGAAGTACCTTGAAGCATTAATGAGCCCCACTTTGGGTTGTTACTGACAAAGCCTCTCCATGGACTAATTACAGCAGATAATTGGAGGCCATGATTGCACAAAGCTCTCAGAGACTGCAAGGCCAAAGCAAAACCCAAAGTCCTTTGAAAAACCTGCAGTCCCTGCAGGGAGCATTCAGGAGCCCCCAGCGCCATTGCTGAGCAAGGCTCCCCAGGGACTCCTTCCAGCAGATCCTTGAGGCCGCTGGGATGTGAGCTAGGGGGGGATGCTGAGGGCAGGACAAGGGGCTGACAGTGCCTAGCCTGGATGGGGCTGTGCCAGGAGGCCCCAGTGTCTCAGGACAAGGTGTCTCCTCACAGCCCTTGGTGGCACAGACCCTGCTGTGCCCCTGGGCAGCAAGACTTGTCTTCTCTTTGTCCCCAGCTGTCATCAGTGCCTCCAGTTCTCTGCTCTGCCTGGGGCCTGGGGATACTTTCTCTGTCATGTTCCTCAGTGAGAACCATTAAAAGTCAAAGAAACTTTGGAGTTGGATTCTGACTTGGAGTTCTGGAGAAGTTTCTTCAGCTCCCTCTCAGGGACTGATGTTCAGGGCATCAGCACAAAGCCCCAGAGGCTCATTATAGTCTTTGTGCTGTGTCTGTGCTGCTGAGCTGGGCTGGGCTCCTGGCCCAGAGGCAGCTCCTGGCAAGGACAGCACTGCAGAGAAACAGCTCTGCCCAGGAGCAGCTCCTGTGCACAGCCCAGCAGGGCTGGGGCACTGCCTGCAGCCACCCCAGGCACAGCACAGAGGCACAGAGAGTTTCAATCAGGCAGGGCTGGGAAGGGGCTGAGAAGTGCCTGGGGCAGAATCACTGCCAGCCTTGGCACAGGAACCTCTGGCTGCAGGAAAATGCAGCTGCCGTTCCTGGAGTGATTTCCTACAGCTGGAACATCCCAATGCCTACAGACTCTGTGAGTACATCTCTGAGTATTTCTGGTGCAGGGGAGGTGAAATGCTCATGAAGCTCTGATATGCTGTTGGCTTCTGATCAGTCACAGAATATTTCCAAGACAAGGATGTTGATAAAAATGAGGACATTTCCTAAGACTTTGTCTTCAGATTCCTAATACTGGAGAATGACATAGAGGGGGGGATAAATATTAAAGGACGATTATGAATTTTGACAAGTCCCTGAGACATCTGAACTGTTCCTTTCAGTGATCAATAGGTTCACAGGAGATCCCTGATGTGCCTTCAGCCACTCTGCCTATGGTCAGCAGCAGCATCACCCTTGCTGGAGTCATCAGGCTGAGTCTGAGCTGTTCTTTCTCCAAGCTGCAAACAGAACCTGCCCCCAGACAGTGCCCTGAAAACAGGCAGGATTCTGTAGGGCCAGGGAGAGTGCACAGAGATTTAGGGTCTGTGAGGGCTGGAAACCCCTGCAGGAGGAAAATCTCCAGCAAGCAGAGAGAAGATCAGGCAATGAGAGAAAACAAAACCCAGCAATGCTGTGGCAGGGTGAGTTGAGAGATGTCCACAGGATCCCCTCCAGTGCAGCCCCTCCCTCTGAACAAGCCCCCTCCCTCCTGTGCCCCAGCCAAGCCTCTGCCCTCAGGGCCGGGGCTCCAAGGCGTGCAGCCCCTCCTGTGCAGGCAGAGCTGCAGCAGAGCCGTGGGGCAGCTCTGCAGCCCCGGGCCCAGTTCCCTCTGCAGAGCACAGGGCTGGGAGCAGCTGCCCGGCCCCGGGGGCTCTGGAGGGGGCACCGCTGGCTCAGGGTGATGCTGTCTCCAGTGCCTGGCTCTGGGCAATGCTGTCAGTGCAGCCAGGAAAGGAGCTGCATCTTCCTTCATCCAATGCCAGCATAAGGACACTTGGAAGTCCCTCTGAGATTTCAGTCCAAGCCGGGAGCTTCAACCCAGCATGCAAACCTGTCCTAGAACATCTCTCAGTGATAAGATCCATGGGGAAAGGCAGAGGTGTGACACTGAAAATGCTGCTGGGTTGGTGAAATGAGCAATGTGAGTCCTTGGCTACAAATGTGGAGCTGGGCTGTGATGGATCCATCTGCGCTCAGCAGTGCCTGGGGGGTTTTTAAGAGAAACGTGGGACTGTGAATATCCTCCACCTGAGAAAAGTGAAAGCCCAGAGGAACTGCAAACAGAATGAAGTGACAGATCATCTGCCCCCAGTCTCCACTCATTATCTTGCCTCAGGGAAATCACTCTGTTCTACCAGAGGGCAGCAGAAATGCTGAGGGTTTCTGATATCCAAGAATACCAGGAAGTACATGGAAAGAGCTTAAAAAGAAAACATCAGAACTCTTCAACACAAGAGCATGTCTCTGTGTGTTACAAAGGAGGGTGTATGGGAAATTGCTTTGATTTTGGTTACTGGTATCTCCTCTAACCCTTCACTGTCCCTTTCTCCATGAACAGGTGCCCAAGTGCAGCTACAGCAAATGTCCAACAGCAGCTCCATCATCCACTTCTTCCTGCTGCCATTGGCAGACACGCGGCAGCTGCAGCTCCTGCACTTCTGCCTCTTGCTGGGCATCTCCCTGGCTGCCCTCCTGGGCAACGGCCTCATCATCAGCACCGTAGCCTGTGGCCACCACCTGCACATGCCCATGTTCTTCTTCCTGCTCAACCTGGCCCTCACTGACCTGGGCTCCATCTGCACCACTGTCCCCAAAGCCATGCACAATTCCCTCTGGGACACCAGGACCATCTCCTACTCAGGATGTGCTGCTCAGCTCTTTTTCTTTTTGTTCTTTATCACAGCAGAGCTTTCATTTCTGACCCTCATGTGGTCCGACAGCTCTGTGTCCATCTGCCAAGCCCTGCACCACAGGACCCTCTGCCCCCTGGCAGAGCTTGTGCCCACATGGCAGCAGCTGCCTGGGCCAATGCCTTTCTCAATGCTCTCATGCACACGGCCAATACATTTTCCCTGCCCTATGTCATGGCAATGCCCTGGGCCAGTTCTTGTGTGAAATCCCCCAGATCCTCAAGCTCTCCTGCTCACACTCCAGCCTCAGGGAACTTGGGCTCATCATGCTTAGTCTTTGGTATTTGGTTGTTTTGTGTTCATTGTTTTCTCCTATGTGCAGATCTTTAGGGCCGTGCTGAGGATCCCCTCAGAGCAGGGACAGCACAAAGCCTTTTCCACCTGCCTCCCTCCCCTGGCTGTACCTCTGTTTATCAGTACTGCAGTATTTGCCTGCTGTTGCAGGCTCCCAGCCAGGTAATAATTAGCATTGACTCCATGATTGCAGAAGGCTGATCCATCGCTTTATTCTACTACATTACATCATATCATACTGTACTTATTAAGAAACTCATCCCCTTTCAGACAGTCCAATACAGCTTTGATCTAATTGATCAATCAATCCAAACACCATGCAGTGGCCAGGCAGAGCTGTCAGCAAAGGAAGGGCCCAGCCAGGTGGGGCAGCCGGGGGATGCCGACAGCCTGCAGGGACAGAGGCGCAGGGCAGGGACACCGTGGGACAGCCTGGGCTGCACAGGGCACAGGGATGGGCAGCAGCTGCAAGACAGCCCTGCCAGAGCCAACTTGGGCAGCACTTTGGCCATGGCTGCTGGCCCTGGGGCCAGGAGGAGACAAGTGACCCTTGCAGGCCTGGGGCCTCATTGCCTCCTTGTCCCTGCTCAGCAGCCTGGCAGGGGCTGCCCCATGCTCCTGCCCCTGGCATTGCACATCCCCCCATGCCAGTGCCCATCCCGGGAAGAGCCCTGAGGAAGCAGGGAGGGACAGGATCTGCCTGGCCAGGGGCTGGGGCTCAGGCCTTGGCCCTTTGCATTCCTCAAACACATCCAGGTGTGCTCAGCACCAGAGACACCTTTGCCTTGTTTGTCCCCACCTGCCTCCAGTGTTCTGCTCTAGCTGGAACCTGGGGATACTTCCTCAGTTGCGTCCCTCACAGGGATCTATTTTAAGTCCAAGAAACTTCAGTGTTTCAATAGAACTGAGTTCTTGAGGGTTCGGTGACATCACTGAGGCGGTTGTGACATCACAGAGCAGGATATGAGACTATATGGATATGAGGATATGAGGATATGAGAGCAGAGTCTGCCATCATAGAGGGTGGCTCTGTGGCATCAGAGTGGGTTGTGACATCACCCAGTGGCTGTGTTACATCATAGAGCAGGCTGTGACATCAGAGAACAGATTGTGAAATCACAGGGTGACTTTGTGTCATTGGTCTTCTGTGATGTCACAGCACTTCTGTATGACATCACAAGGTGACACAGAGTTGGCTCTGTGACAAAGCAGGAGGCTGTGTGACATCACAGATATGGCTGTGCGACATCACAGGGACAATGTGACATCACAGGACTGTGTGACATCACAGGTGCAGTGCGACATCACAGAGATGGTTGTGTGACATCACATGGTCTGTGTGACATCACAGGGGCTGTGTGAGGTCCCTGGGGAGGTCACTCTGCCCCAGCCCCCCTCACAGCTCTCCCCAGAGCAGTCCAACCCTACTTGTGCACAGCAGGATTCCCCGTCCCTCTGGGTCCCCCCGCCCCCGGCTCCACAGCCTCCCCCAGAGGATGTTCCACGAGATCGACCCCAGAGCCTGACACGGAGATGGGGGGCTGGGCCCTGGGGGTGGCACAGGGGGACAGGGACCCCCCGGCAGCGTCCCCGCGTCCCCCAGGGCCAGAGCCTGGGCCAGGGCTCCTTCACCCTGTTACGAACAAGGGCTTGAGAGCGCTGAAAAAATCCCCAGCAAGGGAGCAGCAAAAACCAGAGTTAATATTAAGGGACAGCAGCACAGAGTTCCTTGGCAAGAGTCACTCTGCTCCTGACTGGACACTTCAGGCACACCAGGGAAACAAAGCAACAACAAAACCAAACAGAGTCCAGGTAATCAAACCAGAAATGAACTGAGAACTGTCCCTGTGTGTGTGACACAAAGACAGTGAGGGCAAGGATAAAAGGAATACAGCCTAAAAGCTTAACAGAGCTCAAACTTAACAGGACTTAACTTGTACCTTAATGTTAACTGATACCTTCAAGTTCACAATTTAGCAAAAGAGCAGAGTGTAACAGCATTTAACCTAATTTAACCTATGACTTTGCAATTTAACAGAGGAAAAACACTTTACAATATTTAACTTAGCTTATAACTTATATTAAAGGTAACAACTTAGTTACTAAGAACTACTCTTAGCAGCATTTAAATTCACTTACAGCTTGTGATTTAACCTTACCTACAAGCCTGAGTGGCTCAGTTATCCAAGGCACTCAAACCCCTCAGAGAGCAGCATTTCTGCCACATTTCCCCAGCACAGGCACTCCTGTGTGCACACAGACACAAAGAGTCAGGGCAAGGCGCCTGTGAGCAACTCCCCTGAGGGCAGGCAATGCTCCCTGAGAATGCTTTGGCATCTCCCCAGCGGGCAAAGGATTGAGCCTGGAGGAGTGGGGGGATCAGCCCACGCTCTGTCGTTGTTCAGGATCCCCGAGTGCAGCAAACAGGGGAGTTCCCAGCTGGGAGAGGCCCCACTCAGAGGGAGTCGCTGGCCCAGGAGAGCTCCAAGGGCTCCTTTTGGAGCAGGGCCCCAAGAGAGGGGCTTCAGTCCCAGCAATGGTTCATCCTGGCCGCACTTGGCACCAACAGCTTTCTTTGGCAGGGTGAGAACAGGGATCTTGTGCCACTGAGGGAACAGAAACAGTTCCCAGGGCTGCTGCTAAAGGAACCAGGAGCTGGTTGGGCAGCAGCAGTGCCTGGAGCAGACAGTGTTTGTGATGAGCTGCAGAGGAATCGAGCCCAGCACCTGTTGGCCAAGGCCGAGGCACAAGGGGAATTTCTCAGCTGGCAGGGTGGCCTCAGAAGGGGAAGGGGGGATAATTCACCCTGTCAGTGAGCTCCCAGTCACTCCCAGTATTTCCACATCCGTGCTCCAAGTGCTGCTCCCAGCCCTGATCAGTGGGGATGGGAACGTCCCACTCCCTTGCTGGGGCAGGGTCACACGTGAGCCAGGTGTGCAGGGCAGGACCTTGTCCTGACCCCAAGCACTGTCCCAGCTGCAGGATCTGCTTCCCATCGGCCTCTTCCTCCTGCAGCCCCAGCCCAGCTCGGTGCTGAACAAAGGGGCTGGGCTGGGGCCATCCCCCAGCAGGGGCTGCTCACCCCCTCTGCCCCCTCCCCAAATTCTCTCTGGGGCAGCAGAGCTGGGGCAGCCCTGTGGGGAGGGACAAGGGGATGACACCGGCATGCAGGGGTCACACACGGCCCCTGGGGATCCCCCCTCACTCCCACAGTGCCAGGAACACAAACCCCTCCATGGAGCCCCTGTCCCCCAGCAGCACCTTGTGCGCAGGGTCTGGGGGCAGCTCTGGGGGTCTGGGGGTCACGACTGCCCTAAAACCCCCTCCCAGCCCCAGAGCCACTCCAGCTCCATCAAACCAGCCCCCAGATTCCTGCTGTCCCCCACACCCCGAACCACTCTGTGCAATAGAAATGGCCCCAAGATCCATCAAAACTCTTTCCCACCTCTGCCAAGACCCACCCAAGTTCTCTCCAAGCCACACAGCCCTTCCAGAACTCCCAAAACTCTCCCATAGACCCCTCTAGAGCCCCCTTAACCCCTTCCCAGCACCACAAATGGAGCCAAGAGCCACCAGAACCCCTTCCAATCCTCTCAGGATCCCCTAAATTCCTTCCCAGCCCCCCGTGGCACTGACCAGGAGAGGCTTGTGGACAGGAACATCCACAGGTGAGAGCAGCTCAGGCACTTCAGCAGCGTTTTAGGCACTTCCATCCCTTTGGGCTCTTCCCAGAGGCTTAAAGATGTTAGAGGGAGGACTGCAGAGGGGGATGAGGGATGCCAAGAGTGGGATTTTGGGGACTGGCTGTTCCTCCTGCCTGACTCCATCTCTAGAATTCACCAGGTGTTTGATGTCCATAAAAACCTCCAGACCACCAGGATTCAGCCACCCTCAAAAAACCCCAAACCACCAAAATTCAGCAAAAAAACACCCACCAAGGAGTTCCCCTCTCTGGTCTCCCTACTTTGCAGTTCAGGGGCTCCCTCCTGTCTGGGCTCCTGCAGCCCCAGTGTGTATTGGTGTCCCCTCTCTCTGGGCTGCTGGGGCAATCCCAGAGGTTCCTTCCCCGGGCTCCCCAGGTGAGTCAGAGGGGCCCAGGGGTGCTGCCTGTGCAGGGTCCTCATTTCAGCACCCAGGGTACCCAAGGGTGAAAAACGCCAATCACTTGTTTTTAAAATTTTAAAAGTTTAATAGTAATAAAATGGTTATAAAAATAGTAATATAATTAGAGCATTAGTAATTTGGACAATTAGGATTTAGGACAATATGAGACAACAAAAGCAAAGAGTAACAGACGTCAAGGTACCTTTTTCTGGGCAGCATAAGCCCAAAAATGGACACACATTAACCGAGGATTAACCCTTAAAAATAATAACCTGTTGCATATTCACACACCTCATACATGATGCATAAATTCCATTCAAACACAGGATTCTGTCTGGTCAGTGTCAGCTTCTCCCTCTGAATCCTGACAGCATCTTCAAGCCTGAGAGAGGCAGGAAGCAGTTAGTTTCCCCTGAGGTGAGAGCAATAAATTCTCTTTCTCTGAAAGATTTAGGTGTCCTGTGGCTGCCATCTTGCTGTGAGTACCTCATTCCTTTCTTTAAAAAATACCTCACATACACAGTTTCTATTTTAACATTATGTTATAACCTAAACTATATTTAACACAATTAAAAATCAATTAAAAAATCAATACAGCATAACATCCTAACATAACACATAATATTCGTTTTAATATTTGCAAAGAGCCAATCATAAAATATGCATTCTTCACACCATGGGTGTCCCTCGTCCATGGTGCCACCATCTCCAGGCTCCTGGGCTCCCCCTTATCGGGGCGTCTGACACCGCAGGCTGCAGAGGCTCCCCCAGCTCCGGGGCCCCCTCTCCGCTGTGCCAGCCCCCAGCCTGCCGGGCCCGGGCCATCCCCCCGTGGCTGCGGGCTGGTGCTGCAGCGCCTGCCCCGGGCAGCCCGACTCTCCCCCAGGGAGGGTCCCCCGCACCCCCGGCCCAGCGCTGGTGCTCTGCCGGCACCAAACACCGGGACCCCCAAAATTCTGCCAGGCCGGAGCCGCCAAGGGGCGCCCGGCCCTTGGCCTGCTATAGATTGCAGTATTGGCTTTGTGCAAATGTTAACATGGATTTTATATGGGTGCTGTTAAAATAACTTTCTATATGGGTGCTGTTAAAAAAACTGTTATAAAGATACAGTTTTTATTTCTGTTGTTAATTACCAGCTATCAGCACTCATCCTCTGAAGGCAGTGTGGGCAGCGGCCAAAACTGAAGATGATAAGAAAGGACCAAAACCACAACCAAGGAATACACATGCCCTAAAAAGGTGGAACTGAGGAGGACCCATGCTAAACAGCTCTTGGAATACGGAAACTTCTTTGGGAAAAAAGTTTACTATGCATAAGTGTCACAGACATCTTTTATGGAAAATCCTTTCCTTAGGATTTTTCCTCCTGAAGAGCTGAGAGGCCTCAGGAACAAAATGTAAACATTGATTATCTGCTGCTGTGGAACACAACAGGTGGATCTGTGATTGGTCTCATGTGGATGTTTCTAATTAATGGCCAATCACAGTCAGCTGGCTCGGACAGAGAGTCCGAGCCACAAACCTTTGTTATCATTCCTTCTTTTGCTATTCTTAGCTAGCCTTCTGATGAAATCCTTTCTTCTGTTCTTTTAGTATAGTTTTAATATAATATATGTCATAAAATAATAAATCAAGCCTTCTGAAACATGGAGTCAGATCCTTGTCTCTTCCCTCATCCTTGGACCCCTGTGAACACAGTCACAGTCAGACTAAACAGCAAGCTGCAGACTGAACTCACAGATGCACATTTCACCTCAATCCAAATGGATTTCTCCTCTGGAAAATTCCACCTCTGCCTCAGAGCCCTCTCCCCAGGCTGCGCCCCAGCCTGGCCTGAGCACTCGATGCCAGTAGTGGGAAAAGCTGCACTGCCAGAGGGATCGGGGGCGGGCCGGGCCTCAGAGCAATTCTAGAGCTAAAGCGTGAAAGACATCAGAGCCGCTCAGATAATACATGCCAGCGCTCATCCCGGGCCCGGCCACCGCCTCCTCCTCCTCCTGCTGCTGCTGGGGCCCTCCCAGCCCGGAGCCGCCGTTTCCAGCGCCCAGGGCCGCTCTCTGTGGCTGCAGCCCGGCCCTGCCACAGCAGCCCTTGGCCCGGCGCTGGAGCCGGTGCCGCTGTTGGCAGCAAAAACCCACCCCGGGCAGAGCCGCCCCGGCCCGGCTCTTCCCGCGGCCTCGGCTCGGCCCCGCCGCCCACATCGCCCTCAGCGCCCTCAGCCCTCCGCCGCCTCGCCGGGCCCTGGGCCTCAGCGCCCTTCGGGGACCGCGCTCGGGGCAGCGACCGCTCGGGGCACCGCGGATCGGCCCAGCCCTGCACCGGCCCCGATCGGGTACCGCGGATCTGCCCGGCCATGCTCGGCCCCGCTCGCGCACGGCGGATCTGCCCGGCCCCCCCAGCCCCGCTCGGGCACCGCGGATCGGCCCAGCCCTGCACCGGCCCCGATCGGGTACCGCGGATCTGCCCGGCCATGCTCGGCCCCGCTCGGGCACGGCGGATCTGCCCGGCCCCCCCAGCCCCGCTCGTGCACCGCGGATCCGCCCAGCCCTGCACCAGCCCCGGGCCCGGCCCGCACCACGCACCCGCTGCCGCCGCCGCCGCTCCGCTGCCAGGGACACGCGGCCGGAACGGGCAGGGCCGGGCTGGCAATGGGACCCGCCCGCAGCCGCCTCCGCCTGCCCCGGCACCAATCAGCGTCGTCCACCCAACGCAATGGGCATTTTGAATAACGCGCGGTTTCTGATTGGCTTTTGGCAGATATTCAAACGAATACTTTGTGTGTTACGTTAGAAAGTGATGCTGTATTAGTTTTCTTAAGTAGTGTGTTAAATCTAGTTGTAGATTGTAACAAAGCGTTAAAATAGAAACTATGCTATGTAAGATACTTTTTTTTTTTAAAAGAAAGGACGCACACCAGTCAGCAGCCAAAGGACACCTCAATCTTTCAGAGAAAGAGAATTTATTGCTCTCTTATCAGAAGAAACGAACTTCTTCCCGCCTCACTCGGGAAGAAGCCGTCAGGATTCAAAGGAAGAAGCTGACACTGACCAGACAGAATCCTGTGTTTGAATGGAATTTATGCATCATGTATGAGGTGTGTGAATATGCAACAGGTTATTATTTTTTAAGGGTTAATCCCTTGTTAACGTGTGTCCTTTATCAGGCTTATTTTGCCCAGAAAAAGGTACCCGGACATGCATAACTCTTTGCTTCTATTGTCTCTTATTGTCCTAATCCAAATTGTCCAAATTATTATTACTCTAATTATATTGCTATTTTTATAACCATTTTATTATCATTCAACTTTTTGAAAATTTAAAAACACGTGATTAGCGTTTTTCACACTTTTTAACACCAATTCGTACATTAAAAGCAGGCATAGCTTTATTTTGTCGCTGGGATCACCCAGCCCCAGCTCTTTCACTCCCCAGCTGGTACCTGTGTCACAGGTGAGCCGGGAGATGATGCTGCCCTCAGGAGCTGGGGCCCAGCACCCAGGTGCAGGTGAGGTGCAGCAGTTCTTTTCAGGGATTCTGAAGGTGAAGGAAAAGGAAGTTTATTTTCTGACTAACATTTATAGGTTTTTAAAAGTGACCATGGATTGGAGGCTGAAAGTGCCATCTCTCCAATGACACTGGACAAACCAACAGTTTAATAAATTTCTTTTCTTCTATAAAGGAATGCAAAACAAATCTCAGGAGCTCATTCCTTCCAGAAAGATTATTGATACTGCTCTAGAAGGCACCTGGGAACAGCATCTCAATCCTGCCCATGTTTTCCCAAAATCGCTCCCTGCAGCAGGAACAGCTGGGTGCAGTTGTCACTGCAGATGTTCAGGCACCCAAAGCAGCTGCAGCTGTTTGTGAGCAGCAGAGCAGATATTCCCTGTGCCATCCCCTTTCCATAGGGATACAGAAGCTCTGGTTCTGGGGTATGTGATCCTGGCTGCTGAACTCCAGGGAAATCCACATTGCTCATTGGAAAACCCACCTGAACTTTTCTTTTAAATGTGATGGAGAAATGTCTCTGCATCCAGGGGCTACTGTGGTGCTAAATCACCTGAGGAGTGTTGGGGTGTGCAGGAACCCTACAAGTAAGGGATCAATAATCCCTGGACAGAAGCTGGGCTGCTCAGGAGAAATAATCCCTGGACAGAAGCTGGGTAGCTCAGGATCAATAATCCCTGAACAGGAGTTGGGCTGCTCAGGATCAATAATCCTGGACAGGAGCTGGGTAGCTCAGGATCAATAATCCTGGACAGAAGTTGGGTTGCTTGGGATCAATAATCCCCACACAGAAGTTGGGCTGCTCAATCATCTGAGGAGTACTGAGGTGTGCAGGAACCCTACAGGCAAGGGATCAATAATCATTGGAGAGAAACTGGGGTGCTTGGGATCAATAATCCCTGGACAGAAGCTGGGCAGCTCAGGAGAAATAATCCCTGGACCGATAATGGGCTGTTTAGAAGAAATAATGCCTGGACAGAAGCTGGGCTGCTCAGTTTTAATATAATATATGTCATAAAATAATAAATCAAGCCTCCTGAAACACAGAGTCAGATTTTCATCTCTTCCCTCATCCTTGGACCCCTGAGAACACAGTCACATAGCTCCCTCTCAAATACATCTGCATGCAATTTCACAACAAGTTCATACATATTCATTCTACTGATTTCCTGTTACATTTCCTGTGAATTTTTCTTTATCAGAAAGAATTCCTGGGGTCATTTTGACCCTGCTTTCCACAGCAGCCTCTCTCTCTGTTTCAGAGTTCAAGGGCCCCCCCTTTATCTCTGTCTTGGGCTGCAGCAGTTTCTTAGAGCACAGGCTTTTGTCAGAACAGGCAGTCAGGCTGTCACAGACATCTCTCCTGAAAAATCCTTTCCTTAGGATTTTTCCTCCTGAGAGGCTGAGATGCCTCAGGAACAAAATGTAAAGATTGACATTATTTACTGCTGTGGAATGCAACAGGTGGATCTGTGATTGGTCTCATGTGGTTGTTTCTAATTAATGGCCAATCACAGTCAGCTGGCTCAGACTCTCTGTCCGAGCCACAAACCTTTGTTATCATTCCTTCCTATTCTATTCTTAGCTAGCCTTCTGATGAAATCCTTTCTTCTGTTCTTTTAGTATTGTTTTAATGTAATATATATCATAACATAATAAATCAAGCCTTCTGAAACATGGAGTCAGATGTTCATCTCTTCCCCAACCCAAGAACCCCTGTGAACACAGTCACCGTGAAGTTCTACCTGTTTGTTATTGTAATCACCAGTCGTTTTAGTTAATCGCTTCTTTTGTATCGGGATGGCCCTGCCTGAGGCTAAATTGATGGCCCTTCTCTCCAAACAGTGAGAGGACGGGATATGGAGGGGGGGGGGGCATCAGAGAAAATGCAAAATAACCTCGGGACCAGCATGCCATGGGAAGCAACCCCACCAAACTTACCGAAAAAAACCCAAAAACAACGAGCCAATACAGAATTAAGAGATCAGAGTGATGTCTGGAGGTGAGGAACAAAGTACCGAGCCTGCAGAGATGCTGAGAACCTTTGTTGCCTCTCACCCTGAGCAAAGACCTCAGCTGCCAGGCTGTCACAGCCCAGCTCTGTGATGGCTCAGCGGGGATGGACAGAGGGGTCAGGGGTGTTATAAATAAAAAAATCTGCCAATTTTTTGGGCAAAAAAGGGTTGCAGAGTGAACCAGTTATACCAGTTGCTGCCAAGGTGAAGTGTCACAGACATCTTTTCATGAAAAATCCTTTCCTCGGGATTTTTTCTCCTGAGAAGCTTAGAGGCCTCAGGAACAAAATGTAAACATTGATTATCTGCTGCTGTGGGATGCAACAGGTGCATCTGTGATTGGTCTCATGTGGTTGTTTCTAATTAATGGCCAATCACAGTCAGCTGGCTCAGACTCTGTCCTAGCCACAAACCCTTGTTATCATTCTTTCCTATTCTATTCTTAGCTAGCCTTCTGATGAAACCTTGTCTTCTATCCTTTCAGGATAGTTTTAATGTAATATATATCATAAAATAAAAAATCAAGTCTTCTGAAACATGGAGTCAGATCCTCATCTCTTCCCTCATCCAAGAACCCCTGTGAACACCGTCACAGGTGGGACCCCCAGCTCTGCCCTTTAGTGGACAAAGCTGCACTTTCCTCCTCCTCCGAGTCACCCTGGGAGCAGTTTCGGACCCATCGAGCTTCCCAACCTTGAGCTGATCACTTTTAATAAAGGCATTAAAAAGGAGAAAAAGTCTCCTGCCCTGTTTATTTCACCCGGTGTCACCCACCTACCCAGCCCCAGGGGCCACACAGCGCCTGAGGCGTCCTCCTCCTGTGCCACCCGGTCGGTGACATGGCCCGTGAAGTAGGGGGCGGCCACCTCACCGGTGGGGACACAGCATCAGCATCACCACGATGGGTGGTGACCCCTGAATTGAGGGAAGAGGACTGGAAATTGTATCCTGACCACTGCCAAAATTGTGTGTTGAACCCCAAAATCAGATCCTGATTTCCCAAACTGGGTGCTCAAAACCTCTAAATTGGGTCCTGACCCCTCAAATTGGTTTCTGACCTCGCTCAAATCAGATTCTGCCTCCCCCAAATTGGGTCCTGACCCCTCAAATTGGCCTTGCAACCCCCCACGGCATCCTGTCCCCCTCCAGTTATGTCCAAAAAGCCTCAAAATCAGATTCCAAAGCCTCTCAAAGGGGTCCTGTTATGTCCAAATCGGATCCCAAAGCCTCTCAAAGGGGTCCTGTTATGTCCAAATCGGATCCCAAAGCCTCTCAAAGGGGTCCTGCTATGTTCAAATCCTCCAAATCAAATCCCAAAGCCCCTCAAAGGGGTTCTGCCATATCCAAACCCACAAATCGGATCCCAAATCCCCTCAAAGGGGTCCTGTTATGTCCAAACCCACAAATCGGATCCCAAAGCCCCTCAAAGGGGTCCTGTTATGTCCAAACCCACAAATCGGATCCCAAATCCCCTCAAAGGGGTCCTGCGCCTCCGGTCGGGGTCCCCCCGTACCGAGAGCAGAAGCCGACATCAGCTTCCCACCAGAGTACATCGCCCGCGCTCGGGCCCCAGCAGGGCCAGGAACCGGCGAATGGGGGGAGACAGTATCGGGGACACGGGGACCGGTGGGTTCTGCTGCGTCCGGTGGGTCTCGGTCTGTCCTTCGGGCTCCCGGTCCTGCTCCCGGTTCTTCTCGCCGGTGGTTCCGGGCAGTCCCGGGGGCCCGTGCGGGCCCCGGTGCTGCTCGCAGCGTGTCCCGGTCCGGACCGTGTCGCCCTCGGACGGTCCCGGTGTGCTCCCGATGCCGGCCCAGTGCCTTCCCGGCAGCCGCCGCCGTTTCCCGGAACGCGCGCGCGGGAATCCTCGCCTGACACGCCCACGCCTGAAATGGCGTCTGTGATAGGTCAAAGCGGAGGTGACATCATCGGTTGCCAGGCAGAGGGGGCTGGAGCGGGTTTGAGAAGCGAAGGAGGCGGTGCCCGGAGGGGGCGGGGTCTGGGCAGGAGGAGGCGGGGTCTGGGCGGGATGGGGGCGGAGCAGGGCGGGGTCTGGGCGGGGCAGAGCGGGATGGGCGGGGGCTCGAAAGCGAAACCTTAACGGAGCTTTTGGGAGCTGAACTGGGAGTACTGGTGTGGACTGGGCAGTGCCCCAAGCTGGACTGGGAGCACTGGTGTGAACTGGTGAGTGCCCCAAGCTGGACTGGAGACATTGATGTGGACTGGGGAGCTGAGAGGGCTGAACTGGGAGCACCGTAGTCTGGACTGGGAGCACTGGTGCGGACTGGGGAGTGCCTTGTCTGGACTGTGGAGAGTCCCAGGCTCGACTGGGAGCACTGCTGGGGACTGGTGAGTGCCCTAAGCTGGACTGGAAACATTGATATGGACTAGAGAATGCCCCAGGCTGGACTAGGAAGTGCCCCAGGCTGAACTGGGAGCACTGGTGTGGGCTGGTGAGTGCCTTGTCTGGACTGGAGAGTGCACCAGGCTGAACTGGGAGCACTGGTGTGGACTGGCAAGTGCCCCGAACTGGACTGGGACCACTGGTGTGGACTGGAGAGTGCCCCAGGCTGAATTTGGAGCACTGGTGTGGACTGCTGAGCTCAGGGGTCTGAAGTGGGAGCACTGGTGTGGACTGCTGAGCTCAGGGGGCCAGACTAGTAGCACCGTAGTCTGGACTGGGAGAACTGGTGTGGACAGGGGAGCGCCCCAGGCTGGACTCAGGAGCGCCCCAGGCTGGACTGGGAGCACTGGTGTGGCCTGGGTAGCTGAGAGGGCTGGACTGGGAGCACTGGTGTGGACTGGTGAGTGCCCCAAGCTGGAAGTGCCCCAGGCTGAACTGGGAGCACTGGTGTGGACTGCTGAGCTCAGCGGGCCAGACTGGGAGCACTGTAGTCTAGACTGAGAGCACTGGTGTGCACAGGGGAGCGCCCCAGTCCTAACTGGTTTTAACTGGTGTCTCCACAGGCTGTTGCTCATTCCCCGGGAACCCCACAGAGAGCACTGTCCGTACTGGTCCCACCATGGCGCTGCCACCCGCCGCTCTCCTGCCCAGTGTGCTGCTGGTGGCTGACGCCCTGGCACTGGTGTTACTGGTGCCGCTGGTGCCGCTGCTGGCGCCGCTGGGCGTGCTGGGCGTGTGGCTCGAGGCTGCCCTGCGCTTGCCCATCCTGGCCGCGGCCACCCGGCTGCCAGCCCCTCGCCGTCCTTCCGGAGCCACCGCGGCCGCCGTCACGGCCGCCGCCACCCCCGCGGTGTTCGGAACCTTCCGGAGCCTCCTGGGGCCGCTCGGGGCCGGCCCGGGGCTGTTGGCGGCCGCAGCGCCCGCCTGGCTCGGGGTCACCCACGCTGCTGCCGTGCTGGCCTGGGCCGCGCCCCCAGCCCCCGGCAGCGTCCCTGAGACCCCCGGAGGCGTCCCCAAGGCTCCCAGCAGCGTCCGGCGCGCTCTGGCACTGACCTGGGAGCAGAGGAACGTCCTTGGAGCTGCTGTCCTCTGCCTCATGCTGGCTGTCGTTGGTGGGTGACTGTCTTGGTTTAGGGCAAATCTGGGAGAAAACCTCCAAAAGGGGCCCCTCCAGAAAGCAAACCCACACAACCCGTCCCCAAACCAGTTCAGGAAAGATTCCTCAGAGAGAAGTGGGAAGAACCTGTTTATTTAACAGGCAAAGCACACAAAATGAACAATACCAGATGACAACATTCTTTCACCACTCTGAAAAAGATGACAAATTCAGAAAGTCTCTCTTGGGGGTGGTCGCTCTGTTGTCAGTCCCTCTGGTCCTGGGGCAGCTGCTGCAGCCACAAGGTGCAAACTCTCGGTGTTCCCAGGTCCTGGTCTGGAGCAGGCTCAAGTAGGTCCAAAAAAGGGAAAGGAGAAACAGTCCAGGGAAAAATTTGGACTGCTTAGCTAAACTAAATAATGAGCAGAAACAAAAGCAAGAGCGAAGCAGGAGCAAAGCAGAAGCAAGAGAAAAGCAAAAAGCCAAGCAAAAAGCAAAAGCAGCACCATGTACTGCCCCGTGTCTGTGTCCCGCCAGCCGTGGGGGAGCGGCTGATAGCAAAACCAAAGCAAAACTTTCACTCTTCAGAGCCAGTCTTGAAGGCACAGAACATGATATCCAGCATAAACAGAACACACAGATGGGGATACAAACATCCTAACGTCACCTTAGGACGTTGACATGTGGTGACAGGCATTGACACCCCCAATTTGGGCTCTGCAGCCCCAAATTGGGAACCCCCCAATCTGGGATACCCCACCAAATTGGATGCTGGTGCCTTAAAATTGGGTGTTGAGCTCCTAAATAGGTGATGACCACCCTAAAATAGAGTGGTGACCCTCCTAAATTGTGAGTTGACCCCTTCAGTTGGGTGCTGACCCTGCAAAAATGGGGTGCTCACTTTCCAAATTGGGTTCTGACCCTGCAAACTTGACTGTTGGTCCCCCAAAATTGGGTGCTGACCATCAAACTAATGGTCTGATGCCCAAATATGGATGTTGACCTCTAAGACCTGGGATCTTAAGGTCCTGATCTCCTATGTTTAGGTTCTGATCCATAAAATTGTGTGCTGAACCCCCCCCAAAATTGGTACTGACACTTTAAATTGGGTGTAAAATCCCTAAATTTTTCACGAAACCCCCCAAATTGGGTCCTGACTTCTCTAAATTGTCTCCTGCCCAAATCGTGTCCCGCCTTTCCAAAATTAGATCCCCGCTCCCCAGACTGGATCCTGCCCCCCACAAATCAGGGTCCCCCTGTGTCAGTGGTCTCACCCGTGGTGATGCAGCCTCGGTGACACCCAGGGGAGATGGCGGGGCCGTACACCACCGGCAAGGTGCTGGATGCCATCGGGAGTGGGGACGGAGTCACCGCTGGAGCTGTCGGGATGGTGGCGGCTGCTGGAGCCACAAGGTGGGTTGGAGCATTCCCAGGGCCTGTCCCCATGTCCCCAACGTCCCCGATGTCACCGTGTCCCTGTGTCCCCACAGTGTGCTGTTTTCTGGCTGCCGGGGGTCTCTCTTCATGCTGTTGATGGCGCGTCTCCGTCAGAGCCTGAGCCTGCAGCTTTTTTCCCACCTGGTGCACCAAGACCTGGACTTCTTCCAGGGAACACCAGCAGGTAACGGGGTACGGCCCAGCCCCATCCCCCCCGACCCATCCCACCTGTTCCATCCCATCCCAGCTAGTCTGTCACCCCAGTCCCATCCCCACCATCCCATCCCATCCCATCCCGTCCCGTCCCATCCCATCCCATCCCATCCCATCCCATCCCATTCCCACCATCCCATTCCCACCATCCCATCCCATTGATCCCATCCCATCCCATCCCATCCCATCCCATCCCATCCCATCCCATCCCATCCCATCCCATCCCATCCCATTCCCACCATCCCATCCCATTGATCCCATCCCATCCCATCCCATCCCATCCCATCCCATCCCATCCCATCCCATCCCATCCCATTCCCACCATCCCATCCCATTGATCCCATCCCATCCCATTCCATTCCCACCATCCCATCCCATTGATCCCATCCCATTGATCCCATCCCATCCCATCCCATCCCATCCCATCCCATCCCATCCCATCCCATCCCATCCCATCCCATCCCATCCCATCCCATCTGTCTGTTATCCCATCCCACGACTCCATCCCCATCATTCCCATTCCCACCATCCCATCCAATTCCATCCTATGCCATCTTCCTGGCTTCATTCTACTCCAGTGTTCCATCCTGTCCCCATCCCACTTTCCCATTCTAGCCCCTGTTCTGTCCCCATTATTCTCACTCCCGTGCCTCCACCCTGTTGCGTATCCCCAGCTGCCTCCCACCATCCCATCACCCCATCCCACCATTTCCTTTCCCACCATCCCATTTCCCCTGTCCTGCCCCATTCCACCCTGACCATCTCCACAGCCATTCCCATCATCCCATCCCACTGCTCCCCATTACATCATTCCCATCCCAAATGGGATCATCCATGATGGGATCATGGTCTCACCCACCACAATCCCAACCTCTTTTCCCACCCTGCAGCTGAGCTCCTGGCTCAGTTTTCCATGGAAGTGCCACGGGTGTGCAGGGCAGCACCGAGTGGAGCCAACCAGCTGCTGCGGAGCCTGGTGATGGCCCTGGTGCTGGGGGGGTTCATGGTGGGACTGGCACCGGAGCTGGCACTGCTGGCACTGCTGGAGGTGCCCCTTGGAATCGCCACCCGCCGCATCCAGAGCACCCGCAAACAGGTCAGGAGTAGGAGGGAAAGAGTGGGAGGGGACTGAAGAAAGGTGGGAATGGTGGAGCTGGGATGGAGGCTAGGGGAATGGGATGGTGGGGATGGGATGGGATGGGATGGGATGGAGAATGGAAAGGAGGATGATGGAGGTGGAAATGGTGGGATGAAAGGGGATGAAGACAAGGGGAATGGGATGATGGGGATGGGATGGAGAATGGAAAGGAGGATGATAAATGGTGGGATGAAAGGGGATAAAGACCAGGGGAGTGAGATGGTGGGAGTGCTGACATGAAGATAGAACAAAATGGTCGAGATGGGACTGGTGTGGATGAGAAGGATGAGATAAGGTGGTGGGTATGGGATGAGACAGTGGGGATGGGGATGGTGGGATTAGGAGAATGGATGGGAATGGTGAGGGTGAGAGAGAAGGGCGTGGGATGGCGGGAATGCAATAGTGGGGATGCAGTGGGTGTGGTGGGATGGGATGTGGATGGTGGGCTAGGAAGGTGATCTGGGAAAGTTGGAGATCCCCTGTTGCTGCCACAGGCCCTTCAGCGATCCATGCTGGAAGCATCCGCCCGCACAGCCACAGGGGTGCAGGAATCTGTTGCCGCCATTGAGACCATCCGAACCTTTTCGGCAGAGGAGGAGGAGGAGGAGCAGCACAGATGTAACCTGGCCAAGGAGCTGAGGCTGAAGGAGCAGATAGAGCTGGAGCTGGCAATCTTCGTCCTTGTCTACAGGGTCAGGGGGGACTGGGAATGGGAACAGCAGAGAATGGGGATGCCAGGATCAGGGATGAGGACACTGGGAATGAGAACACTGGGACCAGAAATGGGAAACCAGCGGCTAAGATGGGGGCACTCAGAGTACAATGGGGACACCGGGAATGGGGACAACAGAACAGGGACATTGAGTTCAGGAACGGCATGGCAGGAATGGGAATGGTGACATTAGAAACAGGATGGGGACACTGGGATAAAGGTTGGGAACATCAGTGTGGTGGTGTTTGCAGGTCCCCAGGATGAGAAAAGAGACAAAATTCTTGACTTCATGTTTCAGAAAGCTGATTTATTATTTTATAATATATATTATATTAAAAGAAAATTATATACTAAAGAAAGAGAAAGACATTAGAAAGCTAGAAAGGAATGAATAATAAAATCTTGTAACTCAACAGAGAGTCTGACACAGCTGGACCTGTGATTGGTCATCAAGTAAAAACAACCACATGAGACCAATCAAAGATGCACCTGCTTCATTCCACAGCAGCAGATCATTATTGTTTACATTTCGTTTCTGAGGCCTCTCAGCTTCTCAGGAGAAAAATCCTGGTGAAAAGATTTTTCAGAGAATATGTCTGTGATAGATCAGGATCAGGAATAGGGACATCAAGAGTAAGATGGGGACATCCAGAACTGGAACAAGGACACCAGGAACAGAGATGAGGCCACCAGGAACAGAGATAAAGACACAAAGGAGTGGGATGGGGACAGGCAGAATGGGGACACCAAGAGTGGGTTGGGGGCAGATGGAATGGGGACACCAGGAGTGGATTGGGGGCAGATGGAATGGGGATACCAGGAGTGGGTTGGAATGGGAGCAGATGGAATGAGGACACCAGGAGTGGGTTGGGGGCAGCAATATGCCTGTCCCACCTACAGGTGATCAAACTGGCCATCCGGGTCATGGTGCTGGAGCCACCAGCAGCTCCGTGACGGATCCATCACTCCTGGGGTCCTCGTCACCTTCCTGCTGTACCAGGACAGAGTTGGTAACCATACCCAGGTGATCCCATGGAATGCATGTGTTTGTCCATCCGACCGTGCTTCTGTCCATCCCGGTGCCACCCCCTTCCTTCTCCCCAGGTGCTGCTCTACGGCTTCAATGAATTCCTGACCAACGCAGCTGCTGGACAGAGGATCTGGGAATACCTGGATCGGAAACCCGCAGGGAATGTCGGGGGGACGCGGGAGCCCCCCGAGCTTCAGGGCCATGTCACTTTTCAGAAGGTCTCCTTCACATATCCTGGAAATCCAGAGCACCCTGTGCTGAAGGTGGGTCTGGGGGGAGGTGGGGTTTCCCAGGGGTGGGAATTTTGGCATCACCTGCTGTCACAATCCGTCCTTACAAACGGGTTTCTTGATAGTTCATGGATTGATCTCAGGGTGCAAAAAAACCAACACGGCACAGGAGATTTGCAGTAATAAAACGAATGCAGCTTTATTGAATGACCACCACAAAATGCAGTAGAGGGATTAAGGGAGAGAAAAAGATAGAGAGAGAAAAGAGAGAGAGAGAAGGAGGGGGATATAGCTACCAAATGCAGAGACAAAATCCTTTGGTCCAGTCCAGTCGAGGATCCGCCTGTTACGTCGGGGAGATCTCAGGGTTGCAGTCCATCTGGACCCCAATTATACTCTTTTTCGATGGGGGAAGGGGAATGGATTTTGCAACCGAGTCAAAGGTAGTTTATTGTATCTTCGGGAAGGAAAGAATAATGTTTGGAAAAGGGGTACACACAGTCCATGTTCAGCAGTGGGTGTGAGCCATTGTTTTCGTGGTCCACTGCTCACACCTGCAACATCCATCTTGCTTTGGTTAGGTTGCCTCCCCCACACACCTCTCCCAGGTTGGGGGTCTCAGTCCCAGTCCTTGGAAAGAGTGTGGGGGGCCTTTTCACATGGGGGTTTCATGTCTTGGTCTTTGATGGAGAGGCTTCTTACATCTCAGTTCGTCTGTCACGGCAGTTGTAAGACAAGTGAAGGGTCTTTTGTGGGGGACCACCCAAAACTCAGGAGAAGTCCAGCCAGGCAAAGAGGGGACAGCTTCCAAGGCTACTGTTGCAAAAAGGCAAGGTGCCCCCTTCTTCTTCTCATTGGGCTCAGTGTAGCATATAGTAAATACACCTGTGGACAACAGCTTAACAATGCTCTCAGGTCTCGGGGCCTTGTTGGCATGTGACTTTCTCCTTCAGAACCAGAGATTTTAGACAGTGGGGACTCTTCAGTGCTCCCCCAATGATGATGGTGAGGCAGATGAGGAATATTTCAGACAGACTCACACACCTGTCCCCATCCCACAGGACGTGAGCTTCGAGGTGCGCTCCGGGGAGGTGACGGCGCTGGCGGGGCCCGATGGCAGCGGGAAGAGCACGGCCGTGGCGCTGCTGGAGCGGCTGCGGGATCCTGGCAGCGGGACAGTGCTGCTGGATGGGATCCCGCTGCCAGAGTATGAACACCAGTACCTGCACCGCAAGGTGGGACAGCAGAGACACTGGGAACACTGGGCATGGAATGGGGAAAATGGGGACAGGGGTCAGGGGACAACTGTGATGGTGTTCACAGGGGTTTTTGGATGAGGGAAGAGACAAGGATTTGACTCCATGCTTCAGAAGGCTTGATTTATTATTTTATTATATATATATTACATTAAAAGTATACTAAAGGAAGAGAAGAAAGGATTTCATCAGAAGGCTAGCTAAGAATAGAATAGGAAAGAATGATAACAAAGGCTTGTGGCTTGGCTCTCTGTCTGCGCCAGCTGGGTTGTGATTTGCCATTAATTACAAACATCCAACATGGGCCCATCACAGATGCACCTGTTGCATTCCACAGTAGCAGATAATCAATGTTTACATTTTGTTCCTGAGGCCTCTCAGCTTCTCAGGAGGAAAAATCCTAAGGAAAGGATTTTCCATAAAAGATGTCTGCAATAAACAATGAAATGGAACTGGGACCACAGGAGCATGGGAGCAGAAATGAGGATACTGGGAAGAGGACATCAGGAATAGGGTGTGGACAACAAGAAATGGGATAGGAACATTGGGAAATGGGATGGGGATGAAAGGAATGGGGAAAAGTGGAAAGTCAGGGGTGGGGACACTGGGGACACAGATGGGGAGAATGGGATCAGGGATGGACACTATGGGGACACCAAGGTGGCATGGGGTCATGGAACAGGGGTGGGGACACCAGGAGCCAAGACAGCATCATAGGGCTTGGGGCTGGGGCAGGTGGTGCTGGTGGCGCAGGATCCCGTCCTGTTTTCTGGAACGATCCGTGAGAACATCCTGCTGGGGCTGGAGCACTGCAAAGAGTCAGAGCTGCGGGAGGCCGCCATTGCTGCTGGAGCCATGGAGTTCATCCAGGGGCTGGAGCAGGGCTGGGACACTGGTGAGAGCTAGGGGGATGGATGGGGCACCCCTGGGGCACATCCCCCTGATCCCAGGATCCTCTGGCAGCGATGGGAGAGCGGAGTGGGTGGCACATGGTGGGGTGTGCGGGGGATCCCTGAGGTCACATCCCACTGATCCCATGGGATTGCTCACGCAGGTCAGATCCCACTGATCCCATGGGATTGCTCACACACTGGTGAGGGAGTGTGGGGGGCAGGGGAAGGGGGGGGAACCTCTTGTGCTGGGATCCCACTGATCCCAGGGTCCCCCCGCAGAGGTGGGGGAGTGTGGGGGGTGGGACAAGAGGGGAGAACAGGGCTGCACCCCACTGATCCCCTGTGGTCGCTCCCACAGAGGTGGGGGAGCGCGGGGGGCGGCTGGCGGCGGGGGAGCGGCGCCGTGTGGCCCTGGCCCGGGCTCTGCTCCGGCGTCCCGCCGTGCTCATCCTCGATGAGGCGCTGGATGATGGAGATGATGGAGCGGTGAGTGGGGTGGGATGGAGGGGGTTGGTGTGGATAGGGGTGTAGTTGGTGAAAATGGGGTATGATGGGATGGCTGGGATGGCTGGAATGGGATGGTGGGATGAGGTAGTGGCAATAAGGGATAATGATTGGCATGGAGTGGGAATGATGTGATGAAGACAGGGATTGGATGGGGTGGTGTGGGTCAATGAGGTGGAGAAATAGGACAGGATAGTAGGATGGGATAGAGACCAGGGGTGTAGGATGGCAGGAAAGTAGAATCAAAGGAGGAAGACAAGGAGATACGATAGGGTGGGGTGGGATGGGGTGGGAATGAAGGGGATGGGAATGCTGGGATGAGGACAGAGATGGAGTGCAATGGGAAGAGTTGGAGTGGTAGGAGTAGGATGGGATGGGACAGTGGGAATGGGGATAGTGTGGGCAGGATGGCATAGTGGGCATGGGGATGGGATGGAGAACAGGGAGATGGTAAGAACACGATGATAGGATTAGGGTGGGACTGAGAGTGGGATGGGATTGGTTGGTCGGGACTGGGTGGGATCAGGTGGGACAGGGTAGGACTGAGTTGGATGGGTTGGCCTGAGGGTTCTCTGATTGGATGGGTTGGGATGAGCGTTCTCTGAGCTGGATGGGTTGGGATGAGCATTCTCTGAGCTGGATGGGTTGGGATGAGTGTTCTCCTAGCTGGATGGGTTGGGATGGGAGTTCTCTGAGCTGGATGGTTTGGAATGGGAGTTCTCTGAGCTGGATGGTTTTGGATGAGCGTTCTCTGAGCTGGATGGGTTGGGATGAGTGTTCTCTGAGCTGGATGGGTTGGGATGAGAGCATTCTCTGGCCGCAGGCACAGCGCTGGGTGCGCACTGGGCTGGCAAAGACCATGCTGGTCGTGTCCCACCGGCCGCGGGTGCTGGACGGGGCCGATCGCCTGGTGCTGCTGGAGCGCGGGGCCGTGATGGAGACAGGAACACCAGCGGAGCTGCGGGAACGCCGCGGCACCTACAGCCGCCTGCTCCTTGGAGGAGGCAGCACTGGGCAGCCCGAGGGCCCTGGGATGGGCAGCAAGAAGGGGGCTGCATCTGGCAGGGAATAAAGGGGAATCAGCCCCAGTGTCCTCATTCCCGGTGTTTGTGTCACCAGCCAGCTCCTGGTGTCCCCAGTCACAGTGTCCTGTGAATCCCTTCTCCCCACATCCTCAGGATCCCAACTCCCTGTGTCCCCCATGTCCCCACTGTGTCCCCCAGGTCTGCCCATTCCCTGGATGTGTGTGTGTCCCCTGTATCCACCATGCCCCCATGATCCCTGGTCCCCATGTCTGCTCCTGGACATGGGGCACAGGGTGGGAAATCAATCCCAAGGAATGGATCTGGGCATGGGTGTCATGTCCTCATCTCACTCCTGCTGTGCTCACTCCAAGCTCCTGGTGTCCCCAGTCCTTTCCCAGTGTCCCCATCCCCAGTGTCTTTATCCCAGTTCCCAATGTCCCCTTTTCTATTCCTCATTCCCTGAGAGGAAGTGCTGGGCACTGGAGGATGGGACTGAGATTTATTGCCCAAACCAGGGTATTTATACATGAGAAATAAAACATTTTGAACAACTGTAATTCTTGTGTTTAAAACATGGGAAAACAGGAAGTCAGTCTGTTGGGAAGGGCTGCTGTGTGATGAGTGGGAACAGCAGGATGAACTCTGCCAGCAATTTGTGGCTTTCTGCAGGGAGAGGGAAGGGGTTGGACCTGCACCGTGGATCATTCAGCTGGTGATGAGAGTAAGAGTTGGTGTCACCCTGTCTCTGTCGCCATGGGTTGGATCTGGCTGAAGAGCCCACAGAGAGCAAGGATCCCACCAGATCCTACTGCATCCCTTGTACCCCAATCCTGCTCCACCAACACCACCTGATCTGTTTTGGAATCCCCTCAATCCTGTTCTGGAATCCCACTCCAATGCTGCCCCATCCATCCCACCTGATCCTGCTCTGGAATCCAGCCCAGATACACTTTAGAATTCTACCTGATCCTGATCTGGAATCGTGCCCTGGTCTGGAATCCTGCCCTATATCCCTTCTGGAATCCCGCACAGATTCCCCTCTGTACCTGTGGTCAAGCAATTGGTTTCTCTGCCTGTTTCTGCAGAATGAGAGGATCCATGAGATTCCAGCATGGATCACACACCAGGATTCACCTGCATGGAGGTGATCCAGAGCTGGATCTGCCTCTGTGTTAGGTGACATGTGGAGGGTGAGGGGCACAGGAGACAGACACCACTCACCCTGATGTTTGTGTGGCAAGAGAGGGTTTTGTTTTCCACTCCCTCCTTTATATAGAGCATTTGAAAGGCCTGGTCTGGATGCTGTCATTGGTTTGAACTCCACACCCCTTTGGGACCTGGGCCACTGAGATGTCTGCAGGCTTATGAGAGATCAAATTGGCCAAAGCTCTTGTCACTGAGCCCAGGGGCTGGCAAGGTGACACCAACATCTCACCCTTTCTTTTCTAGAAATTTTGATTTGCATTCTAGCTGCAGCATTTATGTCCAGGAACTGCTAGGGGAGAGCTCAGGTAAATATGCCCCAGGCATTAGGCTTATAGGTTACAGATTGCAACTTATTTGTAAAAACAACAAACCATTTAAGCCTTGAAGAAAATAAAACAGTCTGCAAGAACAAGAATCATTCAACCCTTATTAAAGAAAGAAAAACAAACACAAAAACTAGGAAACAATCTGTAGACAAGGAAAACAGTTTGTAAACAGGGGAATAATTTGTAAACAGATGAATCTTTATGTGAACTGCAGTCCCAGATTTCCATGAGGTTGTCACCAATCACTGATCACACGGCTCTGTGTCTGCTGAGGGTTTATCAGGAGGTGCTGTCAGGATGCAGTGCAGGCTGGATGCATCTGGCAGGTACCCAATGTGTCCCACTGTCTGTTGGAACACATGAATGTCCCCAAGCCCAGGTAATGAGATCCCAGGGACCCCCTCCATGTATTGGTAAGGAGGTCTCGTGCCATTCCCTTGGATTTGGGCAGCTGAACATCACATGATTGCATTGATAAGGAGTGATTTAACATAACTGGGTTCGGGGATTTTCCTAATACTGTTAAGTGATTTAATGTGTATAGAGCTTTAGCTATTCTACTCTGTGGGGTCTCACCACATACCTCCCTTTTGTTTATTAACTATACCTTTTCAGGCACCATGTGCTCTTTCCACTATTGCTTGTCCAGCTGGTAAATGAGGGATGCTGGTTTGGTGTGATACACCCCAGAGCTGTAGAAATTGCCTGGTTTTCTGGGAAGTGTAGCAGGCCCTTTATCAGTTTTGATGGTTTGAGGAATGCCCAAGGCTGCAAAAGCTGATTGCCAGTGTACCATGGCACCCAGTCCCCTTTCCTCTGTGTGTACTGTAGCCCATATTGCTGAGGAAAGGGTGCCAATTGAGACACGGGTGTGTTTTAAACGGCCAAAATCAGGGATGTGTGTGACATCAATTTGCCAGATTTGCAAAGCACACAGTCCATGAGGGTTCACTCTCATCTGCAATGGTGCAGCGTGACCTTGACAGCACAGATGCTAACAATATTACAAACCTCTGTGTTTGACAGCTGAAATTGCTGTTGTAAAGCTCAAGCATCTTGGTGGAAAAAACTGTGCAGTGCCTTTGTTTGTGGAAGCACATCTGGCTGTGGTGCTGAATGGGTACCAGAAAAAGGTACCCGGACCGTCTGTAACTCTTTGTTTTTATTGTCTCATATTGTCCTAAATCCTAATTGTCCAAATTTTTATTACTCTAGTAATATTGCTATTTTTATAACCATTTTATTACTATTAAACTTCTAAAATTTTGAAAAACAAGTGATTGGCGTTTTTCACGCAGTGCCTGACACAACATCCCACGGACAGGGAGGTCACAGGATGTAAAAAACGCCAATCCTGTCACTGCTGTGTCCCAGCGCTGCACCGAGGACATCCCCCAGCGTGATGGCCATGTCATCCCCAAGGGTATGACAGGGTGTCCCCAGTGTCACCACCCACCCTCATCTGCTGTCCCTAAAGTGACCATTCCCATCCTACCATAGCTCATCTGCCCGATGAGCATCTACGGGACCCACCACAGCCCAGACCTCTGGCCTGAGCCTGAGGTAGGGCCACCCTATGAGGTGTCCCTTGAGGAAGCAAAGGGAGTCGACCACATCCTAATTGATCAGCATGGAACTCCGATTTGTTGATCTAGCTTACACTCTTTTATAGTGGTGTTAATTAAGCTTATACATATTACAAAACCCGAGCTCATCATAGGTTGCAGATTACACACCAACCCCTCTTTGTTGCCGATACCTGTGGTTTTCTTGTTGAGACTAATACTTGCTTTTCTCATCCTGTTATTGACTTGTTATTAACTGTTGTCAAGGCCTCCATGTTTTCCACCATGTTTTTTCTCATCACTTCCTCAAGGACATGGTGTTTACTGTTGTTAAGGGAAAAGCCTGAGAACTTGCTGCTCACAGCTGCCTTTTATTTTTTAACCAGCTGTATATGTTCATGGCCTTTTTTCCTTCAAGCCATGTCTGAGCAAAATTCTCCAACAAATTCCCCGTTTTTCTTTTTTGCGCAAGGAGGTTAGTCTGCCAAGTTTTTTCTATCATTCTACTGACCACATTTTGAATATAATCAAAAATACAAGGTAAAATAAGCAGAAGCATTAAAAGCACATCTAATATCTCTACAGCATATGTCACAAGGTTCCTCAGCCACGGTCCAAGCAATGGCTTTTACCCCAAAGGGTTAAAACCACCCCCAACTGAGCCATAATGTCCTGCCTTATCAGGCATTGCACGGTAGGTGGTAATTGGACTACTGAAAAGGAAAGCTGTTAGCTGTTTTTCATTCATGTGAACCCAGAGAGGAGGCGAACGGCTAGGGCTAATACTGCTGGAATCGACTCCAGTGTCCAACAAGCCTGAAAATGATCTTTTCTGTCTCCTTGAAATTCCACTTCCACCCTTTTCTTGGGTCTCTCAGAAAGGTTCAAAGCCAGTAAGGTAAGTCCTCCGGTGGATTCAAAACCATTTCCCCCCCTCTCTTGTCCTTTCATAGTCTGTAATCCCTTAGTCATTTGGCTCAAGTGGCACCAGCTGAGCACTTCTCAGTCCTTTGTTAATTTGGAGTGGTGGGAAAAGAGTACGCACCATAACATATAGTCCACATCAGTGACGCCAGGCAAAACAAATAATCCCAATGCAGATGATCTTCCGAAAAGCAAAGCACCCACCGTGTGACCCTGTATAACAATAGGTCCGTGAATCCCTGTCGGGATCTTCCGTGGGTGCAGGTCATCAGCATATCTTCTACGGCAGCTGCCGGTTCCAAGCCGAGGCTCCCTGTGGTGTCGGGTTGGAGACACGAGAGGTGCTGATGCTGCAGCGACGACTTCTGTTGGTGCGTGGTCACTGCGGCTCTGGCACCAACTAGGCATTGAAGGCAGTGTTGCTGACGTTTGAAGAGGTCCAAGAGCAGCTAACACCTGATTTTGAGAGGTCTTTGCCTGTTCTTGTAAGCCTAGCCCTAACTGTGCTACGCATTCATTTACAAGCCCTTGCCAATGAGCATTGAATAACAATTGCTGAGGCTGAGTAAAGATCAATTTAGCTATCCTCATGACAATCATTCACCAAAAGAAGAAGACTGGCATCAAAAATAAAATCTAACATCTGTTTGGCTGGCTCACTTTTCACTCCAAACTGACTAACAGTAGACCTCAGCTGAGACAGCAATTTCCAATCAAGGGCTGTAATAGTAGCCTGCATGCCCCCTCCTTCTTGCAGATTGAATACAACAGGACAAGCCAGCTGGGTAGCAGCGCTGATAAGCTCCCCATCCCCCTTTTTCATAGCGTCTCTGGCAAGTGCAGCCCAGGCCAACCTCCACTCCCTTGCAATAGCCCCCGCTAGGTCATTTTCCGCCCCAGGGATCGGCTCATTGATTTTCGGGAGATTATCGGGTGGTCTTGGCCATAGTTCGTGTTGTTCAGGGGGTGTGGAAGCCTCAGAAGCACTCTGTGTAGCCTGGCTTAAAGCAGAAGAGGGTGGCGAAGCAGGTAATAAGACCGTCCTCATTGCAGGGGCTAATGGTAATCCCCTATCCTGATCGTACCCCCTGTCCTGATGGTAATCTTTATTACACCCATGAGCAGCGGTAGCCTGCTGGGCAGCCTCTTTCTCAGCCTGAAACTGCAATAATTCATTGCGAACGACCCGCCACAATTTACCTAACTTCTTGGCAGTTTTATCGCCCTCTAAAGTAGCCTCCCATAATAAATCACCGAATTTACGCCACTCCGTTAACTCGTGAACCGTATGGGGATTAATAAAAATTCCCCTATCGTAGCCATAAGCCAAAAGCCCTGGTAAATCCTTTTGCAAATCTGTCCCCTTAACCTGCCTTTTTTGTAAAAAGGCAGTCAATAAATCATATGCTGCTTGCCTTTTCATACCTAAAATCGTCAGTGCTGTTGCAGCCTCTTCAAGGTCCATGCAGCACGTATCAGTCAGGCTTGCCTGTACGACACCCGAGGCACGACGCGTCTCAGCTTCTTTTTTATCCGCTTTTTTTTTCTGTTCTCCGCGTTTTCTGCCGTCTCAGCTGCTTCTCAGGACCTGAGCCGTGTCTTCACTCCTCCGTGGTGCATTGCCGTATCACGATCGGGTGTCACCATTTGAGGAAGCAAAGGGAGTTGACCCATCCTAATTGATCAGCATCGAACTCCGATTTATTGATCTAGCTTACACTCTTTTATAGTGGTGTTAATTAAGCTTATACATATTACAAAACCCGAGCTCATCATTGGTTGCAGATTACACACCAACCCCTCTTTGTTGCCGATACCTGTGGTTTTCTTGTTGAGACTAATACTTGCTTTTCTCATCCTGTTATTGACTTGTTATTAACTGTTCTCAAGGCCTCCATGTGTCCCTGCCACCACAGTGGTGACAGCTGTGTCTCCTCAGTGTGACTGTGTCGGTGTCACTCCAGGTGTTCAATCCTCTGAGGTTGTCTGGAGAACAGCAAGGGACAGTCCTTCCTGCCGTCCTTCATCCCCTTCTCTGCTGGCCCCAGGTATGTGCTGGAGTGGGGACAGGAGTGTCCCCAAGTGCCACCCCTGTCCCTGGCTGGGTTCACAGTGGGATGACAGTGACAGTGGGGACGTGGTGGCAGGAACTGCATCAGGCAGAGCTTTGCCATGGCTGAGATGAAGGTGGTAGTGGCATTGACACCGTCCCAGCTGGTGCTGCGGAGGGACAACGTGAGGTCACCCCTGTGCCGCCAGCCCGAGCTGATCCTGCGTGCCAAGGATGGGCTCTGGCTGCTGCTGGAGCCACTGGTGGGAGTGGCCTGAGTGACACAGGTCACCAGGACATGGGGACATCCCACAAGGCGGGTGTCACAGCCAGGGGAAGAGCAGGGAATAAATGGTAGCATGAAAGGGACAGTATCATGGTGGTGGTGGGGATGTGATGTCCTTGGCCATGGGACACCTCATGGCATGGACATGACAACCCATGGACTTGTCCCCTAGGCCACTTGTGTTGCCATCCATGGCCATGTCCCCCATGTCCTCATCCATGGCCATAGAGCCCCATGTCACCATCTCTATCTGTGACACCCCCCCATGCCCAATATCGCCATCCACAGCCATGTTCACACCCATGTCCTTGTCCCCATCCCTAACATGTCCCCACCCATGTCCCACAATGTCACCATCCGTGTGATATTTAAATGTCTTTATATTTACCCCAATGTTGGGTGAAGGGCAAAGAAAAATGAGAGAAAATAAAGGCCAAAATAAAAGCATTTACGTGTCCATGCTGGCTGAGGATCCATATGCTTGGGTGGGTAGAAATGACCTGTTTAAAGAGGGATTTCCACTCCATTGTCTCCAAAATCCTGGTTTTTTGCCCCAGTCCATCACCATTTGGCTGTGGAAGATGCTGGTGGGCCAGAGAGAATTAGAATCATGGAATGATTCAGGTTGGAAAAGACCTCCAACACCATTTGGAATTCCTGGATGCCACCCAAAGCAATGATTGGATGCCAAAGGTCAGACTTTTGGTGTCAAAAGTAAAAAAAATGTGCTGTTCCCTATGAAATTCTGATGTCAGTTTGCATCCCAATGGATTTTTCTATGGCTGTGTCCAAGTGCCCAAGGGAAGCCAGGAAGATGTGGAGACCACCAGCCAGGTGTCTTCCCAACATGGATCACCAGGACCATGGATGACCAAGTCTCTGCCTAGCGAGGGTCACTGTGGACTATCCACAGTGGAGGTCCCCAACGGGGGATGGAGTTGAAGCAGCGCTCAAAGCTCTTCCTGTCACTGTAGGACACAAAACAACACGAGCACACACATTGCTGCTCTCAAGAGGGAGAAAAGGTGAGTTTATTTTCTGACTCCAACATTTATAATTTTCTGAAAGTGACAGTGGATTGGAGGGTGAAAGTGCCACCTCTCCAATGACACTGGACAAACCAACAGTCCATCAAATTTTTCTTCTTCTAAAAAAGAATGCAAAACAATAAGTTATTTACAGAAACTGTGTGAGAAAATTTGCTACAAGAATGTAAACATCAGAAGGCTTAGAAAATCTTAAAAAATCAAGGCGACACTCTTCCTGCACACAGGGCACTTGTAGGGCATCCCTTACTGCTGCCTCCCTTGGTGTTGGGTCACAGCAGAGTTCTGGGAGAAGCTCTTCCCACACTTAGGACACTGTCAGGGCCTCTCCCCAGTGTGGATCCTCTGGTGCATAATCAGGCTGGAGTTCTGGCCGAAGCTCTTCCCACATTCTCCACACTTGTAAGGCCTCTCCCTGGAGTGGATCCTCTAGTGCAGAATCAGCCCACTGCTCCTCCTGAAGCTTTTCCCACATTCCCTGCACTTATAGGGCCTCTCCCCAGTGTGGATCCTCTGGTGGACATTCAGATGGCAGCTCTGCCTAAAGCTTTTCCCACATTCCCTGCACTTGTAGGGCCTCTCCCCAGTGTGGATCCTCTGGTGCAGAATCAGGCTGGAGTTCTCGATGAAGCTCTTCCCACACACTGAGCACATGTAGGGGCATTCCCCAGTTTGCACTGTCTGGTGGATGATCAGGCGAGAGCTGTCACGGAAGCCCTTCCCACATTCTCCACACACAAAGGGTCGTATCCCAGTGTGGATCATCTGGTGGAGTTTTGTCAGTTTCTGGGCTGTTTAGGTGACCTGGAAAGGCCCGGGGTGGCCTTGGACAGCCCGCGATTCAAAGGACGAGAAGAGACTTCAGATCTTTTCTCGGTCTCGGTGTTTATTAATTGTTTATCTAAAAGATTTTCTTTCAGCCCAACAGAGGTCTGCTCAGCAGCCAGCCATGAGCACACTGCGAGCCCCCGGGGCGGTCACCTATCTTTATACTCGAAGTTACGTATACAATATTTATCATTTTCCCCCAATACCTTTTACCCTTATTAACCAGTGCACTTTTAGTAATAACTAATCCCAAAGTGCCAACATCACCACAGAAGATGGAGGCCAAGAAGAAGAAGAAGAAGAACAGGACACGCCCCAATTCCTCCATCTTACTTCTTTAGACCACCCTGTACAGAAATCCTAAACCCTGTGTTTCACTCTAACTAACTTATCCCTTCACCATTTACCCCAGTGAAATCCTCCTATCCTCATACAGGTGTTGTCTCCTGTGTAGGATCAAAGTCCAGCCACCAGACACTTCTGGCAACATTCCAGAACTCCCGAGCCCCCCAAGGATGGTCTTGGTCACTCTGCACCTCAGTCCTGAGGCACTGAGATCCCACATCTTAGCTCACTGTTTCCAGAGGTGTTGTTTGCTATATGCGACACTGAACTCGAAGGAGCACCCTGCCCTTTTTCCTGAACAATGGTGCTGGAATTTCTCCCCACCTCCTGGCCTGGCTGGTTTGAGCTTTAGCGTGGTCCCTCCTCCAAGAGAAGACCCCTCTAGCCTGTTCTCAACCATCGTGATAGACAAGTAGAGATGTAGGCCTCTTCATCAAGGACCCGAGACATGAAACCCCTGTGTGAGAAGGCCCCCTCTCACCTTCTTCCAGGGACTGCGACTGAAACCCTCCCAACTTGGGGGAGGTGTGCAGAGGGCAGGGAGGAAAGCTGCCCAGAGCAAGTACAGGTGCAGGCACTGGGCCATGAAAACAATGTTTCTCGCTTACTGCCTGGCTCGATTTTGTGTACCCCTGAACAGACACTATTCTTTCCCCCTTGTTGCCTTCTCAAGGTGTGGCGACCAGGTTCTTAGTCCAGCACGGTGGCCGTAACCCCAGGGTCACTCGGTCCATATGCTCCTGACACCAACGTGGTGGACAGCAAATGGCGTTTATTGAGGGGTCACAAGGGTTTTATAGCTTGGGCAGTCAGTGTCATTTCCTTCTGCTCACGTCCTTCTGCTCACGTCCAGGTACGGAGCAAAGGTCTGACTGCAGGGTGGGGGGGATGTCCTGACTGACCGTACAGCCCGACTTCTTCCGCACACATATCCCTAACTCTCCACGTTTCCCTCCTCCCTCACAATTGGTAATAATCGTATAAAATTATAAAATGTAGAGGTTACAAAATTTCATGGGTTAGTAAAATTAGTATAAAATTTTAAGTGCGTTAGTAACTGGTATGCCTTAAAGTAATTGTCGGCGCTCGACAAACATAATGTTAAGCGTTTCTAAACGCTTTTTAACGAATAGCACCAGTTTGTTTAATATGCAAGGCCCAAAGATTAGGGTTAGTAAGATTATAGCAAGTGGGCCTATTAGGGTAGAAATCAGGGTGGTGAGCCATGGGCACTGGTTGAACCACGACTCGAACCAGCTCTGTTGAGCTTCTCTGTCCATTTTTCTTAGGTTTAGTCGGTTTCTCAGTTCAGTCATGGAGTCTCTCACGACTCCGGTGTGGTCCACATAAAAGCAGCATTCCTCTTTCAAGGTGGCACACAGGCCTCCTTGCTGCATGAACAAAAGGTCCAGTCCTCGCCTGTTTTGGAGGACAACCTCTGAGAGCGAGGAAAGGGATTTTTCTAGGGAAGAAATGGATTTCTCAATCCTCTGCAAGTCCTTGTCGACAGTCATCTGCAGTTGTGCCAGTCCTTGATGTTTTGTTGCAAGGGCCAAGATGCCTGTGGCAGCGCTGGTAGCTCCTAAACCGAGGAGCATTGCGATGGCGATGCCTGTTATCACTTCTCGTTTGTGGAGCTGGTCAGGTTCCTCGAACAAGTGGTACACCTCTTCTTCCTGGTGATACAGGACTCTGGGGACAATTAAAACTTGGACACAAAAGTCAGTAGAATGATCGAATTTGTCAAGGAGTACACATGAGCTTACCCCGGATCGTTGACAGACCCACATTCCTGATGCAGCTGGGATCACCCACTAGAACTTCCCTCCCTTAAGTTTGACGAATTCCCGGCAGACGTTGCCCATCTGCTTTGCCAAGGTTGCACTGCCAAAGCATTTGCCTTGGCCCGTAACCTGACTTAGGGTAATGCCTCGCCGGGGAGTGTCCCATCTGCATTGGCGTGGATTGTCTGACTTTGAGAAGATGAATGGGAGATTTAAGGCAACACCTTCGGAAAAAGGCGGTTGTGCATCATAGCATAACCAGCATGACTCTGTGAGGTTCGGGTTGGATTGGTTTAACGATAAGAAGGTAGCATTTAACACGCTTAAGAATGGATTGGAGAGGGTTGGTTTGGCTAAGAGATCGGATGGGGAGGAGGTTAGTTTTAGCATCTGTGTTTTGTGGCTAGAACTGCTGTTAGCTGTGATCCCCTTCCTGGGTCTACTCATTGCTAGAATCGGATTGGGTCCGACTGATTGGGATATTGGAGGTGGGAATCTGATAATTTGCATGTTCGCCCAGATGCAGCGAGAGAGATAAATAAACGCTGTCCACACTTTGCCCGTGGCCCAGCCATCATTGGTTGCAGGATTGTCATTATATAGCCTGTGCAGGTGTGCTGTTTCCTGCCTTGGGGCAAAATCACGTACCCACCCATATCAAATTTTGGTTCGAGACAGCTGTGGGGAGTATACCTAATTTGCAGGAACTTATCAGGCTGTTGTGGTTTCCATCTATTGCTTGTCACAATAGTTTCACACCCCCAATATCCACAATATCCATACCCTGGGTAATTACAGTAATTTTTTCCTGGGTTGGAAGCAGGGCACCAGTAGGTCTGAAATAATGTCATCTCCTCAAATTTGGGGTGCCCTGTATGCGACGGAAAAATGTCTTTTAGCCTGAACTCGAAAGATGGGGTGTCGGCTGTAACAATTTTTTTGATGACCCCCTCACCTGAGAGATGGCGTAGAACCCACCTGAATGGCTGGTGAGGGGGATGTTTTGTGTCTGCCTGTCCTCCACCTGCTAACCCTAGAAACAAGATCACACAGAGATACTGTTGCTGCTTTGATTTTGATGGTGCGAGCTTCTCAGGTGATGTCGGGTTGCTCGGTGGTCTCTCTCTCTTTCCTGGTAGTGGGGTGTATGGGTTGCAGGGGCGTCCTGACTGGGGGCAGTTTACTGCCACGTGGCCTGCCTGGCCACACTTAAAGCATGCCATCACACTGGTTATTGCAGTGTGAACTGCTGCTTGGATGGGAGCTAGGTGTTCTTCCTTTGCAACATGTCTGATCATGGCAGCAACATTGGACCCAGGTGGCAGTGATCTTAAAATGTCCTTGGTGGCTCAGTTGCATTGCTGGCGTAGGCAGTCTGCTAGCACAGGACCCTTCACCTCTGAGGGTAATGCAGAGAGATCTAATGCTGCCTGAAGGCGGTCCACAAAGTGAGTGAAGCTCTCACTCTCACTCTGCTTTATAGTTGACCGTGGGGATGGTTTGGCTATTACTTTGGAAGCAACACGGATGGCTTCTCGGGCAGCATGGGTTGTTGTCATAACCTCATGGGCCCGCAGGCCCTCAGCCTGCACCTGGGGGGTGATCATAGTGGGGTCTGTGCCCATTAGCCTCTGTATGCTGGAGCCGTGCAGTGGATGGTCTGCCCCTGTTACTAAGGCTAGCTGCTTTACACAATTGTCCTCCCATTCCTGTTTAAAAACGATCATCCCCGCCCCATCGAAAATCAGCCTGCAAGTCTGCAAGTCTTGATATCAAAGGGAAGCATATCATCGCCTCCAAAAACGCTGTCAATGAGTGTGGAAACCATGACAGAATTAATCCCCCTGTCCGCAACCGCTTTAACAATTGCCTGCGCGTCCTTCGGGTTTACCGGGGAGTAGGTTCTTTGATTTCCGCCTGCCCCCCCACACGGACCGGGAACACCAGTGTGGCAGACGGAGCCCACTACGCACAAGCCATTTTTATTTTCCACCAGTCTGTAAGCGGGGTTCGATCTTTCTCTGATATCCGCTTAACCCACGCAGGAGCGCTGCAGCTAGTGATCTTGTATGCCGCTGTTCCCTTTTTGTTAAAGCTCAAGTCAGTGTCGGAATCGTCCTCTGACCACCTTTCGAGCCCGTCCCAGCTCAAGTCAGAGTCCGAGCCGGAAGCCGACTGCCTGGAAATTTCCGGGCTGCTCAGCCGTTTTCTCGGGCTCCGACCCCGCCCCTTCCTGCGGAGGTCGGGCCGTTCCTTCCCCCTGGGCTCCCCCTGCCTCCTTCTGAGGGAGGTTCTTGCCCTATAGGGACCTAATTTTAAATGAGCGCTTTGAATGGTCTTACGCTCCTTCTCGGGGGCTGCCCCTCCTCCACGCTTGCCCACGCTTGTGTTGTTCACCGAGCCTTCTGCATTTTCACCCCCCGTGTCATCATTCCAGCCCTGGTCACGCGCTCCAGCACCATTTTCAAACGCATATGGCAGGGGTGCCTTTTTATCAACCGCGTCGGGGTCCGATATTATAGCAGCATTCCGTGCCTCCTCTGCTAGCCCCTGCCAAAACGTCTGCGTGCGCTCCCCCCCCCCTCTGATGGTGAGTCTGGTCGCTGAGGGGGTTCCGGCGTTCGCGCCTCCGTGCACCTGAATGGGTCAAAGTCCTCCGCGGTTTGCGTCGCTGCTCCTACTCCCAACTGCGGCATGGCTAATAAACAAGTTCGCGCGGCTTTCCAGGATTCTTGCTCTTGCCGAGCTTTTTGCAGAGCCTGGATAACTCTGCCCCACGATTTGAGGGTTTTCCCTGAGCCTGAGGACATGGTTTCCTCGGCCAGAGCCTTCGTGCAATTATCCCATATCTCCGGATGGAGAATATCTACTGGGCTTTCTATAGACCCTAGCTTTATCAGTCTTGGCACTGCGAGAATAAAATCCTTAAGCTTACACTCGATACCCCACTGAGCGTGGATCTGACTTACGACCTTCGCAATAGCGTCCATGCTCCTCACTGGTCCCGGGGCATCCCCCCCCCTGCACTAGGCCAGCTGTGCAGCAGCCAGTTCCTCGTCCAGGCGATCCCCGAACCCCGGGCGGTGATCGTGTCCCGGGTTTTCGGCACCAGATATTGCCTTCTCAAGGCGTGGCGAGCAGGTTCTTAGTCCAGCACGGTGGCCGTAACCCCAGGGTCACTCGGTCCATATGCTCCTGACACCAACGTGGTGGACAGCAAATGGCATTTATTGAGGGGTCACAAGGGTTTTTATAGCTTGGGCAGTCAGTGTCATTTCCTTCTGCTCGCGTCCGGCTGGGTGCGGCCAGGTACGGAGCAAAGGTCTGACTGCAGGGTGGGGGGGATGTCTCGACTGACCGTACAGCTCGATTTCTTCCGCACGCATATCCCTAACTCTCCACAGCCCCTGAAGAGCTTTGTTTCGGTTGTGAAATTCATTCCCCCTTCCCCCAGTGAAAAATAGTATAATTTGGGGTCCAGATGAATTGTGCCTCCAAGATCTCCCCGGACATGGCCTGGCAGACTCCATCGGCTGGATCCCGAAGGATAACTCAGCATCACGTTTGGTAGCTATAACCCACCCCTCCTCTTCCTCCCTCTTTTCCTTATTTTCTCCTTTGTTCCCCCGGTTCCCCTCACCAATGCATTTCTGTTGTGGTTATTTCAAGAAAATTGCACTTGTTGATTGTTACTGCAAATTCCCTGTGCCCACGTTTTTTTGTGGTTGTGTTGGTTTTTTTGCACCCTGAGATCACCCCTACGAACCATCACATCATCCATTCACTAGGACGGATCATGACAAATGGTCTCCATGATTCTACGGGGCCTTGCAATGTCACAATGATCTCCATGGATCCACGGTGCCCCTCAGGATCACAACGGCTCTTTGGCTCCATAAGGCCCTGAAATGCAGCAATGGCCTCTTGGTTCCACAAAGCCCCGCTGCTTCACACTGGCCCCTTGGGACCATGCAGCCCAACAGAGCCGCAATGATGTCCTTGTTTCCACGAGGCCCCACAGTGCCACAATGGTCCCTTTGATCCATGGTACTCTGCAGTGTCACAATTGCCCCTGCATGTCACAAGGCTCAAAAAAGTCACAATGGTCTCCATAGTTCCTCAAGACCCCACAGTGTCACAATGGCCCCATGGATTCCATGGTACTCACAGTGTCACAATGATCTCCTTGGTTCCACAAGTTCCTACAGTGTAACAGGCTCCACAAGGGCCTGCAGTGTCACCATGGCCCATTGGCTCCACAACGCCCCGCAGTGTCACAATGGTCTCCATAGGAAGGAAACAAGTGAGCCCCAATGTGCAGGGGCAGATGAGAGGCAGTGACCAGAGGCCAAGGCTAGCCAGACTTGACTGTATTAGCAGATTTTATCTGGGAGCAACCCGTGGATATAGGGAATTTTAGAGGTGGAATCCTAATTTCAGCCATGGGAGGCTAGACAAGAAAGACAGTTCTTTTCCATAGGAATAAAAGCACAGAGCCCCAGTGCCTCATGGTCAGATGGGAAGTGGTCCTTGGCATGTCTAATTCAGTGGGACCTGTCAAACAGCCCCCAGGAGGCCAAACCAGGCAGACCTGTTCCATGTTCCCCTGATTTCATGGAGTCCCATACTGCCACAATGGTCCCCTTGATTCCATGAGGTCTTGCAATGTCACAATGGTTTCTTGGTTTCATGAGGTCCACATGGCTCCATGCGGTCCTGCTGTGTCACATTGGCTCCTTGTTCCTATGGGCCCCACAGTTTGATCATTGACCCTTGCTTCTATAGGGTCTCTGAGTTGCACAATGGCCTCCTTGATTCCATGAGGTTCCATAGTCTCACCGTGGTGTCCTTGGACCCACATTGTCACAACTGACCCATGGTTCCATGAGGTTCCGTAGTGTCACCATGGTCGCTGTCAGAGGCTGGATGATGGATTGATGTCCCGAGACACCTTGGGATGCTCGGAATGCCCGTGTGGGGCCAGGGCCGGGTCAGGCCTTGGTTTGTGGTGGGACAGAGCCCCGCTCCCAGCCCTGGCCTGGCAGAGCTGTCAATCACACAGCAGGGGGTGATGTTAACCCAGCTCTGCTTAGCCCAGCTGTTAATCAATCAATCACACACTAGCAGCTGGTGCTACCCTGGCTCTGATTGGACAAGCAATTGGCCGTCCCACCCACAGGCGGGCTCATGAAGGCCCAGGGGGTTAAAAGCCGGAGCAGGAGGCCAGACCATGGTCTGGGTCCTGCCTTCTCCTGGGGTTGCTTTGTTAGCAATGCTGGAACCTGAGCAGTTGGTACCTATGCGTGTGTCTTTCTATGGATCTTATGTCTTTCTGTTGTTCGCTATTTCTTCTCCTTCTAATCCTACTTAACTGGAACATTTTTGGGTAACTTAACATCTTAAGGGATAAAGGTTTTTCAACTAAATTTTTAGATTAAGTTATTGAATTTAATGCTATGATAAGGGTTTCATATTGAAGTGGATATTGTACTAAACCTTTTACAAAAGTTCCTTGATTGTCTATATTTTGCCAGTAATATTTTGTGTCATTTTGACCTCTTAGCTCCATTGATCAGAGCATGGTGCTGGTATTAGTGGGCTGTGGGTTCAACCCTGTGTGGGCCATTCACTTATGAGCTGGACTTGATGATCCTTCTGGGTCCCTTCCTATCAAGAATATTCTTTGCATCTGTCCATGTTGATAATATCTGGTTGGTGTTTCTCCTGTGCACCAAATTCGAGTCAAGGAACCTTTGGTTACCCCCAGCATTTCAGTGTTCTGGGGTGTTGCAGCCCTGCAGGCTCACAATGGCCTCTTGTTTCCATGAGGCCCCACAGTGTCACACTGGCCCCTTGGTTCCATGGGCCCCAACAGTGCCACCATGATCCCCTTGGTTCCACAACTTCCCACAGTGTCCCACTGGCCCCTCGGTTCCCTGAGGATCTGGAGTGTCACACAGGTTTATGCCATTTGTCCTTGCTGCCCTTCACATCCCCCTGGCCCACAAACAGCCCTGAGCCAGACGTGAGGGACAGGCCCTGCTGTTCCAGGCTGGGCTCAGGGCTTGGCCTTTCTGCTTCCCCCAACCAGCCCAGGCCTTGCCCAGCACTGCAGTTCCCTGCTCAGAGCCTTGGGCTCCCTGCAATCCTGGCCTCTCAGCAGTCCCTGGGCAGCCTTTGGCACTCCCTGCCCTCACTGGGGCCCAGCCATGCTCCAAGACACTTGGAGTTTTGCTGCTGACTCCTTGAGCAGCTTCTTCATCCTTCTCTTCGTGCCTGAGGCTCCTGGACCCAGCTCCAAACCCACCATGGGGATCATGAAAATACAGAATGCCCTCGGGGGCTCTTTGTCTCTCTTGCATTGTCTTTGAGTCTCCAGGGCTTGTGCAGTGATTAGAGTCAGTTTTGAGTTCTGTTCGGGAGGAAAATTTCAAAGTGCACCTCATGATTTTTAGTTTTTTAATCACGAGTATTTTTTTTTTATTTTTCAGTTCAGAGAAAAGGTAACTGAAGCTTTCCCCAAGTGATCTTGATGCTGAATGTCTCCTTAGGAGGTCTGGGTGCAGAGAAGAATGACACCCTTGCAAGCTGACTCTGTTTGGACAACCTGCTCCTCACCCCCAGCCTCACCATGTCTGACATCGTCCACCTGGGATTAACATCCCAAAATATAAAAAAAAAAGTAATTTATTCTTTATTTTTAATATTTTCCAATTAAATGTATTAATTGTATTTATTTCTTATTTGTAATAATAGTTGTTTCATTTTTGTTACCTAATTTTATATTTATATCAAAAATCTATCCGTGTTTAGCAACCAGTAAAATTAATGGTAACTGGTTCTAAGTATCACAATTCCCTTCATTCACTAATTCACCTCTATTTGTTATTAATTTTTCCTCTATGCTAATTCGCCCTATGTTTAGTCCTTTTGTAATGTTTTTAATCCTGTTTTTCTCACACATGGTTCAAGGGGGCACTTGGGCTTACACGGAGATCATTTTGGGGCACATTTGGGGCAGTTTTCGGTCTAGGGGGGGAATTCAGAGAAAACTTGAGCGTCGGGAGAACACTTGGGGGAGCCGGGTGGGAAATGAGGGGTGGGGGGAAGCACTCAGGGATTCTGAGGGACAATTCGGGGTCCAGGGGACCCCTTGGGGATGCAGGGGGGCCCTTGGAGATCAGGGAGGGGAATGTGGGGCCCTTCGGGGTCCGGGCGGGCCCTTGGGGGGCTCTAACGGGGCTCTCTGGGCGCGGGGATGAAGGCGGAGCGCTAATGGCGCCCTGCAGAGCGCGGGGGTGACGGGAAACGAAGTCTCGGCTGCATTCAAACGCCACGAGCGCCGCGGAGCATGATGGGAGATGTAGTCCCAGAAGTAGCTCCACTGCAGCACTTGGGGGTCCGGGCAGCCAATTGTGGGTGCGGGCGGCCACTTCGGGTCCTCAGGGGGATCCTACGGGGAACGTATGGTGCCGGGAAGCCCTTGGGGGACATCTGGAGAGTCGGCCCCTTTGGGGCACGGAACATGACGGGACTTGTACGGCCGGAACAGGTTATGTCGGGCCTCTGGGGTCGCGGGGCATATTGAAAATGGTGGTCCGGCTACAAAGACGCTCTACGGTGCGCAGAGCATCACGGGAGATGAAGTCTCGGCTGCAATGGCACTCAGTGGGTGCCGCGGTGCATGATGGGAGCTGTAGTCCCGAAAGGACCCATTGCTCGCTGTCATCCTCCCCAGCCCATTCCATCATTCCAGAGGCTAGTCCATCACAGGGGATGTCCTAAATCCACTCGGTGCCTGCTTCTTCCCCAGGTGTCTGTAAGGTTGCTTTGGCAATGAGTACCACACTCTGATTAAATTCTTTCATGGGGCACCTGTGCCCATAGCACCCATTTCCAAGCTCAGGACAGTGTCCCAGGCAGTGACATGGGACACAGGGTCTGTCTGCAGTCATCCAGGGGTTGTTCTCGCCACCACAGGCACACAGCACTTGCCGTGGTGGGTTTGGGGGATAGTCAGTCTGCCAGGACTCCCCACACTTATATTCCAGCCCTCAGGAGCAAAATCCTCCCCAAAAAGGTTTTTTTATTTGGGAGGTCAAAAACTCTTTATTTGATATTTCGGAGCCCAAATCCTCCCTAAATGAGGGTTTCTTAGCTCCCTAAACTGGTATTTCAGACACCAAAATATCCTTAAATTGATGTTTCTCAGCCCAAAATCTCTCCAAATTGCTGCTTCTGAGCTAAAAATAGCCCTAAATTGCTTTCGTTGAGACTCGGAGCTCCCTAAATATTTTTTTTTTCCCCGAGCCAAAAACCTCCCAAAATCAGTGTTCTGGAGCCCCAAGGCCCCCCAGAATTGCTCATTCTCGGCCCCAAAGCTCCTGAGCTCACCATTCTGGCCCCGAAGCTGCTGACACAGGGGTTTCTAAGCCATGAAGTTCCCAGATCAGTGTTCCAGAGCCCTGACGCCCCTCACTCACGCCCTGTGCCTGGTGTGCCATCAGCCCGTGGGGTTCATCCCAGCCAGGGAGGCTCCGGGAGCGATGGGCGGGGAGCGCTGGCTGTGCCCATTTCCCACCCCCAGCCAAGGAACCGCTCCCTGACCGGAGCGGGGAAACCTCATTTAGGGGAAATCGGTGTAAAACTGGGAAAGGAGCTGCGGGCAGAGAGGGAGGAGCCCGTGGGGGCGGGAACGGGTCGGGCACAGTGAGCTAGTGAGCTGTATCTATCCCAGTTTTTAAGCAGTGCTTGCGCCCCAGCGCAGAGCGGCTTCTCCCCTGACCTGTCCCAGGCAAGCGCCTGCCCCTTGCTCCCGGGTTTCCTCAGGGCTTGCTCCTTCTGCTCCCGAAACTGATGTTTCTCAGCCCAAAAGTTCTATAAATCGCTATTTTGGAGCTCCAAAGCTCCCTAAATAGGGACTACAGAGCCCAAAATGGGCTTAAATTGGTTTTTTTGGAGCCCAAAAGCTCTCTAAATTGTTGTTTTTGCTCTGAAAACATCCCCAAATCACTCTCCCTGATTCCCAAAGCTCCCAACATGATTTTTTCTCAGCCTTGAACTCCCCAAATCAGGGTTTCATAGGCATGTGTGTCCCTAAATTGGTGTTTAAGAGCCCCAGTGCTCCCTAAATCAGCATTTCTGAACCCAAATGCTGTTTCAGGTCCCAAAAACGTTGCCAGGTGGGTGAGCCCCAATGCTCCTGAGACTCCTGTATTCTCAGCTGTGAACGTCCCTAAATACCAATTTTTGAGGCCAAAAGTGCCCTGAAATGGTATTACTGAGCCCCAAGTGTCTGGAGACTGAATTTCTGAGCTCTGAAGTTCATTAAATTGGTGTTCCTGAGCCCTGAAGCTCCCCAAGTTGCTTTTCCTGACCCGCAGAGCTTCCTGAGTTCCCTTCATCCTGAGCTCCAGGTGAAAAGGCAGCGCTTGGGAGAGGGAGCACACGGGCCAGCAGCCAAACAAGGCAGCAGCACCCGGGGCTGTGTGAGCAGGAGCCCCGCCAGGGGAAGGGCTGATCCCTGCCCAGCACATTGACACCACACCTGCCCAGCCACAGGGGGCTGTGGCACTCAGGAACCACTGCCCTGGAGGTCCCTGGGGTGGCAATCCTCCTCCAGCTGTCCTTCAGTCCCGGTGGAATTTCCTAAAGAATATCAGTGTCTGCAACAACAGAAGCGTGACCCTGCCCAAACAGAACTGTCTGCAGCAGAGCAATCAGCAATCTGCAGCCGCCCCTCTGGGCAAGGCCAGTGCAATCACTGTTGGCCATGCACAGCAGTGACACCCCCTCCTCACAAGGCCTTTCGGGCAGTGACCGTCCCTGGGCTGGGCACTGCTGAGGGCCCTCAAGTGCTGAGTCCAGTTCTGCCAGAGGGGATTGAGTGGGAAAAGCTCCCTGGACCATCCTGGGGCCTTCACTGTTGATTAGGCCCAACCTGGATGCCATGAATACATTATGGCCTAATGTTTGTTTCTTTGATCTTGGGTGATCAGGAAAAATTTTTAGTCTGAATATGTAATAAATAATTATTTCATGGAGTGAGTAGAACTTAAAAATATAAAATATAAATATTAAACAATAGCTCACCTTAGCACCCCAGACAAAGCATAATGAGATTTCACCAACACTCATACAATGCACCTGGATTTAACTCACATGCTGCTATTAATGTTGTATTAGACTCAATGCATAACTCAAAATGTCTAATTTATTTGGTCTCTGTTGGCGGACCAGACTCTGTTGGTCTCTGGGCAAGAGACATCACTGACAATGCAGAAGAGAGAGTTTTTTGTGAGCTTTTTTATTGTTTTCTTTTGGCTTGGTTTTTTTTTTTTTTTTTGTTGTTGTTGTTGTTGTTGGTGGTGTTGTTTGTTTACCTTTCTCCTCTCTCCCTGCAGCACCTCATTTTCTTTTCCTTTATCCTCTCCTCTTCTGTCTTTCCTCCTTCATTTTCTTTTTCCACCTCAAAGCTTCCACTTTGGCTCAGGATTGCAGCTCCTGCCCTGCCGAAAATAATTCTCCTGTCTAAAGCAGTTGTCAGGGCTCCTTCCAAATATGAGAGACACAGAGGACAATGTGTCTCTGTCTGTGAGAAGTGGGGTGACCCATGCCTGGAAGCACAACCATCTTTCCATGAGCGGTGATCTGAGCTAATGTCTGTGCTCATCAGTGATCAATGGCAGAGGTACATCCAGGACAGCTCCACGTGCACATCATCTACTCATTGTTACTGTTTGAGAAGCCATCACGCTATTGCTCTGCTTTCAGGAGAAAACTCCTCAAACTCTGAGCATTTTTTGCCATTTATATGCTTTCCCTCCTTTCAGACCAGAGCAAAACAGCAAAATGTAGTGGGAGGAGATGGAGCAGGGTTCATTCCTGGGAAATCACCCCTGGCATTTCCTGTCTGATACCTTCAGTTAGACCCGTGGGACAGCCATGGGCCCTGGGGCTGTGACTTCTCGTGGTTCCCTGCTGGCATTTCTCTATTTCTAATCCTCCCCTCTTTTCCTCACCTGGGTCTATCCTCTCCTTGAGCACCAGGAAAGCTTTCTTACATGCAGCAGCTTTTGGCAAGGGGTCCCTTAATTCAGTCCAGGTCCTCCTTCTCTGGAGCGTGGCCAAAGAAAACAGAAAGTCCCAAGGAGCAGACAGCCCAGGGAAATGGAGTGCAAGAAAGAGGGAGAGCAGAGCACAGCAGTGAGTTGTGCCCTGAGCAGACCTTTCCTCACTCCTGAGCAGTCCCTGTTTCTGCCTTCACCTCGTCCCTGCTGCTCTGATGGATGTGCTCAGAAGGGACAGGCGGCTTTGTTGGAGGGGTCAGCAGGGCCCTGCTTTCTGCAGCCAGCTGTGCAGAAGAGGATATTTAGGAAACTTCCCAGTCTGACCCTTCCCAAGGCTCTCTGGCCATCACACTCCAGCCACCAGAGGTGTTCTGTGTTGGGAAGAGCCCCTTCACAGCAGTGGCTGCAGTGCCCCAATGGGCCCTGCTGGACTCCCCACACCCAGCCCCTGTGTCCTCCCTGGTTCCAGCCCAGGTTTCCCAGAGCAGTCTCAGCTGTCTGATTCCATAAAGCCATTTATTCCCAGTGCAGTGACACAGGAACAGCCTGAGCTGTTCCCCCAGCAAGGGAGCCCCTCAGTTTTATCCCCTCAGTCTGGATGCCCAAGGCTCGAGTCTGGCTCTTCCTCCCGGGCCCTCAGCTCCTGCTGGGTCTCTCGGTGTCCCTTCCCCAGCGGTGCCACCACTCTTGGTGCCCTTTGTTGGGCTCTGTTGGCCATTCATGAGCTCCTGTCTCGGGCTCCCACCTGGAGCTCAGCTTGCATCAGGCACTGCAGCTGCCCCAGCCACCTGCACCAGGTGTGTTCACAGCCAGGAGAGGGGAGAGTGGGAGTGAGGTGATTTCAGTTTTGTCTTTGTTACCCAGCTTGCTGCTCTATTGGGAATTGCTGAAAAAGCAAAGCAATCGTCCCCAAGTGGAGTCTGGTTTGCCCATGGTGGCAGCTGGAGAGGGATGTCCCAAGCTTTATGTGAGCTCTTCAGTTGTATTTTTTCCTCCTGTCCAGTTGAGGAGGGGGAGTGAGAGAAGTTTGATGGGCATTTGGCAGCCAGCCTGTAAATATTCTCAGTTCAGTCAAAGAATGAACAGAGACAATTTCTCACAAACTGAACCTAACAATCCTAGAAAAAAAAATCAAACAATTATTATCTCTCTTTCTATAACCATTGTTTATAAAAATGGTTTGCTAGAGTGTACTAATCATTATGCATCACTAGTGTGAGAGGTTTTCACCTTAAGACCAATCAGGTCTTAGGTCCACTACTGTTCCTATATGAACTGTATATTTCTTAATACTATACACGAATAATAAAGTGTCTTTCATGCGTTCTGCATCATGGAATGATTGGTAATTACTCTCTGGTCGGGACACTTCCTGCGTCGACTCCAGCCAAGGTCACTTGTCCTTTCACCATAGATTTCTTCATAGCTGGTCAGGATAACCTCCAGGATTTGAGTCTGAAGGAATGGAAAATGGTCCCTTGCCTCTGAGGAAAATATGACTGGGGTTGAACACCAGGTTCTGCACTCTGCAAAAGCAGAAGGTCTTAATTTTTACCAAGGAAGATGAAGTGTGTGTCTGTGAGAATTCTCAGAGCTCCAGGGCAGACAAGATGGGTTAGGGACCAGCTGGGAGTGCAACAGAACATCTTATCAACTGCCTTGTCTTCTCTAGTGCTGAGATGTTGCTCACCACAGAGATTTTGCCCCTCTTTTCCCTTGCATTGCAGAGTGAACCTAGAGAAAATGATACGGGAGACCAGAAGCAAGGACTGAATATCTTGGAAAGAGCTGTATTGTGTTTGGACAGTGATGGAAAGGAAAATCAGTAAATTAAAAAACCCTGAGTAAATCAGAGGTTTGAGTAGTATATTTTGAGGGATATATGTGTCACAAAAAAGCTCTTAAATGCATTTTTTAAAACCTAAGGGGAAATATCATCGTTAAGCTTCCTGTTTTTCATTTTTCTTTTTGTTTTCAGGTGAACCTAATGGCCACAAAAAAAGGCAGTTCTTGGCAGCATGACCAAGGAGGCCAATTTGAGTTCATAAGTAAGTGTGGACTCATGGCTCCCATTGCTCTTGCCTGTGCCCATCCTTGGGAACCTTGGATGGGATGTGTTATCCCTGGGAGAAGTGAGGCCAATGGAGATCTCTCCCATGAACACATTGCCTGCAGAACCCCTTCCAGAGCCCAGCTGAAGGCCTGGCCTTTGGGCTGGGATCAGTTTGGTCAGAGGGGTGACCTCCTTTGACCAGGGACACATCCTACTCTAGCGGGGGATGTTGCTGAGCAGGGCTTTGAGGGTCAGGCTGAAATGAATGTGCCAAGGGACAGTGAAGGGGCCTGGGAGGTTCCTCTCCACTCCTGGTGTGTGGCAGAAGAGTCTCACCGTCTCGTGGGTGGCTGTGCTCTGGTGGGACTGGGGCACCTGTGTGGTGCCCGAGTGCTGTGGCAGCTGAGGCAGCTCCCTGGCCCAGGAGAGCCTCAGTGGGCCCGAGGGTCAGGAACCCCCCAGCACTGCATGGGGCTCCTGGGCCAGCTGTGGGATGTGTTCTGCCCCAGAACCTGTTCAGTGCAGCCCTGGAGTTCCTTGGGGAAAGGTCCTTGTTAAATACCCTGTCTTTGATTTTATTTTCATGTGCATCTGATGTCCAGTGTCTGTGGCTGCTGGCTGTCTGGCTCAGAAAGGTGTAGAAGCACTATTCAAAGAGCTAAGTAAGTGTGCTGGATCCCATTCCTCATGTCTGTGGCCATCCTGGGAACCCTTGGGATGGGATGGGATGGGATGTGTTATCCCTGAGAGAAGTGAGGGCAGTGGAGGTCTCTCCCCTGAGCACACTGCCTGCAGAACCCCTTCCAGAGCCCAGCAGAAGGCCTGGCCTTTGGGCTGGGATCAGTTTGGTCAGAGGGGTGACCTTCTTTGCCCAGAGACATGTTCTCCTCTAGCAGAGGTGTTCCTCACAGTTGGTAATGGTTTCAAAGACACAGCACATCCCTTCTGGGATTTCCTTTCCTTTCTTTGAGCACTAAAGGAGGAATCTTACCCTGGGCTTAGCTACAGGGACAAAAGGCAGAAGCCTTTCTGTGCAGGTGAGTGCCAGTCCTTGCCCACACTCCCTGGAAACTGAACCCTGCCAAGCAGGAAGGAGATCCAGAGCTCTGTCCTGCATGAGGGCCCAGTGCAGTCAGATTGAGCAATCCCACCTGTCCATAAATTCCCATTTCCAAAGGCCTCCAGCCAGTCCTTTGTTACATTGCCCATCCCCATGCAGATGCCCAGGATGCCAGAGTGCAGAGATGTCCCAGCAGGGGGTTTTCCCAGCACAAGCAGAAGGAGAGAAACAAAAAACCAACCTGTAGAAGACCTAAGAAGAGACCTGTGGGAACCCAGAACATCCCTCTGGCAGTCCAGGATGGCCAGGACCCATGCCAGGGGGCTCAGAAGCCCTGGCACAGAGCCCAAAACACCAGTGGGTTTGATTATGACCCGTAGAGCAAAATACAAACCTTATATGAAGATCAGCAGGCCACAACAGTTTAGGTAGAATATTAGTGAAGTTATCACAGGGTGGAAAAGTAGATTTTGGGGTTTTTGGTATGGGGGTTCAGGAGGCAAGATGGAGGGAACTGGGTGTGTCCAGCCTTTCTCCTTCTTCTTCTTGGCCTCCATCTTCTGCTGTGATGTTGGCACTTACCGATTGGTTTAGAGTAGAAGCTCACTGTCTAACATAGGTGATAGGTATTGGAAAGTAATTGTAAACACTGTACACGCAGTTTTTAGTATAAAGACATAACACCGCCCCGGGGGCAGGCAGAGTGCCTCAGACTGTCCTGCTGAGCTGACCTCGGCAGGGCAGGAGAAAATTTTTTTATAGATAAGATAAAATAAACAACCTTGAGGCTGAGAAATGAAGAGCCTTGACTCCTTCTTCAAGCGCCGGGCTGGGAAAAGAGACTTTGAACTTTTCTTGGGGTCACTCTGAGCAGCAAGAGACCCTGAGACATTGGCGTCCCTGGTGGGCTCCAAGAGGGCACCCAGGTGGGCTCTTGGCAAGCAGCCATGCCACAGCCATCAGCTGTTGAAACCCAGCCCGAGAAGGAAAGGAAACAGGCACTCTCAAGGGAAAAATCCAGAAAGAGCATCTCGACCTCTGCTGAGAAGATTCATTTCAAGCTCGACCTGGAAAGAGGAGGACCAGAAGCACGCCTGGAAACCCTCACCTGCGAGCTGCTGGACGGTGACCAGGGCAAACTCCGGACTGACCTTGCAGATGATTCAGCTTTTGGTAAGAAAAGTCAAAATTGAGAACATGGGGGAGACATGTTCCCAGGAACAACCCAGCATCTTGTCAGCCCTACAGGGCATGGCAGCCACACACCCTGTGAAAATCTCTGAAAAAAGATAAACGGCCTTGAAGCTTTTATCCCCAGCAAGGGTAATGTTAGAGGCAATTTCGTGGAATTCCGCGGGGGCTGCCAGCTATCAGCAAGCAGCAGTATTCTCTCGAGGATGGGGGAAGTCATCCTGCCATCAGCAGGCGGCAGTTGCCCTCACCGACCATAGAGGGACAAAGGTAATCCCTAGCAAACAGGTGTGGGAGGAATTGGCATCATCTCCACAGTGCCCAGGGTCCCATGGGTCCCCAGAACGCCCAGAACTCTCAGGGGGAGCAGGGCGGAGGGGGTCGGGGAACCCGGGGCAGAGCCGCTTCTCGGCGACTGGCGAACCCGTGCCACGGCGGCGCCGGCCGGCAGCAGCCCGGGGGGGCCGCAGAGGCGGCCGTGGGGGCTGCGGAGGCCGGCGGGGGCCCACGGGGGCAGCGGGGCAGTCGCAGGCACAGCAGCGGCGGAGGCGATAGCGCGCACGGCGGTGCCCGGATCGCAGCAGCGGGCGGTCGGCAGCGTGCAGGGCACGGCCGGCGGCTGCGGGGGCAGCGCCGAGCGGGGCCGGGCCGGGCGGAGCGCGGGAGCGGGAGGCGCAGGGCTGGCTGCGCTGGCGGCGGGCGCATGCGCCATGGCGGCGGCGGCGGTTTCACGCAGGGGGTGCCAAAGCCGCGCGCGAAGGGCAGAACCCGCGCGACTGCGATGGCGGCGGCACCCGGGGAACGCGCACGGGCCGCGGCAGCCGCGCCGGGCGGGACTGAGGCGGACGGGACGGGACGGCTGCAGCGTCCCTGCGACCGCCACGGAGCGCGGCAGGCGCCCGCTGATGACGCACAAACCCGGCAGCCGGAGCGGGGCGGGTTTTTCCCCAGTGCGCAGACGCGGCACGGACGCGGCCGAGCGGGGACCGGAGCCAGAACGGGACCGGGGCAGCGCCGGTGTCGGTCACGGGCACAGGGGGCGTTCCCCAGACCGCGCCTGCGCCGAGAGAAGCGCCGGGGAGGCGCGCTCGGGGCGGGGGCATCCGCACTCCCGTGAGGGCACCGGCAGAGAGCGGGCGCGGTCTGGGTGCAGAGGGTGCCCGAGGGACCGGCCCTGCTCCGGTCCCACGGCAGCGGGCACGCAGCCGGCCCCGGCAGCCAGCACACAGTTTCAGCCTCCATCAAAATCTCAAGGTGGAGATTTTTGGCGGGTGCAGCGCATGTTGTGTGAGGCACACCGAATTCCTCAACAGCCCGGTCCCACAGAAGTGACGGAAACAGTATTTACCAGATGATCAGGCTTCAGATGCAAAAGCTGGACATGTAAAAAAGCTGTCCAAAATCAGAGTAAAGTGAGAAAGCACCCAGGTTTTTTCCCAAGATACAGAAAAAGGGGAAACCAGTGCAAATCAGTGGTATTCCAAATATGATATAAATGGAAATCTTCTGTTGTGCAAAATGCCTCTTAAGGAGGGAAACCACTGTAGAAAGATAGAATTATTAGCAATGATTCAATTACATGAAATGTCTCTGAAGACAGAGCATTTGAGAAATATCAATCAGATCCTATCTGTGGGTCACCAGCTGATTCTCCAATGATTCACAGTTTTGCTGGTATGGAGTTTGTAACCTTTGTTATTTTTGGATTTTATAGGTGATACTGATAAATAAGGATTGTTATTAATGCTATATGAATACTTTAAAAAAGTTGTCATAACCCCTTCAAATACTTCCTGTTGATAAGTTGATTATATAGTGAGAATTTTCAGAATTTATTATAAGAATTATGATCAAGATATTGTTGTAATATTTACAGCCAGCTTTCATGTGTTTCACTGTCTCTTTGCGTGATCATCTACAAGACACGTGTCTCTTCAGAATCTTGTCTTTTTGTTTCTTAACTACTCATGTTTTTTGGGTTTCTTTTAAATCCAGATTGCCAGTTTTGTGGTTTTCTTCAGCTATTATTTCTTCAGTTATTATAGAGTACTTCAGCTGAGAATTCAAGAGGTTTGCTGTGTTTGAAGAATTTCTGTCCTGACAGAAGTTTCGGAGGGATTCAATTATTTAATGGTTTGATTGATCTTTAATCCTAAGGTTTCCTATTCATAATTGCTGTTTTAAGAGTCTTGTTTTAAAATGTATTAAGTGATGTCCAGCAATTAGAGTTTGAACTCTTGCCAAGTTCTAGCTCTACTTGAATGGAATGATTGACAATCAGCCCAGATGTTTTCTGCATCAAAAAGTATTCAAGTCGTTTTGGCTTGGCAATTTGACCATGTATGATAGCTGAGCCTGATTTCAAAGGGAATTTGGAGAAACATGAATCTGGACATGAGTTCTCCAGTTCTCTGTTGTTTCAAGGTTCATCAGCTGTCGCAGACTCTGGGATGACAGTTCAGTGTTGTAGTGACTGATAATGGTATGATTGCAGATGTGTCATTGGTTATGTGCATTATCTGATTGATTTCTAATTGTTGTTATCTTACATTTCTCTATGCAATATTGCATAGAGACTGAAACAGAACAGACCATATGCGAAAAGCCAATCATATAATGTGACTTTTTCACAGTGCTGGTAGCACGTAGCTGCAACCCAGCTTTGTCTCCCCTTCCCAGGGAAGTCCTGCTCCATGACCTTTATTTGCCTCCCCAGCAGCTCAGTGGTAGGAAAAGCCACTTGAAGTGGCTGATGGATTCTCCCTCAGTTTTTTGCCAGAGGCTTTGAGCCAGGAGGTTCCCTGGAGGGACGCTGGCTCTGGAAACCTCTCCTGAGCTTGCAGGTGTGGAGTAAAACTCCCTGCTGGGCCAGTGAACAACAAGTTATCCTCTGATCCATCTGGGACCCCCATGGCTTGGGGTCAGCCCTTGCTGGGGAGCTGCTGCTTGGGAGAAATAGCCACTCCCTTTTCATAAGTTTAGAAAGGTTTATTAAACCTTATCAAAAATGCAACAGAAGACTGAATAGAGAAAATGTTATGGCGCCAGGAGCAAAGGATTTTCCCCACCATGTGCTCTCCCATACAATGGAGTTTTTGCCTTTTAACCCTTTAGTCCCTCCCAAAATTCTGTCCATTGACTCCTTCTTCAGTGTCCAGTGGTAGAGTTTACTTCCTCAAATCTTGATTGGAGGTCAAATGTCACTGTAGTGACAAGGTGACCCTCCCACATATCCCAACCCCAGGTGTCCCTTGATAACAACTGAGGGGGTAAAAGAAATTTTTCTTAACTTCTATACATGGTATTTGTCTGTTAATTGTGAGAGTCAATCATTGTGGCATTCACATTCTCTGAATGGAGAGACATAATTCTCTCTCAAGGTTTCTTTTCCTGGAGAAGCACAGGGAAAAGCAAGAAAAAAATTCGTATCTCCATCATGTGGAAAGTGTTAGGAAGATTATTTACCTGAAGTGATTTGTCAGTTGGATTCTGCTGAGGATTGTTTTGTTTCCTTGGCCAATTGGAAAAAGCTTTGTCCTGGCTGTCTGGAGACAGTCACAAGTTTTCTTTAGTATTCTTTAGTATTCTCTAGTATTCTTTGTAGTATAGTATGCTTCTTTAATATAGTGTAGTACAATGTAATATAATTTAGTTTAATAAAGCAACTGTTCAGCCTTGTGAATCAATGGAGTCAGCTGCCAATCATTCCCTGCAATGGGGCATCCTGCTTTTTGATAAATCATCGCATTACTCATCTCTCACACTGCAGCTCCTCCCCAGGTGCTTTGCTCTCCTGCACTCACACTTCTCTCTGCCAATCTGTGGCTTATTAAACAGTCTGCTGGCTTTGTCTCTCCTGTGGCTGCAGGCAGCATCGATTCCTGCGGACACGGAGAGAGCTGTGGCTGGAAAAGCTAATGGAGGGGAAAGAAACAGGGAAGAAGAAGGGCTCTTGTGAAGATCACACTGCCCTCCTGAGGCTCCTGGGGGAGAAGGCAAAGTTGCACCAAAACCCCATGCTGTTCTCTGATGACATTTTTTTCATTGAGCCAATGGTAAGTGATAGGTGAAAACCTCATTTTCCTCCTCTTCTTCATCCTCATCCTCCTCATCCTACAACCCCTCTTCCTCCTCCCACCCACTCTACCCCTGGCTGTGGTCACTGGGCAGATTGTCAGCTGGCTCGAAGTGCTGGGAGGGAGGACATTGAGTTTCTGGTGCACCTGCAGAGCTCGCCTAAAAATGCCAAATGCTAAAAGCATTTCTGCCCTGGAGGCTCATGGCAGGGTTGGGTGCCTGACAAGGCCAAGCTGTGGTGCCAGGGCTTGAGCTCAAGGGCACTCTGTGCGTGTCCTTGCAGTGTCCACAGGGAGCAGTTCTTACAGGTAGGGGCTCCCCCCACATGTGAGGTTCAGCAGAGGCTGTTGGAGCACTGCCAGCTCACACACTGACCTGAAGCTTGCAATGGTTTGCTGGGAAAGTGAGGCCAAATTCAGCCTAAGGCTAATCATAGAAATACCAATCCCCTCCCGTAACCACGCCTTGCACTATTTCTGAGTGTCCCTTCCAGTGTCCTCTGTGAGCCTGGACACAAGGGTGGAAGGTTGAAATGGGCCTTTGGAGTTGTCCTGCACACAGGGACAGAAAACCTTTTCCTTTTCTGTTTCTGCAAGCAAACCACCACATCCTCGTATCAACCAGAGTCCTGATTCTGAGTACTGGCATTGTGAGAGACAATGAATGCCTGATGTCTGCACAGTGCAACATCCCTTCTCATCTTGGAGTAAACCCTAGAATAATGCCAGCCTCTGCTTTCTTTCAATACAGGTTAAACTAATATTTTTATTTCTAAGGTTCTGGTTCCGGGCAAATTTGGGAGAGAACCCCCCAAAGGGGCTCCTCTCGGAAAGCAGATTCAATCGGCCCCTACCCCCAACCGGTCCTGGAGAAAAGACCTCCTTGAAGTGGAAAAAACCTGTTTATTAAACAATAAACCCTAAACAGTATTAATCAATAAAACCCCTTGCTGCTCCAAAAGAGATGACAAACTGAGAAAGTCCCTCCCTGGGTTGCAGCTCAGCTCACTCAGTCTCTGATCAGTCCCTCTAGTGCTGGAAATGTCACAGGCCAGGCTCAGCCCGGTGGGCACTGGTGGAGCTGTTGGTGCTCTTCTGGTGTTCAGTCCAGAGCAGTTTTGAACAGGTCCAAAGAAAGGAAAAAAAACCCCACAGTCCAGGGAACTTCTTTGCCTCAGCAAGCTAAATTAACTAAAAGCAAAGGAGAGCTCTGTCCCGCTGTCTGTCCATCCACACACAATGCAGTCCAGGAGCAGGAATGTGGAGGAGTGAGTGCAGTGTCTGAAAACAAACTGCTGCTTCTTCTCTCCCCCCTTCACTCTCTGCAACAAGTCTTAAAGGTGCAAAACTTATTATTCAGCATAAACAGAACAAGACGATTTGGGATAAAAGCATCATATAGTCGACCCAAGACAGGGATCATGTTCTCTTCTTCTTGTGGAGAGCCACCAGTGCACAGTGGCAGTAGCATCCCACTGTAGCTGACAGCAGCATGATGTGACCAAGAGCCTTTGTCAGAGCAGCAGGAATATTGTGGAGAGGGGGAGCTGAACAGCTGAGCATTGAGAGCTTCCAGCGCTGTGTTGAGCTGGGTTTGGAGTGTTTCCTTGGGCTCCTTGTGTTGTTCACTCATTACTAATGCTCTAAACAGAGGCTTACAGAAGTGTGGTTGAAAACAAGAAATGTGAAGTTTGAAGAGAACTGTTTTGCTGTCTCTTTCTGCTGTAGGAGGGAGAAATTGGGCCAAATTGTTTGGCCAAATTCAAGGTGACCTTCAGACCCCTGGAAGCACTGGAGAATGGAAGTGTGGCTTACTGCAGCATCTCAGGTACAGCTCCTTTGCCCTGCTTCTCTCCCCCTCAGTGAAGCCATGGTGCCAGCCTGAGCCCACGGGGCTCCCATGGAAGTGCTGGGAAGAGTCCCTGGTCAGCAGGGCAGTGCTGGCACATCCCCCCTGGCCCTGCAGCTCCCAGGGAGTCTCCTGTGCCAGGCCAGGGCTCAGAATGCTGTGTGTGCCTGACTGATCCCAGAACAGCCCAGGCAGTGCAGGGAGAGGTTTTCATGCCATGGCTTTGTCAGCATTCCCCCAAAGGCCAGAGAGCTGCAGAGCAGAACAGCTTTAGTGAACAAGCACTCAGCCCCTGCAGGCCCCTGGCCTCCAGGATGATGGGTCCATTTGACATGGATCCATCATCAGGCAGCAGGAGCTGAGTTACAAATGTGTTCCCTGAGCCTAGATCACCTCCCAGTGCCCAGACAGCAGCAGAGCAGAGGTGTTTGAGCCCCCCTGAGCCCAGGGTGTTGGTAGAAGGAGCAGCCTTGGCCAGCACCTGCCTCTCTCCCTTTGTGGGAATTGAGCCCTTTCAGCTCTGTCTGTGGAAATAGAACACAGTGCTGAGTGTCAGGAGTTGGGGACTTTGGCAACGAAGTCCTGTGTTCCTGGGCCAGGTAGTTTGGTAATTGCCAAACTCTGTAGGAGCTCTGTGCCTTCACTGAATGATTTCAAAGCTCCTCTAAGTGCATGGGAAGGAAAGCATAGAACCAGAGTATGTTAAGGATGGAATGGACTTAAAGGCCTCTGGGCAGGAACACCTCCCCCTAGAACAGGTAGCTCCAAGCCCCATCCAGCCTGGCTTGGAACACTTTCAGGGCTGGAACCTCCACAACAGCCCTGGGGAACCTGCTCCAGTGTCTCACCACCCTCAGAGTAAAAAATTTCTTCCTAATATCTAAGCTAAATTTCCTTTCTTTCAATTTATACCTGTAACTCCTTGGCCTGTCACTACAAGGCAGCAGAGATGTTTTAAACTCAGCGGACTGGTGGCTGAAATTGGAAAGCAGCCCAAGGAATGGGTTAGAAATTAGAAGTCAGCCCCAAGGCTGAGGGAAGAGGAGGGTCCATATCCTCTCCTGCAGCATCAGGAGCTGGTTGCATCCAGCTCAGAGTCAGGGTCTAGCACTGAGGCAGCCTAGAAAATCCAGTATAAGAGAGGGAATGATTGTAGTGCAATAGACATCTCTCCCCAGGCTGTGAGAGCAGGCTGCCCCTGCAGCTCAGAGGGGAAGGACAAGGACCCTTGGTAGAATTCAGCTCTCCTACTCTGAACCTTGGGAACATTTCTATCGACACCCCCCACATCTATGACGTGAGCAGAAGGCTTGGGGTGGATCCTGATGGCTCCTGAGGCAGAGCAAGCCTGGTGGAAGTGTGGAATTGCTGCCGACCTGGGCAGTTGTGAGCAGGGAATATTTGATCTACTGGTGAAATCTGGGAGGGTCTGAAAGGTGTGTCTGTTGTTCATGAAGCCCCAGTTCCTTCTTTGGGAATCAGCTGGGAGGCTTGCTGCAAAACAACCCCTTGGCATATGAAACGAAGCCTGGGTCAAAAAGGGATGTTCAGAGGCTTTTGTGGTCGTGCCAGACACAAGGCACCTTTGGACTGGGCTGTTCAGAAGCAGCTGGAACAAACTGGCTGCCTTTGAGCTTCAGTCAACTGCAGACAGCTTCCAGTCAAGTGTCTCCTGCTTATTGCTGCAAGTCACAGGAAAGCCATCCAGCCTCCTGGCTCAGTGCTGGCCCTTGCAAAGGGCTTGGGAGTTCTTTCCCTTGCTGACCAGTCCCTCAACACACTTCAGCCTTGGTGCATCTCTGGCTCTAGAAAGAGAAAAGTTTTCCTGGGAATAAAGCAAAGCATTTTTCTACCTATATGTCTCCTCCCCAATAGTGTCAAGTTTGCAACAAAATCCAAAGAGAGAGCAGCTGAAAGAGGTAGAAGATGAGGCACTACATCATGCCAGACACTTCCAAAAGCTTGGCTGTGGGAGGCAAAGACATGCTGAGTTTTCTTACCAAAAGATGATGCTGTCTATACATTTTGATGCTGATGCCTCATAATCAATGTATTGTTTTCATGACATGGGAAAAGGTGAATGAGTAGATGGTGCTGTTGGAGCTGTGCTCACTGGGGCAGCAGCAGCTCTGGGGTGATTCCCTACGCAGCTGCAATCAGCCCACGTTGCTCTCAGGGCCAGGTCTGAATGAACTTGGTGATGCTGATCAGAGGTGCACAGCTCTGTATCCATGGGATAACCCCAGGGTTGTGGACTCCAGTTCTGTGGAGCTGCCACTGCTTTGCAGGAAAACCCAAAGGCAGAACTTGTCCTGTTGTATTTTTTTGCCATTCATAGCATCGTCTGCTATTTCTGGGTATTAATTGCGTCATTAGACAATAACTCACAAGAAGGGAAGATTCCACATGTATTTCCATTTTGCTTTCTTGCTGCTGCAGGTGGAACTGATTAACCTAGGAGCTATTGATGCTCCCTTCACCTATAGCCCTTCAACTGCCAATGTGGGCTTCTGCTTCAAGTTTGCGCCTGAGGAAGACATCGGTGCACCAGGTGGGACCCAGACTGCTCAGATCTCCTTCAGTGCCACCATAGTGTGGAGGTTTGAGGAAGAATTCCAGTTCAGTGTGGCTGGATCTCCTATGTCTGCAATCCTGACTATCAAGTAAGGATGGTCAAAGCCAGGCACGCGCCTGCATGTCCTCAGCACAAGAGAAAGGGGCCGCTTCATGTGAGCGGTCCCAGCCCCTCCACGCGTGCGGGATCGGTGCCAAAAGCCAGACAACACTTAGCGGTGGATCACACGGCTCATGCATTAATGAAGAATGCAGCTAGCTGCAAGAATTAGTATGAATTGCAGGACACATTGGTCATCCACACTTTGAATGCACTTGCGGCCCTGGGTTCCTCCCGGGGCTACGCCCGTCTGAGCATTTCTTGATGATCAGTCGCCGTCCGGGGGCCACCACAGTGGTGCGGCTGGCGTCGCCTCGCAGGCCAGTTGACTGTGGTCAGCAGCGGAGACGATGCTGGCTCGCTGGTGCCCAGAGGGAAGGCGGTCAGGGGTTTGCAAGGGATGCTTTTCCCTTGGCGGCCTCAATTTTTTCCCTGTGACCCAGCAGGCGTCATCATCGTCATGGCTGTCATCGTCATTGTTGCCGCGCAGGGCCTTCATCCCCCTATATGCAGACTCAGGGACTGATCCATAGCTCCCCACTCCTGGAGTGAGCCACTGGGGCAGAGTTTGTCCTTGGGGCACCCATGCCGCGGTATGGTGGTGGTGGGAGATGAGGAGAGTAAGAGACAGCGTTGAAAACATCACCGTGGGCTGGGAGAACAGAGGGGACAAGAGGGAGATGAGGTGCAGGCCTCACCCGTAGCCTCCCAGTCACGCAGGCGGCTGTCTGCGGGTGGATACCACGGGGGTACTGTGCTGTGCTGCTGCGTGTGCATGTGCGGCGAGAGCGCCAGGGACAGGGGTTCTGACCCCCTCCTCCCTTCGCCTGCCCTGCTCCTCTTCTGTTGCGGTCTCGGGGTGCAAATAGCACCATGGCTTTTCTCTCTCTCCACCAAGGCCATCACGTGCCGCCACTTGGCTGGTCCCCCATCAGGGCTGTCTCTGCCACACTCCCTTTTTGGTTCTTGTCTCTGGGATGGGGCACTCCGTCTCTGCTTCTCTACCTCTGGCTTTGTTTTCCCCTGGTGCATGGGAGCCAGTGGGGAGGGAGGTGAGAGTAGTAGGTGGGAGAAGCTGGCTGGCTGTTGGCCTGTTGGCATGCCACTTCTTTAGGAGCAGCATGGGCCGGGAGGTGTGGCCAAGCTTTGGCCTTGCAACCTCAGATCAGACATGGCGAGCCGCTGAATTTAAGCAAATTAGTCAGCAAGGGAAAAGAAACTAACAAGGATTCCATCAGTAACGGTGAGCAAAGAGGGAAAAGCCCAGGGCTGAATCTCCCCCCGCAGTGGGGCATGGGACATGTGACGTACAGAAGCCCCCCTCCTGGGCGGCGCTCTTGGGGGACCCAAATCCTTGTGATCGAGGCCGCAGCCCGCAGACGGTGTGAGGCCAGTAGCGGCCCCCCAGCGCGCCGGGCCCGGGGCTTCTCAGAGTCAGGTTGCTTGGGAATGCAGCCTAAACCGGATGGTAAACTTCATCTAAGGTTAAATACTGGCACGAGACCGATAGCCAACAAGCATCGTAAGAGAAAGTCGAAAAGAACTCTGAAGAGAGAGTTCAAGAGGGTGTGAAACCGTTAAGAGGTAAACAGGTGGGGCCTGCGCAGTCTGCCTGGAGGATTCAACCCGGCGAGTTTCATTCGTCTGGCGCAGGTTTGGTGGATCCTCGCCTCCGCCTCCCCTCCGTCGCCCGGGCAAACCCCATCCGTGGTAGTGCCGTGGCGGGGGGCGTCGCTTCTCCCCTCGCGGGGGGTAAGCGTCCTCAAAGCACAGCGTTTCTCGCAGGGGTGCAGGGGCTGGGCCCGCTGGCCCCCAGCCCTGCTGTCAACCGGGGCGGACTGTGCTCAGTGCGCCCCGACCGCGCGGCGCCACTGGGCTGGGCTCACAGGCCGCGCTGGGGTGCCCGGGGTCTGCAGCGATGTTGGCTACCCACCTGACCCGTCTTGAAACACAGACCAAGGAGTGAGCTTGACAGGCGGCACGTGCGCGAGTCAGGAGCCATTGTCGAAAGCCCGCGGCACAATGAAGGTAAGGGCCGGCGCGTGCCGGCTGAGGTGGGATCCCATGGCGCATGTTGCGCCTGGTAGCCCCAGGCGCACCACCAGCCCGTCTCACCCACCGCCCCTTCGCGGGGCCGGGGAGGTGGAGCGTGAGCGTCCGTGCTAGGACCCGAAAGATGGTGAACTATGCCTGGGCAGGGCAAAGCCAGAGGAAACTCTGGTGGAGGTCCGTAGTGGTCCTGACGTGCAAATCCGTCGTCCAACGCGGGTCTAGGGGCGAAAGACAGACCATCTAGTAGCTGGTTCCCTCTGAAGTTTCCCTCAGCTGGCACTTGGCAATGGGCAGTTTTACCTGGTAAAGCTAATGATTAGAGGCCTTGGAGCTGAAACAATCTCAACCTATTCTCAAACTTTCAATGGGTAAGGGGGCCGGCTCGCTGGCGTGGAGCCGCGCCATGGAATGCGAATGCTCAGTGGGCCACTTTTGGTAAGCAGAACTGGCGCTGCGGGATGAACCGAACACCGAGTTAAGGCGCCCAATGCTGACACTCATCAGAGCCCAGAAAAGGTGTTGGTTGATCTAGACAGCAGGACGGTGGCCATGAAAATCGGAATCCGCTAAGGAGTGTGTAACAACTCACCTGCCGAATCAACTGGCCCTGAAAATGGATGGCGCTGGAGCGTCGGGCCCATACTCGGCCGTCACCGGCAGTGCGATGCCCGCGGGGGCTAGGCCGTGACGAGTAGGAGGGCCATGGCGGTGCGCCTCGAAGCCTGGGGCTTGGGCCCGGGTGGAGCTGCCGCAGGTGCAGATCTTGGTGGTAGTAGCAAATATTCAAATGAGAGCTTTGAAAGCCAAAGTGGAGCAGGGTTCCTTGTGAACAGCAGTTGAACATGGGTCAGTCAGTCCTAAGCGATAGGCGAGCGCCGTTCCAAAAGGGCGGGCGATGGCCTCCGTTGCCCTCAGCCAATCGAAAGGGAGTCGGGTTCAGATCCCCGAATCCGGAGTGGCGGAGACGGGCGCCGTGAGGCGCCCAGTGTGGTGACGCAACCGATCCCGGAGAAGCTGGCGGGAGCCCCGGGGAGAGTTCTCTTTTCTTTGTGAAGGGCCGGGCGCCCTGGAATGGGTTCGCCCCGATAGAGGGGCCCGTGCCTTGGAAAGCGTCGCGGTTCCGGCGGCGTCCGGTGAGTTCTCGCTGGCCCGTGAAAATCCGGGGGAGAGGGTGTAAGTCTCGCGCCGGGCCGTACCCATATCCGCAGCAGGTCTCCAAGATGAACAGCCTCTGGCATGTTGGAACAATGTAGGTAAGGGAAGTCGGCAAGCCGGATCCGTAACTTCGGGATAAGGATTGGCTCTAAGGGCTGGGTCGGTCGGGCTGGGGCGTGAAGCGGGGCTGGGTGCGCGCCGCGGCTGGACGCGTGCCGGGCCCTTCCCGTGGATCGTCCCAGCTGCGGCGGGTGCCGCCCACCCCCCCCACCCACCCTCCGCCTTGCCGCGGCCGGAGCCCCGAGCGGTTCGCGCAGGGGAGGGTCCCCCGGGGGGGTCCCCGGGCTGACGCCCCGCCTCGGCTGGCGCCTAGCAGCCGGCTTAGAACTGGTGCGGACCAGGGGAATCCGACTGTTTAATTAAAACAAAGCATCGCGAAGGCCCGAGGCGGGTGTTGACGCGATGTGATTTCTGCCCAGTGCTCTGAATGTCAAAGTGAAGAAATTCAATGAAGCGCGGGTAAACGGCGGGAGTAACTATGACTCTCTTAAGAATAGTTACTAACTGGGCTCAGCTGCAGAAGTCGCACCTCCTCGCGGTCCCGCCGGATGCCCTTGTGGTAACTAAGTTGACTTTTGCCCCAGTGTGAGTGAGGGCATTTACCAGCCCTCCCTATTGTTGGGATCGCCACCCAATGGTAGTATCACGATCTGCTAAAACAAAGAGTTTGCCGCAGCCTGTTCGCTGTTGCACAGTGCCTTGTCCACGGGCTGTTGATGTTGGACAAAAGTTGGTAGCTCGAGAGAGGGTCGACTACGACTATTTCTACCCTCACTTGGACTGGTTATTTCTTTAACTTACCGGACTGACATAATGGTGCAATGTCTAGCTTTGCGTTACATCTCTACTGCAACTCAGACTGACCCATTAGATCTAAGGGTCAATGATGCCAAATCTGTGCCCTCTCTGCCCAGGGAAGAGGGTTTCAATCTTGTAAGTCTAGAGTTTGTTAACTCTGGAATTGTCAAAGGAGATGGTATACATCATGCAGATGTCTGGGAGTTTCTGGGGCAACTCCCTGAGCCATATGAGATCTCCCCTATGGGGCTGGCCCAGGAAGAGGCTGTGAGTGCAGAGGGAAGTTTTGAAGAGCCCAGAACACCTGAGGCCGAAAGTAGGAGGGGGGATACTGAAGAGCCCAAAACACCCGAGGCTCCTTATGGGTCCAAAGCTATTGGTAGTACGCCAAAAACACCGGTCGTATCAATGTCGGACAAACAGCCATCTTGTCCTCAATGTGAGACCCCGTTTACTAGGATGCTGGGGCTGATTGATCATCTTAAAAGGGTGCACAGGCAGAGAAAGATCATTTTCAGATGTGCGAAGTGTGGTAAACAAAATCTAAAATACCACAGTATCTCGTGTCACATCCCGCGTTGCAAGGGAATGGTGTGTGTGGCTCCCACAGGTGACTGGGTCTGTGAGGTGTGCCATCGAGGGTTTGCCACCAAGATTGGCCTGGGTCAGCACAAGAGGATAAGACATCCTCTTGTGCGGAATGAGGAGCGGATTATTGCTTCCCATCCTAAAGAGTCATCGGCCCGAGGGGCCCACAAACGAGTATGGACTGAAGAGGAAGAGGCTCTCCTGATACAACTGGTGGACAAGTACACCGGTAAAAGGAACATTAATCAACCTTTAGCGGAGCATATTCCAATGAAGACAGCAAAGCAGATAAGCGATAAAAGGTGCCGTCTAGTGAAAGGTCCCTCCGCAGAAGAACATGAAGGCCTAGTAGGCGCCGTGGGGATCGAACATCCACCCGAGTCTGCTAAATTGCCGAAGGAGGGACAGTTAAAACTCCAATACCGCAAGATGATCAAAGCGGGACTATCGGTTGGAAAGTTCACCATGTATCGGGAGGCCTTTGAGAAAATTGTTGATGGGCAAGATCCAGGTTGTGTGGTGAATGACGTATATAACGAGTTTCTCGGTATTCTGGGGGAGCCTAGCCAGAGCAAATCTATCTGTAAGGGTCGAAAAAAGCAGGCACCCCGTGGCGAAAAAACATCCAAGACTACACCAAATTGGATGTGCAAAAGAGCTATCAAGAGGGGCAAATTCTTGCGATTTCAGTTGTTGTTCAAGTCACATAGAAGGCGCCTCGCGCGTATCATCTTGGATAGCACGGAAGCCATTCAGTGCCAGGTACCATCGAGCGTTGTGCACGATCACTTTAAGAATAGATGGGATACATCTGGTACATTTGGTGGCCTCTTAGGTTTCCCTCCTTATAAGGAGGCGAACAATGGGGTGTTCGAGGCCCTAATTACAGAGAAAGAGGTGGATAAGAACTTGAAAGAGATGTGTAAAACCTCCGCTCCTGGGCCTGATGGGATTACTCTGGGTCAAATTATTGCAAAAGACCCGAGATTTTCCCGGTTGACTGAGATCTTCAACCTCTGGCTTATTACCGGTACAATTCCAGATGCACTGCGGGACTGCAGGACAGTCTTGATACACAAGTCTTCAGATGTAGAGAAGCTTGGTGATATCAATAACTGGAGGCCTATCACTATTGGTTCAATGGTGATTAGGCTATTTTCCAGGATCGCCACGGCGAGGCTGTCCAAAGCTTGTCCCATTAACCCCCGGCAACGGGGTTTTATTTGCGCATCAGGGTGTGCCGAGAACCTCAAGTTGTTACAACTTGTGGTAAAAACAGCAAAAGGAGAGCACAAACATCTGGGGGTCGTGTTCGTGGACATCGCTAAGGCATTTGACACCGTGTGTCATGAGCATGTATTTGAGGGTCTGGTCCAGAGAGGTGTGGATTCACACGTGATTGATTTAGTGAGGGAAATGTATCGTGATGTCAGGACGTACATTTCCGTTGGAAGGGGAAGAACAGACCCCATATACATTCGCTCAGGTGTCAAACAGGGCAACCCTATGTCACCTCTGCTGTTTAATTTAGCGATGGACCCCCTTCTATGTAAACTTGAACGTGAAGGTGAAGGTTTCCATCATGGGGGTTGGAAAACTACGGCCATGGCATTTGCCAATGACCTAGTGCTCCTGAGTGATTCCTGGGAAGGCATGTGTTGTAACATCAAAATTCTGGAGGCCTTTTGTAATCTTACTGGCCTCAGTACGAAGGGTGAAAAATGTCACTTTTACACTTTGGCTTTTACATCAAGCCAACAAGGGACTCATATACTATCAATGATTGTCCCGCATGGGTAATAAACGGATCCCCTCTTAACATGATCGACCCAGGTTCCTCAGAAAGATATCTTGGCACATGGGTAGACCCCTGGACTGGCTTCGCAGACCCTAGATTATCAGAGAAGCTAACTGATTGGCTCCATCGAATTGGTCGTTCGCCTTTAAAACCTCTCTAGAAAGTCAATATACTCAGGACTTATACTATTCCGAGACTGATATATTTGGCTGACCATACTGAGGTTAAGGTGGGCCTCCTCGAATCCCTTGACCAGTTGATTCGTAATACAGTCAAGGAATGGCTTCATCTTCCACAAAGTACGTGTGATGCGATCTTGTACTCGAGTTTCAAAGATGGTGGTTTAGGTCTCATCAGATTGGTGGCGCTCATTCCAAGTATACAGGCGAGAAGACTGCATAGATTGGCACAGTCTTTGGATGAGACTCTTGTGAATTATTTGAAGGAAATCCATCTGGAACGGTTATTTGAAAGATTGTGGCTAAAAGCAGGGGGGACACAAGAGTCCGTCCCATCAATTTGGGAGCCTCTACCGGCGGTAGAGTTGGGGGGTGATGATGAAGCCCGGCTTGAATGGGAAGCACCCGCTCCTAAAATTTGCTATCCAAAACCGTGTAATTGGAGGAAATTAGAATTTCAAAAGTGGATCTACCTGGTATCCCAGGGTCATGGAATTGAAAATTTTGAAAATGATGAGATCAGTAATGCCTGGATAAGGTGGTTTGGGGGCATACCTCACCGAAAATTAATCACGGCCCTACAATTAAGAGCCAATGTCTACCCGACAAGGGAATTCCTTGCTAGGGGTAGACAGGAGAATGTTGTTCAATCCTGCTGACATTGTGGAGCTAGATATGAGACCGTGGCCCACGTTGTCGGCAACTGCGCCATCACTCAGGAAGCCAGGATTAAGAGACATAACGCCATCTGTGAAACTTTTAGCGAAGAGGCGAAGAGGGAGTGTTGGGCAGTAGACGAGGAGCCACACATTAGGGATGAGGCAAACGAATTGTTTAAACCGGATTTGATCTTTGTTAAAGGGTCTAAAGCAGTCGTGGTTGATGTGACAGTGAGGTACGAGCACTCTGAAATCTCATTGAGTGAAGCCGCCTCGGAAAAGGCCAAGAAATATCAGCGCCTTCATAAGCAGATCGAACAATTGACGAATGCAAAGGAAATTGAATATGTTGGCTTCCCCATGGGAGCCTGTGGCAAATGGTTAGGCAAGAATACTGAGTTGCTGACCGCCCTTGGTCTCTCTAAAACGAGGCTAGAGAGAACCGCGAGGGCCCTAGCATCTAAAGTACTCTTCGCCTCTGTCGATATTGCACATATTTTTGTAAGCAAAGCTAGATCGACTGTATCTGTAAATACATTGTAAATAAACAAGGCCCCTCCCCTTGGCTGGGTCCGCTGGACAGTGGAATCGGTTTTGAGTGGGAGGGGTTCATCCCTCATAACCGCGTCTTAGCCCATATTTGGGTTAAAAATTCTGATTTGGACATCAGGTGGACGGGCCACCTTACTTAACCCGGAAAAGGAACATATACAGTTTGTATGTGTTTAATAAATAGCCAAATGCCTCGTCATCTAATTAGTGATGCGCATGAATGGATGAACGAGATTCCCACTGTCCCTACCTACTATCCAGCGAAACCACAGCCAAGGGAACGGGTTTGGTGGAATCAGCAGGGAAAGAAGACCCTGTTGAGTTTGACTCTAGTCTGGCGCTGTGAAGAGACATGAGAGGTGTAGAATAAGTGGGAAGCCGGGCACGCGCTCGGTGGTGCGGGGCGACCCACCCGCCGGCGTCCCGGCCATCAGTGAAATACCACTACTCTGATCGTTTTTTCACTTACCCGGTGAGGCGGCGGGGGGCGAACCCCGAGGGGGGCTCTCGCTTCTGGCGCCAAGAGGCCGGCGCGCGCCGGCCACGACCTGCTCCGGGGACAGCGGCAGGTGGGGAGTTTGACTGGGGCGGTACACCTGTCAAAGCGTAACACAGGTGTCCTAAGGCGAGCTCAGGGAGGACGGAAACCTCCCATGGAGCAGAAGGGCAAAAGCTCGCTTGATCTTGATTTTCAGTACGAATACAGACCATGAAAGCGGGGCCTCACGATCCTTCTGGCTTTTTTGGGTTTTAAGCAGGAGGTGTCAGAAAAGTTACCACAGGGATAACTGGCTTGTGGCGGCCAAGCGTTCATAGTGACATCGCTTTTTGATCCTTCGATGTCGGCTCTTCCTATCATTGTGAAGCAGAATTCACCAAGCGTTGGATTGTTCACCCACTAATAGGGAATCTGAGCTTGGTTTAGACTGTCATGAGACAGGTTAGTTTTACCCTACTGATGATGTACTGTTGCAATAATAATCCTGGGAACCCTTGGGATGGGATGGGATGTGTTATCCCTTAGAGAAGTGAGGCCAATGGAGATCTCTCCCCTGAAAACATTGCCTGCAGAACCCCTTCCAGAGTCCAGCTGAAGGCCTAGCCTTTGGGCTGGGATCAGTTTGGTCAGAGGGGTGACCTCCTTTGACCAGGGACACATCCTACTCTAGCGGGGGATGTTGCTGAGCAGGGCTTTGAGGGTCAGGCTGAAATGAATGTGCCAAGGGACAGTGAAGGGGCCTGGGAGGTTCCTCTCCACTCCTGGTGTGTGGCAGAAGGGTCTCACCCTCTCGTGGGTGGCTGTGCTCTGGTGGGACTGAGGCACCTGTGTGGTGCCCGAGTGCTGTGGCAGCTGAGGCAGCTCCCTGGCCCAGGAGAGCCTCAGTGGGCCCGAGGGTCAGGAACTCCCCAGCACTGCATGGGGCTCCTGGGCCATCTGTGGGATGTGTTCTGCCCCAGAACCTGCTCAGTGCAGTCCTGGATTTCCTTGGGGAAAGGTCCTTGTTAAATGTCCTGGTTTTCTTTTTTATTTTATTTTCATATCTACTTCATGTTCAGGATATGTGGTTCATGACTGCTGGTTGGGAAAGTCCTAAACCTGATATTTGACACAGTCGTTAAGTGTGCTGGATCCCATTCCTCATGTCTGTGGCCATCCTGGGAACCCTTGGGATGGGATGGGATGGGATGTGTTATCCCTGAGAGAAGTGAGGGCAGTGGAGGTCTCTCCCCTGAGCACATTGCCTGCAGAACCCCTTCCGGAGCCCAGCAGAAGGCCTGGCCTTTGGGCTGGGATCAGTTTGGTCAGAGGGGTGACCTTCTTTGATCAGGGACACGTCCTACTTTAGCAGGGGTCTTCCTCACAATTGGTAATGATTTCAAAGACAGAGCACATCCCTTCTGGGATTTCCTTTCCTTTCTTTGAGCACTAAAGGAGGAATCTCACCCTGGGTTTAGCTACAGGGACAAAAGGCAGAAGCCTTTCTGTGCAGGTGAGTGCCAGTCCTTGCCCACACTCCCTGGAAACGGAACCCTGCCAAGCAGGAAAGAGATCTAGAGGTGAGGGCCTGGTGCAGTCAGATTGAGCAGTCCCACCTGTCCATAAATTCCCATTTCCAAAGGCCTCCAGACAGTCCTTTGTTATGTTGCCCATCCCCATGCAGATGCCCAGGACCCTGGGATCCCAGGGTGCACAGATGTCCCTGCAGTGGGCTTTTCCCAGCACAGGCCAGGACAGCCTGGAGGAGAGGAAACAAAAAACCAACCTGTAGAAGACCCAAGAAGAGACCCTCAAAAAGAGACTTTAAAACAGAGGAGTTCATCATTCTCAGGCAGGATGGGTGGGCTCCCCTTCAAACAAGCAATGTCAGTTTCCCACTGACACCAATCCTTTTCTACAGGATGGACAAATAAGGAGTAAATAAAAACCCACGGAATGTGACATAGATGAAGACTTCCAGGAGCCCAGTTGCGAGGTGCGGATGTTCAGGGACATCACACCATGACCAGTATGATCAAGTGAAGCCAAATTTATTATCCCTAAAAAGACCAGATTTATAATAAGTTTCTACTGCCCACGCTTCTCTAGCTAATACATGATTGGTTAATCCTAGCTGTTAACACATCTAAATTAAAATGCTTATTGGATCATCTAATTTTTCGTGCATCTTGCTGTGGATGTCTGGCCCACCCATTGCTTTCTCTTTTTTCTCACTCTCCCAAGCTTGCTGACAAACTTGCTGAGTCCTGATGACTCTTCTTCTTGTATCTTTCTCAAGGATATACTGACCCCATTTCTGAATATGTCCATTATCCATTTTTTGTGAATGTGTTCATTGTCCATTAGTACAAGCAGGCTGGATTGTGCATCGGCCGAATATGGCCATTGTCTAGCAAGAACTCCTCAACCTACAAAAAATCCTCAACACCCCAGAGCCTGACCACGCCCCACAGCCCACCTCAGAAATGAACCACCCAGATTGGGTGGGGGGTCTGATGAAGGAGATGTGTGAGATGGGCCAGATGCTGAAGGAATACACTTCCCCAGCTGGTGAGGAAACCTCCCCCTGCCTCAAAGAGGGAGAGTCTGATGGTGCAGCAGCGGAACCCACAGATGTTACAACTGTCCAAGTTCCAGCTGAACTGCAGAGGCAGTCACAGCCAGCAGCAGTTGCCCTGTGGAAACGAGGAGGTCTAAGATGAAATCAGAGCACCCAGACAAGGATAAGAATGGAGGGCCCTCACAACTCACAGGGGAGCCAATGGTTGAGATCATCACTGAGTCCCTGATGTACAAAAGTCTCTGTAATCTGCACACAGACATTGTACGGACAGGGACGTGAGGCTTATACAACCTGGTTACTCTGGGTCTGGGATCTTATGGGTACAGGTGTCCAGCTGGATGGTGGTGAGGCAAGGATTTGGGACGCTTGACCCAGGACTCAGGTATCAATCAGATTTTTGTAAGGGAGCCAGGGCTTTTAATAAGTGTCAGAGAGAGGTTTGTTCACAGGGAGAGAATGCAGGAGCAGCACCATAGAATGTGCTGGAAGACTAGAGGATGGGATCCAACAGCTGAGAGAAGTAACAGTATTGGAGGTACTCTTTGGGAGGGATGGACAGCATGATAATGACCCCAACAAGGTCGGGTGCACAGGGCAAATGTTGTGGAGCCTGGCAAATCTGGGGCCATCTCAATACGCCACCTTTACTGCAACAATTAATGCCGATACCGGCTGGGAGACAGTGGGTCATGGGGAGATGTTCAAAGGGGAGACAGTGACAAGTCAGGGCAGACTTTGCTGAGCTCTGTGCAAGCCCTTTCTCCCAGCCCTGCCCCTGTTGCTCTGTGTCCCCCAGTTTTCCTTTTCTCAGAGCTCTTCCTTCAGCCCCGTGCCTGGAATTTTGCTGGGATCTGGCCCCATTGCTGTGATGAGCAGGGGCTCTGCCCATGGACACCAAGGGGTCAGCTCTGCTCTGAAGCAGTGGGGTCACGGAATGGGGACAGGGGCAAGTCCTGGGGTTAGATTCCATCAGCTCAAACAGCTCCTGAGGCTGAGGAGCTCAGCAGCATCTCCTGTTCCAGGACTAAGGGAGGGTGATGGCCAAAGGCAGTTTGAGAGGGTTTCCTGCTTCACCCAGGGAGAGCAGAGACAGCTGTGCAAGGCAAGAGCAGTGGCTGGAACTCAGTGAAGGGCTAGGGGAGCTGCTCTGTCACTCCGTCGGTCCCCAGCTGCCCTTTTCTGCAATCCAGGGCAGTCCCTGTGTTCCCCTGGAAATCAGCCTGACACAACTGAGAGCAGAGGGACCCACAGCAAAGCAAACTGGTTTAGCCTTTCTCAGAGTCCCAGCCCCACTCTGGCCAAGGACGCTCCTGTTCCCCAGTGTACCCTGGAGGCAGCTGACAGCTTGGATGGCATCCTGAGGACACACCAAGGGTCCTGTCCATGGCAGTGCTTGAGGAGAGTGGGCTCATTGCCAGGGTCCCAGGCTGCCCTGCCCAGAGCTCCCCGGGCACAGGGAGCTGGGACACCCCATTGCTGTGCTCAGCCTGCACAGGAGGAGCCCAAGGGCTGGGCCTGGCCCTGCAGCTGGAACTGCCATTGCAGAGAGCCCCTCAGCAATGCCAGCAGCACCTGGGCAAGGCAAGGAGAGAGAGAGAGCTGGGCCTGAGGAAAAGCCTTTCCCTGCCCAGCCCTGCCCAGCCCCTGCCAGGCAGCAGCAGGGCAGGACAGTGGCCCTCAGGCCCTGGTCAGCAGGGAATGGGCACATGGCCGCAGAGATGCCCTTCATCTCTGGGGCTGCTCTGCTGGCCCAGGAGGGACTGAGGGCCCTGAGCCCCCGGGCTGAGGGCTGTGCTGGCTGCGAGGGGACACAAGAGCTGTGCTGCTCAGGGTAGTGTCTGCCCTGCAGGGCAGGCCCAGCAGGTGCCACATCTGCCCTGCAGCAGGGCTGCCCTCAGCACTGCCTCCCTCCCTCGCTGCCCATGGCTCTGCTTCTGGAGCTGTCCCAGCCCCAGCTGCTCCTGTGGCCCCGGGCTCCTTCCCTGCTAGAGCTGCCAAAGCCCAGCCCAGCCCCTGGGCCAGCCCTGCCCTGCAGCTGCTCGGCCCTGCAGGGATTAAAGAACAGCTCCCCCAGCCTGGGCACCAGGGAAAGGTGATGCTGCATGGATCTGGAGGCTGGGCAGGTGTAGGCTTTTGCTGAGGTTCCCAGGAAAACTCAGTGTGATGGCTGAACAGCCTCAGCTCCTGCTCTGGCCTGCACAGCTGAGTTTCCATTGCCACCAAGCTGAGCAGGGAAAAGTGGGAGCACAGATTCAGGAAAGCAGAGACCCAAGCAGGAAACCCCTGCCCTGAATGACCCCATGAAAAGTCCCCTCAGGAATGAGCTGGGCATGAGCTGGAGCTCTGAGCAGCCCTGGCCCACACAGCACCCTCTTCGCAGCAGCAGGACCTGCCCTGGCAGGAGTCACTGCGTGCACCCACAGCTCACCTGCAGCGTCCATGGGGAGCTGCCAGGCAGGCTGAGAGCTGCCCCTGGCAGGTGGCACATGCCCTGGGCTGGCCAAGAGCCCTGAGGGCTGCAGGAGCTGCTCTGCAGGACAGCCCTGGGCAGCCCTGACTGCAGCCCCAGCTTCACCCCCTGCAGCCATCCCTGGCAGCAGGAGCTGTCCTGCCCTGTCCCTCTGACGGTGCCCAGGGCAACCCCACTCTGCAGCACATCCTCCCCCAAAGCAGAAAGGGCAGCAGAGCCATCCTTACAGTCACATCAGTCCTGCCATCTCCAGCTTTAGGAGATCCCTGCAGCCAGAAACTGACTGTGTCAAAAACTGGGAAGATTTCTCCATGAATGAGCTTAAAATTGTCCTTCCAGTTCCTTTAAGTCTCTCTCTGCTTCACTGCTCTCAGGTACCTGCAAGCAGTGCCCTCAGCCCTGCTGGACTGAGAGAAAAGCTGCTCATCAGGAGAAATGACTTTTTGTGTTCTTCTTGGTTTCCAAGAGCTCCTGTGGCAGAAGCCCAGCCCAGCTCAGCAGCACAGACACAGCACAAGGACTTTAATGACCCTCTCAAGGCTTTGCTGCTGTTTACATAAGACTCAGTCCCAGAGAGTGTTCAAAGAACTTCTCAGGAACTAAAAATTAAATTTAAACTCCAAAGTTTCTACAAGTTTTAATGGGTCCCACTGAGGGACACAACTGAGGAAGTTCTCCAGGCAGAGCAGAACATTGGAGGCAGTGATGACACGTGGGGACAGCAAGGGAAAGGTGTCTCTGGTGCTGAGCAAAGCTGGATGTGTTTGAGGAATGCAAAGGGCCAAGGCCTGAGCCCCAGCCCCTGGCCAGGCAGATCCTGTCCCTCCCTCCTTGCTCAGGGCTCTTCCCGGGATGGGCACTGGCATGCGGGGATGTGCAATGCCAGGGGCAGGATCATGTGGTGGCGTCTGCCAGGCTGCTGAGCAGGGACAAGGAGACAATGAGGCCCCAGGCCTGCAAGGGTCACTTGTCTCCTCCTGGCCCCAGGGCCAGCAGCCATGGCCAAAGTGCTGCCCAAGTTGGCTCTGGCAGGGCTGTCTTGCAGCTGCTGCCCATCCCTGTGCCCTGTGCAGCCCAGGCTGTCCCACGGAGTCCCTGCCCTGTGCCTCTGTCCCTGCAGGCTGTCGGCATCCCCCGGCTGCCCCACCTGGCTGGGCCCTTCCTTTGCTGACAGCTCTGCCTCCTGCCTCCCTCTGCCTGCCCACACAAAGCCTTTGGCTCATTATCAAAAGGGTTAATTCATTTTTACTGTGCCTGTGAGCTTTTAGCACAGGAACAAGGCATGCAGGGGCTGCCTTCCCAGCAGGAATGGTTGGAAGACAAGAAGACATCTGGCTCAAGAATGCAGTGATAGAAAAAAGGACTAAATCTGGGAACTTGGGGTGGGTTTTACGGTAATGGATAAATTCTAATACACATTTAGTGACATTGGGAGAATTACATGTTCACATAATGTTAGGAGTTATCCCTTGCTAGACCTCAGGCCTGAATAAATGATGCCCACTTAAACTGCAAATGTGGGAGATTAGGGACTGATCGGAAGATCTCGTGATGTTACGGGTAGACAGAACCCCTCCCCTTTACTGTTAAAGTTACTTAGCCCCCCATTTTGTTGGCCGTTAACCCCCGTTATATATAACCCTGTGTAACCGTTAATAAATGCCATTTGCTGTCCACCACATTGGTGTCTGCGAGTACGTGGCCCGAGTGGCAGGGGCATTGTCACTGTGCCATTCCCGAATAAGGTCATCACACCTCCAGCAGAGGCAACAAAGTGGTGCCAAAACCTGGGACATTGCCCGGGGGACGGGGATCGCCTGGTCGGGTGAACGACGGCCGCAGCAGCTGGCCCAGCTCGGCGGGGAGGATACTCCCGGACCAGCGAGAGGAATGGAGGCCCTTGCGAAGGTCATTTTTCCTGTTCACAGGCAGTGGGGTATTGACTGCAAGCCAGGGGATTTTGCCCTCGTAGTATCAAGACTATTGCGGATTGGGGTTATTGGGCAGCCGGTGGATATTCTCCACACAGAAATGTGGTATAGGTGTACCAAGGCCCTAGCCGAGGAGGCCATATCCTCAGGCTCGGGGCGGAATCTCAAATTATGGGGGAGAGTCGTGCGGGCTCTACGGAAAACACGGCAGGAGCAAGAAACGTGGAAAGCCGCGCAGGACTGTTTGCCTGTGGTGCCCTGGCTGGGTGCTGGGGCGGCTACGCAGACTGTGGGTGATTGTGATTTTGCTGAGTGCAGGGATTCACAGCCGTGGGGACGCTCTTTGCGGCTCCCAAGCCCAGGCGCGCCGGCTGACGGAAAAGACCGGGCGCAGTCATTTTGGGACAGGCTGTTAGAGAAAGCGCGAGGCACCACCGTTTAATTTGGAGGCGCAAGGCAGAGAGGATGTTCCCAAGACCGCGCCGGCGACGAGACGAGCGCAGGGGAAGTGTGGTCAGAGTGGGAACGCCTGCACTCCCGTGATGGCACAGGCAGAGACGGGGCATGGTCAAGGTGCAGAGGGTGCCCGAGGTACCAGCCCTGCTCTGGTCCCGCAGCAGTGGGCACGCAGCCAACCCCAACAGCCAGCTTCCATGTGTTTCACTATCTCTTTGTGTGATCATCTACAAGACATGTGTCTCTTCAGAATCTTGTCTTTTTGTTTCTTAACTACTCATGTTTTTTAGGTTTCTTTTAAATCCAGATTGCCAGTTTTGTGTTTTTCTTCATTTATTATTTCTTCAGTTATTATACAGTACCTCAGCTGAGAATTCAAGAGGTTTGCTGTGTTTGAAGAATTTCTCTCCTGACAGAAGTTTCGGAGGGATTCAATTCTTTAATAGTTTGATTGATCTTTAATCGTAAGGTTTCCTATTCATAATTGCTGTTTTTAAGAGTCTTGTTTTAAAATATATTAAGTAATGCCCATCAATTAGAGTTTGAACTCTTGCCAAGTTCTAGCTCTACTTGAATGGAATGATTGAGAATCAGCCCAGATGTTTTCTGCAACAAGAAGTATTCAAGTCGTTTTGGCTTGGCAATTTGACCATATATGATAGCTGAGCCTGATTTCAAACGGAGTTTGGAGAAACATGAATCTGGACATGAGTTCTACAGTTCTCTGTTGTTTCAAGGTTCATCAGCTGTCGCAGACTCTGGGATGACAGTTCAGTGTTGTAGTGACTGATAATTGTATGATTTCAGATGTGTTATTGGTTATGTGTATTATCTGATTGATTGCTAATTGTTGTTATCTTACATTTCCCTATGCAATATTGCATAGAGACTGAAACGGAACAGATCAATGTTTTATTTTCACATCAGGACCCATTCTTCACCTCCAAGATTTTGAGATAATCCTCCAGTCCCTGTGGGGACATGGATTTGTTTGTGTTTTAGCAGGTGCAAAAGTCCAGGTAGAACTCAGTAAATAATGTGAAACTTGATCAAGTGCATGAGAATGCTGATAAGAAGCATGGGCAAGAAAATGCAGACCATTCCACAAGCAAAAAAAAAAAAAAAAAAAAAAGAAGAAGCGCAGGTGCTGACTGCACAGAGATTCCAACCCTTGTGCTTCACCCACAGAAGATTGTAGACTTTACATTGCTTCATAGATGAGAGCCACGCAGTGATACCTACTAGTGTCACTAGAACTTTGCCCAAAAGACAAGACATTTTAATAATTAGTAAAGACAGAAGCAGCATCCTTAGACCTGTCATTTATCCTTCGATTGTTTCAGCAAATCAGAATGAAGAGCTGACAGACTTAGCCAAAGCTCTTCAACCACTACTGACTGTTCCAGAGAACACCCGAGTAGCCAAAGCTACTGCTTTGCCGCCACATGCAGCAGAACAAGTCATGCTAGTTTTTGATCAGCAAGACTTTCCCTCTAGAGACCACGTCCATAGAATTCTCCAGTGTTCGTCATTCAGAAGAAAACTTCAGGCTCATAGAGACTGCTGCACAACCTCAAGAAGATCAATGAAGTCATTGAGGACATAGAACTGCTTCAGCAAAGACTTCCTTCACTCTCAATGATTAGCCACTTGTGATCATTGATCTCAAAAACTGTTTCTTCAGCTTCCTCCTCCATCCAGATGATGCTCCTCCAGTTGCATTCTACATCCCAAATATCAACAAAGAAAAGCCTCTACAAAAGTACCAACACAACAAGAGCTGCAAAAAGCTTGTGACCGTCCTGCAGAACAGACAAGAACTGAACCTCCTGTTCATGCAACAAAGAAGCCTGTGTGCTGCCTTGAAAGAACAATGTTGTTTTTACGCAGACCATACCGAAGTCGTAAGAGACTCCATAGGCAAACTGAAAGAAAGGCTAGCACAGAGAAAGACTGAGAGAAAAGCCCAGCAAAGATAGTTTGAGTCATAGTTTGACTAGTCCCCATAGCTGACCACCCTTGTTTCCTCCTTATTAGGCCCAGTTGCTATGATACTCCTCACATTGATTTTTAGACCTTGCATTTTAAACAAGTTAGTACTGTTTGTTAAAAACCAGTTAGGAAAAGTTAACATTTTATTTGTTGACCACCAACAGTTGCTTTGAAGCGTGTTAATTGCAGACATGTTGTATTGTTTTTTACCAGTTGTCAGTTATGCCATGTATCAGTTTGATAGCCTTTGTATTTTTATAACCTTTACACTTTCTGTGGTTTTAATTAATCATAAAGCGGGGGGGGCAAATCTGGGAGATTAGGGACCGATCAGAAGATCTCGCGATGTTATGGGTAGACAGAACCCCTCCCCTTTACTGTTAAAGTTCCTTAGTCCCCCCTTTTGTTGACCGTTAACCGCCATTATATAACCCTGTGTACCCATTAATAAACGCCATTTGCCATCTATCACATTGGTGTCTGTGTGGCCTGAGCAGCAGGGGGATTGTCGCCGTGCTGTTCCTGAATCAGGTCATCACACCTCAAGCGGAGGCAACATGCAAATTAGTGTTAATGAGTCTTATTCTGATATTTTGAGATTTGGTGTTGGCGAGGCCTCACAGAACCAAGGACTCAGCTGTGACACGGTGCAAACTCATGGAACAAAGGGTCCATGGTGACACAGCAGAACAGAACTCCATGGAACCAAAATCCATTCTGGCACATTGGAGCCACATTGAACCAATGTGATACTGCAGCTCCAAGGAGACCATTGTGACTCTGAGAAACCTCTTGGAAAAAAGGGTCCATTCTGACACAGCAAGGCCTGGTGGAACCATGCGTCCATTGTGACATTTCAGAACCTCACGGAACCAAGGTGACCGTATTCTACTATGGAACCTCATGGAACAAAGGGGCCATGCTGACACTGCAGAACCAAGGAGAATGCTGCTGGCAGTGTGAGAGCTCATGGAACCAGAAGTCCATTGTGACACAGCAAGGCCTTGTGGAACTAAGAGTCTGTTGTTAAACAGTGTGGCCTCATGGAACCATGAGCCATGGTGACACAGCGTGGCCACACAGAGCCAAGGGGCCACTGTGACACTGCGGATCCAAGGAGACCATTATGACTCAGGAGCCTCATGGAACCAAGAGTCCATTGTTCCACTGTGGGGCCCTGTGGAATCAAGGGGATGACAGTGACATTGTGGGGCCTCATGGAACAATGGAGACTGTGCTGACACTTTGGGACCCACTGGAACCAAGGGGCCATTATAGTATGGCAGGGCCTCATGGAATCAAGGGGACTCCAGTGAACACCATGGGTCTCCATGGGATGAAGGGTCCAACAGAACCAAGGAGGCCGTTGTGACACACCGGGGCATCATGGAACCAAAGGTCCATTGTGACACAGCAAGGCCTCATGAAATCATGGAGGCCATTTTTACACTTTGAGGCCTTGTGAAACCAAAGGGCCATTGTGACACTCCAGAGCCTTGTGGAGCCAAGGGGACCACAGTGACACTGTGGGGCTCAGTGAAACCAATGGCCTGTTGTGACACTGCAAGGCCTTAGGGAATCATGGAGACCATTGTGACACTGAAGGCATCATTGAACCAAGGGGCCATTGTGACACTACAAGACCTCATGGAAGCAAGGAACCATTGTGATACTATGGAGTGTTGGCAGGCCAAGGGGCAGTTGTCACACTGTGTGGCATCATGGAACCAAGGAGTCCATTGTGACACTAGAGGGCCCATGGAACTAAGGATTCATGGAACAGTGTGGGACCCCATGGGACCAAAGGTCCATTGTGACATTGTGGGGCCTCATGGAATCCTGGAGGCTATGATGACACTTGGAGGCCTTGCTGAATTAAGGGGCTCTGCAGGGCCTCATGGAACCAAGGACACCCTTCTGACACTGTGAGTCCGCATGGAACCAAGGGTCCATTGTGACACCATGGAACCAAGGAGACCCCAGTGACACTGCAAGGCCTCATGGAAGCAAGGGACCATTGTGACACTGCAGGGCCCCATGGATCCAAGGGAACAGGTAACAGCTCTGGTTGGCTTGGCCTGACTGGTCCAACTGCCCTTGGTATGTTGAGGGTCTCTTCTTCTGGACCCCTGAGACACTGGGGCTCTGGACTTTCCTTCAGATAGAAAAGAACTATCCATCTCATTCAAACATCCATGCCCAAAATGGGATTTCCCCTTCAAAATTCTCAACATCCAGGGATTGCTCCCAGATAAAGCTGCCATTACCAAAAAGTCTGTCTGACCTTTACTTCCTGAGAGCTGTCTCTCACCTGCCTTCAGACACTGTAAGGCTCAGTGCTTTCCTTCCTATGGAAAAGAGCCCTCCCTCCTGCACAGGCACCCCTGGCCAAAATGAGTACTTTTCCTCCAAAATTCCCTATATGCAAGGGTTCTCCCAGACAAAACCTGCCAGGACAGAGAGCTCTGGCTGGCCTTGGCCTCTGGTGGTCACCTCTCATCTCGTGGAAACCCTGAGGAAAGTATTTGAACAGGTTTGACTGTTGGAACATCAATGAGTCTCTGGTCCTCTGAAAAACTCAGATGCTCTTCTAATCATATGTGGGGTTTTTTTCTCATTGTGTATTATACATGAAATATTATTTTCAGCTAAAAAAATATTATTCTTACCACTCTACCAATGTTATCTGGCACAAAACTCCTCCTCTGTTAATGGATCCAGGTCACCTGTATAAGCAAACACAATAAAAAATCCAGCAGGAATTATTTGTGTCTGCTCCCATCTGTCCCATCTCCTCTAAAGCTGGAGGTGCAGCCCCAGCACTTGGGAAGGCTCAAGGGCTCACAAGCTCAGCTCCCACACAGAGAATGTGCAGACCCTGGCTGCTCTTCTTGGCCCCTGCACGCTCAGCCAGGCTGAGATGGACACTGATGGTTTCTGGGCCAGGCTCTCGGAGCCCAGCCCAGCTCCCTGCAAGCTCTGCCAGCTGCCCTGAGCTCTGGGCATCACCAAGGGCCTCTCCCTAGCCCGGCCGGCTCTGGCCCCACAGCTCTGCTGAGGCCAGGCTGCTCTGGGCACTGCCCCACCGCCTCAGCCCCTGGCAAGGGCACAGCAGCAGCTGCAGCTGCCACAGGACGCAGCCCCACCATGGGGGAAGGTGCTTGGCCAAGGCCAAAGGAGGCTCCCTGGCTGCCCTGCTCCCCTCGGGCTGAGGTGCTGAGAGCTCTGCAGCCCCTGCTGCCATCCCATCTGCCCAGGGCAGCACAAGAGCCCTGGCCTTGGGGCCCTCAAGAGCTGCTCCTGCTCCAGGCCCAGGGCCCATGCCAAAGCTGGGGCAGCCACAAAGCTGTGCCCATTTCTGTTCATTGCTGCTGTCATGGGGATGGATCGTCAGCCTCTTGGATGTTGCTGATGAATTTTATTACTCCAGAGGCCTCTTCTTTCTTGAGCTCTACAGTTCAGGAATTCACTGAAAAAGGCTCATAAGCATTTGTTCAAAAGGCCCTGGAAATATCTTAAATTTTTCAATTCTTCTGTGGTTAATTAGGAATATTTCAGAAATGTATTCAAAGTGAATATACTATTTTGAAAACAATGCAGACATTCCACTATCATATTTTCTGAAAAATCCCTTTGTCGGGATTTCTTCCCCTGGGAAGCTGAGAAGCATCAGAAAAGAATGAAAAGACATAATTATCTGATTGCTTCTCCTGTGTTTGCTGCTTTGGAATGTGGTCTGGAGATTGTTTAACAACATGTGCATATTTGATTGGTTTCCTGTGAATTGTTTTTACTTAATGACCAATCACCATCAGCTCTGTCGGACTCTGAGGAGTCAGTCACGAGTTTTCATTATCATTCTTGTTAAGCCTTCTGTCTGTATCCTTTCTTATTCTTTAGTATACTTTTAGTACAGCATAATGTAATGTAATGTAATGTAATGTAATGTAATATAATATAATATAATATAATATAATATAATATAATATAATATAATATAATATAATATAATATAATATAATATAATATAATATAATATAATATAATATAATATAATATAATATAATGTATCAGTCTTCTGAGAACATGGAGTCAGATTCTCATCTCTCACCTCATCCTGGGAACCCTCAAAAACTCAACAAAGACAGAATTGTTTTGCCTGCTTTCGTTTCCTGTTTATAGATTGATATCAGCAATGTCTAATTGATACTGACCGCCAGCACCTTCAAATTCAGTCTGAACAGATATGAAAATCAAGGCTGACAAACAATATCACTTTGTCCCCATCCCCAGCATTTCCCTCATCCAACCCTTGGCACCCCTATGGATCAGGAATGGTGTGGCCAGCAGGAGCAGGGCAGGGATTCTTCCCCTGTGCTCGGCACTGCTTGGGCAGCACCTCGAGTGCCGTTTGTAGTTCTGGGTCCCGCAATTTACGAAGGACATGGAAGGGCTGGAGCATGTCCAGAGAAGGGTAACAAGGCTTGGGAGGGGTCTGGAACACAAGTCCTGTGAAGAGTGGCTGAGAGAGCTGGGGCTGTTTATCCTGGAGATGAGGAGGCTCAGGGGAGACAAGGCAGTGTCAGGGCACAGGTTGGACTTGATGATCTCCAAGGTCTTTTCCAACCTTGCTGATTCTGTGATTCTCTGAAAGCACCCTTGGAGCAGTTGCAGGATGATCCCTGGTTCTCCTCTTCAGAAGCTCCAGCAGCCCAGGTGCCTCAGCTTCTCCTGCCAGCCCCAGAGCCCATCCTGTGAGTCCTGCAGAGCCTCTGCAGCTCCTCCTCACTGCCCAGCACAGGGAGGCCCAGAGCCAGACACAGCAGCCCAGATGTGCCCCCCTGGCCTGGGGTGCCTCTGGCAAGGGAGCAGCACCAGGCACTGCAGGAGCCTGCAGACAATTCCTGCAGCACTTGTAGGATGATCCTGCTGCCCAAGGGACGTTCCCATGGGGCCAAGTCAGGAACTGCAATGGGGAGTGGGGCCAGAGAGGAAAGGGCAAACAGGGATGGGCTGTTTGCAGGGGAGGGAACAGGGGTGGGCAAGGGGAAGACATTTGTATCAGGAAGAGTAAAGAAAGCAAAGGTGAAGCCAAGGAAATGCTCAGGCCAGTTTGGGCGTGGCTGCCAGGCAGCCCTGGCTCTGAGCAACAGCGTCTGCAGTGGGACAGGAATGTCCCAGCTGATGGGAACAAACTTTCTGGCTGACTGCAGAGGCCAGGACAAAGCTGAGTGGTTTCCCTGCTGTCCCCCAGCCCTTGCTGGCCCCAAAGGCTGATGGCATTTGTGCTCCCTCCGGTTCATGTCCCCACAGCAACAGCATGGGGGTGCTCCCCCTGCTCTGTGCAATGCAAACAGGGGCTGCTGAGCCAGGGCTGCCATGTCTGTGCCTGCAAGGATGGGGCACCTGTGTGAGCTGGGGGAGAGGCCAGGGCTGCAGAGGGGGGATGTTGTTGGCAGCTCCATCAGGACACTCTGGGACGCTGCCCTGGGCTGTGCAGCGCACTGGGGATGGATCAGCCCCTGCTCTGCTGCTCCTTCCCGTCTGCCCCAGGGCCCTTGCAGAGCCCCAGCCATGCTCTTTGCCCCCAGCCTGCCCACGGCCAGCCTGGGGCTGCTCATGGGGCTTTTCTGTGCTGAGCATTGGCCTGGGTGTGTTCTTGAGAGAGCCTGGGCAAGGAGCTTGGTGCCCCCAGGGCCTGGCCAGAGGCGTCAGCGCTGCCGCAGCAGTGCCCATGGCCTGTCCCTGCTGCAGCCCCGGCACTGCCACCCCAGGGCTGCGTCCGGCCCCGAGAGCACTCAGGCCCTACAGCAACACCAGGGCCACCAGGGCAGCAGGGCAGGGCCACGGCAGCAGCACTGGCAACACCAAGTGCTGCTGCGGCTGCTGGGCACAGCTGCTGGGCCAGCCCTGATCTGCCCCCAGCTCTGCACACAGACATTGCTGCTGCAGCTCCAGAGAAGGCAACAAAAGGGGGAGCTTCAGTGAAAACTTTGCTGGGAGATCCTTTAGTTCCTTTAATGCCACCAAGAGCGCAGCCTCTGATTGACACAGTGTGTGGCCACAGGGAAGGTGGAGAGAAATAAAATGAGAAATGGCACAAGGAGTGGCTTTTCTTTGTGGCCAATATGAAAAAACTAAAACAAAGAAAAAGAACCTCCAAAATGAAACTATCAAAAAGTATCAAAGGTTATTACAAGTGATTTGCAGAAACTGGCCAGCAGTTTAATGTTCCAGAAACCATCCAGTCATCAGTGTCCACACTGCAGCCTTGAGCTCCTGGTTTCTTAGGCTGTAGATGAGGGGGTTCAGGGCTGGAGGCCCCACTGAGTACAAAACTGACAGGGTCAGATCCAGGGATAGGGAGGAGATCAAGGGGGCCTTCAGGTGAGCAATCATGACAGTGCTGAGGAACAAGGAGAGCACGGGCAGGTGAGGGAGGCAGGTGGAAAAGGCTTTGTGCCATCCCTGCTCAGAGGGGATCCTCAGCACGGCCCTAAAGATCTGCACATAGGAGAAAACAATGAACACAAACCAGCCAAGTCCTAAACAGGCACAAACTTCAATGAGCCCAAGTTCCCTGTAGTTTTAGTGTGAGCAGTAGACCTTGAGGATCTGGGGGATTTCACAGAAGAACTGGTCCAGGGCATTGGCCTGCCACAGGGGCAGGGAAAATGTATTGGCTGTGTGCATGAGAGCGTTGAGAAAGGCACTGGCCCAGGCAGCTGCTGCCATGTGGGCACAAGCTCTGCTGCCTAGGAGGGTCCCGTAGTGCAGGGGTTTGCAGATGGACACGTAGTGGTCACAGCACATGATGGTCAGGAGGGAAAACTCTGCTGAAATGAAAAAGATAAAACAAATGAGTTGGACTGCACACCCTTTGTAGGAGATGGTGCTGGTGTCCCAGAGGGAATTGTGCATGGCTTTGGGGACAGTGGTACAGATGGAGCCCAGGTCGCTGAGGGCCAGGTTGAGCAGGAAGAAGAACATGGGCGTGTGCAGGTGGTGGCCGGAGGCTACGGCGCTGATGATGAGGCCGTTGCCCAGGAGGGCAGCCAGGGAGATGCCCAGCAAGAGGCAGAAGTGCAGGAGCTGCAGCTGCCCCGTGCTGCCAATGGTAGCAGGAGGAAGTGGCTGATGGAGCTGCTGTTGGACATTTGCTGTGGCTGCACTTGGGCACCTGTTCATGGAGAAAGGGACAGTGAAGGATTAGACGAGATACCTGTAACCAAAATCAAAGCCATTTCCCACCCACCCTGCCCTGGAACACACCCTTTTGTGTGCAAGAGTTGCAGAAATTTTTTATCAGCTGCCCCATATCTCTGCTGGTATTCTTGGATATCAGAAACTCTCAGCATTTCTCTGCCCCCAGGGAGAACTAAGCAAGTTCTCTGAGGCCAAGTGATGAGTGGAGAGTGAGGGGAGATGATCTGTTGTTCTGACCTGTTCAGTGTTTCTCTGGACTGGAACCCTTCTCAGGTGGAGGGTGATCACCTTCCCACATTTCCCCTAAAATGTGACCAGGCACTGCTGGGACCAGAGGGATCCACCACAGCCCAGCTCCACATTTGTAGCCAAGGACTCACATTGCTCATTTCACCAACCCAGCAACATTTTCAGTGTCACAAACCTCTGCCTTTCCCCATGGATCTTATCACTCAGAGATGATCTAGGACAGGTTTGCAAGCTGGGTTGAAGCTCCCGGCTTGGACTGAAATCTCAGAGGGACTTCCAAGTGTCCTTATGATGGCATTGGATGAAGGAAGATGCAGCTCCTTCCCTGGCTGCACTGACAGCATTGCCCAGAGCTGGGCACTGGGGACAGCATCACCCTGAGCCAGTGGTGCCCCCTCCAGAGCCCCCAGGGCTGGGCAGCTGCTCCCAGCCCTGTGCTCTGCAGAGGGAACTGGGCCCGGGGCTGCAGAGCAGCCCCATGGCTCTGCTGCAGCTCTGCCTGCACAGGAGGGGCTGCACGCCTTGGAGCCCCGGCCCTGAGGGCAGAGGCTTGGCTGGGGCACAGGAGGGAGGGGGCTTGTTCAGAGGGAGGGGCTGCACTGGAGGGGATCCTGTGGACATCTCTCAACTCGCCCTGCCACAGCATTGCTGGGTTTTGTTTTCTCTCATTGCCTGATCTTCTCTCTGCTTCCTGAAGATTTTCCTCCTGCAGGGGTTTCCCTGTGCCTGATCTGTCCCTGCCAGCACTCACAGACCCCAAATCTCTGCACTCTCCCTGGCCTGACAGAACCCTGCCTGTTTGCAGGGCACTGTCTGGGGGCAAGTTCTGTTTGCAGCTTGGAGAAAGGACAGCTCAGACTGAGCCTGATGGCTCCAGCAAAGGTGCTGCTGCTGCTGCTGCTGACCATGGACAGAGTGGCTGAAGGCACATTAGGGATCTCCTGTGAACCTACTGGTCACTAAAAGGAACAGTTTGGTTGTCTCAGGCACCACTTACCAAAATTCATAACTAATAATTAATATTAATCCTTTAATATTTATCCGCCCTCCCTGACACTCTCCAGTAGTAGGAATCTGAGCACAAACTCTTAGGAAATTGCCTCATTTTTATCAAAATCTATGTCTTGGAATATTCTGTGACTGATCAGAACCCCTCAGTACATCAGAGCTTCATGAGCATTTCACCTCCCCTGCACCAGAAATACCCAGAGTTGTACTCACAGAGTCAGCAGACATTGGGATGTTGCAGCTTTAGGAGATAACTGCAGGAGTTGCAGCTGCATTTTCCTGCAGCCAGAGATTCCTGTGCCAAGGCTGGCAGTGATTCTGCCCCAGGCACTTCTCAGCCCCTTCCCAGCCCTGCCTGATTGAAACTCTCTGTGCCTCTGTGCTGTGCCTGGGGTGGCTGCAGGCAGTGCCCCAGCCCTGCTGGGCTGTGCACAGGAGCTGCTCCTGGGCAGAGCTGTCTCTCTGCAGTGCTGTCCTTGCCAGGAGCTGCCTCTGGGCCAGGAGCCCAGCCCAGCTCAGCAGCACAGACACACCACAAAGACTATAATGAGCCTCTGGGGCTTTGTGCTGATGCCCTGAACATCAGTCCCTGAGAGGGAGCTGAAGAAACCTCTCAAGAATTCGAGTCAGAATCCAACTCCAAAATCTCTTTGACTTTAAATGGCTCTCACTGAGGGACATGACAGAGAAAGTGTCCCCAGGCCCCAGGCAGAGCAGAGAACTGGAGGCACTGATGACAGCTGGGGACAAAGAGAAGACAAGTCTTGCTGCCCAGGGGCACAGCAGGGTCTGTGCCACCAAGGGCTGTGAGGAGACACCTTGTCCTGAGACACTGGGGCCTCCTGGCACAGCCCCATCCGGGGTGGGCACTGTCAGCCTCTTGTCCTGCCCTCAGCATCCCCCCCTATCTCACATCCCAGTGGCCTCAAGGATCTGCTGGAAGGAGTCCCTGGGGAGCCTTGCTCAGCAATGGCCCTGGTGGCTCCTGAATGCTCCCTGCAGGGACTGCAGGTTTTTCAAAGGACTTTGGGTTTTGCTTTGGCCTTGCAGTCTCTGAGAGCTTTGTGCAATCATGGCCTCCAATTATCTGCTGTAATTAGTCCATGGAGAGGCTTTGTCAGTAAGAACCCTCAGTGGAGTTCATTAATGCTTCAAGGTACTTCAGTTATTTTAAGGTACTTGGTGTTTCCCTTTTGATAGAGACTCCGTGAGAGATTTGTGCAATCATGGCCTCAGTTATCTGCTTTAACGAGTCCCTTGAGAGCTTTGTATTGACACTCAGTGGAACTCATTAATATTTTGAGGTAATAATGGTTTTTAAGGTGCTTTGGAATTTCCTTTCCTCAGTGAGGCTTCTGAGAGGTTTTTGTGCCATCTGGCCTCCAATTCTCTCCTCCAAGGAGTCATGAGGACCATGCTTGGGGAGGGACCTCAGTGGGACTCATTCATGCTTTGAGACACTCTGGGGTTTTCTTCTGTCTTTGACTCCTGGAAAGGTTTGTGCAATCTCCTCTCAGACCTTGAGATTCAAGGGCTCAGCTCCAAATGCACCATGGGGCTCATTAGAATCAAGCAAGTCCTGACAAACCATGGTTTTGCCTTGATTTCCCTCTACTGTAGTGCAGTTCACTAGGAAGTTTTTTTTCTATTGTTATGGAGAAATATTTCAAAGATCTTCTAATAAATCCACATTCCTGTTTTAAGGGTGTATGGTTCTATTTAGAGAAGAAATGTTAGCAGAATTCTGTGACTGACATTGTCCCAGGGACTTTGCTAAAGGAGCTCTGGCCTGCTCTGAGAAGCTGTGTCTTGAGATCTGACACAGTGTGGAGAGCCTTGCTCCACATTTCCAAACCCCATCCTGTCTCTCCTCACTCACCTGGCATCAGCTTAGCTTGGAGAACTGGCTGCTCTCAGGCAAAGAGGGTTTTTTTTCTTTTCTTTTAGCGCTCTAAAACTCCTAAGCTCCCTGTTGAAAGCAGACACCCTCCTCAAGTGTGTGCCAAGCCCAAGCTGCCACCAAGACCCCTCCAGACTTGCCCTGGGCCAGCTGTGAGGACGTGTGGAGGCCCAGAGGCCTACCATCAGAGTCTCAATCCCCCAGACATGGAGGACTGGTTCTAGATAAGAGGAATAGGCTTTCAGGTTAGGGTGAGATGCTTTCTTCTCATATTGACCTTTGCAGACACATGCTGATTTATGTTATGTTAGGTTACCCCATTGGCCCATTGGCCTAATTACCCTAGTTCAACTCCTATTGCCCACGTTTGTTTGGCCCTAGAATGTTCTCTCTCTGTCCCTCAATTTGCCCTAGTTTGCTGTATTCCTCCACCCTTGTTTCCTATTGGCTGACCGGAGATCTGACCCCTCGTCTGCACCATTTTCCCCCATATCCATTGGACCCTGACCCTCAGCTCCACCCTCACTACCCCATATAAGACCCTGATCCCTCCGCCTACACCCTGTCTTCGTCCCTGGACCCTGTTCAGCTGTGTAGCCTGTTCCTGTACCAATAAACCTATTTTGCTGGAGATCATATGAAAACCCATCCTGCTCATTCTGTCAGCTTTCTAAGGTAGCAGTGAGGTTTGGGCTTATGAGTGCTGGACGTTCCAAGGGCCTCAGTAGTGCCATGATGCTACACATGGCGCCCAAAGAGGAACCAGATTCCTTAAGGTCCCTGTGAGCGTCTCCAGCAGTGATCCTGCCAGCCAGATGTCACTGGAAGCTGTACCCCTTCGGGTCAGCCACAACACTGAAGTGAGACTCCAGTTTTTTCTAATCTCGCTAAAGAAGAAGTTGATAATCCCCTCAACATCTATGGGACCTGCTTCTCTGACAACCCCATAAGCCCCACTTTGGCTGGAGATTGTGCCTGTGAGACTGAGAGTGAGAGACTGAGTGGCAAAGAGCTCCCAGCGGTTCAGGCTTCTGATTTTCTGTTCCTGTGGGTAGGCATTCCCTCTTCCACTGGGGGCAGCTATGGGAAATACTCATTCCCAAGCTGAAAAGGATGTTTTTGTTAAGTTTTGGAGAGTTTTAAATTTAGAGGGGAGTTAATTTTCTGAAGGGAGTTTAAAAGGTATTGTTCATGGTTATTTGAGGAGCTTCCTGATATCTCTGTTGATTCGCTCTATCAGTTATCGTTTTGGGATGCTGTTGGGGATAAGCTTTATATTTTACAAAAACAAGGGGTTTTAAAAGTTGAGAAATTTTATCCGTTGTTTCATTCAATTTATAGGATCATTTAATGAGTGCATGGTTCCAACCCTTTGCCCTGGTTTATTCAACCCACCCTTCACGTTCCCGAACCCAGGTTCCCTGAGAACAGGATGGGAGATGGAGCCTGCCCTTCGGCACAGACAAGCCATCTGCTGTCTGCCATCTCCCCTCCTTTTCCGTCCTCTCCTCAGGGTGGCAGTGGCCATGCTGCCTTGAGATACTCCCTCACCCACATTCCTGCATTCCCTACTTCTAATCCTCCTTCCTATAAATCACAAGATGGCAATACTCCTGTTAGAGAGACCGCCATTTTTGATTCCCTCCCACCTTCATCCCCATTTCCCGCCTTCGCTCCAGGTGCCTCCTCTATGTCGGGTCTCACCTTAATGTTGAATTCCACTGCCGCATTAGTCCCTCCCCTATCATCAGAAAGGTTCTCCCCAGTGCGGGCTGCACCTCTCCACTTCCAGGCCCCTTCTCCAGTCCAGCCTCTTCCAGTTCCCACATCACTGGAACCGGACATGGGGCCAACTAGAAGGAAGCCATTTTGGCTACCAAAGGCCTTCAACGCCAGGCATTGCCGGTCGGCACAAAGGCCTGCGCCTCTGCCAGCAGACCTGCCTCCTCTACAGAGGAAAAGAGTGATAGCTTATCTGAGAGTGAGGATGAGCCCAAGGATTCTTGGCAGAGGATGCGGAGAAAAGCTGCAAAGGAGGGGGACTGGGAGGTGGTATCCAAGATTCAGGTGGCACCTGTGCAGTATAAGCTGGGGCCAAAACCTAAATGGGAATCCATAGGGAATAGATTCCCATTTAGGTTTTGGCTCCTGGGAATCCATAGGGAATAGATTCCCATTTAGGTTTTGGCCCCTGCTTATACTGCACAGGTGCGACCTGAATCTTGGATTCCCTACCTCCATAGGGAAATGAAGGACTTAGTAAAGCTGCCAAGGATTATGGGAGGGGTTCTCCCTATTTTAACAATTTGCTGGACATGCCATTTACTGCCCACACAATGGTACCACAAAATTTAAAATTGTGTATGAAAATTATATTGTCATCTGATGAATTTATTTTCTGGAAAGGAGTTTGGATAAATAAAGTTCATGAGTTATCAAAAGGTTATGTTGAGGAAGAAGGGCGACAACACCTCACAATGGACCACATTACCAGGAAAGGAGACTATACTAGACTGCAGTATCAGGCTGAAGTCATCCCCCAGTCAATACTGGAAGATCTCAAAGGCGCTGCATGGTCCACCCTCCTCCAAACACCTGATGCTTCTACGCCCCACACTGACTTCACTTACATTCACCAGGGCTTGGATGAGAGCTATATCAAGTTCATAAAGCACCTTATGAAAGCCCTGGAAAAACAGGTAGTTGATCAAAAGGTCCAGGATTATCTTATTAGCAAATTAGCTTTCTGTAATGCCAGTATTGACTGCAGAAAGGTTCTTCACAGCTTCCCCCTTGACCCTGAGCCAACCATTGCTCAGATGGTTGATGCTTGCATTTGCCAGGCAGTCTCAGACCGTGACTCCATTCTAGCCAAGGCCACCAGCCAGGGTGCAATTTAAATGCTGGTTGCAGCAAATGTGCTTCCCCACAATACAGAAAGTAATAAAGGCAGTGGAAACTGTTATAACTGCAGGAAAACTGGACATGTAGCAAACGACTGTAAATACAAGAATAAAAACTGTTCTGGTTTTTTACCCAGCCCTCAGTCCCACAGCCATTACCCAAACTGTTCTTTGAAGCCAACAGCACTACCAGCCCTCAGGAAACTCCCAGCAGAGCATGAAATGACGCCAAATATGAAGTTATTCTGTCTCACCCTTCCATTGGTGAGAGATGTCCTAGGTTACAATATAAAGATGTATTCTATTCCCATCCTAAGAGCTGTTGAAACAGGAGGGGCATTGTTTTATTCCTTATCTCCTCTTAATAAACCCATCAATACCTTTCTGCATGACTCAGAGATAATGCCCTCCAGGAGCCATTTCTGTTTAATGGACCACCTCATGACTCATAGAATGATATCAGCCAATGGGAGATGCTCCACCCAGGGGGGAAGAGCTAAGCATGCCCCCCTGGATATTATCTGCGGTTTGGGACAAAACAAGCTGCGTTTCCACTGGATTCCCCAGAGCAAACGCTACCTTTTCCACTGGATCTTCAGAGGTAGGCTACACCCTACTACAGGATAACTGCTCCAACATTACCACATCTGCCACTCCAGGAGGACTGCAGCCACCATACCAACTGGACTGCTACCAACACCCTGACCAGCAGAGTGACAGGTTACATTCTGACTTTATCAGTGTTTTTTTTTTGTTGTTGTTTTTTTGTATTATTGCATGATTTTTTATTTTTTTTTTCCTAATAAATTGTATTTCTGACTTTGAGTCTCTCTCTGGTTTTGTTTTCAAACCAGAGCAAATGGAAAAGCCTGAGTGGGTTTCCTGAAAAACAAACCCACCTCAGAAACCACCTGCTCAGTCCAGGCTGGCTGGAATGATGTCACCTTTCTACAAGGGACAGTGTGAGCAGAAATGATCTCTGGAAGCAGAATTCTCTGAGTCTTGCAGCTGAATTCTCTGTCCCTGTCCTTTCCCTGGATCTGTGTTGCAGATGAAGCTACTGGTGCCATCCTCACCTTTTACCTCTCTCTTGAATGCAAACAGATGTTCCCAGGTGTATTAAGCATGATTTTTCAAAGTTGCTACAAAACTTTTGTGTTCCTCATGGAATGAAGGGGCCATTTTGGCACTGAGGAGGTGACGTGGAAGCAAGGAGTCAATTGTGACCCATGGAACTAAGGGGCCATGGTGACACAGCTGGGCCACATGGATCCAGTGGTCCATTGTGACACTGTGGATCCAAGGAGACAATGGAGACACCCCCAGAACCTCATGGAACCAAAGAGTCCATGGTGACCCAGCAGGGCTGCATGGAGCCAATGGTCCATGGTGGCACTGCCCATCCAAGAAGGCCATTGTGACACTGAAGAACTTCATGACACCAAATATCCATGGTGACACAGCAGGGCATCATGGGAGCCAAGGAACGGCTGTTGGCGGTATGGAAACTCATGGAACCAGGAGCCGTTGTGGCACTGCAGAACCAACTGGAAGAGCTGCCAGACCTTGTCCCCTGGCCCTGCACAGATCCTTGGGAGGCACGGCAGGAGCAGCACCCTGGGAGCCCCTCTGGGATCCATGGCACACACTCTCAGGGGCGGGAATTCCAGTTCCCAAAGACAGCAAAAGGTGTTCCTGCCCTGGAAGGCAAAGCTCTTAAGAAGGAGAAAAAGGCCAAGTGGAGCAAGATCTTAGAGTGACATTTCACTGCCAGCCTTCATAGCTTCACCCGTGGTTGTTGTAGCTCCTGGATTGGGAAATAAATCAGGCAGGGTCTTTGGTGGGAGCTGCCCATGGTCAAGAGAGACACTGAGAGAGAAACAGAGCAGGCAAAGAAAGGCAGGAGAGAAAGAAGGGCACAAACGCAATCAGCTGCGAAGGTGGCACTCTGAAAAACAAACTGGAACTGACAAAAAATGCATGGGACAGAAGTCAGTAATTCTGAAAGTTTTATTTACTATCAAAATACAGGCCACACATCCAGCCCCACACAATCCCAATCCCACACCCTCAAATTTGGATGCCACTTCTCCCAGTCTCCTTCCAACCCCATCTCACCCTGGACATTGTGGAATCAAGTAGATTTGTCATGGGACTGAGTTTTCTTAGGTGGGAATAAGGCATTTTGACATGGATTGGTCAATTGTGGGGTAAAATGGAGGTGTTTTCAATGGGATTGAATCATTTTGAGGTGACAGACCAATCTATCTGGAATTCTGGAGTGCAAAGATATGGAGAACACTTGCTGAAATCCCCCAAGAACCCACAAATCCTACACAACAAATGTTCACAAACCATAAATTCCACCTCAAATACCTGTTAAATGGCGGGACTTTAGACATCCTTGATCAATTACTTTCATTTTAGTCCCATTTCAGGTGTTTTTAAGTGATAAAGACAAATCAGAAGAAAATTAGGGCCAAAAGGATAACCAGCCAGGTGTCCTCCCAACATGGATCACTGGGAATGTGGGTCACCAGTGTTCTGACCAATGTGGGTCCTCCCATGAGGATGAAGCTGCACCAGTGCACAAAGCTCCTCCTGCAGTTGGAGCACACGCAGGGCTTCCCTTACCGGTGCCTGCGTTGGTGTCGGGTCAAGGTAGAGCTGTGTGAGAAGCTCTTCCCACACTGGGGACACTCGTAGGGCCTCTCCCCGGTGTGGATGCGCTGGTGGATGATGAGGTGGGAGTTGCGTTGGAATCCATTCCCACAGTCAGGGCAGCGGAAGGGCCTCTCCTCAGTGTGAATCTGCTCATGCAGGATGAGATGGGAGCTGATCCGAAATCTCTTCCCACACTGGAGACACTTGTAGGGCGTCTCCCCAGTGTGGATGCGTTGGTGCCTGATGAGTTCTGAGCTGCAGCTGAAGCCCTTCCCACATTCCCCACACTCGTAGGGCCATTGCCCGGTGTGGATCATCTGGTGGCGGATCAGGGTGCTGTTCTGGCTGAAGCTCTTCCCACACTCCAAGCACTTATAGGGCTTCTCCCCATCGTGAAGCTGCTCATGCACCACCAGCACCGGGCCCTGGCTGAAGCTCTGTCCACCTTCCTGGCCCAGGGTGGGCCTCCCTCCTCAGAGCACCCTGGGCTGGGTTTGGAGCCCCTCCTCCTGTGGGATCTCCAGGGCTTTTCCTCTCTGTTAGATTCTTGTGCCATGGAGCTGCTCAAAAAAGCCTCTTCCATGAGGTTCTGCTGTGGGGATTTTTCCTTCCTGGTCTCCATCCTCAGCTCCTGCTCTGCTGGAGGAAGGACAAAGAGAGGATGAGATGTGCCTCTGTACCAGAGGGAAGGGGAAGGAGATCTCCCCAGTGCTTCCCCGGCAGGACGGCATTGGCAGTGGGTTTGTCCTGCAGCCGGGGGCCGTGCTGGGCTGGGAGATGGAGCAGGAGAGAGGGGGAAAGGGGCACTGACATCCTCCTCACCCGCCTGGGTATCCTGGGGCATTGTCTCAGCAGGTGTCTGCTAAGGAAGGCAGGAGCCTCCCTTGAAATGGAAAATGTAAACAACCTCCCTCGGAACGGTTATAATTTTGAAATTATGGGGCTCTAAGGCAACAGATATGGGAATGGGAAAAACAGTTATTTAGCAGGAAAATTAAAATATAAACGCAATAGTACGAAGAAAAAATACTGACAGATTCAGAATACAACCTGACTTCCTGTGGGTTACAGTGGCGGTGGCAGTCCCAATAAACGGTGGCTGCAGTCCTCCTGCAGTGACAGGTGTGGCTCTGTTGATGCAGGGATCCTGTAGGAGGGTGGAGTGTTCCTCTGAAGATCCAGTGGTGGTGGTGTTGGGCCTGGTCTTCCTCCGGGAATCCAGTGGAAAAGGCTGACTCTGGTCTTCCAGCCCTCTGATTGTATCCAGGTAGGAATGCTTGGCTCCTCCCTCTGGGCTGAGCTTCTCACAATGGGATGATGGAATTTTATCAGTCCTGCAGTGGCACTCAATGGCCCCTTAACAGAAGATATCTCCTGGGAGGGAGGATGGGTTGTGGAAGAGATAAAGAAAACTGCCCAATTAACAGAAGGTAACTGCCCCATCAGATAGGAATAGAATACACGTCCCATATCCAACCTAAGACAGCTGGGATGCTTTGCAGTATTCTGTGTCTGTGTGTCTGTGTTCATGTGTATTTTACACTCAAAGTCCCCCAAATTTCCAAGAGGTTTTCCCTGGGGTGTTGTCTTGTCCCTGTGTCCCTCTGCACCTCCCTGTGTCACTCTGTCACTGTCACCTCCACACATCTCTGAGCCCACTGGCACCTCCCAGGTTTGCACTGAATCCCTCCCTCCTGCCCTTCAGCACCAGCAATGCCCATGGCAGGGAGCTCAGAGCAGGAGCAGCCAGGCCAGGGCTAATGCCAGGATCAGGAGCACCTGGCAGAGGCAGGAGGAATCCCCCATTCCAGGCGGTGCAAGGGGGGCACCCGTGTCCCCTCCCAGCCCCAGGGTTACAGACCAGGGAGGAGATGCCTCAGCTGCCTCAGCTGAATTGCTTCCCTCAGCCCTTGGCCCGGGAAGTCTCTGTCTGGAGCACAACCTCTAGAGGAGAGTTCCCACAAGGAAGAGAAAAGAAAGGAATTGTTTCTTCCCTTTCTCTCATCACTGCCCCTTGTGCTGATTTTCTTGGCATCTCTTAGCAAAACCAACAAAAAAGCATCTGGAATGAGGTTTTTCCCAGGGTCAGTTCCCAAATAGGGCCAAAGGAAGGTTTTCTGCCAGGGAAAAAGGGACAAATGTGGGATTTGTTTAGACAGTTGAAAACATGACAGTTTCTAAGCACTGGAAATCCAGAGACTATAAAAATCAGAGTTTGCAGTTGTAATGGTCCATTGTCCTCCCTCTTCCCACTGCTGATTTCTCACATCCCAACTCCAGAGGAGCAGATTATGGAAAGAAGACCTGCAGGGAGTTTTGGAGGCCTAATCCCAGAGACTGGAAGAAAGAGTGAAATCAGGAAAAGATTTCTAGTTGGTTTCTTACCATATTGACCACAAATAGCTGTGTAGTCCATGGCCAATATCCAGATGAGGAGGCACATTCCTGGTTTTTAATACCAAATTGCAATACTTTGGCAATTCTTTCTGGATGAGAACAAACCACAGGCCAATAATTGACCCACTTCAGTTCCCAAATCAGAAATCATTCAACTTCTACCAAGATGTCTTTCTCTGCAGATGTCCCAGATTGCAAGGCAAGATGGATTCTATTTGCCATCTGTATGGCAGTTTTCCTTATCTCTTCCACAACCACTCCTCCCTCCTGGGGGGACATCTGCTGATAACAGGCTATTGAATGTCACTGCATGGCTGGTAAGAACTACAGCATCCCATTGGGAGATGCTCCGCCCAGAGGGAACAGCTAAGCATTCTAGCCAGATAGAACCTGGAGATTCTGGAATAGCAGCACAGCTTCTCCCCTGGATTTCCCAGAGGAACAGCAGCTGCCTCTTCTTCCACTGGATCTTCAGAGAAAGACTACACCCTTTTCTACAGGACCCCCTGCTCTAACAGAACCACACCTGACACTCCAGGAGGACTGCAGCCACATTTCCAGTTGGATTGCTACCAACAGGGTGTCAGGTTGTGTTCTGACTCTGCCATAGCTGTTTTAGTTTACTGCATTGTTTATTTTATCCTTTTATTTTCTTCCCAATGAAATAATTGTTATTTCCTGCTCCCATATTTTTTGCCTGAGAGCCCCTTAATTTAAAATATGTAGCAATTTTGAGGCAGGGAGGTTTATATTCTCCATTTCATGGGAGGCTACTGCCTTCCTTAGTAGACTCCTGTCTTTCCAAACCAAGACAGCAGGACAGAAGGCACTTTGATTCCTTTTGTCCCAACTTTCCCCTGAGTTCATAACTTCACATGAACTGTAATGGTCCCAACAGCACAAAAGCAGCCGCAATGAGCAGAATCAAATCCCCAGGTCACCATTAAATGCACTCGATCCACGCCTTCCACAGCCTGGCATCAATTCCTGCCTCTGCCCCCAGCTCTGGCTCAGCCTGAGGGGCATCGCTCTGGTGTGTGTGGGGCGGCTCCTGCAGGACACAGTGCTGGGAGCCGCTCTGTGTCCCACAGCTTCGGCATCTCAGGCACCGCTCCACAGTTGCGGGGCTGTGCCACCACTGCTCCATGGCTGTAGTTCCTGTGCCACCACTGCTCCATGGCTGTAGCTCCTGTGCCACCACTGTTCCATGGCTGTAGCTCCTGTGCCACCACTGTTCCATGGCTGTAGTTCCTGTGCCACCACCATTCCATGGCTGTAGTACCTGTGCCACCACTGTTCCATGGCTGTAGCTCCTGTGCCACCACTGTTCTGCTTTTTCCATGCTCACTCCACTGCTGCTCAAAAGCTGTGCTGTGCTGTTTCAGCACAGTTCCTCAGCTCCTGCACCACTGCTCCTCTGCTGCTCCAACACTGCTCATCTCCCACTGTTCCACTGCTCCTTCTCTGCTCCTCCCCTGCACTCCTGCTGTTCCACAGCTGCTGCTTCTGTGCTGGTGCTGCTGCCACAGGTGCAGTGTCATAGAGAGGGGAACGTTCGGGCAGCAACTGCTGTGGTGTCACAGAGACTGGGACAACGGGACTGCCACAGCTGTGGTGTCACAGGGAGGGTAATGTTGGGGTAGCTGCTGCTGTGGTGCCATAAAAAGGAACACTGGCTCTGCCAGTGCAGTGTTGTCATAGAGAGGAGAACACTGGGGCTTCCACTGCTGTAGTGTCACAGAGAGGGGAATGTTGTTGCTGCCATCCTTGTGGGCTCAAAGACAGGGTAATCTTGGGGCTGCCACCGCTGTGGTGCCACAGAGAAGTCAATGTTGGGAATGCCAATGCAGTGGTATCACAGAGAGGGGAATGTTGGGGGAGTCACTGCTGTGGTGTCACAGACAGAAGAGTATTTGGCGCTGCCACCTCTGTCGTGTCACTGAGAGGAAAACGCTGGGGTTGCAATTGCTTTGGTGTCATAGACAGGGGGACATTGGTATTGCCACTGCTGTCATGTCACCGAGAGGGGAACACTGAGGCTTCCACCATTGGGGTGTCACTGACAGGGAAACACTGGGGCTGCAAATGTTGAGGAGTCACAGAGAGGGGAATGTTGGAACTGCCACTGTGTTGCTGCCATAGAGAGCAGAATATTGGCTGGCCACCTCTGCAATGTCATAGAGAGGAGAACTTTGGGGCTGCCAACACTGTGGTATCACAGACAGGGGAAGGTTGGGGCAGCCACTGGTGTGGTGTCAGAGAGAGAGGGATGTGGGGCTTCCACAGCTGCAGTGTCACAAAGAGGGGAAAGCTGGGGCATTCACTGGGTCTCCACCAAGGCTAACAGTGAAAGCAGGGTTCTGGGGCAGGCAGCAGGGAGAGCAAACGCTGTGCTGGGTGAGCGAGGGAAGAGGATGAGTGCAGAAGGCACAGCCCACCAGGAGGCCACCAGGCAGAGCTGTGGAGCCTCCCCAGGTGAGGGTGACCCACCCGGGGTGTGCCCTGCTGCCCCCGAGGACTGTGCTGCCACCCTTGGCAGAGGTGTTTGCCCAGCAGGATGTCCCCTGGTCACCCGGGGCCATGTCCCTGCCCCAGGCAGGAGGGCGCTGTCAGCTGAGTGTGCCGTCTCTGGACTCAGTGCTGGAGGTGCCCCAAGCAGCCTGGCTGTGTTAAATGAGCACCCTGCAGCCCCCCTGTGCCCTGCCGTGGCTGGAAAGACTCCTGAAAGCACTGGCTGCTGTGCAGCTGTGCCCTCTGCTGCCCCTTGTTCTGCCCTGCAGGCAGAAACTGCCGCAACCGCCCAAGAGCAGCGCGGGTTGTCAATGGAGCGCACTGCTGCCGATCCAGAGGGTGGAGAGATGTCATGCTGCAGAGTCACATTGAACAGGCACTCTGCAACTCTGCTGTGCCCTGCTGCCACAGCTGGAACCCCAGAAGCAGCACTTGGTAGCAGCAGGGAGGCTCTTTGCCCCTGCAGCCGCTGCAAGGCACCCAGCTGCCACCACTGTGAGATGCCTTGCTCCTGCAGGACAGTGCCTGGCCATGGAGCGGGGTTTGCTGCCCCTCCACCAGGCCTGCCATACCAGCTGAGATCTCAGAAGCAGTGCCCGGCCCCTGTGAGACTCCAGCTCCTCTGTGCCATGCGGCTGCCCCTGTAGCCATCTCTGCCTGCGGTGGAACCACCTCTCTGTGCTTTGCTGTGACTGGAAGCGCCCCTACAGCTGTGCCCAGCCACGGCGAGACAGTGCCGGGCCCCGGTGGGAGAGCGCCCTGCCACTGTAAGGGGGTACCTGGCTGAGGAGCCATTCCTGGCTGCTATGGAGCTGCCCGTGCCTGTTGCCAAGCTATCCCTGGCTGCTGTGAGACTCCCAGCTGCTGTGGAACACCTGGCTACCATCACGCCGTATCTGTCACTCCATGTCCTGCGGTTACCTGCTGTGAAAAGGCGTCAGCCGAGCGTTTCACACGGGGGAGGTCACCAGGGGGGTTCCCTGGGCCGGTGCCCCACCTGGGCCAGCACCCAGCAGCCAGCTTAGAACTGGTGCAAACCAGGGGAATCCGACTGTTTAATTGAAACAAAGCATCACAAAGGCCTGAGGTGGGTGTTGATGCAATGTGATTGCTGCCCAGTGCTCTGAATGTCAAAGTGAAGAAATTCAATGAAATGCAGGCAAATGGCAGGAGCGACTATGACTCTCCTAAGGCAGTTTTTGAGAGTATAGTTAAAAATCGGGCATTGCTGCAGAGATTGCACTTCCTCGTGGTCCTGCTGGATACCCTGTGTAATGTAACCCAGTCAATCTCTGTCCCACCACAGAGGCAGTGGGGATGGCCAGTTCAACGTCCTCCTGTTGAAATTTTATCCTCCTGAAACAAATTTACAGTAAGAGCTGTGTGGCTTTTTGCCCAAAACCTGGCTCCAGAGTATTGGGATTTAATTCCAACATCACACTGCAACATCAGAGTTTGAAAGTGGGGAAAAGATTGCTACGTCCTTGGGGATCCACTATCATTCTTATTCTACCTCTCCTAAAATTGTGGCAAATTTACTATCCAGATCCATAAAATGGGGAGCCACTTTAAAACCAAACCTCTAAATGTGACTAGGTAGCCTTGGTGTCCCAGGGTTTTAAAGTGGACAATTTGTCTCAATTTTGTAAGGGAAATTTGAAGTCTTTATTTTCTAAAAAGCAGGTAGACCTCTTGTCTAAAAACTGGGTAGACCTAATGCCAAAAAGTTTACCATCAGAACCCTCCATTTTGGCAGACCACGGATTGGCTATGCTGGTGAGTTTGAGGTTTTATAGATCAGAGTTTTTAGTGAATAACTTTGAATGTGTTCATTTTCCCACAAGCTGGGAGGGTTTGAGCAGGCTGCCTGAAGTCTATGAACAGCTTGCACCACGGCCAAGTGTGGGACTGAAGACCTGCCTTCTGAGGAACTATGAATCGTTTGTGCTTGACAACGGGAAGAGAAACAGCAATTGTGAGATGGAGGGCAAACCAGAAACATCATCTGCTGAGCAAGAGAACAACACCAAGCCGGCGACATCCCCAGCTCAGACAGAGAACTGCAGGGAACAGACACTGGAAGACATCCTTACTGTGACGGTTCCTGATAAAAAATCCACCTTGTCCTTGCTGTGGTACCCAGGTGAACTGTGTTGGGCTTGATTGAACATCTGAGGGTAACCCATGGGAAAAGGAGGGTTTGCTTTCAGTGTGCTCAATGTGAAAAAGAGTAGAGTAATTATCATAGTATTGTTTGTCACTTTCCTAAATGCAGGGGAACAGCAGAAATGGCTCCAGGCAGGGAGTGGATATGTGAGGAATGCAGCATGGACTTCAAGATGAAAATTGTTCTGGGACAACACAAAAGATTGGCACATTTATTGATTAGAAATCAGGAAAGGGTTGCTTTCCCACCCAAAAGAGACTTCCAACCAAGGAGCCCACAAAAGATGCTTGACTAAAGAGGAGGAAGAACTACTGATAAGATTGGAGGCTCAGTTTGAGGGGAACAAGAACATCAATAAACTCATTGCAGGACACACATCACAAGCAAAACAGCTAAACAAAGCAAGGACAAAAGGAGATTGCTGCCCAAGAAACCAGCTGAGGATGTAGATAAAGAAACAGGGATGAGTCATCAAACCAGGAGACCACATGAGGGCCTGAGAACGGACTTGGACAAAGATCTTGGGAGGAGTCAGATGCTTGGGAGAGCAGCTGCTGGAAGGAAAACACATCCCAAGATGAGTCCCCACCCCGATAAGGATAACACAGCTGGGAAACAGCAAGTGACAGAGGGAGAGGCAGCTGCAGACCCATTATCTCAGAACCCCCAGTGAATGGTATCAGCTGGGACAATTAACACCTTCCCACAGGCATTCAAGCACTTCCTAGATGGCCAGGAGATGCAATCAACAGTCAGTCAATCAGCACAGGAATGCTTCTGATGCTTTGAATCAATCAGCCAGATAAGGATAGCAACCAGAGAGAAGGAAAAATTGGGGACCCAGGAAAAAGGAACAACAGGACCTTTTCAAAAATGGATGAAAAGAAGAGCAGTTAAGAAAGGTAATTTTCTTTTCGTCCAGGACCTGTTCCATCTAGATAGGGGAAAACTTGCTAAAATTATCCTGAATGACACAGTGTTTGTCCTGTGAAATCATATCCATCGAACATTTCTCAGTTCTAAAAGCCATATGAGAACACTTGATAGCCTTGGGAACTTCCAAACTAATGGGAAAGCTGACAATGGTGCTTTCAGAGAATTAATTACAGCAAAAGAATTTGAGAAAAATGGGCAGGAGATGAGCAAAAACTCAGCTCCCAGTTTGGGATAACTCTAAGGGACATCAAGAAGATGGACCCAGAGAACTCCTGGACCACGGAGATCTTCAGCTTATGGTTAACATCAGGAAAAATCCCAGACATGGTGAGGGGTTGCAGGACTGTTTTGATTCCTAAGTTACCAAACCAGAGCGCCTAAAGGACATTAACAACTGGAGACCCATCCAGATCCAATCTTGCTAAGACTGTTCTCCAGCATTTTAACAGCCACACTGACCAAGGCTTGCCCCCTCAACCCAAGGCCAAGAGGCTTTATAAGAGCAGTGGGATGCTCTGAAAACCTGAAACTCCTGCAAATCATAATTCAGTTGACAGAAGGATAACACAAACCCTTGGGTATTGTATTTGTGGACATCACCAAGGCTTTTGACACCATAAGCCAGCAGCACTATCTACATGCCCTACAGGAAAGGGAAGCAGATCCCCACATCATCAATTTGGTGAGCAAATTGATGTGCGAGCATTAATTTGTGTGAGCAAATCCATGTGCCTGCTCCCATATTTTTGCCTGAGAGCCCCCTTAATATAAAATTTATAGTAATTCAGAGGGGTGGGGAGGGTTTACATTCTCCATTTCAGGGGAGGCTCCTGCCTTCCTTAGCAGACTCCTGTCTTTCCAAACCCAGACACATTTTGGCGCCCAACGTGAGGTTCGAGGGCACAGAAACAAAAAAGGGAATAACAGCTCTTGAGTAATCTAATTTTTGTGTGTGGCTATAGAAACCTCATTAAGTGACACCATGTGGTCCAGCTTGCCCTGGTTTGGGTGGCATGTGATCATGGCTGTATTTCTCCCATTTGTAGGCCCTCATCTAAACATGGGTCCTATAACCAAGGCTTCTGTGTCTGTTATCTGGATTGTTTTATGGGTGAATAAGGTGAGGAATTCATGGATTTTTAACTTCTTCTGGACAACAGGCACATGGATTCACAGCTATCACACACTAACTGTATGGTTTTGGGGTTACTTTATTAATGGCACCTGCTGTAAGGAAATGATACTGGGCAAAATCTTCTCCCAACCCTTTAGCCATTTCTTTGGGTCCTCCCCACCCGTTTTTGAAGGGTTCAGTTCCACTCTGAATATTAATTATATCATACAGTGGCTAGTGTTGCTGATAAGCCTGCTCTATTTAGCATTTAGAGAGAAGGGGTGACTTACTTGGATAACCACCCTGACACCTACCCCAGAATCTAACATGCCACCAGAGTCTAGGGATGCTGCTGCCCCAGAGCCTGACCCTGCCCCACAGCCCACCCCAGATGTGAACTACCCAGATTGGGTGGGGGGTCTGGTGAAGGAGAAACATGAGATGGGCCAGATGCTGAAGGAATACACTTCCCCAGCTGGTGAGGAAACCTCTCTCTGCCTTGAAGAGGGAAAGTCTAATAGTGCAGCAGCGGAACCCACAGATGTTACAACTGTCCAGGTTTCCAGCTGAATTGCAAAGGCAGTCACAGCCAGCAGCAGTTGCCCCTGTAGAAACAAGGAGATCTAAGATGAAAGCAGAGCACCCAGATAGGGGAGGGCCCTCACAACCCACAGGGGAGCCAGAGGTTGCAATCATCCCCGAGTCCCTGACGTACGAAAGTCTCCGTCATCTGCACAAAGACATTGTACGACAGAGAGGTGAGACTTCTACAACCTGGCTACTTCGGGTCTGGAACCTTATGGGTACAGGCCTGCAGCTGGATAGTGGTGAGGCAAGGAATTTGGGACCCTTGCCAGGACTCAGGTATCAATCAGATTTTTGTAAGGGAGCCAGGGTCCCTTTCCCTCTGGGTGTGGCTTTTACGAAGTGTCAGAGAGAGGTTTGTTCACAGAGAAAGAATGCAGGAGCAGCACCATAGAATGTGCTGGAAGACTCTTGAGGAAGGGATCCAACAGCTGAGAGAAGTGGCAGTATTGGAGGTGCTCCTTGGGAGGGATAGACAGCATGATAATGACCCTGACAAAATCAGGTGCACAGGGAGAATGTTGTGGAGCCTGGCAAATCTGGGGCCATCTCAATACACCACCTTTATTGCAACAATTAATGCCGACACCAACTGAGACACAGTGGGTTCTGTGGCCAACAGTCTTAGGCATTATGGAAGTATGATCAATGGACTGATGCAGGCTCATGTCTCTGCTGTGATTAAGGACCTCAAAGAGGAGATGAGGGAGGTGGTGAGGGAAGAGGTGAGGAGGAACAGTTCCCACATGGCACCAGTACAATTCACAGGTGCCAGAGTCAGAGCCCAATGTTCCCCAGCTAGAGAGATGGGGGGTACACCCCACGGGCTGACCTGAGGGTTTTTCTGCGTGACCATGGGGAAGACATGGGAAGGTGGGATGGAAAACCCACTTCTGTCCTGGCAGCACGGGTGTGTCAGCTCAAGGAGGGAAACACAAATCAAGGGAACTCCAGTGAAGTGAAGGTAGCCTCAACCTCCCATGACCGAGCTGCTGAGTATGATCTGTCAGATCCCCTGGAAGGTACCTCTACCATGTATACCCAGGGTTAGAGGGGCCCTGCCTCCAGCCATGGAGAGGCACAGGAAAACCGGATTTTCTGGACGGTGTGGATCTGATGGCCTGGCACATCAGAACCACAAAAGAACGATGCTTTAGTTGATACTGCTGTGCAGTGTACCCTAATACCATCAGGACATGTGCGGGCAGAACCTATTTCCATTGCCGGGCTGACGGGAGGATCACAGCAATTGACCCTGTTAGAAGCCGAGATGAGCCTGACTGGGAAAGAGTGGAAAAAACATCCTATGGTGACTGGCCCAGAGGCCCCGTGTATTCTGGGCATAGATTTCCTCTTGAATGGTTATTACAAAGACTCAAAGGGACTCAGATGGGCTTTTGGCATAGCTGCTGTGGAGGCAGAAAACATCAAGTAGTTGAACACTTTGCCTGGACTATCAGAAAGCCCATCTGCAGTAGGACTCCTGAAGGTGGAAGAGCAAAGAGCACCAATTGCCACCTTGACAGTGCACCACCGGCAGTATCGGATGAATCAAAATGCCATGATCCCCATCCACAAGATGATCTGTGAGCTGGAGAGCTAAGGGGTGGTCAGCAAGACCCACTCACCCTTCAACAGCCCCATCTGGCCTGTGCGCAAGTCTGGCAGAGAATGGAGATTGACTGTGGACTATTGTGGCTTGAATGAAGTGACTCCACCACTGAGCACTGCTGTGCCGGACATGCTGGAACTCCAGTACGAGCTGGAGTCCAAGGCAGCAAAGTGGTATGCCACCATTGACATTGTTAACACATTTTTCTCCATTCCTCTGGCAGCAGAATGCAGGCCTCAGTTTGCTTTCACCTGGAGGGGAGTGCAGTATACCTGGAACTGACTGCCCCAGGGGTGGAAGCACAGCCCCACCATCGGCCATGGACTGATCCAGGCTGCACTGGGAAAGGGTGAGGTTCCAGAACACCTGCAGTACATGGATGACATCATTGTGTGGGGGAACACGGCAATGGAAGTATTTGAGAAAGGATCATCAGGATTCTACTAGAAGCCAGCTTTGCTATCAAGAAGAGCAAAGTCAAGGGACCTGCCTGAGAGATCCAGTTCCTGGGAGTGAAGTGGCAAGACAGACGGCATCAGATTCCCACTGAGGTCATCAACAAAATCACCACAATGTCTCCGCCAACTAGCAAGAAGGAAACACAAGCTTTCCTGGGTGCCATAGGTTTTGGAGAATGCACATTCCCGAATACAGTCCAGGTTGTGAGCCCTCTTTACCTGCAAGAAGAAGGAGTTGCACTGGGGTCCTGAACAGCAACAAGCCTTTGCCCAGATGAAGCAGGAGATCGCTCATGTGGTTGCCCTTGGCCCAGTCAGGACAGGACCAGAGGGGAAGAATGTGCTCTACTCTGCAGCCAGGAACCATGCCTTGTCCTGGAGTCTTTGGCAGAAGGTGCCCAAGGAGACTCAAGGCCGACCACTGGGATTCTGGAGTCGAAGCTACAGAGGTTGCGAAGCCAACTACTCTCCCACAGAGAAGGAAATGTTGGCTGCCTGTGAAGGAGTCCAGGCTGCCTCAAAGGTGATCGGCATGGAAGCACAACAACTCCTGGCACCTCGACTACCGGTGCTGGGGTGGATGTTCAAAGGCAAGGTTCCTTCCACCCACCACGCCACTGACGCTACCTGGAGTAAATGGATTGCTCTTATCACACGGCACACCCGTGCTGGAAACCTGAATCGCCCTGGGATTCTGGAGATAATTACAAACTGGCCCGAAGGTGAGAACTTTGGTCTGACTGATGAAGAGGATCAAGAATCAGTGACACGTGCTGAAGAAGCTCCTCCATATAACCAACTGCCCCCAGAGGAAACACACTATGCTCTTTTCACTGATGATTCCTGTCTCATCATAGGGATGAACCAGAAGTGGAAAGTAGCTGTATGGAGCCCCACCCGACAGGTTGCACAAGCTACCGAAGGAGAAGGTGGATCAAGTCAACCTGCAGAACTCAAAGCTTTTCAGCTGGCCCTGGACATTGCTGAGAGAGAGAAATGGCCAAAGCTCTATCTTTATACTGATTCATGGATAGTAGCCAATGCTCTTTGGGGCTGTCTGGAAAGGTGGAAAAAGGCCAACTGACAGCGTAGGGGGAAACCGATCTGGGCTGCTGATGAGTGGGAAGACATTGCCGCTCGGTTAGAGATGCTACCTTTGAAAGTCCAACATGTGGATGCTCATGTCCCCAAGAGTCGGGCTAATGAGGAACACCGAAACAACGAGCAGGTAGATCAGGCAGCAAAGATAGAGGTGTCAAAGATAGACTTATATTGGAAACATAAGGGGCAGTTGTTCCTAGCTCAATGGGCCCATGATGCCTCAGGTCATCAGGGTAGAGATGCCACCTATAAGTGGGCACGGGGGGTGGATCTAACCATGGACAGTATATCACAGGTTATCCATGACTGAGACATGTGCTGCCATCAAGCAGGCCAAGTGAGTGAAGCTGCTCTGGTAAGGTGGGCGGTGGTCCAAGTACAAGTATGGGGAGGCCTGGCAGGATGACTCCATCACACTGCCCCAGACACGCCAGGACAAGCGCTACGTGCTGACCATGGTGGAAGCCACCACAGTATGGTTGGAGACCTACCCTGGGCCTCACACCACTGCCCGGTACACCATCCTGGGCCTGGAATAGCAAATCCTGTGGAGACATGTCACCCCTGAGAGAACTGAGTCAGAAAATGAGACCCATTTCAAGAATGGCCTTATCAACGCCTGGGCCAGGGAACATGGTATTGAATGGATATATCATATCCCCTACCATGCACCAGCTGCCTGGAAAGTTGAATGGTGCAATGGACTACTTAAAACAACCCTGAAGGCACTCGGCGGGGGGGTGGGACTTTTAGAAACTGGGAAATGAACCTGATAGTGGAACCCTGGAAAAAGTTAAAGATAGAATCTAAAATGTTAGGCTTTGTGCTTTCCCAGATCAACTGCACCTGCGTAAGCAGTATGATAAATTATATAATTGTTAGATGTGATGATTGTTTAGTAATTAAATATAATTATTATATAACCATAGAGGAATAGTGAGAAACTATGTTGGAAATTCAGAGAGGGGCTAAATTTATGTATACAATAGAACAATATAAGTTTAATAATTAACATGAAAGTTATGTAACGATAGAGTATAAAACATGATCATTTCAGATGTATGGTCGGAGTCAGATTTGGGTTGAATATACCCCTGGCACCCAGAGCTCTTAATAAAAAGCACCGCATATAATCGTTCCGTGATTATGTGTTTCTGAACGCTAACAAACCTAGCAAAAGCCACCTAGATGGTCAACAGCAGAGGGTCCATAAATCGAGCTGGTCCTGCCCAGTCTGAACCCCTGCACACAGTGGGTGGATATAAAGTCCCTGTTGTAAATGTGAAAGGTATTTTAGGAAGGACTGTTTGGATTGATCCCACCTCAGGCAAAGACAAACCCATCCATGGAATTGTTTTTGCTCAATGACTGTTTACACTTGTTAGGTAGTGCAGAAAGCCGTTGTGTACAACAAGGAGACCTAGTCTTAAGTGAGAACAGTGTGTAAGGTGGTTTTTTTTATTTGTCTTTTTTTTTTTTTTTTTTTTTTTTTGTGGTGCAGATGGAAATAGAAAAAGGGGTGGATAATGTTGAAGATTGCAATGCAAGATGTTTTCCATTACCATCTGTATGGCAGATTACCTTTGTCAAGTGGGCAGTTTGCCTTATCTCTCTCTTTGAGTGACCACATTCACACCTCCCTCTGGAGGGGACATCTGCTGATAACAAACTATTGAATGTCACTGCATGACTGATAAGAACTATACCATCCCATTGTGAGATGCTCCGCCCAGAGGGAGGAGCCAAGCATTGCTACCCAGATATAATGCGAGATTCTGGAACACTAGCACGGCTTTCTCCACAGGATTCCCCAGAGGAACAGCCGCTGTCTCTACTCCTACTGGATCTTCAGAAGAAGAATACATCCTTCTCTACAGATCCCCCTCGCTCCAACAGAACCACACCTGATACTTCAGGATGTCTGCAGCCACATTTCCAAGTGGACTGTCACCCACACCCTGACCCACAGGGTGTCAGGTTGGGTTCTGACTCTGTCAGTGTTGTTCTGGTGTACTGCATTGTTTTATTTCATCCTTTAAATTTTTTTTCTTTTCCCCCTTAAAGAACTGTTATTTCTTACTCCCAAATTTTTGCCTGAGAGCCCCTTATTTTGAAATTTATAGCTATTCAGAGGGGTGGGGAGGATTTACATTCTCCATTTCAGGGGATCCTTCTGCCTTCCTTAGCAGACTCCTGTCTTTCCAAGCCAAGACACCAATGAACTCCTACCAAATTCAGTGAAACAAATTCCTCGGTAAAGGCCGTGTGGCTTATTGCCTGAAACCTGGCCCCCGGTTGCAGACAGGGGCAAAGAGCTCCCAAGTGGAGTGACCACCCACTCCGTTCTCACCTAAATAAATGTGGTCCTAATTCGATGGCTCAAAATCCGGATTTTGTCCTTTGGAGGGAGGGCGGTTTGGGGGCTGCCAGTAGGCCTGTCCAGGGTATTGGTGGGCACTCAGACTTAGATCCTAGCCTCCTACGAGACAGTGAACCATTTGTGCTTGGTGAGGGAAGCAGCAAAAAGGTGAGTGAAAGCACACCAGAGGCATTGCCTCCAGTGCCTGGGGAACATGGAGGGCAGTCACCGGATAACATCGTGAAGGTGACTGTTCCTGACAAAAACCCACCTTGTCCCTGCTGTGGTACCCGGGTAAACTCTGTGTTAAGCCTGATTGAACATCTAAAGGAGTCACACAGGAAAAGGAGGGTTTGCTTTCGGTGTGCCAAGTGTGGAAAGGAAAATATTAACTATCATAGTGTTATTTGTCATTTTGCAAAATGCAGGGGTCCAGAAACTGAAAGGGTTCCAGCTGGAGAGTGGATCTGTGAGGTATGCGGCAGAGACTTCACAACCAAAATTGGCCTGGGACAACACAAAAGATTGGCACACTCGTTGATAAGAAACCAAGAAAGGATCATTGCTTCCCAACTGAAAGAAACATCAAATCGAGGAGCCCACAAAAGATGCTGGACAAAAGAGGAGGAAGAACTGCTGATAAGACTGGAGGCACAGTTCGAGGGAAACAAAAACATTAATAAACTTATCGCTGAACACATAACAACCAAAACAGCTAAGCAAATTAGTGACAAAAGAAGATTGCTGCCTAGGAAACCAACAGATGGAGCTGACAGAGGACCTGTGATGAGTCATCGCACCAGGAGAGCAGCTGAGGGCATGGGAATGGAACCTGGGTTGAGTCAGCAATCCCAGGCAAGAACAGTGGACAATGGACCTGGGGAGAACCATCTGCCAGCGAGGCCAGCTGCCAGAGGCAAAACAATGGATAAGTTAAGACGACACCCTGATAAGGATAACTGTCTGCCAGAAACCAGCAGAGGGTGGGGCAGCTGCAGGCTCATTACCAAAAGACAATCATGGAACATTTCTCAGCTGGAGCCATTAACCACTTCCCCAGAGCATTCAAGCAATTGATGGACAGCCAGGAGATGCTCAGAATAATTAATCAGGCAGTGCAGGACTGCTTTCAATGCCTAGAATCAATAAGCCAAATAAGAAATGTTACACGTGGAAAAAATGGGAAGGAGACCCAGGAGAAGCAACCAAGAAAGCTGTTTCAGAACTGGATGAAACACAGAGTGATCAAAAACGGTAATTACCTTCACTTTCAGCGTTTATTCCATCTTGACAGGGGGAAACTAGCAAAAATTGTTTTGGATGACGTAGAGTGTTTGTCCTGGGATATATCACCCAGTGAAATTTACTCAGTAGTTAAAGCCAGATGGGAAACACCTGGTAATTTTCCTGGCATTGGGGAATTTGAATTTAATGGGAAGGCAGACAACAGCACCTTCAGAGACTTAATCACGGCCAAAGAAATTGAAAGAAATGTGCAGGAAACAAGAAAGGGCTTGGCTCCAGGTCCAGATGGGATTACTCTTGGGGACATCAAAAAGATGGATCCCAGGTATTCCCAGACGGCTCAGCTCTTCAACTTATGGTTGACATCTGGGGAGATCCCGGACATGGTGAGGGGGTGCAGAACTGCTTTGATTCCTAAATCTACAAAACCGGAACGTTTGAAGGACATTAATAACTGGAGGCCTATCACAATCAATTCCATCTTGTTGAGATTGTTCTCCAGGATTGTAACAGCAAGGCTGAGCAAAGCGTGCCCCCTCAACCCAAGGCAAAGAGGCTTTATTAGAGCAGCAGGATGCTCTGAAAACGTGCAACTCCTGCAAACTATGGTTCGGACTGCCAAAAGTGAGCACAGACCACTGGGTGTTGTATTTGTGGACATCGCCAAGACTTTTGACACTGTGGGCCACCATCACATCATACATGCTTTGCAGCAGAGGGGAGTGGATCCCCACATCATCGGCCTGATGAACAATATGTACAAAGACTTCAGTATGTATGTCACCACAAAAATGAATACACGCACAGACAAAATCCAGATCCGGGTTGGAGTAAAGCAGGGTGACCCACTGTCACCCCTTTTATTTAACCTGGCAATGGACCCCCTGTTGTGCAAGCTGGAAGAGAGTGGTAAAGGATTCCACCGAGACAGAGTAGTATAACTGCAATGGCATTTGCCGATGATCTGGTCTTGTTGAGCAACTCCTGGGAAAACAGGAAAACAAACATCAAGATATTAGAGACCTTCTGCAATCTCACCAGTCTCAGAACACAAGGGGAAAAGTGCCACGGCTTCTACATCAAGCCCACAAAAGACTCTTACACCTTCAATAACTGCGCTGCATGGACCATCAACGGCACACCCCTGAACATGATCAACCCCGGGGAATATGAGAAATACCTTGGCCTACAGTTTGACCCCTGGACTGGGATAGCAAAAACCAACCTCTCCACAAAACTAGAATTCTGGCTCAAATGAATTGATCAAGCTTCATTTAAACCTTGCAAAAACTTGATATCCTCAAAATATACACCATCCCTCGACTGACCTACCTGTCTGACCATTCAGAAATGAAACAGGGGCCCTTGAAGCCCTTGACCAGAAGATCTGAACAGTGGTCAAGAACTGGTTGCAACTACCTCCGTGCACGTGCAATGCCATCTTGTACTTGAGCACGAAGGACGGCGGTTTGGGCGTCACCAAGTTGGCGGGACTGATCCCCAGTGTACACACTCAGAGACTGCACCGGATTGCGCAGTCCTCAGATGAAACAATGAAGGAGTTCCTAGAGAAAGATCAAATGGAACAACTGTATAAGAAATTGTGGATTCAAGCTGGAGGGGAAAGCGAGAAGATACCCTCAATTTGGGAAGCACTACTGGTGAATGAACCATCCAACAGTGCAGACACAACCTCAGAGTGGGAAGCACCAACCTTGAAAACTAAATTTCCTAAGCCTTGTGATTGGCGGAGAAAAGAATTCCAGAAATGGACCAAATTAGTGTCCCAAGGCCATGAAATTAAAAGCTTTAAAGGTGATAAAATTAGCAGTGATTTGCTCCAATACTATAGACGCATACCTCACAGGAAACTCCTCACTGCACTACAACTTAGGGCCAACCTCTACCCCACGAGAGAATTTCTCTCCCGGGGTAGAGAGGAAAATTACATCAAGGCCTGTAGGCACCATGATGCGGACAACGAAACCCGCACCCACATCATTGGCTACTGCCCAGTCAATCAGGACTCTCGAATCAAGAAGCACAATCACATCTGTGAAAGGCTTATTGAGGAGGCGAAGAAGAGGGACTGGGTAGTGTTCAAAGAACCACACATAAGGGAAACCATCAAGAAGCTGTACAAACCAGATCTGATATTTGTTAAGGACGGACGTGCATTTGTCGTGGAAGCGACAGTACGATACGAAGCCTCCAAAACATGTCCGGAAGAAGCCACTGCAGAGAAAGTAAACATGTAAAAACATTTGGAAACTGAGGTGCGAAGCCTCACCAATGCAAAGGACGTTGTTTTTATGGGCTTTCCCCTTGGAGCGCAGGGGAAATGGTACGAGGGGAACGTTGAACATTTGAGTACACTTGGCCTCTCCAAATCGAGGCAAGCGATGGTTGCAAAGACTTTATCCACAGAAACGCTCCTATCGTCTGTGGACATTGTACATATGTTCACCAGCAGGGCCAGAAGATTAAATGATTCAGGGTAGTGAATTTTTGCATTTTTTGTACTTTGTAATGTTTTGTAGATTTTTATTGCTGTTTTTATATGTTGATTTTTGTATGCAATTTTTTATTTTGGATCACTTTTATATTTTAATAAACTAGAGAGTAGCTAGGTTCGTAAGGAAGCCAGAAGACAGTAAGGTGGCTCATAGTGAGTAGGGACAAAGACTTTAATTCATAACGCATCAATTAGCACCTGATTCAGACCAATTTACTGTATTTGAACCAATTTACCGGATTTGTCCAAGCTGGACGAGCCATCTTTATTTAACCCGGAAAAGGAACATATATTATTTATATGTGTTTGAAAAATAGCCACATGCCTTGTCATCTAATTAGTGACATGCATGAATGGATGAACGAGATTCCCACTGTCTCTACCTACTATCCAGTGAAACCACAGCAAAGGGAACGGGCTTGGTGGAATCAATGGGGAAAGAAGACCCTGTTGAGCTTGACTCTAGTCTGGCGCTGTGAAGAGACATGAGAGGTGTAGAATAAGTGGGAGGCCGGGCATGTGCTCAGCGGTGCGACTCGCCTACCAGTGTTCCGGCCATCGGTGAAATACCACTACTCTGATCGTGTTTTCACTTACCCGGTGAGGTGGGGTGGCAAACCCCAAGGGGGGCTCTTCCTTCTGGCGCCCACCCCCGGGGTCACTAGCAGCCACTCTATTGGATAGTGAACCCCTGTCTCCCAGTTGCTCTATCGACCGGTCTGCCTGCAGGTACAGGAATGAGGCTGAGCACTCAGACATCTCTTAGTGACTTAATCAGCCATCCTATCTCTCTTTTCCCTTGAGGGCCCCTCAATACATACAGTATCCTCCGCACACCAGCAGGTCCTTTTCTGTCTCCGCAGGAGGCAAACCGAGACAAGGAGAGCTCCTCTGGGAAAATCCCAGGGTGAGCTTTGGAGGTCCGTCTATGCCTCTCTGCCCCTGTGGGGACAGAGATGATTCCTCCTACCTGGCTCGCCAGTGCCTGTTTTGTGGAGATAAACCAAACTCCACAATTTTGTGAAAGTTGTAAAGCCGGTATGTTTATAACAGCGCTGGATGCATGTGGAGATTACTCTCCTTAAAAGACATGCATACTTCTGGGAATTTCAGGTCCCTTTTTATCTCCCTCTCAAATACATATTCATACAATTTTACAATAGGTTCATACATATTCATTTTCACAAATTTCACCATTTCCACATTTGCCGCTAGTTCTTCTTTATCAGAAAGAATTCCAGGGTCAGGTTGACCTGCTCTCACAGCAGTCTTTCTGTCTCCCCCCCCTTATCTCTGTCCTTCACTGAAGCAGTTTTTCTGAGCCTAGGCTTCTTATGAGAACAGGCAGTCAGACTAAATAGCTATGTTTTCAAACTACAGACTTAACTCAAAGATGTACATTTCAAAGATGTACATTTCAAACATGCACCTAAATAAAAATGAATTTCGAGTCTGGAGAATTTCTACTCCCTCTCACCACAGCCTCAGCCAGGGACTGGCTCCCAAGGCCTTTGCCATGGCAACCCGGACTGGGACCAGCTGGGATGCTCCGGTCTCCATGGGCCAGAGTATAGGCATGGGATTTCCCTATTTCCTGCTCCTGCTAAAACCGCACTGCCATTCGCTGCCCTCCTACCTCCCATGGAAAGCACAGAAGACAAAGATCCCAGTGTGGGATAAGAACAATTTACTGGGAACAGCAAACAGATAAGGAACAAATAGGAACAGCAACAACACTTATAACAGAAGGGATAAGAAAATCTATTTGCAGGGAAAACTACAACACCACTGTCTCTTCCCAGCCACATATTCACTCCTGCCTGGAAAGGACACCCTTCTCCTCAGGGGAGGGAGAGGAGAGAGACAGTCCCTTTCCTACCCCTAGCAATGACCTGATGTAGGAGAGAATATAATGACACAACCATGGCCAGACCCTCATGTTCTTGGACCCACATCATGTCATTTGCAGGGACAGGAAAAGGGACAGGTGTCTTCCCAGCATTGATGACAGGGAACATGGATCACCAGGGTTCATCCCAATGGGGGTTGTCCAATAGGAGATGAAGCTGGAGCAGTACAAGAAGCTTTTCCTGAAGTTGGGGCATTTACAGGGCTTCCCTTACTGGTGCCTCTGTTGGTGTTTGATCAAGTGAGACCTCTGGGTGAAGCTCTTTCTACAATTGGGAGACTCATAGGGCGTCTCCCCAGTGTGGATGCGCCAGTGGGTGATGAGCTGGGAGTTGCGGATGAAGCCCTTCCTGCAGTCAGGGTAGTGGAAGGGCTTCCCCTCTGTGTGAATCCGCTCATGCAGAAGGAGATGGAAGCTGGTGTGAAACCTTTTCTGACACTCAGAACACTCGTAAGGTTTCTCCTCAGTGTGGATGCGTTGGTGGGTGACAAGTGCGGAGCTGCAGCTGAAGCCCTTCACACACTCCAAGCACTTGTAGGGCCATTGCCCAGCATGGATCATCTGGTGGCAGATCAGGGTGCTGCTCTGCCTGAAGCTCTTCCCACACTCCAAGCACTTATAGGGCTTCTCCCCATCGTGAAGCTGCTCATGCACCACCAGCTCCGAGCCCTGGCTGAAGCTCTGTCCACCTTCCTGGCCCAGGGTGGGTCTTTCCTCCTCAGAGCGCCCTGGGCTGGGTTTGGAGCCCCTCCTCCTGTAGGATCTCCAGGGCTTTTCCTCTCCATTGAAGTCTTGCGCAGTACAGCCTCTCAAAGTGGCCTCTTCCACAAGGTTCTGCTGTGGGAATTTGTCCTCCCTGGTCTCCATCCTCAGCTTCTTGCCTGCGGGTGGAAAGGCAAGGTCAGGATGGGATTTGCCTCTGTGCTACAGGGAAGGGGAAGGAGATCCCCCCAGTGCATCCCTGGCAGGAAGGCCTTGCCAGCGGCGTTGTTGTGCAGCTCGGGGCCGTGTTGGGCTGGGAGATGGAGCAGGAGAGGGGGGGAACGGGGCACTGACTTCCTTCTCACCCGCCTGGGTGTCCGGGGGCATAGTCTCACTTTGAAAAGACAGGTGTCTGCTATGGAAGGCAGGAACCTTCCTTGAAATGGAAAATATTAATCCACTCCCTCTGAATTGTTATATGTTTAAAATTAAGGGGGTCTCAGGCAAAAATATGGGACTAGTTAAAACAGTTATTGACTAGAAAAAATTTAAAAATACAAATGCAGCTGTACAAAAAAACCCCACTAACTGAATCAGAGTATAACCTTACACCATGTGGGTCAGGGTGCTGGTAGCAGTCCCATTATATGGTGGCAGCAGAGCTCCTGCAGTTACAGATGTGGTTCAGTTGGGATCCTGTAGAAGGGTGGAGCTTTCCTCTGAAGGTCAGTGGTGGTGTTGTTGGGTCTGGTCTTCCTCTGGGAATTCTGTGGAGAAGAAAGCTGCTTCTTCCTCTGGGAATTCTGTGGATAAGAAAGCTGCTTCTGTGAGAATCCAGTGGGAAAAGCTGGCTGTAGAGTTCCAAGGCTGAGCTTATATCCAGGTAGGAATGCTTTGCTCCTCCCCCTGGGCAGAGCATCTCACAATGGGATGATGGAATTTTTATCAGTCATATAGTGACACTCAATGGCCCATTAAGAGAAGATATTTCCCAGAGGGGGCATTGGTTGTAGAAGAGATAAAGAAAACTGCTCAATTAACAGATAATACCTGCCCCTCTTCTAATAGATGGGAATTGAAAAACCCCCAGCTACATCTTGCAACCTAAGACAGGCATCTCCATCTTCCTCACAGCCTTCTCCTCCATGCCACCACGATTGGGAATGGAAAATCCTGGTTCTGGAGAAACAAGGGTTTAACACAGATTGAGATTGAATGTCCCTCTGCCCAAGTCCATCTCTAGAAGTAACTGGCTATCTGTGTTCCATAAAAACCTCCCAAACATCAAGGTTCAGCCCTGAAAATGCTTCCCAGGAGCTGCCTGTCTCTGGTCTCTCCCCTTTGGTGTTTCAGGGTTGCCCCCTGTCCCAGCTGGTGTGGGTCACACTTGGATTAAGGGTCCCCTGTCTACTTGGTCCCCGCCCTCCGCTGCTGGAAGTCCCAAGAAGCAAAACGTTTCCCCTTTTTCCATCTCCTCATTTAGGGATGCTGGGGGGTTTTGGGATCCTAGAGTCCCTACTTTCCTAATTCTCTGCTTTGGAGTGCAGGGGATCCCAGGAGTCCCTCCTTCCCCTCTCCAGGGTCTTGAGGCTCCTGCCAATGGCACTACTCCCCCCTCTCTGGGCTCCCGACTTTGGGCTCCTGGGGGACACAGGGCTCTGCTCCTCCAGGCTGCCTCTGCCGGCAGTTGCCACTGGGACCCTCCAATGTCCCTCCATGGGGCCTTTTCCGCACAGCCTTGGAGTTCTACATTTTCCAATCATCCCCTCAAAAAAACCCGCCCAGGGAACCCCCCAGGATATCTGGGCCAAGCTTCCCCCCTCACCGGTCACCTGCGTGATGGCGGGGGTGAAGATCCCATGGGTGGGGATGCGAATTCACAGAGTGCAAGACCTTGTGGTTCCTTCTGCTTTCTCTGATCCTCCTTTGTCCCTCATCTTCCTCTTCCTCCCATTCCCTCCCTCCTCCTCCCCCAGCAGCAACCACACCCTCGGTGTATCGCAGACATTTCTTCACAGAAATACTTTCTTTCAGATTTCTGTGTCTTCTGGAAGGCAGAGGCCTCAGAAGAGAACATAAACAATTATTATCAGCTGCTGTGAAATGCAACAGGGGCACCTTGATTGGCTCATGTTCCTATGTTTATAATTAGGGGCCAAATCACAAAGTGCAAGCTTGGGACAGAGTCCTTGGACAAAACTTTGTTAGAGATTCTTTCTTTCTATTCTTAGCTAGCTAGCAGCAGCTCTGCAACGTTCTCTTTTATTTCTTTTTAGTATAGTTATAATGTATTAGATATCATATATCAATAAATTCAGCCTTCTGATCAAGAAACAAGATTCTCGTCTCTCTCTCACCAGCAGCAACCCACTCAGGTCGCTGTATTATCGGTGCCCCGTTCCCACAGCCCTCGCAGCCTGCGGCAGGAGCGGGGATAGAGCCGGGACAGGTCGGGATGGGCAGCGTGGGGCTCTCGGCTGCTCCCAGCCACTGCGGGTGGGGGGAACCCAGCCTGGGCCAAAGGAGGGGCAAACTGGAAATCTGGGGGCTGAACATCCAAATTGGGTCTTGCTGGGGACCCTGCCTGGGCGCTGCCAGCCCTTGTGGCTCCACTCAGGAGATCTGGGAGGGGCAAATGCAGAGAGGGCTGGGGGATCCCAGGAGTTTCATCACTGGGAGGGAGTGAGCTGTACTGGGATCATACTGTGATCATATAGACAGTGACTGGATTTATCCTGGGTTTGTACTGACATCATACTGGGATCATACTGGGAGCAGCTGGACCCCTGCTGGTGGAGACTGTGATCACAATGAGGTGAATGGGATCATAGTGGGATCATACCGGGACTGAGTAGGGGCCTGCTGGGTGCAATTGTGGCCCTGTTGAGGCAAATGGGATATACTGGGAGCAAGTGGGATCATGCCAGGAGCGAGTGGGAGGAACTGGGATCATGCTGGGTGCACACTGGGGGTCATTAGAAGCAACTGGCCTTCCACTGGGATGAACTCAGATTATGCCAGGAGTGACTGGGAATATGCTAGAAGGAACTGGGATATATTGGGAGAGACTGGAACAAAAGTCAGGCTGAAAGCGAGAAACTGGAACCATGTGGGGCACAAGTGGTTCATACTGGCAGCAAATGGGACCACAGTGGGCTCATCTCTGCATTGTACTGGGACTGACTGGATTAACACTGGGAGTTTCTGAGAGTGACTGGGAACACACCATGCACATCATCCCTGGACTGGGGGTGACTGGGAGCAACTGGGAGCACACTGGGAGCAACTGGCATAATCCTGGGACTGACTGGGTTGATCTAGCTGCAGGTAACTGGGACCATCCTGGGAGTGCTTGAAAGTAACTGGGATTATTCTGGGACCATACTGGGAATGCTGGCATGTCACAAAGATCATACTAATACATAAAATTTCAATAGTCAATGCGAATTTTTTTCTATATCTTTGACTTGAAAGAAGGTGAGCAAGCAGCGCTGGGTGGCCGAGGAGTCACCGCTCCACTCATGGCACACACTACTTACAAATTCAGTAAAGTATATATACTGTTTTTAAGCTTATAAAGCATTTTCCAATGTGCTTGGTTAATACAAATGAGTAAATATCAGTAAGCTGGAATCAGCAATTTCATCATCTTTCCAGGTGGTTGTTGGCTTCCTGTCCTTCTTGTGCTCGTCTGGAGGGAGGCCCCTTCACCGCTGTCTGCTACAATATTTTGTTAAGCTTTTTATTATATATAAGCATTTAGTCACATTGCAGTCCCTTTAGCTTTACAAGTTCCTCTATTTTATTCTAAGCATCAGCCATCTTTCTACCTCATCTCTTTACTTTACCATACTTCCCCTATTTCAAAGCTTTATTTGGCTATAGAAAGTTTCAAAACCCTTCCTTGTATCTATCCCAAGGAATGCATCCATTTTCCACACAGCAGATACAAGCATTTGCTGATTCCATTGCAGATTGACACAAATCACAAAAACATTTTTCACAATATTGCTCAACAAATTGACGATGTGGCGATCTGCTTCCCTTTGCTCTAGGGCATGTAGAATGTGCTGCTGGCTTATGGTGTCAAAAGCCTTGGTGATGTCCACAAATACAACAGCCAGGGGTTTGTGTTCTCCTTTTGTGACCGAATAATGATTTGCAGGAGTTTCAGGTTTTCAGAGCATCCCACTGCTCTTATAAAGCCTGTTTGCCTTGGATTGAGGGTCAAGCCTTGGTCAGTTTGGCTGTTAAAATCCTGGAGAACAGTCTTAGCAAGATGGAAATGATTGGGATAGGTCTCCAGTTGTTAATTTCCTTGAGGCGATCTGGTTTGGTTGACTTAGGAATCAAAACAGTCCTGCAATCCCTCACTGTTGTGTTGGGTCTGTATAAGTTGGACTGTTCTGTTCCCCCCTATCTTGTAATGGTTCTGCCCTGGTTCTCCCTTCCCTCCCTTGTGCTGCCAGTTATCCCAGCTCCTCCCCTGTCGCCTTGGAGATAAATGTACCCTGTCTCAAATCCCTTCCCGGTGCCCTGTCCGTCACTTGGCGCTCTCACCCTTCTCTCTGGAACTCTCTAGAAACATCTAACTAGAGCGTCAAGTGATTGGCTCAGGGGCCGAAGCTCCACCCTCAAGTTATTCCCATTGGTGTTCTCCCTAAGTCAATCTTTGGTATCCCAGTCCCCTCTGCAATCCTATTCATCCAAGGACTGACTCTCCCCTGTGTCCTTCCCTTCTTATAAGCTGTTGCAACTTCCCCCTTTTCCTCCTCGGTTGTCGGTTTCCCCTGGGGTTCAATAAACCTGGATTCACCACAGCTGGAGAGTGCTCTCTTCTTGTTTCTGCTGACTCTAGCTATAAGCCATGCCACGTCCTACCACAAGGTACTGCTACTGTCATAGCACAGAGCGTTTGCCTTAGGTGCTGTCCCGAACCACGGAGATTGGGATAGTGCCCACCTACTGCTAGCCGTGCTGGAAAGCTGGCCGGGACGTCCGAGAACGACCATTATTCTGCAGCTGGACCACTTCAGTTTTGGTGCCCAACGTTCCCCACTGCCTCTGTGCTGGGCCAGAGATCAATTGGGTTACATTACAAAGGGTATCCAGCAGGACCATGAGGAGGTGCAATCTCTGCAGCAATGCCCAGTTTGTAACTATACTCTCAAAAACTGCCTTAGGAGAGTCATAGTCGCACCTGCCATTTGCCTGCACTTCATTGAATTTCTTCACTTTGACATTCAGAGCACTGGGCAGAAATCACATTGCATCAACACCCACCTCAGGCTTTTGTGATGTTTTGTTTCAATTAACAGTCGGATTCCCCTGGTTTGCACCAGTTCTAAGCTGGCTACTGGATGCTGGCCCAGGTGGGGCACCCACCTGGTGACCCCCCTGGTGACCTTCCCCATGTGAACCACTCAGCCGACGCCTTTTCACAGCAGTTGACAGCAGGACATGGAGCAACAGATACGGCTTGATGGTAGCCAGGTGTTCCACAGCAGCTGGGAGTCTCACAGCAGACAGGTACAGCTTGGCAACAGGCACGGGCAGCTCCATAGCAGCCAGGAATGGCTCCTCAGCCAGGCACCCCCTTACAGTGGCAGGGTGCTCTCCCGCCGGGGCCCGGCACTGACTCGCCGTGGCTGGGCACAGCTGTAGGGGCGCTTCCAGTCACAGCAAAGCACAGAGAGGTGGTTCCACCGCAGGCAGAGATGGCTACAGGGGCAGCCGCATGGCACAGAGGAGCTGGAATCTCACAGGGGCTGGGCACTGCTTCTGAGATCTCAGCTGGTATGGCAGGCCTGGTGGAGGGGCAGCAAACCCCGTTCCATGGCCAGGCACTGTCCTGCAGGAGCAAGGCATCTCACAGTGGTGGCAGCTGGGTGCCTTGCAGCGGCTGCAGGGGCAAAGCGCCTCGCTGCTGCTACCAAGTGCTGCTTCTGGGGTTCCAGCTGTGGCAGCAAGGCACAGTAGAGTGGAAGAGTGCCTGTTCAATGTGACTCTGCAGCATGACATCTCTCCACCCTCTGGATCGGCAGCAGCGCGCTCCATTGACCACCCGCGCTGCTCTTGGGCGGTTGCGGCAGTTTCTACCAGCAGGGCAGAACAAGGGGCAGCAGAGGGCACAGCTGCACAGCAGCCAGTGCTTTCAGGAGTCTTTGCAGCCACGGCAGGGCACAGAGGGGCTGCAGGGTGCTCATTTAACACAGCCAGGCTGCTTGGGGTCCCTCCAGCACTGACCCCAGAGACGGCACACTCAGCTGACATCGCCCTCCTGCCTGGGGCAGTGGCACGGCCCCGGGTGACCAGGGGACATCCTGCTGGGCAATAACCTCTGCCAAGGGTGGCAGCACAGTCCTGGGTGGCAGCAGGGCACTCCCTGGGCAGGTCACCCTCACCTGGGGAGGCTCCACAGCTCTGCCTGGTGGCCTCCTGGTGGGCTGTGCCTTCTGCATTCATCCTCTTCCCTTGTTCACCCAGCACAGCGTCTGCTCTCCCTGCTGCCTCCCCCAGTGCCCTGCTTTCACCGTTAGCCTTGGTGGAGAGCCAGTGAATGCCCCATCCCTGGAAACATTCCAGCTTGGATGGGCTCTGAGCAACATAATGGAGTGAAAGATGCCTCTGCCCGCACCCCACAGGAGGCTCTGTGGTGTCAGCTACTGGAGTTGTTGTGGTCTCCTGTAGGATGCAATTCCCCCAGAGAGCACAGAGAGAACACAAAGCACCATAGCTGGCAAGAACACCCTCCATGGAGATGGGAATATTCTGGATCAACAGGCTCAAGCTGCTGAGTTTTGCCCTCTTGTAGATGGACACAAGTTTCAGAAGTGACTGAGAGCCAGGAGGCCCCACAGTGTCTCTGAGTCCCCTTGGTTCCCTGAGATCACACAGTGTCCCAGTGTCCCTTTGGTTCCATGAGGCCCCACAATGTCACAAGGATCCCTGGACACCACAAGGTTCTGGGAGATCCCAATGGATTGTTGGTTCCAACTAGCCTCACTGAGTCACCAGGGCCTCTGGATTCCATGAGACCCCACAGTGTCACAGTGTGCCTTTGGTTCCACAAGCCTCAGTGTCACAACGGTTCCTGAGCATCTTTAGGCACCAGAGTCTCAGAGCATCCCCTCAGTTTTATGAACTCCACAGTGTCACAATGTCCCCTTGGTTCCATTTATTTCTGCAGTGTCACAAGGATTCCTGGAAAGAATGAGGCCCTGAGGTATCACAATGTATGGTTCCATGAAGTCCCAGAGTTTCAGTCTCCTCTTGGTTCCATGGATTCTACAAAACCCTGGAGTGTCACAGGGCCCCTATAGTCCCATTGTCACAATGTGACAATGTCCCCAGGAGGCACTGCAGTGTGACAATGTCCCCAGGAGTACCTGCAGTGTCACAGAGGAGCAGCACTGGAGTGGGCACAGCACCAGGGGAGGTTTGGCAGTGTTCCCATATCTGTGACACAACAGTGGTGGCAACACCAATGTTCTCCTCTCTATGATACCACAGATGTTCAAGATCGAGCATTGCCCTGTCAGTGACATCCCAGTGGTGGCAACCTCAAAGTTCCCCTGTCTGTGACATGACAGCAGTGGCAATACCAATGTCCCCCTGTCTATGACACCAAAGAAATTGCAACCCCAGCATTCCCCTCTCTGTGACACCACAGAGGTGGCACCCGCAGCGTTCTCCTCTCTATGACAGCACCACAGTGGCAACCCCTATATTGCCCTCTCAGTGACACCACAGGGGTGGCAGCCCCAAATGCTCCCCTTGTGACACCACAGTAGTGACTCCCCCACATTCCCCTCTCTGTGATACCACTGAGTTGGCAGTTCCAACATTGACTTCTGTAGGAAACCACAGGGGTAGCAGCCCCAAGATTACCCTGTCTTTGAGCCCACAAGGATGGCAGCCCAAACATTCCCCTCTCTATGATACCACAGCGGTGGGAGCTCCAGAAATCCCGTCTGTGGAACCCTAGCAGTGTCAGCCCCAACATTTCCCTCTCTGTGACATCATAGTTGTGGCAGTCCCAAGTCCCCCTCTCTGTGACACCACAGCAGTGGAAGGCCCAGAGTCCCCTGTCTGTGACACCGCAGCTTTGGCAGCCCCAACATTCTCCTCTCTATAACTCTACAGCAGAGGCAGCCCCAATGTTCTCCTCTCTATGACTCCACAGCAGAGGCAGCCCCAGCATTCTCATGTGTATGATACCACTGTGGTGGCAGCCACAACGTTCCCCTCACTGTGACACCTCAGTGGTGGCAGCCCCAGTTGTACCTTCTATGACACTACAGCAGCAGCCACCCCAACATTCCCCTCTCCACAACACCAGAGCTGTGGCAGTCCTGTTGTCCCAGTCTCTGTGACACCACAGTGGTTGCTGCCCGAAGTTCCTCTCTCTGTGACACCACAGCTGTGGCAGCAGCGCTAGAACAGAAGCAGCAGCTGAGGAACAACAGGGGAGCAGGGGAGGAGCAGAGAAGGAGCAGTGGAACAGTGGTAGATGAGCAGTGTTGGAGCAGCAGTGGAGCAGTGGTGCAGGAGCTGAGGAACCGTGCTGAAACAGCACAGCACAGCTTTTGAGCAGCAGTGGAGTGAGCATGGAAAAGGCGGAACAGTGGTGGCACAGGAGCTACAGCCATGGAACCGTGGTGGCACAGGAACTGCAGCCACGGAACCGTGGTGGCACAGGAACTGCAGCCATGCAACAGTGGTGGCACAGCCCCGCAGCTGCGGAGCGGTGCCTGAGATGCCAAAGCTGTGGGACACAGAGCGGCTCCCAGCGCTGTGTCCTGCAGGAGCCCCACACACACCAGAGCGATGCCCCTCAGGCTGAGCCAGAGCTGGGGGCAGAGGCAGGAATTGATGCCGGGCTGTGGAAGGCGTGGATCGAGTGCATTTAATGGTGACCTGGGGATTTGATTCTGCTCATTGCGGCTGCTTTTGTGCTGTTGGGACCATTCCAGTTCATGTGAAGTCATGAACTCAGGAGAAACTTGGGACAAAAGGAATCAAAGTGCCTTCTGTCCTGCTGTCTTGGTTTGGAAAGACAGGTGCCTGCTAAGGAAGGCAGGAGCCTCCCATGAAATGGAGAATGTGAACCCTCCCCCTCTGAATTGTTATGATTTTAAATTAAGGGGCTCTCAGGCAAAAAATAAAAAGTATGGGAACAGGAAATAACAGTTATTTCATAGGGAAGAAAATAAAAGGAAAAAATAAACAATGCAGTAAATTAAAACAACACTGACAGAGTCAGAACACAACCTGACACCCTGTTGGTCAGGGTGCTGGTAGCAATCCAACTGGTAACGTGGCTGCAGTCCTCCTTGAGTGTCAGGTTCTGTTGGAGCAGGGGGTCCTGTAGAAAAGGGTGTAGTCTTTCTCTGAAGATCCAGTGGAAGAAGAGGCAGCTGCTGTTCCTCTGGGAAATCCAGGGGAGAAGTTGTGCTGCTATTCCAGAATCTCCATATTTTATCCAGTTAGGAATGCTTAGCTGTTCCCTCTGGGCGGAGCATCTCCCAATGGGATGCTGGAGTTCTTACCAGCCATGCAGTGACATTCAATAGCCTGTTATCAGCAGATGTCCCCCCAGGAGGGAGGAGTGGTTGTGGAAGAGATAAGGAAAACTGCCATACAGATGGCAAATAGAATCCATCTTGCCTTGCAATCTGGGACATCTGCAGAGAAAGACATCTTGGTAGAAGTTGAATGATTTCTGATTTGGGAGCTGAAGTGAGTCAATTATTGGCCTGTGGTTTGTTCTCATCCAGAAAGATGTTCCAAAGTACTGCAATTTGGCATTAAAAACCAGGAACGTGCCTCTTCATCTGGATATTGCACATGGACTACAGAGCTATTTGTGGTCATTATGATAGGAAAACAACTGGAGATCTTTTCCCAATGTAACTCTTTCTTCCTGTCTCTGGGATTAGGCCTCCAACACCCGATGTTGGAGTCTTCTTTCCATAATCTGCTCCTTTGGAGTTGGGATGTGACAAATCAGTGGGAAAAGGGAGAGACCATTACAACTGCAAACTCTGATTTTTATAGTCTCTGGATTTCCAGTGCTTAGAAACTGTCATGTTTTCAACTGTCTGAACAAATCCCACATTTGTCCCTTTTTCCCTGGCAGAAAACCTTCCTTTGGCCCTATTTGGGAACTGACCCTGGGAAAAACCTCATTCCAGATGCTTTTTTGTTGGTTTTGCTAAGAGATGCCAAGAAAATCAGCACACGGGGCAGGGATGAGAGAAAGGGAAGAAACAATTCCTTTGTTTTCCTTGTGGGAACTCTCCTCTAGAGGTTGTGCTCCAGCCAGAGACTTCCCGGGCCAAGGGCTGAGGGAAGCAATTCAGCTGAGGCAGCTGAGGCATCTCCTCCCTGGTCTGTTACCCTGGGGCTGAGAGGGGACACGGGTGCCCCCCTTGCACCGCCTGGAATGGGGGATTCCTCCTGCCTCTGCCAGGTGCTCCTGATCCTGGCATTAGCCCTGGCCTGGCTGCTCCTGCTCTGAGCTCCCTGCCATGGGCATTGCTGGTGCTGGAGGGCAGGAGGGAGAGATTCAGTGCAAACCTGGGAGGTGCCAGTGGGCTCAGAGATGTGTGGAGGTGACAGTGACAGAGTGACACAGGGAGGAGCCGAGGGACACAGGGACAAGACAAAACCCCAGGGAAAACCTCTTGGAAATCTGGGGGACTTTGAGTGTAAAATGCACACAGACACAGGGACAGAGAATGCTGCAAAGCATTTTCCAGCTGTCTTAGGTTGGACATGGGGCATGTATTCTATTCCTATCTGATGGGGCAGTTACCTTCTGTGAATTGGGCAGTTTTCTTTATCTCTTCCACAACCCATCCTCCCTCCCAGGAGATATCTTCTGTTAAGGGGCCATTGAGTGCCACTGCATGACTGATAAAATTCCATCATCCCATTGTGAGAAGCTCCGCCCAGAGGGAGGAGCCAAGCATTCCTACCTGGATACAATCAGAGGGCTGGAAGACCAGAGTCAGCCTTTTCCACTGGATTCCCAGAGGACGACCAGGCCCAACACCACCACCACTGGATCTTCAGAGGAAAACTCCACCCTCCTACAGGATCCCTGCATCAACAGAGCCACACCAGTCACTGCAGGCGGACTGTAGCCACCGTTGATTGGGACTACCACTGCCACTGTGCCCCGCATGGTGTCAGGTCGTATTCTGAATCTGTCAATGTTTTTTCTTTGTACTATTGCATTTATATTTTAATTTTCCTGATATAGAACTGTTTTTCCCATTCCCATATCTTTTGCACTAGAGCCCCATAATTTCAAAATTATAAGAGTTCGGAAGGAGGTTGTTTACATTTTTCCATTTTAAGGGAGGTTCTTGCCTTCCTTTGCAGACACCTGTCTATTCAAACTGCGACAATATCCCCAGACACCCAGGTGAGGAGGATGTCAGTGCCCCTTTCTCCCTCTCTTCTGCTCCATCTCCCAGCCCAGCATGGCCCCCAGCTGCAGGAGAACCCCACTGCCAACGCCATCCTGCTAGGGATGCACTGGGGGAATCTCTTTCCCCCTCGCTGTGGCACAGAGGCAAATCTCATCCAGTCCTTGTCCTTCCACCCACAGGCAAGAAGCTGAGGATGGAGACCAGGGAGGACAAATCCCCACAGCAGAACCTCATGGAAGAGGCCACTTTGAGCGCCTCTACTGTGCAGGAATCCAATGGAGAGGAAAAGTTCCAGAGGTCCCTCAGGAGGAGGGGCACCAAACTCAGCCTGGATTGCTATGAGGAGGAAAGACCCACCCTGGGCCAGAAAGGTGGACAGAGCTTCAGCCACGTCTTGGAGCTGGTGGTGCATGAGCAGCTTCACAATGGGGAGAATCCCTACAAGTGCTTGGAGTGTGGGAAGGTCTTCAGGTGCAGCTCTGAGCTCGTCACCAACCTGTTGAAGTGAGGGGAGAACGACCAATCCTTTGATGCATGGAACTCAATTTATTGATCGATCAGCCAGCTTAAATAATAGTGTTAACCAACTTCATGCATATTCCAAAATCCAGGTTTATGATAGGCTAACAGAGAAAACTCTAACCACACCTTTTGTTTTACTACACCGTCGATTGTTTACACAAAACAAAACCAGTGTTCCCACTGTGATATGAACGGTTCCCAAAACTTCCACATCTGTTCTCAGGGTGCCATCTTTTCCCAGAGAGGGTGTTACACTTGTTATGGGAAGACTGCCTGAGAACCTTATTGTTTATACAGTGATGCCTGAGAGAGTCTAATTGTTTATAGAAGTCAGGCTGGGAACTGCTTCACAGCTACCTGTTACTTTTCTCTCAATTGCATGGCTTCATGGCCTTTTTCTTCAAGCCATGCCTGAACTAAACTCTCCACACCAACCAACGCATCCACACTGGGGAACGGCCCTACAAGTGCCTTGAGTGTCCAAAAATGTTTCACACCACCTCCATTCTCGTCAGGCACCAGCGGATTCACACAGAGGAGAGGCCCTTCAACTGCCCTGAGTGCAGGAAGGGCTTTAGAGAAAACATCAGCCTTGTTACCCACTGGTGCATCCACACCAGGGTGAGGCCCTACGAGTGTCCCAAGTGTGGAAAGAGCTTCAACCAGAGCTCTCATTTGACCAAACACCAACTGAGGCACTGGTAAGGGAAGCCCTGCAAATGCCCCCACTGCAGAAAAAGCTTCTTGCACTGCTCCAGCTTCATCCCCCATTGGAGGATCCCCTTTGGGAAGAGCCCTGGTGATCCATGTTCCCTGTCATTAATGCTTGGAAGACACCTGTCCCTCTTCCTGGCCCTGCCAGGAAACTGACCATAGCAACAGGGGGCTGGGGAGGGTTGCCATGGAAACTGTCCAGAGCAATGGGTTCTGGTGATGGGTGCCTGCTAAGGAACTGAGTTGCCACAGGCACTCAGAGGGGTTCCATGGGAGGCGCCCTGATGTTTTAAGATTTTCTAAGATATTGACATTCTTGTAGCGAACTTTCTCACACACTTGCTGTAAATAACTCATTGTTTTGCATTCCTTTATGGAGGAGGAGAAAGTTGATGGACTCTTGGTTTGTCCAGTGTCATTGGAGAGGTGGCACTGTCACGCTCCAATCCACTGTCACTCTTGGGAAACTATAAATGTTGGAGTCAGAAAATTAACTTCCCTTTTTTTTTCACCATGACAACAGCGATGTGTGCTTGTGTTCTTTCATGTCCTATAGCAACACATGGGGACATTCCAGGAGTCTCCAGGTTGTTCCAGAGCTGGAATGTCCCACGCAGAGACAGGGGCTCCATGGAGACCTCCCAGGGCTTTCTGGGGATGGTAAAGAGCCCTGTGGTCAGAGGCAGTCACAGCCATTCCATGGTGACATCCCAGGGCACCTTGGGCTGCAAAGGCACCGATCTGTCACTGGAACTCACGGGGGCTCCACGGTGACATCCCAGGAGCCCCCAGGCTGCCAAAGAGCCAGGATGTCCTGGACACTCACAGGGGTTCCTGTCATGGGCACAGTGGGAGCTGCAGGCAAAAGCTTTGTTTCTTTTTTGAAGAAACTCCTGCTGAGTCATGGGATGGAGAAATGACACCCAGCAGCCACCACAGAACCCATAAAACACTCCAGAACCCCTAGACTTCTAAAATTTCTTCTCAGAGAGGAGACTGGGAGTGGCTGGATCCAATCCCAGCCCCAGACATTGAGAAAGATGCAAAAGATTGGACAGGGGGAATTGAACTTGTCCCACAGGATTAATGATGGAATACCTGAGAGATTTCTAGAAATACAGCTCTGATTGATTCTGATCATGATTAGACAGAAAGATCTTGATCAGAGTTATTTCCTCCACAGCACTGGAGCTCTAACAATTAGAATATTCTGCTCTAGGCAGCAATTTTGAAGTCAACAGGGCCTTGCTGGAGTTGTTGGAGCCCATTGCAGGCAGAGCCTCCTGCTCCAGCAGGAACTGCCTTTCCTGTGCCATGAGCAGGGCAGGTCCCGCTGCAGGAAAAGCCCCGGGTCAGCCCCAGCACAGGGAAGGGCTCGGGCACAAGGGCAGAGCGCCGTGCTGGGAGCTGTGCCAGGGAGAGCCTGAGGCACCAAAGGCACCTTGGCAGCAGCAGCTGCTTGCAGGCCATGGCCAGAAGCCTCCCTTGGCAGCCTGGCCTGGTGGCCACCACTGCAGAGCTGCTGCCTCAGGGCTCATTCCTGGCTGGGCTTGAAAAGCCACTTCTGCTCCAGAAGCCTGAATGGGAAGCCATTGGCCCCAGCACCTCGGGGACAAGATATTAATGACAAAACTCTTCATGCCAGCAGAGCCAAGGCAGGGGCAGAGGAAAGGGGAGAGCCAGGCCCAGGGGACAGGGCTGCCATGGTGATGGCTGTGAGGCCACTGCCCCTGCAGCAGCCTGGCTGCCCTCAGCAGACATTCTGGCCAGAAGCCTTGTGAGGGCACCCAGCACAGCAGAGAACACACACTACGGGAATTCTGTTCTTGGGGTGGGGAGGGTTTCACTGGGTCAGGCTGCACAAAGCTCCTGCTCTTGGACAATTCCTGGGATAGGGCATCCAATTCTCTAGAAAAACAGCTGCAGTTTCATGCCACTTTCATAATTGTAGAATATTTCTTCCTTCTAACAAATGTAAATCCACCCTCATTCCGTTTAAAGATATTGACCTTTTTCTGTCATGGCATGGCAAGATTTGGGAGAAAATAACTTTGACCACAATTTTTCCATTTTCACAGACCTTATTTTTTTTCCAAAAATCTCCCAGGATGGGGTTTTGGAGGCCTCATCACAAAACCAGCAGGGGGAGTCTGCAGGCTCTGGGCTCAGTGGTGTGGAGACTGAGGACAGAACAGGAGTAGCCTGGGAGGGATGGAAGGCTGGTTTCAGAGGGGCTGGAGCTTTTCTTCATAGTGGGAATGAGCCTGAAGAAGACATAATAGCACCAAGAGCAGCTGGGGAGGTGCAGAGTGGACACCAGGAGAAAGGAATTTCCCTGCCAGGGCAGGGCTGTGGTGCAACAGGTCCCCAGCAGTAGCCTGGAGCAGCCCAAGGCTCTGTGTGGGCAGGCAGAGGCAGGCAGGAGGCAGAGCTGTCAGCAAAGGAAGGGCCCAGCCAGGTGAGGCAGCTGGGGGATGCTGACAGCCTGCAGGGACAGAGGCGCAGGGCAGGGACAGCCTGGGCTGCACAGGGATGGGCAGCAGCGGCAAGACAGCCCTGCCAGAGCCAACTCCTGCAGCACTTTGGCCATGGCTGCTGGCCCTGGGCCTGAGGCCATGTGAGAGTCTGTCCAAAATATCCTTCATTTTTGCCTCATGGCTGCCATGAAGAGGGACCATCAAAAAACTAAAAATGCTGAACCAGTGGTGGGGGAAGGAAATCATGTGCCTCTTAGCTCACTGATCCAGAGGTGTTTTTTGCTATATGCAACACTGAACTCGAAGGAGCACCCTGCCCTTTTCCCTGAACAATGGTCCTGGAATTTCTCTCTGCCTCCTGGCCTGGCTGGTTTGAGCTTTAGCGTGGTCCCTCCTCCAAGAGTAGACCCCTCTAGCCCATTCTCAACCATCAGGATTGACACGTAGAGATGTAGGCCTCTTCATCAAGGACCCAAGACATGAAACCCCTGTGTGAGAAGGCCCCCTCTCACCTTCTTCCAGAGACTGGGACTGAAACCCTCCCAACTTGGGGGAGCTGTGCAGAGGGCAGGGAGGAAAGCTGCCCAGAGCAAGCACAGGTGCAGGCAGTGGGCCATGAAAACAATGGTTCTTGCTTGCTGCCTGGCTTGACTTTGTTCACCCCTGAACAAATACTATTCTTTCCCCCTGAAGACCTTTGCTTTGGTTGTGAAATTCATTCCCCCTTTCCCCAACAAAAAATAGTATAACGTGGGGTCCGATGAACCTCCGAGATCTCCCCGGATGTGGCCTGGCAGACTCCATTGGCTGGATCCCAAAGGATAACGCAGCACCACGTTTGGTAGCTATAACCCACCCCTCCTCTTCCTTCCTCTTTTCCTTATTTTCTCCTTTGTCCCCCTGGTTCCCCTCACCAATGCATTTCTGTTGTGGTTATTTCAAGAAAATTGCACTTGTTGATTGTTACTGCAAATCCCCTGTGCCGTGTTGGCTTTTTTTGCACCCTGAGATCACCCCTACGAACCATCACATCATCAATTCACTAGGACGGATCATGACAAATGGTCTCCATGATTCCATGGGGCCTTGCAATGTCACAATGATCTCCATGGATCCATGGTGTCCCTCAGGATCACAACGGCCCTTTGGCTCCATAAGGCCCTGAAATGCAGCAATGGCCTCTTGGTTCCACAAAGCCCCGCTGCTTCACACTGGCCCCTTGGGACCATGCAGCCCAACACAGCCACAGTGATGTCCTTGGTTCCATGAGGCCTCACAGTGTCACAATGGCCCCATGGATCCATGGTACTCTGCAGTGTCACAATGGCCCCTGCATGTCACAAGGCTCAAAAAAGTCACAATGGTCTCCATGGCTCCTCAAGACCCCACAGTGTCACAATAGCCCCATGGATCCATGCTACTCACAGTGTCACAATGATCTCCTTGGTTCCACAAGTTCCTACAGTGTAACAGGCTCCACAAGGGCCTGCAGTGTCACCATGGCCCATTGGCTCCACAACGCCCCGCAGTGTCACAATGGTTTCCATAGGAAGGAAACAAGTGAGCCCCAGTGGTGCAGGGGCAGATGAGAGGCAGTCACCAGAGGCCAAGGCTAGCCAGACTTGACTATTAGCAAATTTTATCTGGGAGCAACCCTTGGATATAGGGAATTTTAGAGGTGGAATCCTAATTTCAGCCATGGGAGACTAGACAAGAAAGACAGTTCTTTTCCACAGGAATAAAAGCACAGAGCCCCGGTGTCTCATGGTCAGATGGGAAGTGGTCCTTGGCATGTCTAATTCAGTGGGACCTGTCAGACAGCCCCCAGGAGGCCAAACCAGGCAGACCTGTTCCATGTTCCCCTGATTTCATGGAGTCCCATACTGTCACAATGGTCCCCTTGATTCCATGAGGTCTTGCAATGTCACAATGGTTTCTGGGTTTCATGAGGCCCACATGGCTCCATGCGGTTCTGCTGTGTCACATTGGCTCCTTGTTCCTATGGGCCCCACAGTTTGATCATTGACCCTTGCTTCTATAGGGCCTCTGAGCTGCACAATGGTCTCCTTGATTCCATGAGGTTCCATAGTCTCACCGTGGTGTCCTTGGACCCGCATTGTCACAACTGACCCATGGTTTCATGAGGTTCTGTAGTGTCACCATGGTCGCTGTCAGAGGCTGGATGATGGATTGATGTCCCGAGACACCTTGGGATGCTTGGAATGCCCGTGTGGGGCCAGGGCCGGGTCAGGCCTTGGTTTGTGGTGGGACAGAGCCCCACTCCCAGCCCTGACCTGGCAGAGCTGTCAATCACACAGCAGGGGGTGATGTTAACCCAGCTCTGCTTAGCCCAGCTGTTAATCAATCAATCACACACTAGCAGCTGGTGCTACCCTGGCTCTGATTGGACAAGCAACTGACAGTCCCACCCAGAGGCGGGCTCATGAAGGCCCAGGGGGTTAAAAGCCGGAGCACGAGGCCAGACCATGGTCTGGGTCTTGCCTTCTCCTGGGGTTCCTTTGTTAGTGATGCTGGAACCTGAGCAGTTGGTACCTATGTGTGTGTCTTTCTATGGATCTTCTGTCTTTCTGTTGTTTGCTATTTCTTCTCCTTCTAATCTTACTTAGCTGGAACATTTTTGGGTAACTTAACATCTTAAGGGATAAAGGTTTTTAGATTAAATTTGCTAAGTTATTGAATTTAATGCTATGATAAGGGTTTCATATTGAAGTGGATGTTGTATTAAACCCTTTGCAAAAGTTCCTTGATTGTCTATATTTTGCCAATAATATTTTGTGTCATTTTGACCTCTTAGCTACATTGATCAGAGCATGGTGCTGGTATCAGTGGGCTGTGGGTTCAACCCTGTGTGGGCCATTCACTTAAGAGCTGGACTTGATGATCCTTCTGGGCCCTTCCTACCAAGAATATTCTTTGCATCTGTCCATGTTGAGAATATCTGGTTGGTGTTTCTCCTGTGCACCAAACTCAAGTCAAGGAACCTTTGGTTACCCCCAGCATTTCAGTGATCTGGAGTGTTGCAGCCCTGCAGGCTCACAATGGCCTCTTGTTTCCATGAGGCCCCACAGTGTCACACTGGCCCCTTGGTTCCATGGGCCCCAACAGTGCCACCATGATCCCCTTGGTTCCACAACTTCCCACAGTGTCCCACTGGCCCCTCAGTTCCATGAGGATCTGGAGTGTCACATAGGTTTATGGCATTTGTCCTTGCTGCCCTTCACATACCCCTGGCCCACAAACAGCCCTGAGCCAGCCGTGAGGGACAGGCCCTGCTGTCCCAGGCTGGGCTCAGGGCTTGGCCTTTCTGCTTCCCCCAACCAGCCCAGGCCTTGCCCAGCACTGCAGTTCCCTGCTCAGAGCCTTGGGCTCCCTGCAATCCTGGCCTCAAGGATCTGCTCTCAGCAGTCCCTGGGCAGCCTTTGGCACTCCCTGCCCTCACTGGGGCCCAGCCATGCTCCAAGGCACTTGGAGTTTTGCTGCTGACTCCTTGAGCAGCTTCTTCATCCTTCTCTCTGTGCCTGAGGCTCCTGGACCCAGCTCCAAACCCACCATGGGGATCATGAAAATACAGAATGCCCTCGGGAGCTCTTTGTCTCCCTTCCATTGTCTTTGAGTCTCCAGGGTTTGTGCAGTGATTAGAGTCAGTTTGGAGTTCTGTTCAGGAGGATGATTTCAAAGTGCACCTCATGATTTTTAGTTTTTTAATCATGAGTATTGTTTTTTATTTTTCAGTTCAGAGAAAAGGTAACTGAAGCTTTCCCCAAGTGATCTTGATGCTGAATGTCTCCTTAGGAGGTCTGGGCACAGAGAAGAATGACACCCTTGCAAGCTGACTCTGTTTGGACAACCTGCTCCTCACCCCCGGCCTCACCATGTCTGACATCATCCACCTGGGACTAACATCCCAAAATATATTAAAAAGAAAGTAATTTATTATTTATTTTTAATATTTTTCAATTAAATGTATTTATTGTATTTATTTCTTATTTGTAATAATAGTTGTTTCATTTCTATTACCTAATTTTATATCAAAAATCTATCCGTGTTTAGCAACCAGTAAAATTAATGGTAACTGGTTCTAAGTATCACAATTCCCTTCATTCACTAATTCACCTCTATTGGTTATTAATTTTTACCCTCTTTCTTCTACTTCACCCTATGTTTAGTCCTTTTGTAATGTTTTTAATCCTGTTTTTCTCACACATGGTTCAAGGGGGCACTTGGGCTTACACGGAGATAATTTTGAGGCACATTTGGGGCAGTTTTGGGTCTGGGGAGGGAATTCAGAGAGAACTTGAGCGTCGGGAGAACACTTGGGGGAGCCGGGTGAGAAATGGGGGGTGGGGGAAGGCACTCAGGGATTCTGAGGGACAATTCGGGGTCCAGGGGACCCCTTGGGGATGCAGGGAGACCCTTGGAGGTCAGGGAGGGGAATTTGGGGCCCTTCGGGGTCCGGGCGGGCCCTTGGGGGGCTCTAACGGGGCTCTCTGGGCGCGGGGGTGAAGGCGGAGCGCTAATGGCGCCCTGCAGAGCGCGGGGTGTGACGGGAAATGAAGTCTCGGCTGCATTCAAACGCCACGAGCGCCGCGGAGCATGATGGGAGATGTAGTCCCAGAAGTAGCTCCACTGCAGCACTTGGGGATCCGGGCAGCCAATTGTGGGTGCGGGCGGCCACTTCGGGTCCTCAGGAGGCACCTGCGAGGAACCTATGGTGCCGGGAAGCCCTTGGGGGACACCTGGAGAGTCGTTATGGGTCCCTTTGGGGCACGGAACATGACGGGACTTGTACGGCCGGAACGGGCTCTGGGGTCGCAGGGCATATTGAAGATGGTGGTCCGGCTACAAAGACGCTCTACGGTGCGCAGAGCATCACGGGAGATGAAGTCTCGGCTGCACTGGCACTCAGTGGATGCCGCGGTGCATGATGGGAGCTGTAGTCCCGAAAGGACCCATTGCTCACTGTCATCCTCCCCAGCCCATTCCATCATTCCAGAGGCTGGTCCATCACAGGGGATGTCCTAAATCCACTCGGTGCCTGCTTCTTCCCCAGGTGTCTGTAAGGTTGCTTTGGCAATGAGTACCACACTCTGATTAAATTCTTTCATGGGGCACCTGTGCCCATAGCACCCATTTCCAAGCTCAGGACAGTGTCCCAGGCAGTGACATGGGACACAGGGTCTGTCTGCAGTCATCCAGGGGTTGTTCTCGCCACCACAGGCACACAGCACTTGCCGTGGTGGGTTTGGGGTATAGTCAGTCTGCCAGGACTCCCCACACTTATATTCCAGCCCTCAGGAGCAAAACCCTCCCCAAAAAGGTTTTTTATTTGGGAGGTCAAAAACTCTTTATTTGATATTTCGGAGCCCAAATCCTCCCTAAATGAGTGTTTCTTAGCTCCCTAAACTGGTATTTCAGACACCAAAATATCCTTAAATTGATGTTTCTCAGCCCAAAATCTCTCCAAATTGCTGCTTCTGAGCTAAAAATAGCCCTAAGTTGCTTTCGTTGAGACTCGGAGCTCCCAAAATATTTTTTTTTTCCCCGAGCCAAAAACCTCCCAAAATCAGTGTTCTGGAGCCCCAAGGCCCCCAGAATTGCTCATTCTCGGCCCCAAAGCTCCTGAGCTCACCATTCTGGCCCCGAAGCTGCTGACACAGGGGTTTCTAAGCCATGAAGTTCCCAGATCAGTGTTCCAGAGCCCTGACGCCCCTCACTCACGCCCTGTGCCTGGTGTGCCATCAGCCCGTGGGGTTGATCCCAGCCAGGGAGGCTCCGGGAGCGATGGGCGGGGAGCGCTGGCTGTGCCCATTTCCCACCCCCAGCCAAGGAACCGCTCCCTGACCAGAGCGGGGAAACCTCATTTAGGGGAAATCGGTGTAAAACTGGGAAAGGAGCTGCGGGCAGAGAGGGAGGAGCCCGTGGGGGCGGGAACGGGTCGGGCACAGTGAGCTACTGAGCTGTATCTATCCCAGTTTTTAAGCAGTGCTTGCGCCCCAGCGCAGAGCGGCTTCTCCCCTGACCTGTCCCAGGTAAGTGCCTGCCCCTTGCTCCCGGGTTTCCTCAGGGCTTGCTCCTTCTGCTCCCGAAACTGATGTTTCTCAGCCCAAAAGTTCTATAAATCGCTGTTTTGGAGCTCCAAAGCTCCCTAAATAGGGACTACAGAGCCAAAAATCGGCTTAAATTGGTTGTTTTGGAGCCCCAAAGCTCTCTAAATTGTTCTTTTTGCTCTGAAAATATCCCAAAATCACTCTCCCTGATTCCCAAAGCTCCCAATATGATTTTTTCCCAGCCTTAAACTCCCCAAATCAGGGTTTCATAGGCATGTGTGTCCCTAAATTGGTGTTTAAGAGCCCCAGTGCTCCCTAAATCAGTATTTCTGCACCCAAATGCTGTTTCAGAACATCCCCAGGTGGGTGAGCCCCAATGCTCCTGAGACTCCTGTATTCTCAGCTGTGAAGTTCCCCAAATACCAATTTTTGAGGCCAAAAGTGCCCTGAAATGGTATTGCTGAGCCCCAAAGTATCCTAAATTGCTGCTTTTGTGTCCCAAGTCTCTGGACACTGAGTTTTCTGAGCCCCAAAGCTCATTAAATTGATGTTTCTGAGCCCTGAAGCTCCCCAGGTTGCTTTCCCTGACCTGCAAAGCTTCCTGAGATCCCATTTTGAGTATTGCAGTTCCTTAAACATTCGCTTCTGAGCCCAAGAGCTCTCTAAATTGGAATTTTGAGCTGAAAAGCTGCCTAGAGGGGACTTTCTGAGGCGAAAAGTTCCCCCAATCAGTGGTTTTGAGTCAAATGCTCCCTAAATTTGTGTTTCTCAACCCCAATGCTGCCTAAAGTTGAGGCTTCTTCAGAACCCAAAATCTTTCTAAATCAGTGTTTGGGACCCCAGAGCTCCCAAACTTGCAGTTTCTTAGTCCAAATGCTCCTGAGTGGGAGTTTCTGAACCCCTGAGAACCCAAAATTGCTGGTTTTGATCTCAGAAGCTGCCTACATCATTTTTGTTCAGAGCCAAACCCATCCCTAGATGGTTTGGAAGGCTGTGCCTGAGTGCTGGTGGAATGCAGAGGAAGGGGAGAGGCTCTGCCAGAGGAGTGTCAGGGAGGATGAGGATGGGAGGTGTGAAGAGCAGCTGGGATACCTGGACATCCTCAACAGGATGGGCAGAGGTTAAGTTGACTTGTGTGAGTGAGCAGTGGAGGGGTCAGAAAGGGGGGACGCTGCCTTGCCAGCTCAGAAACCCCCTGATCATCAGGGAGAGTGGGCAGAAGAGCTCTGGGGGCAGCCTGGAGTGGTCTCAGGCCAGTGAGCAGGTTCCCATGGGAATGGCAGCTGCCCTGACATCCATGGCCAGGCACAGCAAAGGGCTCCAGCAGCATGGGGGATCCGGGAGCGATGGCTCAGCAGAGCTGCCTGGTGCGTGGATGGGGGGTGCTCACGGGGAGCTGCTCCTGCCCCACACAGGGATGAGCTCCTCAGTGCCAGCCTGGGCTGTCACAGCCGGGAAATAGCGGGGTCCAGGCACCGAGGGGCAGGGACTGAGGCCAGCAGCAGAGCACACAGCTGGGGCTGCAGAGGAGAAGGCTTTGATGGGCTGAACCAGCAGCTGCGGAGGGTTCCCACCCCCACGGGCTCCTCCCTCCCCCCCAGCACCTCCTTTCTCCGTTTGACACTGATTTCCCATAAATGCCTATCAGGAAATATGCCGAGCTTTCCAGGGCAGCCTCTTCTGAGGGCAGGAATGGTCTCTCCAAGAGCCAGGAGTAAAGCACTCCTCTCCTGAGGCTGTCGGCTGAACTGAGCAAGCTCCTGGTGAAAAGGCAGCGCTTGGGAGAGGGAGCACACGGGCCAGCAGCCAAACAAGGCAGCAGCACCCGGGGCTGTGTGAGCAGGAGCCCAGCCAGGGAAAGGGCTCAAGTGCTGAGTCCAGTTCTGCCAGAGGGGATTGAGTGGGAAAAGCTCCCTGGACCATCCTGGGGCCTTCACTGGGTTTTGCTGAGACCTGAAGGAGCCCTGCTGCCCTCCAGGGCCCCCAGGGCTTTCAGTGTCTTTGCCTCATCAAGGCCCAGCTGTGCTGCAGAGGGTGGGGGACCAGTCAGGAAGGGTTGGAGGGAGACCACAAAGTTAATATTCCATAGAATTCCCATTCAAAGTCGATTGTCCCTTCCTGCCCTCAGTCTACAGACACTAATCCAGTTCCTAATTCATTCCTACGTAGAGAAAAAATGGTCAATTCAGACTTTACTTATTTATTTCATGGGTTTTTTTCTGATAGCAAAAATTGTTACCATGACTCTTGCTACACATTAAATGGGAAAAAAGTGAAAAGTAAGTAGCATATTGATTAGGCACAGCCTGGTTGCCATGAATACATTATGGATAATTGTTTGTTGCTTTGATCTTGGCTGATTGGAAAAATTTTTAGTCTGAATATAGAATGAATAATTATTTCATGGAGTGACTAGAACTTAATTTAATTTTTATATTTAATATTATTAGCTCACCTTAGCACACCAGAAAAAGCATAATGAGATTTCACCACCACTCATACAATCCTCCTGGATTTAACTCACATGCTGGTAATAATGTTTTATTGCACTCAATGCATAATTCAAAATGTCTAATTTATTGGGCATCTGTTGGCAGACCAGATTCTCTTGGTCTCTGGGCAACAAAGCCATCACTGACAATGTGGCAGAGAGAGTTTCTTCTTTTTTTGTTTCTTTTATTTATTCCATATTTTTTCTGTCTTCTCTTACCCCTGCCCCGCCCCCCTTTTCTTTTTTATTCTCCTCCCTTCTCCTGTCTTTCCCCCTTCCTTTTCTTTTTCCCCCTCAAAGCTTCAGCTTTGGCTCAAGAGTGCAGATGTGGCCCTGCATAAAATAATTCTCCTGTCTAAAGCAGTTGTCAGGGCTCCTTCCAAATATGAGAGACAGAGAGGACAATGTGTCTCTGTCTGTGAGAAGTGGGGTGACCCATCCCTGGAAGCACAACCATCTTTCCATGAGCGGTGATCTGAGCTAATGTCGGTGTTCATCAGTGATCAATGGCAGAGGTACATCCAGGACAGCTCCACGTGCACATCATCTACTCATTGTTACTGTTTGAGAAGCCATCACGCTATTGCTCTGCTTTCAGGAGAAAACTCCTCAAACTCTGAGCATTTTTTGCCATTTATATGCTTTCCCTCCTTTCAGACCAGAGCAAAACAGTAAAATGTAGTGGGAGGAGATGGAGCAGGGTTCATTCCTGGGAAATCACCCCTGGCATTTCCTGTCTGATACCTTCAGTTAGACCCGTGGGACAGCCATGGGCCCTGGGGCTGTGACTTCTCGTGGTTCCCTGCTGGCATTTCTCTATTTCTAATCCTCCCCTCTTTTCCTCACCTGGGTCTATCCTCTCCTTGAACACCAGGAAAGCTTTCTGGACATGCAGCAGCTTTTGGCAAGGGGTCCCTTAATTCAGTCCAGGTCCTCCTTCTCTGGAACATGGCCAAAGAAAACAGAAAGTCCCAAGGAGCAGACAGCCCAGGGAAATGGAATGCAAGAAAGAGGGAGAGCAGAGCACAGCAGTGAGTTGTGCCCTGAGCAGACCTTTCCTCACTCTTGAGCAGTCCCTGTTTCTGCCTTCACCTCGTCCCTGCTGCTCTGATGGATGTGCTCAGAAGGGACAGGCAGCTTTGTTGGAAGGGTCAGCAGGGCCCTGCTTTCTGCAGCCAGCTGTGCAGAAGAGGATATTTAGGAAACTTCCCAGTCTGACCCTTCCCAAGGCTCTCTGGCCATCACACTCCGGCCACCAAAGGTGTTCAATGTTGGGAGGAGCCCCTCCACAGCAGTGGCTGCAGTGCCCCAATGGGCCCTGCTGGACTCCCCACACCCAGCCCCTATGTCCTCCCTGGTTCCAGCCCAGGTTTCCCAGAGCAGTCTCAGCTGTCTGATTCCATAAAGCCATTTATTCCCAGTGCAGTGACACAGGAATAGCCTGAGATGTTGCTCCAACAGCCTGAGATGTTCCTCCAAGCCCCTCAGTTTTATCCCCTCAGTCTGGATGCCCAAGGCTCGAGTCTGGCTCTTCCTCCCGGGCCCTCAGCTCCTGCTGGGTCTCTCGGTGTCCCTTCCCCAGCGGTGCCACCACTCTTGGTGCCCTTTGTTGGGCTCTGTTGGCCATTCATGAGCTCCTGTCTCGGGCTCCCACCTGGAGCTCAGCTTGCATCAGGCACTGCAGCTGCCCCAGCCACCTGCACCAGGTGTGTTCACAGGCACGAGAGGGGAGAGTGGGAGTGAGATGATTTCAGTTTTGTCTTTGTTACCCAGCTTGCTGCTCTATTGGGAATTGCTGAGAAAGCAAAGCAATCGACCCCAAGTGGAGTCTGGTTTGCCCATGGTGGCAGCTGGAGAGGGATGTCCCAAGCTTTATGTGAGCTCTTCAGTTGTATTTTTTCCTCCTATCCAGTTGAGGAGGGGGAGTGAGAGAAGTTTGATGGGCATTTGGCAGCCAGCCTGTAAATATTCTCAGTTCAGTCAAAGAATGAACAGAGACAATTTCTCACAAACTGAACCTAACAATCCTAGGAAAAAAAAAAATCAAACCATTATTATCTCTCTTTCTATAACCATTGTTTATAAAAATGGTTTGCTAGAGTGTACTAATCATAATGCATCACTAGTGTGAGAGGTTTTCACCTTAAGACCAATCAGGTCTTAGGTCCACTACTGTTCCTATAGGAACTGTATATTTCTTAATACTGTACACAAATAATAAAGTGTCTTTCATGCGTTCTGCATCATGGAATGAGTGGTAATTACTCTCTGGTCGGGACACTTCCTGCGTCGACTCCAGCCAAGGTCACTTGTCCTTTCACCATAGATTTCTTCATAGCTGGTCAGGATAACCTCCAGGATTTGAGTCTGAAGGAATGGAAAATGGTCCCTTGCCTCTGAGGAAAATATGACTGGGGTTGAACACCAGGTTCTGCACTCTGCAAAAGCAGAAGGTCTTAATTTTTACCAAGGAAGATGAAGTGTGTGTCTGTGAGAATTCTCAGAGCTCCAGGGCAGACAAGATGGGTTAGGGACCAGCTGGGAGTGCAACAGAACATCTTATCAACTGCCTTGTCTTCTCTAGTGCTGAGATGTTGCTCACCACAGAGATTTTGCCCCTCTTTTCCCTTGCATTGCAGAGTGAACCTAGAGAAAATGATACGGGAGACCACAAGCAAGGACTGAGTATCTTGGAAAGAGCTGTATTCCGTTTGGACAGTGATGGAAGGGAAAATCGGTAAATTAAAAAACCCTGAGTAGATCAGAGGTTTGAGTAGTATATTTTGAGGGATCTATGTGTATTTTGAGGGATCTATGTGTCACAAAAAAGCTCTTAAATGCATTTCTAAAACCTAAGGGGAAATATCATAGCGAAGCTTCCTCGTTTTCATTTTTCTTTTTCTTTTCAGGTGAACCTAATGGCCACAAAAAAAGGGAGTTCATGGCGGCATGACCAAGGAGGCCAATTTGAGTCCGTAAGTGTGGACTCATGGCTCCCATTGCTCTTGCCTGTGCCCATCCTTGGGAACCTTGGATGGGATGTGTTATCCCTTAGAGAAGTGAGGCCAATGGAGATCTCAACCCTGAGCACGTTGCCTGCAGTACCCCTTCCAGAGCCCAGCTGAAGGCCTGGCCTTTGGGCTGGGATCAGTTTGGTCAGAGGGGTGACCTCCTTTGACCAGAGACACATCCTACTCTAGCGGGGGATGTTGCTGAGCAGGGCTTTGAGGGTCAGGCTGAAATGAATGTGCCAAGGGACAGTGAAGGGGCCTGGGAGGTTCCTCTCCACTCCTGGTGTGTGGCAGAAGGGTCTCACCCTCTCGTCGGTGTCTGTGCTCTGGTGGGACTGAGGCACCTGTGTGGTGCCCGAGTGCTGTGGCAGCTGAGGCAGCTCCCTGGCCCAGGAGAGCCTCAGTGGGCCCGAGGGTCAGGAACTCCCCAGCACTGCATGGGGCTCCTGGGCCAGCTGTGGGATGTGTTCTGCCCCAGAACCTGCTCAGTGCAGCCCTGGAGTTCCTTGGGGAAAGGTCCTTGTTAAATACCCTGTCTTTGATTTTATTTTCATGTGCATCTGATGTCCAGTGTCTGTGGCTGCTGGCTGTCTGGCTCAGAAAGGTGTAGAAGTGCTATTCAAAGAGCTAAGTAAGTGTGCTGGATCCCATTGCTCTTGTCTGTGGCCATCCTGGGAACCCTTGGAATGGAATGGGATGGGATGTGTTATCCCTGGGAGAAGTGAGGCCAATGGAGGTCTCTCCCCTGAGCACACTGCCTGCAGAACCCCTTCCAGAGCCCAGCAGAAGGCCTGGCCTTTGGGCTGGGATCAGTTTGGTCAGAGGGGTGACCTCCTTTGACCAGGGACATGTTCTACTCTAGCAGAGGTGTTCCTCACAATTAGTAATAATGTCAAAGACAGAGCACATCCCTTCTGGGATTTCCTTTCCTTTCTTTGAGCACTAAAGGAGGAATCTTACCCTGGGCTTAGATACAGGAACAAAAGGCAGAAGCCTTTCTGTGCAGGTGAGTGCCAGTCCTTGCCCACACTACCTGGAAACTGAACCCTGCCAAGCAGGAAGGAGATCCAGAGCTCTGTCCTGCATGAGGGCTCAGTGCAGTCAGATTGAGCAGTCCCACCTGTCCATAAATTCCCATTTCCAAAGGCCTCCAGCCAGTCCTTTGTTACATTGCCCATCCCCATGCAGATGCCCAGGATGCCAGAGTGCAGAGATGTCCCAGCAGGGGGTTTTCCCAGCACAAGCAGAAGGAGAGAAACAAAAAACCAACCTGTAGAAGACCTAAGAAGAGACCTGTGGGAACCCAGAACATCCCTCTGGCAGTCCAGGATGGCCAGGACCCATGCCAGGGGGCTCAGAAGCCCTGCCACAGAGCCCAAAACACCAGTGGATTTGATTATGACCCGTAGAGCAAATTATAAACCTTATATGAAGATCAGCAGGCCACAACAGTTTAGGTAGAATATTAGTGAAGTTGTCACGGGATGGAAAAGTGGATTTTGGGGTTTTTGGTATGGGGGTTCAGGAGGCAAGATGGAGGGAACTGGGTGTGTCCAGCCTTTCTCCTTCTTCTTCTTGGCCTCCATCTTCTGCTGTGATGTTGGCACTTACTGATTGGTTTAGAGTAAAAGCTCACTGTCTAATATAGGTGATAGGTATTGGAAAGTAATTGTAAATATTGTATACATAGTTTTCAGTATAAAGACATAACACCGCCCCGGGGGCAGGCAGAGTGCCTCAGACTGTCCTGCTGAGCTGACCTCGGCAGGGCAGGAGAAAATTTTTTATAGATAAGATAAAATAAACAACCTTGAGACTGAGAAATGAAGAGCCCTGACTCCTTCTTCAAGCGTCAGGCTGGGAAAAGAGACTTTGAACTTTTCTTGGGGTCACTCTGAGCAGCAAGAGACCCTGAGACATTGGCATCCCTGGTGGGCTCCAAGAGGGCACCCAGGCGGGCTCTTGGCAAGCAGCCACGCCACAGCCATCAGCCGCTGAAACCTAGCCCAAGAAGGAAAGAAAACAGGCACTCTCAAGGGAAAAATCCAGAAAGAGTATCTCGACCTCTGCTGATAAGATTCGTTTCAAGCTCGACCCAGAAAGAGGAGGACCAGAAGCATGCCTGGAAACCCTCACCTGCGAGCTGCTGGACGGTGACCAGGGCAAACTCCGGACTGACCTTGCAGATGATTCAGCTTTTGGTAAGAAAGGTCAAAATTGAGAACATGGAGGGGACACGCTCCCAGGAACAACCCAGCATCTTGTTAGCCCTACAGGGCATGGCAGCCACACACCCTGTGAAAATCTCTGAAAAAAGATAAAACGGCCTTGAAGCTTTTATCCCCAGCAAGGGTAATGTTAGAGGCAATTTCGTGGAATTCCACGGGGGCTGCCAGCTATCAGCAGGCAGCAGTATTCTCTCGAGGATGGGGGAAGTCATCCTGCCATCAGCAGGCGGCAGTTGCCCTTACCGACCATAGAGGGACAAAGGTAATCCCCAGCAAACAGGTGTGAGAGGAATTGGCATCATCTCCACAGTGCCCAGGGTCCCATGGGTCCCCAGAACGCCCAGAACTCTCAGGGGGAGGTGGGCGGAGGGGGTCGGTGAACCCGGGGCAGAGCCGCTTCTCGGCGACTGGCGAACCCGTGCCACGGCGGCGCCGGCCGGCAGCAGCCCGGGGGGGCCGCAGAGGCGGCCGTGGGGGCTGCGGAGGCCGGCGGGGGCCCACGGGGGCAGCGGGGCAGTCGCAGTCACAGCAGCGGCGGAGGCGATAGCGCGCACGGCGGTGCCCGGATCGCAGCAGCGGGCGGTCGGCAGCGTGCAGGGCACGGCCGGCGGCTGCGGGGGCAGCGCCGAGCGGGGCCGGGCCGGGCGGAGCGCGGGAGCGGGAGGCGCAGGGCTGGCGGCGCTGGCGGCGGGCGCATGCGCCATGGCGGCGGCGGCGGTTTCACGCAGGGGATGCCAAAGCCGCGCGCGAAGGGCAGAACCCGCGCGACTGCGATGGCGGCGGCACCCGGGGAACGCGCACGGGCCGCGGCAGCCGCGCCGGGCGGGACTGAGGCGGACGGGACGGGACGGCTGCAGCGTCCCTGCGACCGCCACGGAGCGCGGCAGGCGCCCGCTGATGACGCACAAACCCGGCAGCCGGAGCGGGGCGGGTTTTTCCCCAGTGCGCAGACGCGGCACGGACGCGGCCGAGCGGGGACCGGAGCCAGAACGGGACCGGGGCAGCGCCGGTGTCGGTCACGGGCACAGGGGGCGTTCCCCAGACCGCGCCTGCGCCGAGAGAAGCGCCGGGGAGGCGCGCTCGGGGCGGGGGCATCCGCACTCCCGTGAGGGCACCGGCAGAGAGCGGGCGCGGTCTGGGTGCAGAGGGTGCCCGAGGGACCGGCCCTGCTCCGGTCCCACGGCAGCGGGCACGCAGCCGGCCCCGGCAGCCAGCACACAGTTTCAGCCTCCATCAAAATCTCAAGCTGGAGATTTTTCGCGGGTGCAGCGCATGTTGTGTGAGGCACACCGAACTCCTCAACAGCCCGGTCCCACAGAAGTGACGGAAACAGCATTTACCAGATGATCAGGCTTCAGATGCAAAAGCTGGACATGTAAAAAAGGTGTCCAAAATCAGTGTAAAGTGAGAAAGCACACAGACTTTTCCCCAAGATACAGAAAAAAGGGGAAACCAGTGCAAATCAGTGGTATTTCAAATACGAGGTAGATGGAAATCTTCTATTGTGAAAAATGCCTCTCAGGGAGGGAAACCACCATAGAAAGAAAGAAGTATTAGTAATGATTCAATTACCTGAAATGTCTCTGAAGACAGAGTATTTGAGAAATATCAATCAGATCCTATCTGTGGGGTCACCAGCTGATTCTCCAATGATTCACAGTTTTGCTGGTATGGAGTTTGTAACCTTTGTTATTTTTGGATTTTATAGGTGATACTGATAAATAAGGATTGTTATTAATGCTATATGAATACTTTAGAAAAGTTGTCATAACCCCTTCAAATACTTCCTGTTGATAAGTTGATTATATAATGAGAATTCTCAGAATTTATTATAAGAATTATGATCAAGGTATTGTTGTAATATTTACAGCCAGCTTTCATGTATTTCACTGTCTCTTTGTGTGATCATCTGCAAGACATGTGTCTCTTCAGAATCTTGTCTTTTTGTTTCTTAACTACTCATGTTTTTTGGGTTTCTTTTAAATCCAGATTGCCAGTTTCGTGGTTTTCTTCAGTTATTATTTCTTCAGTTATTATAGAGTACTTCAGCTGAGAATTCAAGAGGTTTGCTGTGTTTGAAGAATTTCTCTCCTGACAGAAGTTTCGGAGGGATTCAATTCTTTAATAGTTTGATTGATCTTTAATCGTAAGGTTTCCTATTCATAATTGCTGTTTTTAACAGTCTTGTTTTAAAATGTATTAAGTGATGTGCATCAATTAGAGTTTGAACTCTGGCCAAGGTCTAGCTCTACTTGAATGGAATGATTGACAATCAACCCAGATGTTTTCTGCAACAAAAAGTATTCAAGTCGTTTTGGATTGGCAATTTGACCATGTATGATAGCTGAGCCTGTTTTCAAAGGGAGTTTGGAGAAACATGAATCCAGACATGAGTTCTCCAGTTCTCTGTTTTTTTAAGGTTCATCAGCTGTCGCAGACTCTGGGATGACAGTTCAGTGTTGCAGTGATTGATAACTGTATGACTGCAGATGTGTTATTGGTTATGTGTATTATCTGATTGATTTCTAATCATTATCTTACATTTCCCTATGCAATATTGCATAGAGACTGAAACAGAAGAGACCAATGTTTTGTTTTCATATATGCGAAAAGTCAATCATATAATGTGCATTTTTCACAGTGCTGGTAGCACGTAGCTGCAACCCAGCTTTGTCTCCCCTTCCCAGGGAAGTCCTGCTCCATGACCTTTATCTGCCTCCCCAGCAGCTCAGTGGTAGGAAAAGCCACTTGAAGTGGCTGATGGATTCTCCCTCAGTTTTTTGCCAGAGGCTTTGAGCCAGGAGGTTCTCTGGAGGGACGCTGGCTTTGGAAACCTCTCCTGAGCTTGCAGGTGTGGAGTAAAACTCCCTGCTGGGCCAGTGAACAACAAGTTATCCTCTGATCCATCTGGGACCCCCATGGCTTGGGGTCAGCCCTTGCTGGGGAGCTGCTGCTTGGGAGAAATAGCCACTCCCTTTTCATAAGTTTAGAAAGGTTTATTAAACCTTATCAAAAATACAACAGAAGACTGAATAGAGAAAATGTTATGGCGCCAGGAGCAAAGGATTTTCCCCACCATGTGCTCTCCCACACAATGGAGTTTTTTGCCTTTTAACCCTTTAGCCCCTCCCAAAATTCTGTCCATTGACTCCTTCTTCAGTGTCCAGTGGTGGAGTTTACTTCCTCAAATCTTGATTGGAGGTCAAATGTCACTGTAGTGACAAGGTGACCCTCCCACATATCCCAACCCCAGGTGTCCCTTGATAACAACTGAGGGGGTAAAAGAAATTTTTCTTAACTTCTATACATGGTATTTGTCTGTTAATTGTGAGAGTCAATCATTGTGGCATTCACATTCTCTGAATGGAGAGACATAATTCTCTCTCAAGGTTTCTTTTCCTGGAGAAGCACAGGGAAAAGCAAGAAAAAAATTCGTATCTCCATCATGTGGAAAGTGTTAGGAAGATTATTTACCTGAAGTGATTTGTCAGTTGGATTCTGCTGAGGATTGTTTTGTTTCCTTGGCCAATTGGAAAAAGCTTTGTCCTGGCTGTCTGGAGACAGTCACAAGTTTTCTTTAGTACTCTTTAGTATTCTCTAGTATTCTTTGTAGTATAGTATGCTTCTTTAATATAGTGTAGTACAATGTAATATAATTTAGTTTAATAAAGCAACTGTTCAGCCTTGTGAATCAATGGAGTCAGCTGCCAATCATTCCCTGCAATGGGGCATCCTGCTTTTTGATAAATCATCGCATTACTCATCTCTCACACTGCAGCTCCTCCCCAGGTGCTTTGCTCTCCTGCACTCACACTTCTCTCTGCCAATCTGTGGCTTATTAAACAGTCTGCTGGCTTTGTCTCTCCTGTGGGTGCAGGCAGCGTAGATTCCTGCGGACACGAGAGAGCTGTGGCTGGAAAAGTTAATGGAGGGGAAAGAAACAGGGAAGAAGAAGGGCTCTTGTGAAGATCACACTGCCCTCCTGAGGCTCCTGGGGGAGAAGGCAAAGTTGCACGAAGACCCCATGCTGTTCTCTGATGACATTTTTTTCATTGAGCCAATGGTAAGTGATAGGTGAAAACGTCATTTTCCTCCTCTTCTTCCTCCTTATCCTCCTCCTCCTCATCCTGCTCCCCCTCTTCCTCCTCCCACCCACTCTACCCCCGGCTGCGGTCACTGGGCAGATCCTCAGCTGGCTCGAAGTGCTGGGAGGGAGGACATTGAGTTTCTGGTGCACCTGCAGAGCTCGCCTAAAAATGCCAAATGCTAAAAGCATTTCTGCCCTGGAGGCTCATGGCAGGGTTGGGTGCCTGACAAGGCCAAGCTGTGGTGCCAGGGCTTGACCTCAAGGGCACTCTGTGCGTGTCCTTGCAGTGTCCACAGGGAGCAGTTCTTACAGGTAGGGGCTCCCCCCACATGTGAGGTTCAGCAGAGGCTGTTGGAGCACTGCCAGGCCACATTCTGACCTGAAGCTTGCAATGGTTTGCTGGGCAAGTGAGGCCAAATTCAGCCTAAGGCTAATCATAGAAATACCAATCCCCTCCTGTAACCACGCCTTGCACTATTTCTGAGTGTCCCTTCCAGTGTCCTCTGTAGCCTGGACACAAGGGTGGAAGGTTGAAATGGGCCTTTGGAGTTGTCCTGCACACAGGGACAGAAAACCTTTTCCTTTTCTGTTTCTGCAAGCAAACCACCACGTCCTCGTATCAACCAGAGTCCTGATTCTGAGTACTGGCATTGTGGAGAGCATTATTAATAATTGGTTAGCTGAGAAAGGCCACACTGATATAATGCCACTGGTTAAGCTGAAGGAGAAAAGTCAGCAGTCAGCAAGCTGAAAGGAAAAGTCAGCAGTGACCTTGCTGCAACATGAGGATAGGGAGTTGAGATTAGTCCTGAATATATCCTAAGAATATGTAGAAAGTATCAAAAGTAGAACCATAGGAATGTAGAAGTAGGCGTAGGTGCTGATATGTAAGCTGACCAATCCTGAGCTCAACTTTTGCAATATGTATGAAGCTCATTATTAACTGTATTTAACCCGCCGTACTGATCAATAAAATTGAGCCTGTGATGATCAAAATGATGTCCTGGTTCCCTTCCGTCGACAAATGGTGGAGAATGCGGGCATAACCGAATCTCTGCCCTTTTTCTCGGATTAAAAGAAAAAGGGATTACGCCACGGTTCGGAAGTTGGGTTTGGGTCCCAGCAGCCGGGACGGTGCCGGAATTTGAAGCACCCTTAAGGTTCACAACTGTGACTTAAGCCAATACGTGTCCGCCGGAGCCTGGAGAGCTGCAACAGCGCGTGCTGATTAATAGGTATGGATAGGCAAGCGGCATATGATTTATTTACCGCCTGTTTAGAGCGGCGTGGGATAAAAGGGATAGATTTAAAAAAGGAGTTACCAGGGTTATTAGCTTATGGCCATGCTAAGGGTATCTTTTCTAATCCTCATACAGTTCATGAGTTATCAGAGTGGAGAAAGTTTGGGGAAATATTGTGGGATACAGTACTAGATGATGATAAGTCAGCAAAGAAATTCGGGAAGTTATGGCGGGTGGTGTATAACACGTTACTTCAGCAGGTCTCTGAGAGAAAGGCAGCAGAATAGGCAACAGAAGCTCATAAGAGGAATATAGGGTATGGTCGTGAAGATGATCCCCTGGCACCCTCTGTAACTAAGGTACTTATGCCTAAGAGTCCCCAGCAAAGTGGTGTGGAGGATTTCTCTATAGGCGCAGTGGAACCGTCTGCACCTTTCCTGTCAGAGGGGGAGGGCGAGTCGGATGGTGGGGGGAGGGGCAAGCCAGCTTCGCCTCCGCCACCAGCTTCAGGCGAGTCGGATGGTGGGGGGAGGGGCAAGCCAGCTTCGCCTCCACCGCCAGCCTTGCCTCCGCCGCTTCCCCTCAATGAGCCGGCTCCGGTTACAGCTTCGGTGGGGGAGGGGCCCATTTCCCCGCCCGAGGCGGCTCCAGCGGGTGGGCTGGTTCCCCCCCGCAGGCAGGCTCCGCTTGAGCCGGCTCCAGTTTCACTGTCAGCTCCAGCGGGGGAGGGGGGGCTCCTGCTTCCCCCGCGCGAGCCAGCCCCTGCTTCACTGCCCCCCCCGCGCGAAACCTCGGTGTCTGCACCGAAGCGCCAGCAGCATAGCACCCTTAAAGGGCCAGATCCCATCCCAGGGGCACACCGTGATCCATGGGGGGAGATGGCTAAACAGAGGAGGGAAGCTTGGGCTGCTTTGGCGAAAGAAGTAATGCAAATGGGGGATGGTGAGGCGGTGGAAATAGCTTCTAGTCTTGCATGTCCAGTTACATACACACCACCGTATGATGCACAGGGGAACCTTACGCATAATATAGCAGAATATACTCCCTTAGATTGGAAGTTGTTAACTCAGCTACGTTCTACGGTTAGTCAGTTTGGAGTAAAAAGTGAACCTGTTAAGCAAATGTTAGATTATCTTTTTAATACTCAGGTTTTATGTCCTAATGATTTAAGAGGAATAGTTCGGTTGATATTCACTCAGCATCAGCAGTTATTGTTTAATGCCCATTGGCACGCGTTGGTAAATGAATCGGTTGCTGTACAACGAGCCCAGGGAGACCCATTACATGGGGTGACAGTAGAGGAGCTGATGGGCTTAGGGGCATATTTGCGTACAGAGGCACAGATGATATCGGGAGCTGATAAACTTAGAGAGTCTATGAGGTTGGTGCGTGCTGCAATAGACATGGTTAAAGAGCCAGGAGGGCTACCGGCTTATATGGGTATTAAGCAAGGAAGGGAAGAATCATTTGGAAATTTTATAGATAGAGCAGCTACTGCTATAGATCGGGCTGGTGTGGCAGATTACATGAAGGGGGCGCTATTGAAGCAGTGTGCCTTGCAAAATAGCAATCCAGCAACCCAGAGAGTGTTAGCTACTTTAGGGGCAAATTGGACTATTGAGGAAGCATTAGAGCGAATGGCATTAATGCCAACAGCTTCACAGGCATTTATAGCAGAAGCCTTAAAGGAATTAGGATTGGGGTTGCAAAAGCAAGCAGAGTCCACCCAAAATCAGGTGCTAGCTGCTCTTGCTCCTCTCCGAAATGGCTCTCTGGCATTCACTCAAGGGGGCTCGAAGCCATTCCTCAAGTGTTACCGATGCGGCAACGAAGGACATACACGCCGAACGTGCCGAGCAACTGGCGTATGGTGTCAACACTGCCGATCCAGCTCCCACAACACTACGGCTTGTAGGCGCCGGTCGGGAAACCATTTGCAGAGCGCGAATCATGGGGGCCGCGCCCAGACACAAGTTGCCGCCGTGACATCGGAGACACCAGCAGCTGCCGTGACATCGCTGCCACCTCCTGTCTGCAACCCGCAACAACCGGGAGCCTCGGCTTGGACTTATCAGCAGCAGTAGACGTCACACTAATGACGAACCGGCCTGAGAGGATACCCACTGGAATAAAGGGTCCTCTTATACTAAATGGACAAACATGTGGAGCATTATTGCTGGGACGTTCCTCTATAACTATGTTGGGATTATTTGTTTTGCCTGGTGTTATCGATGCGGACTTTACCGGGGAAATACAAATTATGGCTTACACCCTTTATCCTCCGATTAAAATTACAAAAGGACAACGCATTGCACAATTGGTACCACTGTCACAAATGACATCGGGAATACAATCATTTACTGGGCAAGCACGGGATGAAAAAGGTTTTGGCTCTACTGGTGTTACACTTTTAACTGTGGATTTACAAAATAGACCAAAACAAAAGGTTGAAATTACCTATGGGCATCAAAGCATAACCCTTTATGGATTATTGGATACAGGAGCAGATACTAGCATCATTTCTCCAGAAGCCTGGCCACAACATTGGCCTCTATTACCTTCATCAAACATGCTCACAGGAGTAGGAGGATTTACATTGGCAAGCAGGTCGCCGTCTTTGTCTGTGTGCATTGAGAATCAACAAATATCTGCTGTGTTTTCAATTGTTCAACTGCCTCCTACAGTTTCCTGTTTAATTGGAAGGGACATTTTAACACAATTGGGAGTGGTGTTAACTAATCAGCACCCTTTGGGGTAATTGCCATTGCTTGGACTTTCCCCATTCCACTCACCTGGAAAACGGATACACCGGTGATGGTTAAGCAATGGCCATTAAAAGGGGAGAGTCTTATGCATGCTCATGAATTGGTACAGGAACAATATACAAAGGGACACCTGCGACTGTCCACAAGCCCTTGGAATACACCTATTTTTGTAATCAAAAAGAAATCAGGGAAATATTGTTTGATACATGATTTGAGGGCTGTAAATGACCAAATGGAACCAATGGGGGCCTTACAGCCTGGTCTTCCAAATCCAGCTATGATTCCAGAACACTGGCCACTTTTAATTATTGACCTAAAGGATTGTTTTTTCACTATTGGCCTGCATCCTGATGACATGAAGAGATTTGCTTTTACTTTACCAGCAATAAATCGTGGGGAACCAGATAAAAGATTTGAATGGACATCTCTTCCGCAGGGCATGCGCAACTCTCCCACTTTATGTCAGCTTTATGTTGATGCAGCATTACAGCCACTACGTCGTAAATGGCCAGCAACTATAATATATCATTACATGGACGATATTTTGTTTGCACAGCAACAGCCATTCTCCTCTTTACAGATTAACACCATTAAAAATACTCTTGCTGCATATTCACTTGTTATTGCTGCAGAGAAAATTCAGACTACAAAGCCCTGGAAATATTTGGGATGGACTTTGATGGATCAAATAGTGATACCACAAAAATTGGAATTACAACTGGACATTAAAACTCTACATGATGCACAGAAGTTGCTGGGAGACTTACAGTGGCTGAAGCCTATTGTGGGAATACCAAATCACTTATTAGAAGCCCTACGACCTTTGTTAAAAGGTGTGGACCCTACTACTCCTGTACACCTGACAAAGGAGCATCATCTTGCTTTGCAGCAAATTAGTAACTGTGTACAGCAAGGGTATGTGTCTCGTCGACAACTCGACCACCCCATTGACCTTACTATTTGGAATAGCCCTTGCCACTTGCTTGGTGCTCTCTCTCAGTTGCAAAAGAAAACGGGGGAGATACGGGTATTGGAATGGTTATCACCACCACTACAGCATAAGAAAACAATATCTTCAAAAATTGAACAATTGGCTGCATTAATCAAAAAGGGGCGTCTCAGAATTCTTGAAGTGGATGGTAGAGAACCTGCTACTATTAGATTACCTATGCAAAAAGAAACCTTGGACTGGTACTTGATAAATTCAAAGAATTTACAAGAAGCATTATTGATGTCACCTGCTAAAGTAGAGACTAGTAAATTAGTGCCTAGAGTTTTGCAATGGATGACAGAATGGAACTGGATTACTCGACCTTTGAGAGAAGAAAACCCCATAGAAGGAGCTATTACAGTTTTTACAGATGCAGGAAAGAAATCAAGGCGTGCTGCTGTTACCTGGCAAGAAAAAGGACAATGGAAGCATCAACTCCTCACAGCAGACCCTGCAGATAGCTTACAAACTTTGGAATTGTTAGCAGTAGTATGGGCGGTGTCCAACTTACAGGAGCCTTTAAATGTGGTCACAGACTCTATGTATGTTGCAGGAGTAGTCAAACGAATAGAGGAAGCAGCAATTAAGGAAGTGAATAATAAACGATTGTATGAGTTACTGATACAGTTAAGGAAAGCTTTACGGGAAAGAGCAAACGGTACCCTTAAGCAGTATATTGAAAAACATCAAGATTTGACAGATCCACAAGCATGTTTGGCTAAGGTTTTGTATGTGATTAATCATTTATGCATTTTTGGGGAAGATGATACCCCCCTGCAATGAAACATCATCCGAGGTCAGGTCAGGAAAATACTAAGGAAGCAGAGGTCTGGGTTAAGTATAAGAACCCAAGTACAGGATTATGGGAAAAACCTGCAAAAGTATTATATTGGGGTCGGGGGTATCTTTGTGTTTCCTCACCTACAGGGCCTTTGTGGGTGCCTGCTAAGTGGACTAAACCTGTTTTTGATGCAGCCTCCGGTGGATCGCCTTACGGAGGAGGACAAGGAGCGACTGGGGAAGAAACTGCTTCTAGTCCTACAACCACTACTGTTTCAATTGAAGGGGTACTCGGAAGCGGTGGACAGAGCACTGACACGTCACTACCGGACGGCCCGGGAGTTGATTGGTTTCATTGACTCATTATCAACTTTTCACTTAACAGATCCAGCGAAACTACATTGCCTTGACTGTCACAATCCACATTGTGCTGCCTGGATAGCTCTACGTTGTGGGGGTTGTAAAAGAACTTTTTGGATAGAACAATCATTATTACGGGATTTGTGGTGTCATACCTGTAAACACGAGCACACGTGGGGTAAAAGCTGGCAAGATGAATTAAGGAGACAAACGGGGCAAAACGCATATATAGCTTTAAATCTTTATGAGTCTCCTGAACAGAAGGTTCTTGCTTATTATCGATGGGAAATACAATGTATTGTAAATAGAATTAAGGTTCAAAGTAAATCACGTATAGTTTCTATAAGGTGTAGGAAATTAGTGCCTTTAACAGAGCATTCAGTTGTAGGACCCTTCCAAGGGGATCCTGATAGAGCATTAGATTGCTGCGTTGATAAGTTGCAAAAATTAAGTTTGAAAGTGGCAGGACCAGTGAAATTAGGAGCAGCAAGATTGAAGACAGATAAGAAGAAGAAGGCAAAAAAGGGAACGGTCTCATTTGAATAGGGGTATCAGTGATTGCTAATTAATTTTCTATGATTAGAACAATTTTACTGTTGTGGGACTCTCGGGAGGATATAGTTGTTGAGGAGGATAACGAACAAGAACTACGATTACGAAATAAGATACACCTTGTGTTAAAGAAAGACCTTGAGCTGTTAGCCTCATATAGTAAAAAGGCTGAAGAGGCTTTGCGATCACCACCATTGAATTGGTTGCTTTGGGTTGAAGATACACAGTTTTATACTGGTCCTTACTTACATTCGCTTCCTTGTTATGTTTGCAAAAAGGATAAAGATAAATGCTATGCATGGGTAGCTTTGCATTGTGCAGATTGTAATCAGGTTTATTGGTATTCACAGAAGTCATTAGGATATTTATGGTGTACATCTTGTTTTGGAAAGTGGATTCGAAATCATATCTGGGTTAGAGCTCTTGAACAAAGTACTGGCCTGCCAGGACGGACAGGATTACAGCTCTTTGAGAGTGCAGAACAAGTGGTTATAGCATATCTTAGGTGGAAGTTACAGGAAAGCCTTAGAATATTTGAAATTACTAGAGCCTCACGTATCATAGCAGCTCGCTGCAAAGCTGATTTGCCTTCAAACTTACCTCGTGCTATACCTGTGAGCAAGGATGCTGATTTAGAATTAGATCAGTATATTCAAGAATTGACTCAGCCTTACAATAGACAATCTAGCAAACCAGGGAAAAGACAGCGAAGAAAGAAAAAACAACGTAAGCAGAAGGAAGAAAAGGAGAAGCAAAGCAAGCAGAAAGAAAAATGAGGTTTGTTTTTGTAATACTGCTCAATGCTGTAGCAAGTGAAGCAGTAGGAGTAACACACTTTAGTCAACCAAGGGAAAATTTATGGGTAACACTTGCTAATCAAACTAACCAATCATCACTTTGTCTTAGCCTTGGAGGAGTCACTAACCCATTTCGAACATGCCTGGTGGGACTTCCGGTGTGGTCTCCTGGAGAATTTTGTAGTTTGATAAACAATCAAACCTTATGTATGTCTAACATGTCAAACATCACATTGCCGGTGCAACAGGGGTATACTGCAGGTCAGAGTGATGGCTATCGTCAATGCTTACTAATCCAATCACTTAACACCTCTTTGCACTCTCCTCCTGAGGAATTGGATCTTTTTGGAAGTACAAATGCCAGCATATCTAACACTACAGCTGGTGGATGGTTTAGCTTCAAACTTTTGGGTGCTCAGAATTTAAACCAACCTAAAGAAACATGGGCCACCCTAGATTCATCCCTGAATGTGAGTGAATTCTCTCCACAGCATTACAGTCAATGTAACGGCACAAATATCACAGCACCAATGAAATTACCCACAGGAATATTTTTGATTTGTGGAGACAGGGCATGGAATGGTATACCAGCTAAACCACAGGGTGGGCCCTGTTTTTTGGGAAAATTGTCACTGTTTCATCCTAATGTGTCCTTGCTAATGCAGCTGAGTCAAAATTCAAACAGGAGAAAACGTAGCATACATGACTTAGACTGCAGCAAGATAGGAGATCCACGGTTTTGGGGCACATTCAAACAGGTGGTGGTTTCAACTATCTTACCAGGAGGATCTGCCAATAAAGCCATGAATTTAGCAAAACAATTAGGATGCTGGGCAAGGGATGAGCTGAACAAGACATCACAAATCCTAGACATGCTAACTGCAGACGTGCAAAGTGTTAACCATGCTGTTTTGCAAAATAGAGCTGCTGTAGATTTTTTGCTCTTAGCACAAGGGCATGGATGTGAAGAGTTCGAGGGAATGTGTTGCATGAATCTGTCTGATCATTCAGTGTCCATTCACACTAAGATAAGAGAATTACAACAGGGACTTCACAAACTTAAGGAAGAAGACGGTTTAGGAATTGACGAATGGCTTAAAGGCCTGGGACTCGGACCGTGGCTGAGGAACCTTGTGATCTATGCTATAGGACTGCTGGGTGTAATTTTACTGTTTTTGCTTATTTTGCCTTGTATCTTTAACTGTATCCAAAACATGGTCATCCGTACAATAGCAAAAACATGGCAAACTAATCTCCTTGCACAAGAAGAAAACGGGGGAAATGTGGAGAGCATTATTAATAATTGGTTAGCTGAGAAAGGCCACACTGATATAATGCCACTGGTTAAGCTGAAGGAGAAAAGTCAGCAGTCAGCAAGCTGAAAGGAAAAGTCAGCAGTGACCTTGCTGCAACATGAGGATAGGGAGTTGAGATTAGTCCTGAATATATCCTAAGAATATGTAGAAAGTATCAAAAGTAGAACCATAGGAATGTAGAAGTAGGCGTAGGTGCTGATATGTAAGCTGACCAATCCTGAGCTCAACTTTTGCAATATGTATGAAGCTCATTATTAACTGTATTTAACCCGCCGTACTGATCAATAAAATTGAGCCTGTGATGATCAAAATGATGTCCTGGTTCCCTTCCGTCGACATGGCATTGTGAGAGACAATGAATGCCTGATGTCTGCACAGTGCAACATCCCTTCTCATCTTGGAGTAAACCCTAGAATAATGCCAGCCTCTGCTTTCTTTCAATACAGGTTAAACTAATATTTTTATTTCTAAGGTTCTGGTTCCGGGCAAATTTGGGAGAGAACCCCCCAAAGGGGCTCCTCTCGGAAAGCAGATTCAATCGGCCCCTACCCCCAACCGGTCCTGGAGAAAAGACCTCCTTGAAGTGGAAAAAACCTGTTTATTAAACAATAAACCCTAAACAGTATTAATCAATAAAACCCCTTGCTGCTCCAAAAGAGATGACAAACTGAGAAAGTCCCTCCCTGGGTTGCAGCTCAGCTCACTAAGTCTCTGATCAGTCCCTCTAGTGCTGGAAATGTGGCAGACCAGGCCCAGCCCAGTGGCCACAGGTGGAGCTGTCGGTGCTCTTCTGGTGTTCAGTCCAGAGCAGTTTTGAACAGGTCCAAAGAAAAGGGAAAAAAACCCCACAGTCCAGGGAACTTCTTTGCCTCAGCAAGCTAAATTAACTAAAAGCAAAGGAGAGCTCTGTCCCGCTGTCTGTCCATCCACACACAATGCAGTCCAGGAGCAGGAGTGTGGAGGAGTGAGTGCAGTGTCTGAAAACAAACTGCTGCTTCTTCTCTCCCCACTTCACTCTCTGCAACAAGTCTTAAAGGTGCAAAACTTATTATTCAGCATAAACAGAACAAGACGATTTGGGATAAAAGCATCATATAGTCGACCCAAGACAGGCATCATGTTCCCTTCTTCTTGTGGAGAGCCACCAGTGCACAGTGGCAGTTGCATCCCACTGTAGCTGACAGCAGCATGATGTGACCAAGAGCCTTTGTCAGAGCAGCAGGAATATTGTGGAGAGTGGCAGCTGAACAGCTGAGCATTGAGAGCTTCCAGCGCTGTGTTGAGCTGGGTTTGGAGTGTTTCCTTGGGCTCCTTGTGTTGTTCACTCATTACTAATGCTCTAAACAGAGGCTTACAGAAGTGTGGTTGAAAACAAGAAATGTGAAGTTTGCAGAGCAATGTTTTGCTGTCTCTTTCTGCTGTAGGAGGGAGAAATTGGGCCAAATTGTTTGGCCAAATTCAAGGTGACCTTCAGACCCCTGGAAGCACTGGAGAATGGAAGTGTGGCTTACTGCAGCATCTCAGGTACAGCTCCTTTGCCCTGCTTCTCTCCCCCTCAGTGAAGCCATGGTGCCAGCCTGAGCCCACGGGGCTCCCATGGAAGTGCTGGGAAGAGTCCCTGGTCAGCAGGGCAGTGCTGGCACATCCCCCCTGGCCCTGCAGCTCCCAAGGAGTCTCCTGTGCCAGGCCAGGGCTCAGAATGCTGTGTGTGCCTGACTGATCCCAGAACAGCCCAGGCAGTGCAGGGAGAGGTTTTCATGCCATGGCTTTGCCAGCATTCCCCCAAAGGCCAGAGAGCTGCAGAGCAGAACAGCTTTAGTGAACAAGCACTCAGCCCCTGCAGGCCCCTGGCCTCCAGGATGATGGGTCCATTTGACATGGATCCATCATCAGGCAGCAGGAGCTGAGTTACAAATGTGTTCCCTGAGCCTGGATCACCTCCCAGTGCCCAGACAGCAGCAGAGCAGAGGTGTTTGAGCCCCCCTGAGCCCAGGGTGTTGGTAGAAGGAGCGGCCTTGGCCAGCACTTGCCTCTCTCCCTTTGTGGGAATTGAGCCCTTGCAGCTCTGTCTGTGGAAATAGAACACAGTGCTGAGTGTCAGGAGTTGGGGACTTTGGCAACGAAGTCCTGTGTTCCTGGGCCAGGTAGTTTGGTAATTGCCAAACTCTGTAGGAGCTCTGTGCCTTCACTGAATGATTTCAAAGCTCCTCTAAGTGCATGGGAAGGAAAGCATAGAACCAGAGTATGTTAAGGATGGAATGGACTTAAAGGCCTCTGGGCAGGAACACCTCCCCCTAGAGCAGGTAGCTCCAAGCCCCATCCAGCCTGGCTTGGAACACTTTCAGGGCTGGAACCTCCACAACAGCCCTGGGGAACCTGCTCCAGTGTCTCACCACCCTCAGAGTAAAAAATTTCTTCCTAATATCTAAGCTAAATTTCCTTTCTTTCAATTTATACCTGTAACTCCTTGGCCTGTCACTACAAGGCAGCAGAGATGTTTTAAACTCAGCAGACTGGTGGCTGAAATTGGAAAGCAGCCCAAGGAATGGGTTAGAAATTAGAAGTCAGCCCCAAGGCTGAGGGAAGAGGAGGGTCCATATCCTTTCCTGCAGCATCAGGAGGTGGTTGCATCCAGCTCAGAGTCAGGGTCTAGCACTGAGGCAGCCTGGAAAATCCAGTATAACAGAGGGAATGATTGTAGTGCGATAGACATCTCTCCCCAGGCTGTGAGAGCAGGCTGCCCCTGCACCTCTCAGGGGAAGGCCAAGGACCCTTGGTAGAATTCAGCTCTCCTACTCTGAACCTTGGGAACATTTCTATCGACACCCCCCACATCTATGACGTGAGCAGAAGGCTTGGGGTGGATCCTGATGGCTCCTGAGGCAGAGCAAGCCTGGTGGAAGTGTGGAATTGCTGCCGACCTGGGCAGTTGTGAGCAGGGAATATTTGATCTACTGGTGAAATCTGGGAGGGTCTGAAAGGTGTGTCTGTTGTTCATGAAGCCCCAGTTCCTTCTTTGGGAATCAGCTGGGAGGCTTGCTGCAAAACAACCCCTTGGCATATGAAACAAAGCCTGGGTCAAAAAGGGATGTTCAGAGGCTTTTGTGGCAGTGCCAGACACAAGACACCTTTGGACTGGGCTGTTCAGAAGCAGCTGGAACAAACTGGCTGCCTTTGAGCTTCTGTCAACTGCAGACAGCTTCCAGTCAAGTGTCTCCTGCTTATTGCTGCAGGTCACAGGAAAGCCATCCAGCCTCCTGGCTCAGTGCTGGCCCTTGCAAAGGGCTTGGGAGTTCTTTCCCTTGCTGACCAGTCCCTCAACACACTTCAGCCTTGGTGCATCTCTGGCTCTAGAAAGAGAAAAGTGTTCCTGGGAATAAAGCAAAGCATTTTTCTACCTATTTGTCTCCTCCCCAATAGTGTCAAGTTTGCAACAAAATCCAAAGAGAGAGCAGCTGAAAGAGGTAGAAAATGAGGCACTACATCATGCCAGACACTTCCAAAAGCTTGGCTGTGGGAGGCAAAGACATGCTGAGTTTTCTTACCAAAAGATGATGCTGTCTATACATTTTGATGCTGATGCCTCATAATCAATGTATTGTTTTCATGACATGGGAAAAGGTGAATGAGTAGATGGTGCTGTTGGAGCTGTGCTCAGTGGGGCAGCAGCAGCTCTGGGGTGATTCCCTGCGCAGCTGCAATCAGCCCACGTTGCTCTCAGGGCCAGGTCTGAATGAACTTGGTGATGCTGATCAGAGGTGCACAGCTCTGTGTCCATGGGATAACCCCAGGGTTGTGGACTCCAGTTCTGTGGAGTTGCCGCTGCTTTGCATGAAAACTTCAAGGCAGAACTTGTCCTGTTGTATTTTTTTGCCATTCAAAGCATCGTCTGCTATTTCTGGGTATTAATTGCGTCATTAGACAATAACTCACAAGAAGGGAAGATTCCACATGTATTTCCATTTTGCTTTCTTGCTGCTGCAGGTGAAACTGATTAACCTAGGAGATATTGATGCTCCCTTCACCTATAGCCCTTCAACTGCCAACGTGGGCTTCTGCTTCAAGTTTGTGCCTGAGGAAGACATCGGTGCACCAGGTGGGACCCAGACTGCTCAGATCTCCTTCAGTGCCGCCATAGTGTGGAGGTTTGAGGAAGAATTCCAGTTCAGTGTGGCTGGATCTCCTATGTCTGCAATCCTGACTATCAAGTAAGGGTGGTCAAAGCCAGGCACGCGCCTGCACGTCCTCAGCACAAGAGAAAGGGGCCGCTTCATGTGAGCGGTCCCAGCCCCTCCACGCGTGCGGGATCGGTGCCAAAAGCCAGACAACACTTAGCGGTGGATCACACGGCTCGTGCGTTAATGGAGAATGCAGCTAGCTGCAAGAATTAGTATGAATTGCAGGACACATTGGTCATCCACACTTTGAATGCACTTGCGGCCCTGGGTTCCTCCCGGGGCTACGCCCGTCTGAGCATTTCTTGACGATCAGTCGCCGTCCGGGGGCCACCACAGTGGTGCGGCTGGCGTTGCCTCGCAGGCCAGTTGACTGTGGTCAGCAGCGGAGACGATGCTGGCTCGCTGGTGCCCAGAGGGAAGGCGGTCAGGGGTTTGGCAAGGGATGCTTTTCCCTTGGCGGCCTCAATTTTTTCCCTGTGACCCAGCAGGCGTCATCATCGTCATGGCTGTCATCATCATTGTTGCCGCGCAGGGCCTTCATCCCCCTATATGCAGACTCAGGGACTGATCCATAGCTCCCCACTCCTGGAGTGAGCCACTGGGGCAGAGTTTGTCCTTGGGGCACCCATGCCGCAGTATGGTGGTGGTGGGAGATGAGGAGAGTGAGAGACAGCGTTGAAAACATCACCGTGGGCTGGGAGAACAGAGGGGGCAAGAGGGAGATGAGGTGCAGGCCTCACCCGTAGCCTCCCAGCCACGCAGGCGGCTGTCTGCGGGTGGGTACCACGGGGGTACTGTGCTGTGCTGCTGCGTGTGCATGTGAGGCGAGAGCGCCAGGGACAGGGGTTCTGACCCCCTCCTCCCTTCGCCTGCCCTGCTCCTCTTCTGTTGCAGTCTCGGGGTGCAAATAGCACCATGGCTTTTCTCTCTCTCCAGCAAGGCCATCACGTGCCGCCACTTGGCTGGTCCCCCATCAGGGCTGTCTCTGCCACACTCCCTTTTTGGTTCTTGTCTCTGGGATGGGGCACTCCGTTCTCTGCTTCTCTACCTCTGGCTTTGTTTTCCCCTGGTGCATGGGAGCCAGTGGGGAGGGAGGTGAGAGTAGTAGGTGGGAGAAGCTGGCTGGCTGTTGGCCTGTTGGCATGCCACTTCTTTAGGAGCAGCATGGGCCGGGAGGTGTGGCCAAGCTTTGGCCTTGCAACCTCAGATCAGACATGGCGAGCCGCTGAATTTAAGCAAATTAGTCAGCAAGGGAAAAGAAACTAACAAGGATTCCATCAGTAACGGTGAGCAAAGAGGGAAAAGCCCAGGGCTGAATCCCCCCCCGCAGTGGGGCACGGGACATGTGACGTACAGAAGCCCCCCTCCTGGGCGGCGCTCTTGGGGGACCCAAATCCTTGTGATCGAGGCCGCAGCCCGCAGACGGTGTGAGGCCGGTAGCGGCCCCCCAGCGCGCCGGGCCCGGGGCTTCTCAGAGTCAGGTTGCTTGGGAATGCAGCCTAAACCGGATGGTAAACTTCATCTAAGGCTAAATACTGCCACGAGACCGATAGCCAACAAGAATCGTAAGAGAAAGTCGAAAAGAACTTTGAAGAGAGAGTTCAAGAGGGTGTGAAACCGTTAAGAGGTAAACGGGTGGGGCCTGCGCAGTCTGCCTGGAGGATTCAACCCAGCGAGTTTCATTCGTCTGGCGCAGGTTTGGCGGATCCTCGCCTCCGCCTCCCCTCCGTCGCCTGGGCAAACCCCATCCGTGGTAGCGCCGTGGCGGGGGGCGTCGCTTCTCCCCTCGCGGGGGGTAAGTGTCCTCAAAGCACAGCGTTTCTCGCAGGGGTGCAGGGGCTGGGCCCGCTGGCCCCCGGCCCTGCTGTCAACCGGGGCGGACTGCGCTCAGTGCGCCCCGACCGCGCGGCGCCACTGGGCTGGGCTCACAGGCCACGCTGGGGTGCCCGGGGTCCGCAGCGATGTTGGCTACCCACCTGACCCGTCTTGAAACACAGACCAAGGAATGAGCTTGACAGGCAGCACGTGCGCGAGTCAGGAGCCGTTGTCGAAAGCCCGCCCACAATGAAGGTAAGGGCCGGCGCGCGCCGGCTGAGGTGGGATCCCGTGGCGCATGTTGCGCCTGGTAGTCCCAGGCGCACCACCGGCCCGTCTCACCCACCGCCCCTTCGCGGGGCCAGGAAGGTGGAGCGTGAGCGTCCGTGCTAGGACCGGAAAGATGGTGAGCTATGCCTGGGCAGGACGAAGCCAGAGAAAACTCTGGTGGAGGTCCGTAGTGGTCCTGACGTGCAAATCCGTCGTCCGACGCGGGTCTAGGGGCGAAAGACAAATCAAACCATCTAGTAGCTGGTTCCCTCTGAAGTTTCCCTCAGGATAGCTGGCACTTGGCAATGGGCAGTTTTGCCTGGTAAAGCAAATGATTAGAGGCCTTGGAGCTGAAACAATCTCAACCTATTCTCAAACTTTCAATGGGTAAGGGGGCCGGCTCGCTGGCGTGGAGCCGCGCCATGGAATGCGAATGCTCAGTGGGCCACTTTTGGTAAGCAGAACTGGCGCTGCGGGATGAACCGAACACCGAGTTAAGGCGCCCAATGCTGACACTCATCAGAGCCCAAAAATGGTGTTGGTTGATCTAGACAGCAGGACGGTGGCCATGGAAGTCGGAATCTGCTAAGGAGTGTGTAACAACTCACCTGCCGAATCAACTGGCCCTGAAAATGGATGGCGCTGGAGCGTCGGGCCCATACCCGGCCGTCGCCGGCAGTGCGATGCCCGCAGGGGCTAGGCCGTGACGAGTAGGAGGGCCACGGCAGTGCGCCTCGAAGCCTGGGGCGTGGGCCCGGGTGGAGCCGCCGCAGGTGCAGATCTTGGTGGTAGTAGCAAATATTCAAATGAGAGCTTTGAAAGCCAAAGTGGAGCAGGGTTCCTTGTGAACAGCAGTTGAACATGGGTCAGTCAGTCCTAAGCGATAGGCGAGCGCCGTTCCGAAAGGGCGGGCAATGGCCTCTGTTGCCCTCAGCTGATCGAAAGGGAGTCGGGTTCAGATCCCCGAATCCGGAGTGGCAGAGACGGGCGCCATGAGGCGCCCAGTGCGGTGACGCAACCGATCCCAGAGAAGCCGGCGGGAGCCCTGGGGAGAGTTCTCTTTTCTTTGTGAAGGGCCGGGTGCCCTGGAATGGGTTCGCCCCGATAGAGGGGCCCGCGCCTTGGAAAGCGTTGCGGTTCCAGCGGCGTCCGGTGAGTTCTCGCTGGCCCGTGAAAATCCGGGGGAGAGGGTGTAAGTCTCGCGCCGGGCCGTACCCATATCCGCAGCAGGTCTCCAAGGTGAACAGCCTCTGGCATGTTGGAACAATGTAGGTAAGGGAAGTCGGCATGCCGGATCCATAATTTTGGGATAAGGATTGGCTCTAAGGGCTGGGTCGGTCGGGCTGGGGCGCGAAGCGGGGCTGGGCGCGCGCCGCAGCTGGACGCGCGCCGGGCCCTTCCCGTGGATCGTCCCAGCTGCGGCAGGCGCCGCCCACCCCCCCCCACCCGCCCTCCGCCTTGCCGCAGCCAGCGCCCCGAGCGGTTCGCGCAGGGGAGGGTCCCCCGGGGGGGTCCCTGGGCTGGCGCCCCGCCTCGGCTGGCGCCTAGCAGCCGGCTTAGAACTGGTGCGGACCAGGGGAATCCGACTGTTTAATTAAAACAAAGCATCGCGAAGGCCCGAGGCGGGTGTTGACGCGATGTGATTTCTGCCCAGTGCTCTGAATGTCAAAGTGAAGAAATTCAATGAAGCGCGGGTAAACGGCGGGAGTAACTATGACTCTCTTAAGAATAGTTACTAACTGGGCTCAGCTGCAGAAGTCGCACCTCCTCGCGGTCCTGCCGGATGCCCTTGTGGTAACTAAGTCAACTTTTGCCCCAGTGTGAGTGAGGGCATTTACCAGCCCTCCCTATTGCTGGGCTCGCCACCCAATGGTAGTATCACGATCTGCTGAAACAAAGAGTTTGCCGCAGCCTGTTCGCTGTTGCACAGTGCCTTGTCCACGGGCCGTTGATGTTGGACAAAAGTTGGTAGCTCGAGAGAGGGTCGACTACTGACTATTTCTACCCTCACTTGGACTGGTCATTTCTTTAACTTAGCGGACTGACATAATGGTGCAATCTCTAGCTTTGCGTTACATCTCTACTGCAACTCAGACTGACCCATTAGATCTAAGGGTCAATGATGCCAAATCTGTGCCCTCTCTGCCCAGGGAAGAGGGGTTCAATCTTGTAAGTCTAGAGTTTGTTAACTCTGGAATTGTCAAAGGAGATGGTATACATCATGCAGATGTCTGGGAGTTTCTGGGGCAACTCCCTGAGCCATATGAGATCTCCCCTATGGGGCTGGCCCAGGAAGAGGCTGTGAGTGCAGAGGGAAGTTTCGAAGAGCCCAGAACACCTGAGGCCGAAAGTAGGAGGGGGGATACTGAAGAGCCCAAAACACCCGAGGCTCCTTACGGGTCCAAAGCTATTGGTAGTACGCCAAAAACACCGGTCGTATCGATGCCGGACAAACAGCCATCTTGTCCTCAATGTGAGACCCGGTTTACTAGGATGCTGGGGCTGATTGATCATCTTAAAAGGGTGCACGGGCAGAGAAAGATCATTTTCAGATGTGCGAAGTGTGGTAAACAAAATCTAAAATACCACAGTATCTCGTGTCACATCCCACATTGCAAGGGAATGGTGTGTGTGGCTCCCACAGGTGACTGGGTCTGTGAGGTGTGCCATCGAGGGTTTGCCACCAAGATTGGCCTGGGTCAGCACAAGAGGATAAGACATCCTCTTGTGCGGAATGAGGAGCGGATTATTGCTTCCCATCCTAAAGAGTCATCGGCCCGAGGAGCCCACAAACAAGTATGGACTGAAGAGGAAGAGGCTCTCCTGATACAACTGGTGGACAAGTACACCGGTAAAAGGAACATTAATCAACCTTTAGCGGAGCATATTCCAATGAAGACAGCAAAGCAGATAAGCGATAAAAGGCACCGTCTAGTGAAAGGTCCCTCCGCAGAAGAACATGAAGGCCTAGTAGGCGCCGTGGGGATCGAACATCCACCCGAGTCTGCTAAATTGCCGAAGGAGGGACAGTTAAAGCTCCAATACCGCAAGATGATCAAAGCGGGACTATCGGTTGGAAAGTTCACCATGTATCAGGAGGCCTTTGAGAAAATTGTTGATGGGCAAGATCCAGGTCGTGTGGTGAATGACGTATATAACGAGTTTCTTGGTATTCTGGGGGAGCCTAGCCAGAGCAAATCTATCTGTAAGGGTCGAAAAAAGGAGGCATCCCGTGGCGAAAAAACATCCAAGACTACACCAAATTGGATGTGTAAAAGAGCTATCAAGAGGGGCAAATTCTTGCGATTTCAGTTGTTGTTCAAGTCACATAGAAGGCGCCTCGCGCGTATCATCTTGGACAGCACGGAAGCCATTCAGTGCCAGGTACCATCGAGCGTTGTCCACGATCACTTTAAGAATAGATGGGATACATCTGGTACATTTGGTGGCCTCTTAGGTTTCCCTCCTTACAAGGAGGCGAACAATGTGGTGTTCGAGGCCCTAATTACAGAGAAAGAGGTGGATAAGAACTTGAAAGAGATGTGTAAAACCTCCGCTCCCGGGCCAGATGGGATTACTCTGGGTCAAATTATTGCAAAAGACCCGAGATTTTCCCGATTGACTGAGATCTTCAACCTCTGGCTTATTACCGGTACAATTCCAGATGCGCTGCGGGACTGCAGGACAGTCTTGATACCCAAGTCTTCAGATGTAGAGAAGCTTGGTGATATCAATAACTGGAGGCCTATCACTATTGGTTCAATGGTGATTAGGCTATTTTCCAGGATCGCCACGGCGAGGCTGTCCAAAGCTTGTCCCATTAACCCCCGGCAACGGGGTTTTATTTGCGCATCAGGGTGTGCCGAGAACCTCAAGTTGTTACAACTTGTGGTAAAAACAGCAAAAGGAGAGCACAAACATCTGGGGGTCGTGTTCGTGGACATCGCTAAGGCATTTGACACCGTGTGTCATGAGCATGTATTTGAGGGTCTGGTCCAGAGAGGTGTGGATTCACACGTGATTGATTTAGTGAGGGAAATGTATCGTGATGTCAGGACGTACATTTCCGTTGGAAGGGGAAGAACAGACCCCATATACATTCGCTCAGGTGTCAAACAGGGCAACCCTATGTCACCTCTGCTGTTTAATTTAGCGATGGACCCCCTTCTATGTAAACTTGAACGTGAAGGTGAAGGTTTCCATCATGGGGGTTGGAAAACTACGGCCATGGCATTTGCCAATGACCTAGTGCTCCTGAGTGATTCCTGGGAAGGCATGTGTTGTAACATCAAAATTCTGGAGGCCTTTTGTAATCTTACTGGCCTCAGTACGAAGGGTGAAAAATGTCACTTTTACACTTTGGCTTTTACATCAAGCCAACAAGGGACTCATATACTATCAATGATTGTCCCGCATGGGTAATAAACGGATCCCCTCTTAACATGATCGACCCAGGTTCCTCAGAAAGATATCTTGGCACATGGGTAGACCCCTGGACTGGCTTCGCAGACCCTAGATTATCAGAGAAGCTAACTGTTTGGCTCCATCGAATTGGTCGTTCGCCTTTAAAACCTCTCCAGAAAGTTGATATACTCAGGACTTATACTATTCCGAGACTGATATATTTGGCTGACCATACTGAGGTTAAGCTGGGCCTCCTCGAATCCCTTGACCAGTTGATTCGTAATATGGTCAAGGAATGGCTTCATCTTCCACAAAGTACGTGTGATGCGATCTTGTACTCGAGTTTCAAAGATGGTGGTTTAGGTCTCATCAGATTGGTGGCGCTCATTCCAAGTATACAGGCGAGAAGACTGCATAGATTGGCACAGTCTTCGGATGAGACTCTTGTGAATTATTTGAAGGAAATCCATCTGGAACGGTTATTTGAAAGATTGTGGCTAAAAGCAGGGGGGACACAAGAGTCCGTCCCATCAATTTGGGAGCCTCTACCGGCGGTAGAGTTGGGGGGTGATGATGAAGCCCGGCTTGAATGGGAAGCACCCGCTCCTAAAATTTGCTATCCAAAACCATGTAATTGGAGGAAATTAGAATTTCAAAAGTGGATCCACCTGGTATCCCAGGGTCATGGAATTGAAAATTTTGAAAATGATGAGATCAGTAATGCCTGGATAAGGTGGTTTGGGGGCATACCTCACCGAAAATTAATCACGGCCCTACAATTAAGAGCCTATGTCTACCCGACAAGGGAATTCCTGGCTAGGGGTAGACAGGAGAATGTTGTTCAATCCTGCCGACATTGTGGAGCTAGATATGAGACCGTGGCCCACATTGTCGGCAACTGCGCCATCACTCAGGAAGCCAGGATTAAGAGACATAACGCCATCTGTGAAACTCTTAGTGAAGAGGCTAAGAGGGAGTGTTGGGCAGTAGACAAGGAGCCACACATTAGGAATGAGGCAAAAGAATTGTTTAAACCGGATTTGATCTTTGTTAAAGGGTCTAAAGCAGTCGTGGTTGACGTGACAGTGAGGTACGAGCACTCTGAAATCTCATTGAGTGAAGCCGCCTCGGAAAAGGCCAAGAAATATCAGCGCCTTCATAAGCAGATCGAACAATAGACGAATGCAAAGGAAATTGAATATGTTGGCTTCCCCATGGGAGCCTGTGGCAAATGGTTAGGCAAGAATACTGAGGTGCTGACCACCCTTGGTCTCTCTAAAACGAGGCTAGAGAGAACCGCGAGGGCCCTAGCATCTAAAGTACTCTTCGCCTCTGTCGATATTGTACATATTTTTGTAAGCAAAGCTAGATCGACTGTATCTGTAAATACATTGTAAATAAACAAGGCCCCTCCCCTTGGCTGGGTCCACTGGACAGTGGAATCGGTTTTGGGTGGGAGGGGTTCATCCCTCATAACCGCGTCTTAGCCCATATTTGGGTTAAAAATTCTGATTTGGACATCAGGTGGACGGGCCACCTTACTTAACCTGGAAAAGGAACATATACAGTTTGTATGTGTTTAATAAATAGCCAAATGCCTCGTCATCTAATTAGTGACGCACATGAATGGATGAACGAGATTCCCACTGTCCCTACCTACTATCGAGCGAAACCACAGCCAAGGGAACGGGCTTGGCGGAATCAGCGGGGAAAAAAGACCCTGTTGAGTTTGACTCTAGTCTAGCGCTGTGAAGAGACATGAGAGGTGTAGAATAAGTGGGAAGCCGGGCACGCGCTCGGCGGTGCAGGGCGACCCGCCCGCCGGCGTCCCGGCCATCAGTGAAATACCACTACTCTGATTGTTTTTTCACTTACCCAGTGAGGCGGGGGGGGGTGAACCCCGAGGGGGGCTCTCGCTTCTGGCGCCAAGCGGCCGGTGCGCGCCGGCCACGACCTGCTCGGGGGACAGCGGCAGGTGGGGAGTTTGACTGGGCCGGTACACCTGTCAAAGCGTAACACAGGTGTCCTAAGGCAAGCTCAGGGAGGACGGAAACCTCCCGTGGAGCAGAAGGGCAAAAGCTCGCTTGATCTTTATTTTCAGTACGAATACAGACCATGAAAGCGGGGCCTCATGATCCTTCTGGCTTTTTTGGGTTTTAAGCAGGAGGTGTCAGAAAACTTACCACAGGGATAACTGGCTTGTGGCGGCCAAGCGTTCATAGCGACATCGCTTTTTGATCCTTCGATGTCAGCTCTTCCTATCATTGTGAAGCAGAATTCACCAAGCGTTGGATTGTTCACCCACTAATAGGGAATCTGAGCTTGGTTTAGACCGTCATGAGACAGGTTAGTTTTACCCTTCTGATGATGTGCTGTTGCAATAATAATCCTGGGAACCCTTGGGATGGGATGGGATGTGTTATCCCTGAGAGAAGTGAGGCCAATGGAGATCTCTCCCCTGAACACATTGCCTGCAGAACCCCTTCCAGAGCCCAGCTGAAGGCCTGGCCTTTGGGCTGGGATCAGTTTGGTCAGAAGGGTGACCTTCTTTGATAAGGGACACATCCTACTTTAGCAGGGGTCTTCCTCACAATTGGTAATGATTTCAAAGACAGAGCACATCCCTTCTGGGATTTCCTTTCCTTTCTTTGAGCACTAAAGGAGGAATCTCACCCTGGGTTTAGCTACAGGGACAAAAGGCAGAAGCCTTTCTGTGCAGGTGAGTGCCAGTCCTTGCCCACACTTCCTGGAAACGGAACCCTGCCAAGCAGGAAGGAGATCCAGAGGTGAGGGCCTGGTGCAGTCAGATTGAGCAGTCCCACCTGTCCATAAATTCCCATTTCCAAAGGCCTCCAGACAGTCCTTTGTTATGTTGCCCATCCCCATGCAGATGCCCAGGACCCTGGGATCCCAGGGTGCACAGATGTCCCTGCAGTGGGCTTTTCCCAGCACAGGCCAGGACAGCCTGGAGGAGAGGAAACAAAAAACCAACCTGTAGAAGACCCAAGAAGAGACCCTCAAAAAGAGACTTTAAAACAGAGGAGTTCATCATCCTCAGGCAGGATGGGTGGGCTCCCCTTCAAACAAGCAATGTCAGTTTCCCACTGACACCAATCCTTTTCTACAGGATGGACAAATAAGGAGTAAATAAAAACCCACGGAATGTGACATAGATGAAGACTTCCAGGAGCCCAGTTGCGAAGTGTGGATGTTCAGGGACATCACACCATGACCAATATGATCAAGTGAAGCCAAATTTATTATCCCTAAAAAGACTAGATTTATAATAAGTTTCTACTGCCCACGCTTCTCTAGCTAATACATGATTGGTTAATCCTAGCTGTTAACACATCTAAATTAAATGCTGATTGGATCATCTAATTTTTCGTGCATCTTGCTGTGGTTGTCTGGCCCACCCATTGCTTTCTCTTTTTTCTCACTCTCCCAAGCTTGCTGACAAACTTGCTGAGTCCTGATGACTCTTCTTCTTGTATCTTTCTCAAGGATATACTGACCCCATTTCTGAATATGTCCATTATCCATTGTTTGTGAATGTGTTCATTGCCCATTAGTACAAGCAGGCTGGATTGTGCATCGGCCGAATATGGCCATTGTCTAGCAAGAACTCCTCAACCTACAAAAAATCCTCAACACCCCAGAGCCTGACCACGCCCCACAGCCCACCTCAGAAATGATCCACCCAGATTGGGTGGGGGGTCTGATGAAGGAGATGTGTGAGATGGGCCAGATGCTGAAGGAATACACTTCCCCAGCTGGTGAGGAAACCTCCCCCTGCCTCAAAGAGGGAGAGTCTGATGGTGCAGCAGCGGAACCCACAGATGTTACAACTGTCCAAGTTCCAGCTGAACTGCAGAGGCAGTCACAGCCAGCAGCAGTTGCTCTGTGGAAACGAGGCGGTCTAAGATGAAATCAGAGCACCCAGACAAGGATAAGAATGGAGGGCCCTCACAACTCACAGGGGAGCCAATGGTTGAGATCATCACTGAGTCCCTGATGTACAAAAGTCTCTGTAATCTGCACACAGACATTGTACGCACAGGGATGTTAGGCTTATACAACCTGGTTACTCTGGGTCTGGGATCTTATGGGTACAGGTGTCCAGCTGGATGGTGGTGAGGCAAGGAATTTGGGACGCTTGACCCAGGACTCAGGTATCAATCAGATTTTTGTAAGGGAGCCAGGGCTTTTAATAAGTGTCAGAGAGAGGTTTGTTCATAGGGAGAGAATGCAGGAGCAGCACCATAGAATGTGCTGGAAGACTCTTGAGGATGGGATCCAACAGCTGAGAGAAGTGACAGTATTGGAGGTACTCTTTGGGAGGGATGGACAGCATGATAATGACCCCAACAAGGTCGGGTGCACAGGGCAAATGTTGTGGAGCCTGGCAAATCTGGGGCCATCTCAATACGCCACCTTTATTGCAACAATTAATGCCAATACCGGCTGGGAGACAGTGGGTCATGGGGAGATGTTCAAAGGGGAGACAATGACAAGTCAGGGCAGACTTTGCTGAGCTCTGTGCAAGCCCTTTCTCCCAGCCCTGCCCCTGTTGCTCTGTGCCCCCCAGTTTTCCTTTTCTCAGAGCTCTTCCTTCAGCCCCGTGCCTGGAATTTTGCTGGGATCTGGCCCCATTGCTGTGATGAGCAGGGGCTCTGCCCATGGACACCAAGGGGTCAGCTCTGCTCTGAAGCAGTGGGGTCACGGAATGGGGACAGGGGCAAGTCCTGGGGTTAGATTCCATCAGCTCAAACAGCTCCTGAGGCTGAGGAGCTCAGCAGCATCTTCTGTCCCAGGACTAAGGGAGGGTGATGGCCAAAGGCAGTTTGAGAGGGTTTCCTGCTTCACCCAGGGAGAGCAGAGACAGCTGTGCAAGGCAAGAGCAGTGGCTGGAACTCAGTGAAGGGCTAGGGGAGCTGCTCTGTCACTCCGTCGGTCCCCAGCTGCCCTTTTCTGCAATCCAGGGCAGTCCCTGTGTTCCCCTGGAAATCAGCCTGACACAACTGAGAGCAGAGGGACCCACAGCAAAGCAAACTGCTTTAGCCTTTCTCAGAGTCCCAGCCCCACTCTGGCCAAGGACACTCCTGTTCCCCAGTGTACCCTGGAGGCAGCTGACAGCTTGGATGGCATCCTGAGGACACACCAAGGGTCCTGTCCATGGCAGTGCTTGAGGAGAGTGGGCTCATTGCCAGGGTCCCAGGCTGCCCTGCCCAGAGCTCCCCGGGCACAGGGAGCTGGGACACCCCATTGCTGTGCTCAGCCTGCACAGGAGGAGCCCAAGGGCTGGGCCTGGCCCTGCAGCTGGAACTGCCATTGCAGAGAGCCCCTCAGCAATGCCAGCAGCACCTGGGCAAGGCAAGGAGAGAGAGAGAGTTGGGCCTGAGGAAAAGCCTTTCCCTGCCCAGCCCTGCCCAGCCCCTGGCAGGCATCAGCAGGGCAGGACAGTGGCCCTCAGGCCCTGGTCAGCAGGGAATGGGCACATGGCCGCAGAGATGCCCTTCATCTCTGGGGCTGCTCTGCCGGCCCAGGAGGGACTGAGGGCCCTGAGCCCCCAGGCTGAGGGCTGTGCTGGCTGCGAGGGGACACAAGAGCTGTGCTGCTCAGGGTAGTGTCTGCCCTGCAGGGCAGGCCCAGCAGGTGCCACATCTGCCCTGCAGCAGGGCTGCCCTCAGCACTGCCTCCCTCCCTCCCTCCCTGCCCACGGCTCTGCTGCTGGAGCTGCCCCAGCCCCAGCTGCTCCTGTGGCCCCGGGCTCCTTCCCTGCCAGAGCTGCCGAAGCCCAGCCCAGCCCCTGGGCCAGCCCTGCCCTGCAGCTGCTGGGTCCTACAGGGATTAAAGAACAGCTCCCCCAGCCTGCGCACCAGGGAAAGGTGATGCTGCATGGATCTGGAGGCTGGGCAGGTGTAGGCTCTTGCTGAGGTTCCCAGGAAAACTCAGTGTGATGGCTGAAGAACCTCAGCCCCTGCTCTGGCCCGCACAGCTGAGTTTCCATTGCCACCAAGCTGAGCAGGGAAAAGTGGGAGCACAGGTTCAGGAAAGCAGAGACCCAAGCAGGAAACCCCTGCCCTGAATGACCCCATGAAAAGTCCCCTCAGGAATGAGCTGGGCATGAGCTGGAGCTCTGAGCAGCCCTGGCCCACACAGCACCCTCTTCACAGCAGCAGGACCTGCCCTGGCAGGAGTCACTCCATGCACCCACAGCTCACCTGCAGCGTCCATGGGGAGCTGCCAGGCAGGCTGAGAGCTGCCCCTGGCAGGTGGCACATGCCCTGGGCTGGCCAAGAGCCCTGAGGGCTGCAGGAGCTGCTCTGCAGGAAAGCCCTGGGCAGCCCTGACTGCAGCCCCAGCTTCACCCCATGCAGCCATCCCTGGCAGCAGGAGCTGTCCTGCCCTGTCCCTCTGACGGTGCCCAGGGCAACCCCACTCTGCAGCACATCCTCCCCCAAAGCAGAAAGGGCAGCAGAGCCATCCTTACAGTCACATCAGTCCTGCCATCTCCAGCTTTAGGAGGTCCCTGCAGCCAGAAACTGACTGTGTCAAAAACTGGGAAGATTTCTCCATGAATGAGCTTAAAATTGTCCTTCCAGTTCCTTTAAGTCTCTCTCTGCTTCACTGCTCTCAGGTACCTGCAAGCAGTGCCCTCAGCCCTGCTGGACTGAGAGAAAAGCTGCTCATCAGGAGAAATGACTTTTTGTGTTCTTCTTGGTTTCCAAGAGCTCCTGTGGCAGAAGCCCAGCCCAGCTCAGCAGCACAGACACAGCACAAGGACTTTAATGACCCTCTCAGGGCTTTGCTGCTGTTTACATAAGACTCAGTCCCAGAGAGTGTTCAAAGAACTTCTCAGGAACTAAAAATTAAATTTAAACTCCAAAGTTTCTACAAGTTTTAATGGGTCCCACTGAGGGACACAACTGAGGAAGTTCTCCAGGCAGAGCAGAACATTGGAGGCAGTGATGACACGTGGGGACAAGCAAGGGAAAGGTGTCTCTGGTGCTGAGCAAAGCTGGATGTGTTTGAGGAATGCAAAGGGCCAAGGCCTGAGCCCCAGCCCCTGGCCAGGCAGATCCTGTCCCTCCCTCCTTGCTCAGGGCTCTTCCCGGGATGGGCACTGGCATGCGGGGATGTGCAATGCCAAGGGCAGGATCATGTGGTGGCGTCTGCCAGGCTGCTGAGCAGGGACAAGGAGACAATGAGGCCCCAGGCCTGCAAGGGTCACTTGTCCCCTCCTGGCCCCAGGGCCAGCAGCCATGGCCAAAGTGCTGCCCAAGTTGGCTCTGGCAGGGCTGTCTTGCAGCTGCTGCCCATCCCTGTGCCCTGTGCAGCCCAGGCTGTCCCACGGAGTCCCTGCCCTGTGCCTCTGTCCCTGCAGGCTGTCGGCATCCCCCGGCTGCCCCACCTGGCTGGGCCCTTCCTTTGCTGACAGCTCTGCCTCCTGCCTCCCTCTGCCTGCCCACACAAAGCCTTTGGCTCATTATCAAAAGGGTTAATTCATTTTTACTGTGCCTGTGAGCTTTTAGCACAGGAACAAGGCATGCAGGGGCTGCCTTCCCAGCAGGAATGGTTGGAAGACAAGAAGACATCTGGCTCAAGAATGCAGTGATAGAAAAAAGGACTAAATCTGGGAACTTGGGGTGGGTTTTACGGTAATGGATAAATTCTAATACACATTTAGTGACATTGGGAGAATTACATGTTCACATAATGTTAGGAGTTATCCCTTGCTAGACCTCAGGCCTGAATAAATGATGCCCTCTTAAACTGCAAATGTGGGAGATTAGGGACTTATCGGAAGATCTAGTGATGTTACGGGTAGACAGAACCCCTCCCCTTTACTGTTAAAGTTACTTAGCCCCCCATTTTGTTGGCCGTTAACCCCCGTTATATATAACCCTGTGTAACCGTTAATAAATGCCATTTGCCATCCACCACATTGGTGTCTGCGAGTACGTGGCCTGAGTGGCAGGGGCATTGTCACTGTGCCATTCCCGAATAAGGTCATCACACCTCCAGCGGAGGCAACAAAGTGGTGCCAAAACCTGGTACTTTGCCTGGGGGACGGGAATCGCCTGGTCGGGTGAACGACGGCCGCAGCAGCTGGCCCAGCTCGGCGGGGAGGATACTCCCGGACCAGTGAGAGGAATGGAGGCCCTTGCGAAGGTCATTTTTCATGTTCACAGGCAGTGGGGTATTGACTGCAAGCCAGGGGATTTTGCCCTCGTAGTATCAAGGCTATTGCGGATTGGGGTTATTGGGCAGCCGGTGGATATTCTCCACACAGAAATGTGGTATAGGTGTACCAAGGCCCTAGCCGAGGAGGCCATATCCTCAGGCTCGGGGCGGAATCTCAAATTATGGGGGAGAGTCGTGTGGGCTCTACGGAAAACACGGCAGGAGCAAGAAACGTGGAAAGCCGCGCAGAACTGTTTGCCTGTGGTGCCCTGGCTGGGTGCTGGGGCGGCTACGCAGACTGTGGGTGATTGTGATTTTGCTGAGCGCAGGGATTCACAGCCGTGGGGACGCTCTTTGCGGCTCCCAAGCCCAGGCGCGCCGGCTGACGGAAAAGACCGGGCGCAGTCATTTTGGGACGGGCTGTTGGAGAAAGCGCGAGGCACCACCGTTTAACTCGGAGGCGCAAGGCACCGTCATTAACTCAGAGTCTGAGAGCCTGGGCGGAGCCTCCGCCTTCCGCGCCGCAGGGTGGCGAACCCCCGGGTGGGGGGACGTGGACGTGGTCGGCGGGAACAGAGAGGGTTTGCAGGACACCGCACACGCAGGCAGGAAAGAGGGGAGGGTTTTTCCCCAGTTCTCAGACGCGGCACGGACACCGCCAAGCGGGAACGGAGCCAGATCGGGATTGGGACAGCGCAGGCGTTGGTCACAGGCAGAGAGGACGTTCCCAAGACCGCGCCTGCGCCGAGACGAGTGCAGGGGAGGCGCGGTCAGGGCAGAAGCGCCTGCACTCCCGTGATGGCACAGGCAGAGACGGGGCATGGTCAAGGTGCAGAGGGTGCCCGAGGTACCAGCCCTGCTCCGGTCCCGCGGCAGTGGGCACGCAGCCAACCCCAACAGCCAGCTTCCATGTGTTTCACTATCTCTTTGTGTGATCATCTACAAGACATGTGTCTCCTCAGAATCTTGTCTTTTTGTTTCTTAACTACTCATGTTTTTTAGGTTTCTTTTAAATCCAGATTGCCAGTTTCGTGTTTTTCTTCATTTATTATTTCTTCAGTTATTATACAGTACCTCAGCCGAGAATTCAAGAGGTTTGCTGTGTTTGAAGAATTTCTCTCCTGACAGAAGTTTTGGAGGGATTCAATTCTTTAATAGTTTGATTGATCTTTAATCGTAAGGTTTCCTATTCATAATTGCTGTTTTTAAGAGTCTTGTTTTAAAATATATTAAGTAATGCACATCAATTAGAGTTTGAACTCTTGCCAAGTTCTAGCTCTACTTGAATGGAATGATTGAGAATCAGCCCAGATGTTTTCTGCAACAAGAAGTATTCAAGTCGTTTTGGCTTGGCAATTTGACCATATATGATAGCTGAGCCTGATTTCAAAGGGAGTTTGGAGAAACATGAATCTGGACATGAGTTCTACAGTTCTCTGTTGTTTCAAGGTTCATCAGCTGTCGCAGACTCTGGGATGACAGTTCAGTGTTGTAGTGACTGATAATTGTATGATTTCAGATGTGTTATTGGTTATGTGTATTATCTGATTGATTGCTAATTGTTGTTATCTTACATTTCCCTATGCAATATTGCATAGAGACTGAAACAGAACAGATCAATGTTTTATTTTCACATCAGGACCCATTCTTCACCTCCAAGATTTTGAGATAATCCTCCAGTCCCTGTGGGGACATGGATTTGTTTGTGTTTTAGCAAGTGCAAAATTCCAGGTAGACCTCAGTAAATAATGTCAAATTTGATCAAGTGCATGAGAATGCTGACAAGAAGCATGGGCAAGAAAATGCAGACCATTCCACAAGGAAAAAAAAAAAAGAAAAAAAAAAAGAAGAAGCACAGATGTTGACTGCACAGAGATTCCAACCCTTGTGCTTCACCCACAGAAGATTGTAGACTTTACATTGCTTCATAGATGAGAGCCACGCAGTGATACCTACTAGTGTCACTAGAACTTTGCCCAAAAGACAAGACATTTTAATAATTAGTAAAGACAGAAGCAGCATCCTTAGACTTGTCATTTATCCTTCGATTGTTTCAGCAAATCAGAATGAAGAGCTGACAGACTTAGCCAAAACTCTTCAACCACTACTGACTGTTCCAGAGAACACCCCAGTAGCCAAAGCTACTGCTTTGCCACCACATGCAGCAGAACAAGTCATGCTAGTTTTTGATCAGCAAGACTTTCCCTCTAGAGACCACGTCCATAGAATTCTCCAGTGTTCGTCATTCAGAAGAAAACTTCAGGCTCATAGAGACTGCTGCACAAACTCAAGAAGATCAATGAAGTCATTGAGGACATAGAACTGCTTCAGCAAAGACTTCCTTCACTCTCAATGATTAGCCATTTGTGATCATTGATCTCAAAAACTGTTTCTTCAGCTTCCTCCTCCATCCAGATGATGCTCCTCCAGTTGCATTCTACATCCCAAACATCAACAAAGAAAAGCCTCTACAAAAGTACCAACACAACAAGAGCTGCAAAAAGCTTGTGACCATCCTGCAGAACAGACAAGAACTGAACCTCCTGTTCATGCAACAAAGAAGCCTGTGTGCTGCCTTGAAAGAACAATGTTGTTTTTACGCAGACCATACCGAAGTCTTAAGAGACTCCATAGGCAAACTGAAAGAAAGGCTAGCACAGAGAAAGACTGAAAGAAAAGCCCAGCAAAGATAGTTTGAGTCATAGTTTGACTAGTCCCCATAGCTGACCACCCTTGTTTCCTCCTTATTAGGCCCAGTTGCTATGATACTCCTCACATTGATTTTTAGACCTTGCATTTTAAACAAGTTAGTACTGTTTGTTAAAAACCAGTTAGAAAAAGTTAACATTTTATTTGTTGACCACCAACAGTTGCTTTGAAGCGTGTTAATTGCAGACATGTTGTATTGTTTTTTACCAGTTGTCAGTTTTGCCATGTATCAGTTTGATAGCCTTTGTATTTTTATAACCTTTACACTTTCTGTGGTTTTAATTAATCATAAAGGGGGGGGGGGGGCAAATCTGGGAGATTAGGGACCGATCAGAAGATCTCGCGATGTTATGGGTAGACAGAACCCCTCCCCTTTACTGTTAAAGTTCCTTAGCCCCCCGTTTTGTTGACCGTTAACCGCCATTATATAACCCTGTGTACCCATTAATAAACGCCATTTGCCATCTATCACATTGGTGTCTGTGTGGCCCGAGCAGCAGGGGGATTGTCACCGTGCTGTTCCTGAATCAGGTCATCACACCTCAAGCGGAGGCAACATGCAAATTAGTGTTAATGAGTCTTATTCTGATATTTTGAGATTTGGTGTTGGCGAGGCCTCACAGAACCAAGGACTCAGCTGTGACACGGTGCAAACTCATGGAACAAAGGGTCCATGGTGACACAGCAGAACAGAACTCCATGGAACCAAAATCCATTCTGGCACATTGGAGCCACATTGAACCAATGTGATACTGCGGCTCCAAGGAGACCATTGTGACTCTGAGAAACCTCTTGAAAAAAGGGTCCATTCTGACACAGCAAGGCCTGGTGGAACCATGCGTCCATTGTGACATTTCAGAACCTCACGGAACCAAGGTGACCGTATTCTACTATGGAACCTCATGGAACAAAGGGGCCATGCTGACACTGCAGAACCAAGGAGAATGCTGCTGGCAGTGTGAGAGCTCATGGAACCAGAAGTCCATTGTGACACAGCAAGGCCTTGTGGAACTAAGGGTCTGTTGTTAAACAGTGTGGCCACATGGAGCCAAGGGGCCACTGTGACACTGTGGATCCAAGGAGACCATTATGACTCAGGAGCCTCATGGAACCAAGAGTCCATTGTTCCACTGTGGGGCCCTGTGGAATCAAGGGGATGACAGTGACATTGTGGGGCCTCATGGAACAATGGAGACTGTGCTGACACTTTGGGACCCACTGGAACCAAGGGGCCATTATAGCATGGCAGGGCCTCATGGAATCAAGGGGACTCCAGTGAACACCATGGGTCTCCATGGGATGAAGGGTCCAACAGAACCAAGGAGGCCGTTGTGACACACTGGGGCATCATGGAACCAAAGGTCCATTGTGACACAGCAAGGCCTCATGAAATCATGGAGGCCATTTTTACACTTTGAGGCCTTGTGAAACCAAAGGGCCATTGTGACACTCCAGAGCCTTGTGGAGCCAAGGGGACCACAGTGACACTGTGGGGCTCAGTGAAACCAATGGCCTGTTGTGACACTGCAAGGCCTTAGGGAATCATGGAGACCATTGTGACACTGAAGGCATCATTGAACCAAGGGGCCATTGTGACACTACAAGACCTCATGGAAGCAAGGAACCATTGTGATACTATGGAGTGTTGGCAGGCCAAGGGGCAGTTGTCACACTGTGTGGCATCATGGAACCAAGGAGTCCATTGTGACACTAGAGGGCCCATGGAACTAAGGATTCATGGAACAGTGTGGGACCCCATGGGACCAAAGGTCCATTGTGACATTGTGGGGCCTCATGGAATCCTGGAGGCTATGATGACACTTGGAGGCCTTGCTGAATCAAGGGGCTCTGCAGGGCCTCATGGAACCAAGGACACCCTTCTGACACTGTGAGTCCGCATGGAACCAAGGGTCCATTGTGACACCATGGAACCAAGGAGACCCCAGTGACACTGCAAGGCCTCATGGAAGCAAGGGACCATTGTGACACTGCAGGGCCCCATGGATCCAAGGGAACGGGTAACAGCTCTGGTTGGCTTGGCCTGACTGGTCCAACTGCCCTTGGTATGTTGAGGGTCTCTTCTTCTGGACCCCTGAGACACTGGGGCTCTGGACTTTCCTTCAGATAGAAAAGAACTATCCATCTCATTCAAACATCCATGGCCAAAATGGGATTTCCCCTTCAAAATTCTCAACATCCAGGGATTGCTCCCAGATAAAGCTGCCATTACCAAAAAGTCTGCCTGACCTTTACTTCCTGAGAGCTGTCGCTCACCTGCCTTCAAACACTGTAAGGCTCAGTGCTTTCCTTCCTATGGAAAAGAGCCCTCCCTCCTGAACAGGCACCCCTGGCCAAAATGAGTACTTTTCCTCCAAAATTCCCTATATGCAAGGGTTTCACTCAGACAAAAGCTGCCAGGACAGACTGCTCTAGCTGGCCTTGGCCTCTGGTGGTCACCTCTGTTCTGCCCTGAAACACTGGCCCTTTCCTTCCCATGGAAAAGAACCATCCTTCTTCTCCAGGTGCCCATGGCCAAAATTGGGATTCCACCTCCAAAAGTCCTATATCCAAAGATTGCTCCTACACAAAAGCTGCCATTACAGACCGGTCTGTCTGGCCTTGGCCTCCTTAGGGCCAGCTCTCATCTGCCTTCCAAACACAGGGGCTCCATGCTTTCCTTCCTATGAAAAAGAACTGCCCTTCTCCTCCAGGCAAAAAGGGCTGAAATTGGGATTCAACATTCAAAGCTTCAAATATCCAAGGATTGCTCCAGGAAAAACTTGCCAGGACAGACAGACAGGCCTGGCTTTGGCCTCTGGTGACTGCAGTTCATCAGCCCCTCAAACACAGGGGCTCTGTGCTTTCCTTTCTGTGGAGACATTGGTGACACCGTGGGGCCTCATGGAACCAACAACATCTTTGTGGCTCTGTTGGACTGTATGGTCCCACGGGGCCAGTGTGAAGCAGCAGGGCTTTGTGGAACCAAGAGGCAATTGCTGCATTTCAGGGCCTCATGGAACCAAAGGGCCGCTGTGATCTGAGAGGCACCGTGGATCCATGGAGATCATTGTGGCATTGCAAGGCCCCATGGAATCATGGAGACCATTGTGACACTGTGGGGCCCCATGGAAGCACGGGGCCATTGTGACACTTCAGAAGCAAGGATAACATTGGGACACTGCAGATCACTGTGAAGCCAAGAGAACATGGAACAGATCTTGCTGGCTTGGCCAGCCAGGTGACAGGTCCAGCTGATCTTGGAATGTTGAGGGCTGCCTCTTATCAGCCCCTGGAGAACTGGGGCTCCATGCTTTCCTTCCTATGAAAAAGAATCCTCCGTCTTTCCAGGTGCCCACGGCTAAAATTGGCACTCCCTCTGAAAAATTCCCTATATGCAAGGGTTCTCCCAGACAAAACCTGCCAGGACAGAGAGCTCTGGCTGGCCTTGGCCTCTGGTGGTCACGTCTCATCTCATGGAAGCCCTGAGGAAAGTATTTGAACAGGTTTGACTGTTGGAACATCAATGAGTCTCTGGTCCTCTGAAAAACTCAGATGCTCTTCTAATCATAGGTGGGGTTTTTTTCTCATTGTGTATTATACATGAAATATTATTTTCAGCTAAAAAAATATTATTCTTACCACTCTACCAATGTTATCTGGCACAAAACTCCTCCTCTGTTAATGGATCCAGGTCACCTGTATAAGCAAACACAATAAAAAATCCAGCAGGAATTATTTGTGTCTGCTCCCATCTGTCCCATCTCCTCTCAAGCTGGAGGTGCAGCCCCAGCACTTGGGAAGGCTCAAGGGCTCACAAGCTCAGCTCCCACACAGAGAATGTGCAGACCCTGGCTGCTCTTCTTGGCCCCTGCACGCTCAGCCAGGCTGAGATGGACACTGATGGTTTCTGGGCCAGGCTCTTGGAGCCCAGCCCAGCTCCCTGCAAGATCTGCCAGCTGCCCTGAGCTCTGAGCAGCACCAAGGGCCTCTCCCCAGCCCAGCCCGGCTGGCTCTGGCCCCACAGCTCTGCTCTGCAGAGCTCTGCAGCCCCTGCTGCCATCCCATCTGCCCAGGGCAGCACAAGAGCCCTGGCCTTGGGGCCCTCAAGAGCTGCTCCTGCTCCAGGCCCAGGGCCCATGCTTTGGCTGGGGCAGCCACAAAGCTGTGCCCATTTCTGTTCATTGCTGCTTTCATGGGGATGGATCGTCAGCCTCTTGGATGTTGCTGACGAATTTTATTACTCCAGAGGCCTCTTCTTTCTTGAGCTCTACAGTTCAGGAATTCACTGAAAAAGGCTCATAAGCATTTGTTCAAAAGGCCCTGGAAATATCTTAAATTTTTCAATTCTTCTGTGGTTAATTAGGAATATTTCAGAAATGTATTCAAAGTGAATAAACTATTTTGAAAACAATGCAGACATTCCACTATCATATTTTCTGAAAAATCCCTTTGTCAGGATTTCTTCCCCTGGGAAGCTGAGAAGCATCAGAAAAGAATGAAAAGACATAATTATCTGATTGCTTCTCCTGTGTTTGCTGCTTTGGAATGTGGTCTGGAGATTGTTTAACAACATGTGCATATTTGATTGGTTTCCTGGGAATTGTTTTTACTTAATGACCAATCACCATCAGCTCTGTCGGACTCTGAGGATTCAGTCACGAGTTTTTATTATCATTCTTGTTAAGCCTTCTGTCTGTATCCTTTCTTATTCTTTAGTATACTTTTAGTACAGCATAATGTAATGTAATGTAATGTAATGTACTGTAATGTAATATGATATGATATGATATGATATGATATGATATGATATGATATGATATGATATGATATAATATAATATAATATAATATAATATAATATAATATAATATAATATAATATAATATAATATAATATAATATAATATAATATAATATAATATAATATAATATAATATAATATAATATAATATAATATAATATAATATAATATAATATATCAGTCTTCTGAGAACATGGAGTCAGATTCTCATCTCTCACCTCATCCTGGGAACCCTCAAAAACTCAACAAAGACAGAATTGTTTTGCCTGCTTTCGTTTCCTGTTTATAGATTGATATCAGCAATGTCTAATTGATACTGACCGCCAGCATCTTCAAATTCAGTCTGAACAGATATGAAAATCAAGGCTGACAAACAATATCACTTTGTCCCCATCCCCAGCATTTCCCTCATCCAACCTTTGGCACCCCTATGGATCAGGAATGGTGTGGCCAGCAGGAGCAGGGCAGGGATTCTTCCCCTGTGCTCGGCACTGCTTGGGCAGCACCTCGAGTGCTGTTTGTAGTTCTGGGTCCCCCAATTTAGGAAGGACATGGAAGGGCTGGAGCATGTCCAGAGAAGGGTAACAAGGCTGGGGAGGGTTCTGGAACACAAGTCCTGTGAAGAGTGGCTGAGAGAGCTGGGGCTGTTTATCCTGGAGATGAGGAGGCTCAGGGGAGACAAGGCAGTGTCAGGGCACAGGTTGGACTTGATGATCTCCAAGGTCTTTTCCAACCTTGCTGATTCTGTGATTCTCTGAAAGCACCCTTGGAGCAGTTGAAGGATGATCCCTGGCTCTCCTCTTCAGGAGCTCCAGCAGCCCAGGTGCCTCAGCTTCTCCTGCCAGCCCCAGAGCCCATCCTGTCAGTCCTGCAGAGCCTCTGCAGCTCCTCCTCACTGCCCAGCACAGGGAGCCCCAGAGCCAGACACAGCAGCCCAGATGTGCCCCCCTGGCCTGGGGTGCCTCTGGCAAGGGAGCAGCACCAGACACTGCAGGAGCCTGCAGACAATTCCTGCAGCACTTGTAGAATGATCCTGCTGCCCAAGGGACGTTCCCATGGGGCCAAGTCAGGAACTTCAATGGGGAGTGGGGCCAGAGAGGAAAGGGCAAACAGGGATGGGCTGTTTGCAGGGAAGGGAACAGGGGTGGGCAAGGGGAAGACATTTGTATCAGGAAGAGTAAAGAAAGCAAAGGTGAAGCCAAGGAAATGCTCAGGGCAGTTTGGGGGTGGCTGCCAGGCAGCCCTGGCTCTGAGCAACAGTGTCTGCAGTGGGACAGGAATGTCCCAGCTGATGGGAACAAACTTTCTGGCTGACTGCAGAGGCCAGGACAAAGCTGAGTGGTTTCCCTTCTGTCCCCCAGCCCTTGCTGGCCCCAGGGGCTGATGGCATTTGTGCTCCCTCCGGTTCATGTCCCCACAGCAACAGCATGGGGGTGCTCCCCCTGCTCTGTGCAATGCAAACAGGGGCTGCTGAGCCAGGGCTGCCATGTCTGTGCCTGCAAGGATGGGGCACCTGTGTGAGCTGGGGGAGAGGCCAGGGCTGCAGAGGGGGGATGTTGTTGGCAGCTCCATCAGGACGCTCTGGGACGCTGCCCTGGGCTGTGCAGCGCACTGGGGATGGATCAGCCCCTGCTCTGCTGCTCCTTCCCGTCTGCCCCAGGGCCCTTGCAGAGCCCCAGCCATGCTGTTTGCCCCCAGCCTGCCCACAGCCAGCCTGGGGCTGCTCACGGGGCTTTTCTGTGCTGAGCATTGGCCTGGGCATGTTCTTGAGAGAGCCTGGGCAAGGAGCTTGGTGCCCCCAGGGCCTGGCCAGAGGCGTCAATGCTGTGCCAGCAGTGCCCATGGCCTGTCCCTTCTGCAGCCCTGGCACTGCCACCCCAGGGCGGCGCCCGGCCCCGAGAGCACTCAGGCCCTGCAGCAACACCAGGGCCACCAGGGCAGCAGGGCAGGGCCACGGCAGCAGCACTGGCAACACCAAGTGCTGCTGCTGCTGCTGGGCACAGCTGCTGGGCCAGCACTGATCTGCCCCAGCTCTGCACACAGACATTGCTGCTGCAGCTCCAGAGAGGGCAACAAAAGGGGGAGCTTCAGTGAAAACTTTGCTGGGAGATCCTTTACTTCCCTTAAAGCCACCGACAACGCAACCCCTCATTGACACAGTGTGTGGCCACAGGGAAGGTGGAGAGAAATAAAATGAGAAATGGCACAAGGAGTGGCTTTTCTTTGTGGCCAATATGAAAAAACTAAAACAAAGAAAAAGAACCTCCAAAATGAAACTATCAAAAAGTATCAAAGGTTATTACAAGTGATTTGCAGAAACTGGCCAGCAGTTTAATGTTCCAGAAACCATCCAGTCATCAGTGTCCACACTGCAGCCTTGAGCTCCTGGTTTCTTAGGCTGTAGATGAGGGGGTTCAGGGCTGGAGGCCCCACTGAGTACAAAATTGACAGGGTCAGATCCAGGGATAGGGAGGAGATCAAGGGGGCCTTCAGGTGAGCAATCATGACAGTGCTGAGGAACAGGGAGAGCACGGGCAGGTGAGGGAGGCAGGTGGAAAAGGCTTTGTGCCATCCCTGCTCAGAGGGGATCCTCAGCACAGCCCTGAAGATCTGCACATAGGAGAAAACAATGAACGCAAACCAGCCAAGTCCTAAACAGGCACAAAGTTCAATGAGCCCAAGTTCCCTGTGGTTTTAGTGTGAGCAGTAGACCTTGAGGATCTGGGGGATTTCACAGAAGAACTGGTCCAGGGCATTGGCCTGCCACAGGGGCAGGGAAAATGTATTGGCTGTGTGCATGAGAGCGTGGAGAAAGGCACTGGCCCAGGCAGCTGCTGCCATGTGGGCACAAGCTCTGCTGCCTAGGAGGGTCCCGTAGTGCAGGGGTTTGCAGATGGACACGTAGTGGTCACAGCACATGATGGTCAGGAGGGAAAACTCTGCTGAAATGAAAAAGATAAAACAAATGAGTTGGACTGCACACCCTTTGTAGGAGATGGTGCTGGTGTCCCAGAGGGAATTGTGCATGGCTTTGGGGACAGTGGTACAGATGGAGCCCAGGTCGCTGAGGGCCAGGTTGAGCAGGCAGAAGAACATGGGCGTGTGCAGGTGGTGGCCGCAGGCTACGGCGCTGATGATGAGGCCGTTGCCCAGGAGGGCAGCCAGGGAGATGCCGAGCAAGAGGCAGAAGTGCAGGAGCTGCAGCTGCCCCGTGCCTGCCAATGGCAGCAGGAGGAAGTGGCTGATGGAGCTGCTGTTGGACATTTGCTGTGGCTGCACTTGGGCACCTGTTCATGGAGAAAAGGACAGTGAAGGATTAGACGAGATACCTGTAACCAAAATCAAAGCCATTTCCCACCCACCCTGCCCTGGAACACACCCTTTTGTGTGCAAGAGTTGCAGAAATTTTTTATCAGCTGCCCCATATCTCTGCTGGTATTCTTGGATATCAGAAACTCTCAGCATTTCTCTGCCCCCAGGGAGAACTAAGCAAGTTCTCTGAGGCCAAGTGATGAGTGGAGAGTGAGGGGAGATGATCTGTTGTTCTGACCTGTTCAGTGTTTCTCTGGACTGGAACCCTTCTCAGGTGGAGGGTGATCACCTTCCCACATTTCCCCTAAAATGTGACCAGGCACTGCTGGGAGCAGAGGGATCCACCACAGCCCAGCTCCACATTTGTAGCCAAGGACTAACATCACTCATTCCAACAACCCAGCAGCATTTTCAGTGTCACAAACCTCTGCCTTTCCCCATGGATCTTATCACTCAGAGATGATCTAGGACAGGTTTGCAAGCTGGGTTGAAGCTCCCAGCTTGGGGTGAAATCTCAGAGGGACTTCCAAGTGTCCTTATGATGGCATTGGATGAAGGAAGATGCAGCTCCTTCCCTGGCTGCACTGACAGCATTGCCCAGAGCCAGGCACTGGGGACAGCATCACCCTGAGCCAGCGGTGCCCCCTCCAGAGCCCCCAGGGCTGGGCAGCTGCTCCCAGCCCTGTGCTCTGCAGAGGGAACTGGGCCCGGGGCTGCAGAGCTGCCCCACGGCTCTGCTGCAGCTCTGCCTGCACAGGAGGGGCTGCACGCCTTGGAGCCCCGGCCCTGAGGGCAGAGGCTTGGCTGGGGCACAGGAGGGAGGGGGCTTGTTCAGAGGGAGGGGCTGCACTAGAGGGGATCCTGTGGACATCTCTCAACTCGCCCTGCCACAGCATTGCTGGGTTTTGTTTTCTCTCATTGCCTGATCTTCTCTCTGCTTCCTGAAGATTTTCCTCCTACAGGGGTTTCCCTGTGCCTGATCTGTCCCTGCCAGCACTCACAGACCCCAAATCTCTGCATTCTCCCTGGCCTGACAGAACCCTGCCTGTTTGCAGGGCACTGTCTGGGGGCAGGTTCTGTTTGCAGCTTGGAGAAAGGACAGCTCAGACTGAGCCTGATGGCTCCAGCAAAGGTGCTGCTGCTGCTGCTGCTGACCATGGACAGAGTGGCTGAAGGCACATTAGGGATCTCCTGTGAACCTACTGGTCACTAAAAGGAACAGTTTGGTTGTCTCAGGCACCATTTACCAAAATTCTAATAATTAATAACTAATAATTAATATTAATCCTTTAATATTTATCCGCCCTCCCTGACACTCTCCAGTAGTAGGAATCTGAGCACAAACTCTTAGGAAATTGCCTCATTTTTATCAAAATCTATGTCTTGGAATATTCTGTGACTGATCATGTTGCCCGATTGATAAATGACAAAAAACTCGGATAAGTTTTCTGGGTGCTTTATTAAGGGCCCGGGGAACTGGGGGACTCACGTCCCAAAGTCCGAGCCCCCAAATTCACGTATGGGTGCTTCCCTCTTATACATGAGATTCACAACAAAGTCTCCAAGAAACAGTTTCCCGTTCCCCTTGCCTAGCCTCCAAGAAACAGTCCTCCGTTCCCCTTGCCTGGTCACAGACCCCTTGTGATACATTCCTTGGTTCACAAACAAGATCATTAATCCTCTGCTTATCTTATTCTAAGAGCATTGTATGCTGCCTCTAGACAGGTTAGCATTCTTACTTTCTTGCACTAGTTTAATTATTTATTAAATCTCTAAGACTACCTGCTAGGTAACACACAAAACCCAACACACACTTTCAACGGCTAGAAAACTATTTTTAACTAACCAGTTCACACACAACTCACTATAATTAAATATTTTGCTAAATTTCATTTCTTTTCCAACAATCAGAACCCCTCAGTACATCAGAGCTTCATGAGCATTTCACCTCCCCTGCACCAGAAATACCCAGAGTTGTACTCACAGAGTCAGCAGACATTGGGATGTTGCAGCTTTAGGAGATAACTGCAGGAGTTGCAGCTGCATTTTCCTGCAGCCAGAGATTCCTGTGCCAAGGCTGGCAGTGATTCTGCCCCAGGCACTTCTCAGCCCCTTCCCAGCCCTGCCTGATTGAAACTCTCTGTGCCTCTGCTGTGCCTGGGGTGGCTGCAGGCAGTGCCCCAGCCCTGCTGGGCTGTGCACAGGAGGAGCTGCTCCTGGGCAGAGCTGTCTCTCTGCAGTGCTGCCATTGCCAGGAGCTGCCTCTGGGCCAGGAGCCCAGCCCAGCTCAGCAGCACAGACACAGCACAAAGACTATAATGAGCCTCTGGGGCTTTGTGCTGATGCCCTGAACATCAGTCCCTGAGAGGGAGCTGAAGAAACCTCTCAAGAACTTCGAGTCAGAATCCAACTCCAAAATCTCTTTGACTTTAAATGGCTCTCACTGAGGGACATGACAGAGAAAGTGTCCCCAGGCCCCAGGCAGAGCAGAGAACTGGAGGCACTGATGACAGCTGGGGACAAAGAGAAGACAAGCCTTGCTGCCCAGGGGCACAGCAGGGTCTGTGCCACCAAGGGCTGTGAGGAGACACCTTGTCCTGAGACACTGGGGCCTCCTGGCACAGCCCCATCCAGGCTAGGCACTGTCAGCCCCTTGTCCTGCCCTCAGCATCCCCCCCTATCTCACATCCCAGCGGCCTCAAGGATCTGCTGGAAGGAGTCCCTGGGGAGCCTTGCTCAGCAATGGCGCTGGGGGCTCCTGAATGCTCCCTGCAGGGACTGCAGGTTTTTCAAAGGACTTTGGGTTTTGCTTTGGCCTTGCAGTCTCTGAGAGCTTTGTGCAATCATGGCCTCCAATTATCTGCTGTAATTCGTCCATGGAGAGGCTTTGTCAGTAACAACCCTCAGTGAAGCTCATTAATGCTTCAAGGTACTTCAGTTATTTTAAGGTACTTGGTGCTTCCCTTTTGATAGAGACTCCGTGAGAGATTTGTGCAATCATGGCCTCAGTTATCTGCTTTAACGAGTCGCTTGAGAGCTTTGTATTGACACTCAGTGGAACTCTAATACTTTGAGGTAATAATGGTTTTTAAGGTGCTTTGGAATTTCCTTTCCTCAGTGAGGCTTCTGAGAGGTTTTTGTGCCATCTGGCCTCCAATTCTCTCCTCCAAGGAGTCATGAGGACCATGCTTGGGGAGGGACCTCAGTGGGACCCATTCATGCTTTGAGACACTCTGGGGTTTTCTTCTGTCTTTGACTCCTGGAAAGGTTTGTGCAATCTCCTCTCAGACCTTGAGATTCAAGGGCTCAGCTCCAAATGCACCATGGGGCTCATTAGAATCAAGCAAGTCCTGACAAACCATGGTTTTGTCTTGATTTCCCTCTACTGTAGTGCAGCTCACTAGGAAGTTTTTTTCCTATTGTTATGGAGAAATATTTCAAAGAGCTTCTAATAAATCCACATTCCTGTTTTAAGGGTGTATGGTTCTATTTAGAGAAGAAATGTTAGCAGAATTCTGTGACTGACATTGTCCCAGGGACTTTGCTAAAGGAGCTCTGGCCTGCTCTGAGAAGCTGTGTCTTGAGATCTGGCACAGTGTGGAGAGCCTTGCTCCACATTTCCAAACCCCATCCTGTCTCTCCTCACTCACCTGGCATCAGCTTAGCTTGGAGAACTGGCTGCTCTCAGGCAAAGAGGGTTTTTTTTCTTTTCTTTTAGCACTCTAAAACTCCTAAGCTCCCTGTTAAAAGCAGACACCTTCCTCAAGTGTGTGCCAAGCCCAACCTGCCACCAAGACCCCTCCAGACTTGCCCTGGGCCAGCTGTGAGGACGTGTGGAGGCCCAGAGGCCTACCATCAGAGTCTCAATCCCCCAGACATGGGGGACTGGTTCTAGATAAGAGGAATAGGCTTTCAGGTTAGGGTGAGATGCTTTCTTCTCATATTGACCTTTGCAGACACATGCTGATTTATGTTATGTTAGGTTACCCCATTGGCCCATTGGCCTAATTACCCTAGTTCAACTCCTATTGCCCCCGTTTGTTTGGCCCTAGAATGTTCTCTCTCTGTCCCTCCATTTGCCCTAGTTTGCTGTATTCCTCCACCCTTGTTTCCCTATTGGCTGACCTGAGATCTGACCCCCTCCTCTGCACCATTTTCCCCCATATCCATTGGACCCTGACCCTCAGCTCCACCCTCACTACCCCATATAAGACCCTGATCCCTCAGCCTACACCCTGTCTTCGTCCCTGGACCCTGTTCAGCTGTGTAGCCTGTTCCTGTACCAATAAACCCAGTTTGCTGGAGATCATATGAAAACCCATCCTGCTCATTCTGTCAGCTTTCTAAGGTAGCAGTGAGGTTTGGGCTTATGAGTGCTGGACGTTCCAAGGGCCTCAGTAGGGCCATGATGCTACACATGGCGCCCAAAGAGGAACCAGATTCCTTAAGGTCCCTGGGAGCGTCTCCAGCAGTGATCCTGCCAGCCAGACGTCACTGGAAGCTGTACCCCTTCGGGTCAGCCACAACACTGAAGTGAGACTCCAGTTTTATCTAATCTCGCTAAAGAAGAAGTTGATAATCCCCTCAACATCTATGGGACCTGCTTCTCTGACAACCCCATAAGCCCCACTTTGGCTGGATATTGTGCCTGTGAGACTGAGAGTGAGAGACTGAGTGGCAAAGAGCTCCCAGCGGTTTGGGCTTCTGATTTTCTGTTCCTGTGGGTAGGCATTCCCTCTTCCACTGGGGGCAGCTATGGGAAATACTCATTCCCAAGCTGAAAAGGATGTTTTTGTTAAGTTTTGGAGAGTTTTAAATTTAGAGGGGAGTTAGTTTTCTGAAGGGAGTTTAAAAGGTATTGTTCATGGTTATTTGAGGAGCTTCCTGATATCTCTGTTGATTCTATCTATCAGTTATCATTTTGGGATGCTGTTGGGGATAAGCTTTATATTTTACAAAAACAAGGGGTTTTAAAAGTTGAGAAATTTTATCTGTTGCTTCATTCAATTTATAGGATCATTTAATGAGTGCATGGTTCCAACCCTTTGCCCTGGTTTATTCAACCCACCCTTCATATTCCCGAACCCAGGTTCCCTGAGAACAGGATGGGAGATGGAGCCTGCCCTTCGGCACAGACAAGCCATCTGCTGTCTGCCATCTCCCCTCCTTTTCCGTCCTCTCCTCAGGGTGGCAGTGGCCATGCTGCCTTGAGATATTCCCTCACCCACATTCCTGCATTCCCTACTTCTAATCCTCCTTCCTATAAATCACAAGATGGCAATACTCCTGTTAGAGAGACCGCCATTTTTGATTCCCTCCCACCTTCATCCCCATTTCCCGCCTTTGCTCCAGGTGCCTCCTCTGTATCAGGTCTCACCTTAATGTTGAATTCCACTGCCGCATTAGTCCCTCCCCTATCATCAGAAAGGTTCTCCCCAATGCGGGCTGCACCTCTCCACTTCCAGGCCCCTTCTCCAGTCCAGCCTCTTCCAGTTCCCACATCACTGGAACCAGACATGGGGCCAACTAGAAGGAAGCCATTTTGGCTACCAAAGGCCTTCAACGCCAGGCATTGCCGGTCGGCACAAAGGCCTGCGCCTCTGCCAGCAGACCTGCCTCCTCTACAGAGGAAAAGAGTGATAGCTTATCTGAGAGTGAGGATGAGCCCAAGGATTCTTGGCAGAGGATGCGGAGAAAAGCTGCAAAGGAGGGGGACTTGGAGGTGGTATCCAAGATTCAGGTGGCACCTGTGCAGTATAAGCTGGGGCCAAAACCTAAATGGGAATCCATAGGGAATAGATTCCCATTTAGGTTTTGGCCCCTGGGAATCCATAGGGAATAGATTCCCATTTAGGTTTTGGCCCCTGCTTATACTGCACAGGTGCGATCTGAATCTTGGATTCCCTACCTCCATAGGGAAATGAAGGACTTAGTAAAGCTGCCAAGGATTATGGGAGGGGTTCTCCCTATTTTAACAATTTGCTGGACATGCCATTTGCTGCCCACACAATGGTACCACAAAATTTAAAATTGTGTATGAAAATTATATTGTCATCTGATGAATTTATTTTCTGGAAAGGAGTTTGGATAAATAAAGTTCATGAGTTACCAAAAGGTTATGTTGAGGAAGAAGGGCGACAACACCTCACAATGGACCACATTACCAGGGAAGGAGACTATACTAGACTGCAGTATCAGGCTGAAGTCATCCCCCAGTCAATACTGGAAGATCTCAAAGGCGCTGCATGGTCCACCCTCCTCCAAACACCTGATGCTTCTACACCCCACACTGACTTCACTTACATTCACCAGGGCTTGGATGAGAGCTATATCAAGTTCATAAAGCACCTTATGAAAGCCCTGGAAAAACAGGTAGTTGATCAAAAGGTCCAGGATTATCTTATTAGCAAATTAGCTTTCTGTAATGCCAGTATTGACTGCAGAAAGGTTCTTCACAGCTTCCCCCTTGACCCTGAGCCAACCATTGCTCAGATTGTTGATGCTTGCATTTGCCAGGCAGTCTCAGACCGTGACTCCATTCTAGCCAAGGCCACCAGCCAGGGTGCAATTGAAATGCTGGTTGCAGCAAATGTGCTTCCCCACAATACAGAATGTAATAAAGGCAGTGGAAACTGTTATGACTGCAGGAAAACTGGACATGTAGCAAAAGACTGTAAATACAAGAATAAAAACTCTTCTGGTTTTTTACCCAGCCCTCAGTCCCACAGCCATTACCCAAACTGTTCTTGAAGCCAACAGCACTACCAGCCCTCAGGAAACTCCCAGCAGAGCACGAAATGACACCAAATATGAAGTTATTCTGTCTCACCCTTCCATTGGTGAGAGATGTCCTAGGTTACAATATAAAGATGTATTCTATTCCCATCCTCAAGAGCTGTTGAAACAGGAGGGGCATTGTTTTATTCCTTATCTCCTCTTAATAAACCCATCAATACCTTTCTGCATGACTCAGAGATAATGCCCTCCAGGAGCCATTTCTGTTTAATGGACCACCTCATGACTCATAGAATGATATCAGCCCATTGTGAGATGCTCCACCCAGGGGGGAAGAGCTAAGCATGCCCCCCTGGATATTATCTGGGGTTTGGGACAAAACAAGCTGTGTTTCCACTGGATTCCCCAGAGCAACAGCTACCTTTTCCACTGGATCTTCAGAGGTAGTCTACACCCTACTACAGGATCACTGCTCCAACATTACCACATCTGCCACTCCAGGAGGACTGCAGCCACCATTCCAACTGGACAGCTACCAACACCCTGACCAGCAGAGTGACAGGTTACATTCTGACTTTATCAGTGTTTTTTTTTTTTGTATTTTTGTATTATTGCATGATTTTTGATTTTTTTTTTCCTAATAAATTGTATTTCTGACTTTGAGTCCCTCTCTGGTTTTGCTTTCAAACCAGAGCAAATGGAAAAGCCTGAGTGGGTTTCCTGAAAAACAAACTCACCTCAGAAACCACGTGCTCAGTCCAGGCTGGCTGGAATGATGTCACCTTTCTACAAGGGACAGTGTGAGCATACATGATCTCTGGAAGCAGAATTCTCTGAGTCTTGCAGCTGAATTCTCTGTCCCTGTCCTTTCCCTGGGTCTGTGTTGCAGATGAAGCTACTGGTGCCATCCTCACCTTTTACCTCTCTCTTGAATGCAAACAGATGTTCCCAGGTGTATTAAGCATGATTTTTCGAAGTTGCTACAAAACTTTTATGTTCCTCATGGAACGAAGGGGCCATTTTGGCACTGATGAGGTGACGTGGAAGCAAGGAGTCAATTGTGACCCTGGGGTCCCATGGAAGCAAGTCGCCATGGTGACAGAGCAGGGCCATGTGGAACAGGGGTCCATTGATACACTGTGGATCCAAGGAGACAATGGAGACACCCCCAGAACCTCATGGAACCAAAGAGTCCATGGTGACCCTGCAGGGCTGCATGGAGCCAATGGTCCATGGTGGCATTGCCCATCCAAGAAGGCCATTGTGACACTGAAGAACTTCATGACACCAAATGTCCATGGTGACACAGCAGGGCATCATGGGAACCAAGGAACGGCTGTTGGCAGTATGGAAACTCATGGAACCAGGAGCCGTTGTGGCTCTGCAGAACCAACAGAGCTGCTGGACCTTGTCCACTAGCCCTGCAGAGCTCCTTGGGAGGCACAGCAGGAGCAGCACCCTGGGAGCCTCTCTGGGATCCATGGCACACACTCCCAGGGGCGGGAATTCCAGTTCCCAAAGACAGCAAAAGGTGTTCCTGCCCTGGAAGGCAAAGCTCTTAAGAAGGAGAAAAAGGCCAAGTGGAGCAAGATCTTAGAGTGACATTTCACTGCCAGCCTTCATAGCTTCACCCGTGGTTGTTGTAGCTCCTGGATTGGGAAATAAATCAGGGCAGGGTCTTTGGTGGGAGCTGCCCATGGTCAAGAGAGACACTGAGAGAGAAACAGAGCAGGCAAAGAAAGGCAGGAGAGAAAGAAGGGCACAAACGCAATCAGCTGCGAAGGTGGCACTCTGAAAAACAAACTGGAACTGACAAAAAATGCATGGGACAGAAGTCAGTAATTCTGAAAGTTTTATTTACTATCAAAATACAGGCCACACATCCAGCCCCACACAATCCCAATCCCACACCCTCAAATTTGGATGCCACTTCTCCCAATCTCCTTCCAACCCCATCTCACCCTGGACATTGTGGAATCAAGTAGATTTGTCATGGGACTGAGTTTTTCTTAGGTGGGAATAAGGCATTTTGACATGGATTGGTCAATTTTGGGGTAAAATGGAGGTGTTTTCAATGGGATTGAATCATTTTGAGGTGACAGACCAATCTATCTGGAATTCTGGAGTGCAAAGATATGGAGAACACTTGCTGAAATCCCCCAAGAACCCACAAATCCTACACAACAAATGTTCACAAACCATAAATTCCACCTCAAATACCTGTTAAATGGCGGGACGTTAGACATCCTTGATCAATTACTTTCATTTTAGTCCCATTTCACGTGTTTTTAAGTGATAAAGAGAAATCAGAAGAAAATTAGGGCCAAAAGGATAACCAGCCAGGTGTCTTCCCAACATGGATCACTGGGAATGTGGGTCACCAGTGTTCTGACCAATGTGGGTCCTCCCATGGGGATGAAGCTGCACCAGTGCACAAAGCTCCTCCTGCAGTTGGAGCACACGCAGGGCCTCCCTTACCGGTGCCTGCGTTGGTGTCGGGTCAAGGTAGAGCTGTGTGAGAAGCTCTTCCCGCACTGGGGACACTCGTAGGGCCTCTCCCCGGTGTGGATGCGCTGGTGGATGATGAGGTGGGAGTTGCGTTGGAATCCATTCCTGCAGTCAGGGCAGTGGAAGGGCCTCTCCTCAGTGTGAATCTGCTCATGCAGGATGAGATGGGAGCTGATCCGAAATCTCTTCCCACACTGGAGACACTTGTAGGGCCTCTCCCCAGTGTGGATGCGTTGGTTCCTGATGAGTTCTGAGCTGCAGCTGAAGCCCTTCTCACATTCCCCACACTCGTAGGGCCATTGCCCGGTGTGGATCATCTGGTGGCGGATCAGGGTGCTGCTCTGGCTGAAGCTCTTCCCACACTCCAAGCACTTATAGGGCTTCTTCCCATCTTGAAGCTGCACATGCACCACCAGCTCCGAGCCCTGGCTGAAGCTCTGTCCACCTTCCTGGCCCAGGGTGGTTCTTTCCTCCTCAGAGCAACCCTGGGCTGGGTTTGGAGCCCCTCCTCCTGTGGGATCTCCAGGGCTTTTCCTCTCTGTTAGATTCTTGTGCCATGGAGCTGCTCAAAAAAGCCTCTTCCATGAGGTTTTGCTGTGGGGATTTTTCCTTCCTGGTCTCCATCCTCAGCTCCTGCTCTGCTGGAGGAAGGACAAAGAGAGGATGAGATGTGCCTCTGTACCAGAGGGAAGGGGAAGGAGATCTCCCCAGTGCTTCCCCGGCAGGACCGCATTGCCAGTGGGTTTGTCCTGCAGCCGGGGGCCGTGCTGGGCTGGGAGATGGAGCAGGAGAGAGGGGGAAAGGGGCACTGACTTCCTACTCACCCGCCTGGGTGTCCTGGGGCATTGTCTCAGTTTGAATAGACAGGTATCTGCTAAGGAAGGCAGGAGCCTCCCTTGAAATGGAAAATGTAAACAACCTCCCTCCGAACGGTTATAATTTTGAAATTATGGGGCTCTAAGGCAACAGATATGGGAATGGGAAAAACAGTTATTTAGCAGGAAAATTAAAATATAAACGCAATAGTACGAAGAAAAAATACTGACAGATTCAGAATACGACCTGACTTCCTGTGGGTTACAGTGGCGGTGGCAGTCCCAATAAACGGTGGCTGCAGTCCTCCTGCAGTGACAGGTGTGGCTCTGTTGAAGCAGGGATCCTGTAGGAGGGTGGAGTGTTCCTCTGAAGATCCAGTGGTGGTGGTGTTGCGCCTGGTCTTCCTCCGGGAATCCAGTGGAAAAGGCTGACTCTGGTCTTCCCGCCCTCTGGTTATATCCAGGTAGGAATGCTTGGCTCCTCCCTCTGGGCGGAGCTTCTCACAATGGGATGATGGAATTTTATCAGTCCTGCAGTGGCACTCAATGGCCCCTTAACAGAAGATATCTCCTGAGAGGGAGGATGGGTTGTGAAAGAGATAAAGAAAACTGCCCAATTAACAGAAGGTAACTGCCCCATCAGATAGGAATAGAATACACGTCCCATATCCAACCTAAGACAGCTGGGATGCTTTGCAGTATTCTGTGTCTGTGTGTCTGTGTTCATGTGTATTTTACACTCAAAGTCCCCCAAATTTCCAAGAGGTTTTCCCTGGGGTTTTGTCTTGTCCCTGTGTCCCTCTGCACCTCCCTGTGTCACTCTGTCACTGTCACCTCCACACATCTCTGAGCCCATTGGCACCTCCCAGGTTTGCACTGAATCCCTCCCTCCTGCCCTCCAGCACCAGCAATGCCCATGGCAGGGAGCTCAGAGCAGGAGCAGCCAGGCCAGGGCTAATGCCAGGATCAGGAGCACCTGGCAGAGGCAGGAGGAATCCCCCATTCCAGGCGGTGCAAGGGGGGCACCCGTGTCCCCTCCCAGCCCCAGGGTAACAGACCAGGGAGGAGATGCCTCAGCTGCCTCAGCTGAATTGCTTCCCTCAGCCCTTGGCCTGGGAAGTCTCTGGCTGGGGCACAACCTCTAGAGAAGAGTTTCCGCAAGGATGAGAAAAGAAAGGAATTGTTTCTTCCCTTTCTCTCATCACTGCCCCTTGTGCTGATTTTCTTGGCATCTCTTAGCAAAACCAACAAAAAAGCATCTGGAATGCGGTTTTTCCCAGGGTCAGTTCCCAAATAGGGCCAAAGGAAGGTTTTCTGCCAGGGAAAAAGGGACAAATGTGGGATTTGTTCAGACAGTTGAAAACATGACAGTTTCTAAGCACTGGAAATCCAGAGACTATAAAAACCAGAGTTTGCAGTTGTAATGGTCCATTGTCCTCCCTCTTCCCACTGCTGATTTGTCACATCCCAACTCCAGAGGAGCAGATTATGGAAAGAAGACCTGCAGGGAGTTTTGGAGGCCTAATCCCAGAGACTGGAAGAAAGAGTGAAATCAGGAAAAGATTTCCAGTTGGTTTCTTACCATATTGACCACAAATAGCTCTGCAGTCCATGGCCAATATCCAGATGAGGAGGCACATTCCTGGTTTTTAATACCAAATTGCAGTACTTTGGCAATTCTTTCTGGATGAGAACAAACCACAGGCCAATAACTGACCCACTTCATTTCCAAAATCAGAAATCATTCAACTGCTACCAAGATGTCTTTATCTGCAGATGTCCCAGACTGCAAGGCAAGATGGATTCTATTTGCCATCTGTATGGCAGTTTTCCTTATCTCTTCCACAACCACTCCTCCCTCCTGGGGAGACATCTGCTGATAACAGGCTATTGAATGTCACTGCATGGCTGGTAAGAACTACAGCATCCCATTGGGAGATGCTCCGCCCAGAGGGAACAGCTAAGCATTCTAGCCAGATAGAATCTGGAGATTCTGGAATAGCAGCACAACTTCTCCCCTGGATTTCCCAGAGGAACATCAGCTGCCTCTTCTTCCACTGGATCCTCAGAGAAAGACTACACCCTTTTCTACAGGACCCCCTGCTCTAACAGAACCACACCTGACACTCCAGGAGGACTGCAGCCACATTTCCAGTTGGATTGCTACCAACATGGTGTCAGGTTCTGTTGTGACTCTGCCATAGTTGTTTTAGTTTACTGCATTGTTTATTTTATCCTTTTATTTTCTTCCCTATGAAATAACTGTTATTTCCTGCTCCCATATTTTTTGCCTGAGAGCCCCTTAATTTAAAATATGTAGCAATTTTGAGGCAGGGAGGTTTACATTCTCCATTTCATGGGAGGCTTCTGCCTTCCTTAGTAGACTCCTGTCTTTCCAAACCAAGACAGCAGGACAGAAGGCATTTTGATTCCTTTTGTCCCAAGTTTCTCCTGAGTTCATAACTTCACATGAACTGGAATGGTCCCAACAGCACAAAAGCAGCCGCAATGAGCAGAATCAAATCCCCAGGTCACCATTAAATGCACTCGATCCACGCCTTCCACAGCCCGGCATCAATTTCTGCCTCTGCCCCCAGCTCTGGCTCAGCCTGAGGGGCATCGCTCTGGTGTGTGTGGGGCCGGCTCCTGCAGGACACAGCGCTGGGAGCCGCTCTGTGTCCCACAGCTTCGGCATCTCAGGCACCGCTCCACAGCTGCGGGGCTGTGCCACCACTGCTCCATGGCTGTAGTTCCTGTGCCACCACTGTTCCATGACTGTAGTTCCTGTGCCACCACTGTTCCATGGTTGTAGCACCTGTGCCACCACTGTTCCATGGCTGTAGCTGCTGTGCCACCACTGTTCCGCCTTTTCCATGGTCACTCCACTGCTGCTCAAAAGCTGTGCTGTGCTGTTTCAGCACGGTTCCTCAGCTCCTGCACCACTGCTCCTCTGCTGCTCCAACACTGCTCATCTCCCACTGTTCCACTGCTCCTTCTCTGCTCCTCCCCTGCACTCCTGCTGTTCCACAGCTGCTGCTTCTGTGCTGGTGCTGCTGGCACAGCTGCAGTGTCATAGAGAGGGGAACGTTCGGGCAGCAACTGCTGTGGTGTCACAGAGACTGGGACAACGGGACTGCCACAGCTGTGGTGTCACAGGGAGGGTAATGTTGGGGTAGCTGCTGCTGTGGTGCCATAAAAAGGAACACTGGGTCTGCCAGTGCAGTGTTGTCATAGAGAGGAGAACACTGGGGCTTCCACTGCTGTAGTGTCACAGAGAGGGGAATGTTGTTGCTGCCATCCTTGTGGGCTCAAAGACAGGGTAATCTTGGGGCTGCCACCGCTGTGGTGCCACAGAGAAGTCAATGTTGGGAATGCCAATGCAGTGGTATCACAGAGAGGGGAATGTTGGGGGAGTCACTGCTGTGGTGTCACAGACAGGAGAGTATTTGGCGCTGCCACCTCTGTCGTGTCACTGAGAGGAAAACGCTGGGGTTGCAATTGCTTTGGTGTCATAGACAGGGGGACATTGGTATTGCCACTGCTGTCATGTCACCGAGAGGGGAACACTGAGGCTTCCACCATTGGGGTGTCACTGACAGGGAAACACTGGGGCTGCAAATGTTGAGGAGTCACAGAGAGGGGAATGTTGGAACTGCCACTGTGTTGCCGCCATAGAGAGCAGAACTTTGGCTGGCCACCTCTGCAATGTCATAGAGAGGAGAACTTTGGGGCTGCCAACACTGTGATGTCACAGACAGGGGAAGGTTGGGGCAGCCACTGGTGTGGTGTCAGAGAGAGAGGGATGTGGGGCTTCCACAGCTGCAGTGTCACAAAGAGGGGAAAGCTGGGGCATTCACTGGGTCTCCACCAAGGCTAACAGTGAAAGCAGGGTTCTGGGGCAGGCAGCAGGGAGAGCAAACGCTGTGCTGGGTGAGCGAGGGAAGAGGATGAGTGCAGAAGGCACAGCCCACCAGGAGGCCACCAGGCAGAGCTGTAGAGCCTCCCCAGGTGAGGGTGACCCACCCGGGGTGTGCCCTGCTGCCCCCAGGACTGTGCTGCCACCCTTGGCAGAGGTGTTTGCCCAGCAGGATGTCCCCTGGTCACCCAGGGCCATGCCGCTGCCCCAGGCAGGAGGGCGCTGTCAGCTGAGTGTGCCGTCCCTGGGCTCAGTGCTGGAGGCGCCCCGAGCAGCCTGGCTGTGTTAAATGAGCCCCCTGCAGCCCCTCTGTGCCCTGCCATGGCTGCAAAGACTCCTGAAAGGACTGGCTGCTGTGCAGCTGTGCCCTCTGCTGCCCCTTGTTCTGCCCTGCTGGCAGAAACTGCCGCAACCGCCCAAGAGCAGCGCGGGTGGTCAATGGAGCGCGCTGCTGCCGATCCAGAGGGTGGAGAGATGTCATGCTGCAGAGTCATATTGAACAGGCACTCTGCAACTCTGCTGTGCCCTGCTGCCACAGCTGGAACCCCAGAAGCAGCACTTGGTAGCAGCAGCGAGGCTCTTTGTCCCTGCAGCCACTGCAAGGCACCCAGCTGCCACCACTGTGAGATGCCTTGCTCCTGCAGGACAGTGCCTGGCCATGGAGCGGGGTTTGCTGCCCCTCCACCAGGCCTGCCATACCAGCTGAGATCTCAGAAGCAGTGCCCGGCCCCTGGGAGATTCCAGCTCCTCTGTGCCATGCGGCTGCCCCTGTAGCCATCTCTGCCTGCTGTGGAACCACCTCTCTGTGCTTTGCTGTGACTGGAAGCGCCCCTACAGCTGTGCCCAGCCACGGCGAGACAGTGCCGGGCCCCGGCGGGAGAGCGCCCTGCCACTGTAAGGGGGCACCTGGCTGAGGAGCCATTCCTGGCTGCTATGGAGCTGCCTGTGCCTGTTGCCAAGCTGTACCCGGCTGCTGTGAGACTCCCAGCTGCTGTGGAACACCTGGCTACCATCAAGCTGTATCTGTCACTCCATGTCCTGCGGTTAACTGCTGTGAAAAGGCATCTGCTGAGCAGTTCACACGGGGGAGGGTCACCAGGGGGATTCCCTGGGCCGGTGCCCCACCTGGGCCAGCACCCAGCAGCCAGCTTAGAACTGGTGCAAACCAGGGGAATCCGACTGTTTAATTGAAACAAAGCATCACAAAGGCCTGAGGTGGGTGTTGATGCAATGTGATTTCTGCCCGGTGCTCTGAATGTCAAAGTGAAGAAATTCAATGAAATGCAGGCAAGTGGCAGGAGCGACTATGACTCTCCTAAGGCAGTTTTTGAGAGTATAGTTAAAAACCGGGCATTGCTGCAGAGATTGCACTTCCTCGTGGTCCTGCTGGATACCCTGTGTAATGTAACCCATTCAATCTCTGTCCCAGCACAGAGGCAGTGGGGATGGCCAGTTCAACATCTTCCTGTTGAAATTTCATCCTCCTGAAACAAATTTACAGTAAGAGCTGTGTGGCTTTTTGCCCAAAACCTGGCTCCAGAGTATTGGGATTTAATTCCAACATCACACTGCAACATCAGAGTTTGAAAGTGGGGAAAAGATTGCTACGTCCTTGGGGATCCACTATCTTTCTTATTCTACCTCTCCTAAAATTGTGGCAAATTTACTATCCAGATCCATAAAATGGGGAGCCACTTTAAAACCAAACCTCTAAATGTGACTAGGTAGCCTTGGTGTCCCAGGGTTTTAAAGTGGACAATTTGTCTCAATTTTGTAAGGGAAATTTGAAGTCTTTATTTTCTAAAAAGCAGGTAGACCTCTTGTCTAAAAACTGGGTAGACCTAATGCCGAAAAGTTTACCATCAGAACCCTCCATTTTGGCAGACCACGGATTGGCTATGCTGGTGAGTTTGAGGTTTTATAGATCAGAGTTTTTAGTGAATAACTTTGAATGTGTTCATTTTCCCACAAGCTGGGAGGGTTTGAGCAGGCTGCCTGAAGTCTATGAACAGCTTGCACCACGGCCAAGTGTGGGACTGAAGACCTGCCTTCTGAGGAACTGTGAATCGTTTGTGCTTGACAACGGGAAGAGAAACAGCAATTGTGAGATGGAGGGCACACCAGAAACATCATCTGCTGAGCAAGAGAACAACACCAAGCCGGCGACATCCCCAGCTCAGACAGAGAACTGCAGGGAACAGACACTGGAAGACATCCTTACTGTGACTGTTCCTGATAAAAAATCCACCTTGTCCTTGCTGTGGTACCCAGCAGGTGAACTGTGTGTTGGGCTTGATTGAACATCTGAGGGTAACCCATGGGAAAAGGAGGGTTTGCTTTCAGTGTGCTCAATGTGAAAAAGAGTAGAGTAATTATCATAGTATTGTTTGTCACTTTCCTAAATGCAGGGGAACAGCAGAAATGGCTCCAGGCAGGGAGTTGATATGTGAGGAATGCAGCATGGACTTCAAGATGAAAATTGTTCTGGGACAACACAAAAGATTGGCACATTTATTGATTAGAAATCAGAAAAGGGTTGCTTTCCCACCCAAAAGAGACTTCCAACCAAGGAGCCCACAAAAGATGCTTGACTAAAGAGGAGGAAGAACTACTGATAAGATTGGAGGCTCAGTTTGAGGGGAACAAGAACATCAATAAACTCATTGCAGGACACACATCACAAGCAAAACAGCTAAACAAAGCAAGGACAAAAGGAGATTGCTGCCCAAGAAACCAGCTGAGGATGTAGATAAAGAAACAGGGATGAGTCATCAAACCAGGAGACCACATGAGGGCCTGAGAACGGACTTGGACAAAGATCTTGGGAGGAGTCAGATGCTTGGGAGAGCAGCTGCTGGAAGGAAAACAGATCCCAAGATGAGTCCCCACCCCGATAAGGATAACAACAGCTGGGAAACAGCAAGTGACAGAGGGAGAGGCAGCTGCAGACTCATTATCTCAGAACCCCCAGTGAATGGTATCAGCTGGGATAATTAACACCTTCCCACAGGCATTCAAGCACTTCCTAGATGGCCAGAAGATGCAATCAACAGTCAGTCAATCAGCACAGGAATGCTTCTGATGCTTTGAATCAATCAGCCAGATAAGGATAGCAACCAGAGAGAAGGAAAAAATGGGGACCCAGGAAAAAGGAACAACAGGACCTTTTCAAAAATGGATGAAAAGAAGAGCAGTTAAGAAAGGTAATTTTCTTTTCATCCAGGATGTGTTCCATCTAGATAGGGGAAAACTTGCTAAAATTATCCTGAATGACACAGTGTTTGTCCTGTGAAATCATACCCATGGAACATTTCTCAGTTTTAAAAGCCATATGAGAACACTTGATAGCCTTGGGAACTTCCAAACTAATGGGAAAGCTGACAATGGTGCTTTCAGAGAATTAATTGCAGCAAAAGAATTTGAGAAAAATGGGCAGGAGATGAGCAAAAACTCAGCTCCCAGTTTGGGATAACTCTAAGGGACATCAAGAAGATGGACCCAGAGAACTCCTGGACCACGGAGATCTTCAGCTTATGGTTAACATCAGGAAAAATCTCAGACATGGTGAGGGGTTGCAGGACTGTTTTGATTCCTAAGTTACCAAACCAGAGCACCTAAAGGACATTAACAACTGGAGACCCATCCAGATCCAATCTTGCTAAGACTGTTCTCCAGGATTTTAACAGCCACCCTGACCAAGGCTTGCCCCCTCAACCCAAGGCCAAGAGGCTTTATAAGAGCAGTGGGATGCTCTGAAAACCTGAAACTCCTGCAAATCATAATTCAGTTGACAGAAGGATAACACAAACCCTTGGGTATTGTATTTGTGGACATCACCAAGGCTTTTGACACCATAAGCCAGCAGCACTATCTACATGCCCTACAGGAAAGGGAAGCAGATCCCCACATCATCAATTTGGTGAGCAAATTGATGTGCGAGCATTAATTTGTGTGAGCAAATCCATGTGCCTGCTCCCATATTTTTGCCCGAGAGCCCCCTTAATATAAAATTTGTAGTAATTCAGAGGGGTGGGGAGGGTTTACATTCTCCATTTCAGGGGAGGCTCCTGCCTTCCTTAGCAGGCACCTGTCTTTCCAAACCCAGACAGATTTTGGCGCCCAACGTGAGGTTCGAGGGCACAGAAACAAAAAAGGGAATAACAGCTCTTGAGTAATCTAATTTTTGTGTATGGCTATAGAAACCTCATTAAGTGACACCATGTGGTCCAGCTTGCCCTGGTTTGGGTGGCATGTGATCATGGTCTTATTTCTCCCATTTATAGGCCCTCATCTAAACATGGGTCCTATAACCAAGGCTTCTGTGTCTGTTATCTGGATTGTTTTATGGGTGAATAAGGTGAGGAATTAATGGATTTTTAACTTCTTCTGGACAACAGGCACATGGATTCACAGCTATCGCACACTAACTGTATGGTTTTGGGGTTACTTTATTAATGGCACCTGCTGTAAGGAAATGATACTGGGCAAAATCTTCTCCCAACCCTTTAGCCATTTCTTTGGGTCCTCCCCACCAGTTTTTGAAGGGTTCAGTTCCACTCTGAATATTAATTATATCATACAGTGGCTAGTGTTGCTGATAAGCCTGCTCTATTTAGCATTTAGAGAGAAGGGGTGACTTACTTGGATAACCACCCTGACACCTACCCCAGAACCTAACATGCCACCAGAGTCTAGGGATGCTGCTGCCCCAGAGCCTGACCCTGCCCCACAGCCCACCCCAGATGTGAACTACCCAGATTGGGTGGGGGGGTCTGGTGAAGGAGAAACATGAGATGGGCCAGATGCTGAAGGAATACACTTCCCCAGCTGGTGAGGAAACCTCTCCCTGCCTTGAAGAGGAAAAGTCTAATAGTGCAGCAGCGGAACCCACAGATGTTACAACTGTCCAGGTTTCCAGCTGAATTGCAAAGGCAGACACAGCCAGCAGCAGTTGCCCCTGTAGAAACAAGGAGATCTAAGATGAAAGCAGAGCACCCAGATAGGGGAGGGCCCTCACAACCCACAGGGGAGCCAGAGGTTGCAATCATCCCCGAGTCCCTGACGTATGAAAGTCTCCGTAATCTGCACAAAGACATTGTACGACAGAGAGGTGAGACTTCTACAACCTGGCTACTTCGGGTCTGGAACCTTATGGGTACAGGCCTGCAGCTGGATAGTGGTGAGGCAAGGAATTTGGGACCCTTGCCAGGACTCAGGTATCAATCAGATTTTTGTAAGGGAGCCAGGGTCCCTTTCCCTCTGGGTGTGGCTTTTACGAAGTGTCAGAGAGAGGTTTGTTCACAGAGAAAGAATGCAGGAGCAGCACCATAGAATGTGCTGGAAGACTCTTGAGGAAGGGATCCAACAGCTGAGAGAAGTGGCAGTATTGGAGGTGCTCTTTGGGAGGGATAGACAGCATGATAATGACCCTGACAAAATCAGGTGCACAGGGAGAATGTTGTGGAGCCTGGCAAATCTGGGGCCATCTCAATACACCACCTTTATTGCAACAATTAATGCCGACACCAACTGAGACACAGTGGGTTCTGTGGCCAACAATCTTAGGAATTATGGAACTATGATCAATGGACTGATGCAGGCTCATGTCTCTGCTGTGATTAAGGACCTCAAAGAGGAGATGAGGGAGGTGGTGAGGGAAGAGGTGAGGAGGAACAGTTCCCACATGGCACCAGTACAATTCACAGGTGCCAGAGTCAGAGCCCAATGTTCCCCAGCTAGAGAGATGGGGGGTACACCCCACAGGCTGACCTGAGTGTTTTTCTGCGTGACCATGGGGAAGACATGGGAAGGTGGGATGGAAAACCCACTTCTGTCCTGGCAGCACGGGTGTGTCAGCTCAAGGAGGGAAACACAAATCAAGGGAACTCCAGTGAAGTGAAGGTAGCCTCAACTTCCCATGACCGAGCTGCTGAGTATGATCTGTCAGATCCCCTGGAAGGTACCTCTACCATGTATACCCAGGGTTAGAGGGGCCCTGCCTCCAGCCATGGAGGGAAAACTGGATTTTCTGGACGGTGTGGATCTGATGGCCTGACACATCAGAACCACAAAAGTACGATGCTTTAGTTGATACTGCTGTGCAGTGTACCCTAATACCATCAGGACATGTGCGGGCAGAACCTATTTCCATTGCCGGGCTGACGGGAGGATCACAGCAATTGACCCTATTAGAAGCCGAGATGAGCCTGACTGGGAAAGAGTGGAAAAAACATCCTATGGTGACTGGCCCAGAGGCCCCGTGTATTCTGGGCATAGATTTCCTCTTGAATGGTTATTGCAAAGACTCAAAGGGACTCAGATGGGCTTTTGGCATAGCTGCTGTGGAGGCAGAAAACATCAAGTAGTTGAACACTTTGCCTGGACTGTCAGAAAGCCCATCTGCAGTAGGACTCCTGAAGGTGGAAGAGCAAAGAGCACCAATTGCCACCTTGACAGTGCACCACCGGCAGTGTCGGATGAATCAAGATGCCATGATCCCCATCCACAAGATGATCCGTGAGCTGGAGAGCTAAGGGGTGGTCAGCAAGACCCACTCACCCTTCAACAGCCCCACTTGGCCTGTGCGCAAGTCTGGCAGAGAATGGAGATTGACTGTGGACTATTGTGGCTTGAATGAAGTGACTCCACCACTGAGCGCTGCTGTGCCGGACATGCTGGAACTCCAGTACAAGCTGGAGTCCAAGGCAGCAAAGTGGTATGCCACCATTGACATTGTTAACACATTTTTCTCCATTCCTCTGGCAGCAGAATGCAGGCCTCAGTTTGCTTTCAACTGGAGGGGAATGCAGTATACCTGGAACTGACTGCCCCAGGGTGGAAGCACAGCCCCACCCCAGGGGTGGAAGCACAGCCCCACCATCTGCCATGGACTGATCCAGGCTGCACTGGAAAAGGGTGAGGTTCCAGAACACCTGCAGTACATGGATGACATCATTGTGTGGGGGAACACGGCAATGGAAGTATTTGAGAAAGGATCATCAGGATTCTGCTAGAAGCCAGCTTTGCTATCAAGAAGAGCAAAGTCAAGGGACCTGCCTGAGAGATCCAGTTCCTGGGAGTGAAGTGGCAAGACAGACGGCATCAGATTCCCACTGAGGTCATCAACAAAATCACCACAATGTCTCCGCCAACTAGCAAGAAGGAAACACAAGCTTTCCTGGGTGCCATAGGTTTTGGAGAATGCACATTCCCGAATACAGTCCAGGTTGTGAGCCCTCTTTACCTGCAAGAAGAAGGAGTTGCACTGGGGTCCTGAACAGCAACAAGCCTTTGCCCAGATGAAGCAGGAGATCGCTCATGTGGTTGCCCTTGGCCCAGTCAGGACAGGACCAGAGGGGAAGAATGTGCTCTACTCTGTAGTTGGGAACCATGCTTTGTCCTGGAGCCTTTGGCAGAAGGTGCCTGAGGAGACTCAAGGGCAACCACTGGGATTCTGGAGTCGAAGCTACAGAGGGTGCGAAGCCAACTACACTCCCACAGAGAAGGAAATCTTGGCTGCCTGTGAAGGAGTCCAGGCTGCCTCAAAGGTGATCGGCATGGAAGCACAACAACTCCTGGCACCTCGACTACCGGTGCTGGGGTGGATGTTCAAAGGCAAGGTTCCTTCCACCCACCACGCCACTGACGCTACCTGGAGTAAATGGATTGCTCTTATCACACGGCACACCCGTGCTGGAAACCTGAATCGCCCTGGGATTCTGGAGATAATTACAAACTGGCCCGAAGGTGAGAACTTTGGTCTGACTGATGAAGAGGATCAAGAATCAGTGACACGTGCTGAAGAAGCTCCTCCATATAACCAACTGCCCCCAGAGGAAACACACTATGCTCTTTTCACTGATGATTCCTGTCTCATCATAGGGATGAACCAGAAGTGGAAAGTAGCCGTATGGAGCCCCACCCGACAGGTTGCACAAGCTACCGAAGGAGAAGGTGGATCAAGTCAACCTGCAGAACTCAAAGCTTTTCAGCTGGCCCTGGACATTGCTGAGAGAGAGAAATGGCCAAAGCTCTATCTTTATACTGATTCATGGATAGTAGCCAATGCTCTTTGGGGCTGTCTGGAAAGGTGGAAAAAGGCCAACTGACAGCGTAGGGGGAAACCGATCTGGGCTGCTGATGAGTGGGAAGACATTGCCGCTCGGTTAGAGATGCTACCTGTGAAAGTCCACCATGTGGATGCTCATGTCCCCAAGAGTCGGGCTAATGAGGAACACCGAAACAACGAGCAGGTAGATCAGGCAGCAAAGATAGAGGTGTCAAAGATAGACTTATATTGGAAACATAAGGGGCAGTTGTTCCTAGCTCAATGGGCCCATGATGCCTCAGGTCATCAGGGTAGAGATGCCACCTATAAGTGGGCACGAGGGGTGGATCTAACCATGGACAATATATCACAGGTTATCCATGACTGAGACATGTGCTGCCATCAAGCAGGCCAAGTGAGTGAAGCTGCTCTGGTAAGGTGGGCGGTGGTCCAAGTACAAGTATGGGGAGGCCTGGATGATTGACTCCATCACACTGCCCCAGACACGCCAGGACAAGCGCTACGTGCTGACCATGGTGGAAGCCACCACAGTATGGTTGGAGACCTACCCTGGGCCTCACACCACTGCCCGGTACACCATCCTGGGCCTGGAATAGCAAATCCTGTGGAGACATGTCACCCCTGAGAGAACTGAGTCAGAAAATGAGACCCATTTCAAGAATGGCCTTATCAACGCCTGGGCCAGGGAACATGGTATTGAATGGATATATCATATCCCCTACCATGCACCAGCTGCCTGGAAAGTTGAATGGTGCAATGGACTACTTAAAACAACCCTGAAGGCACTCGGCGGGGGGGTGGGACTTTTAGAAACTGGGAAATGAACCTGATAGTGGAACCCTGGAAAAAGTTAAAGATAGAATCTAAAATGTTAGGCTTTGTGCTTTCCCAGATCAACTGCACCTGCGTAAGCAGTATGATAAATTATATAATTGTTAGATGTGAGGATTGTTTAGTAATTAAATATAATTATTATATAACCATAGAAGAATAGTGAGAAACTATGTTGGAAATTCAGAGAGTGGCTAAATTTATGTATACAATAGAACAATATAAGTTTAATAATTAACATGAAAGTTATGTAACGATAGAGTATAAAACATGATCATTTCAGATGTATGGTCGGAGTCAGATTTGGGTTGAATATACCCCTGGCACCCAGAGCTCTTAATAAAAAGCACTGCATATAATCGTTCCGTGATTATGTGTTTCTGAATGCTAACACACCTAGCAAAAGCCACCTAGATGGTCAACAGCAGAGGGTCCATAAATCGAGCTGGTCCTGCCCAGTCTGAACCCTGCACACAGTGGGTGGATATAAAGTCCCTGTTGTAAATGTGAAAGGTATTTTAGGAAGGACTGTTTGGATTGATCCCACCTCAGGCAAAGACAAACCCATCCATGGAATTGTTTTTGCTCAATGACTGTTTACACTTGTTAGGTAGTGCAGAAAGATGGAGAAAGCCGTTGTGTACAACAAGGAGACCTAGTCTTAAGTGAGAACAGTGTGTAAGGTTTTTTTTTTTGTGGTGCAGATGGAAATAGAAAAAGGGGTGGATAATGTTGAATATTGCCTGGAAGATGTTTTCCATTACCATCTGTATGGCAGATTACCTTTGTCAAGTGGGCAGTTTGCCTTATCTCTCTCTTTGAGTGACCACATTCACACCTCCCTCTGGAGGGGACATCTGCTGATAACAAACTATTGAATGTCACTGCATGACTGATAACAACTATACCATCCCATTGTGAGATGCTCCGCCCAGAGGGAGGAGCCAAGCATTGCTACCCAGATATAATGCGAGATTCTGGAACACTAGCACGGCTTTCTCCACAGGATTCCCCAGAGGAACAGCCGCTGTCTCTACTCCTACTGGATCTTCAGAAGAAGAATACATCCTTCTCTACAGATCCCCCTCGCTCCAACAGAACCACACCTGATACTTCAGGATGTCTGCAGCCATATTTCCAAGTGGACTGTCACCCACACCCTGACCCACAGGGTGTCAGGTTGGGTTCTCACTCTGTCAGTGTTGTTCTGGTGTACTGCATTGTTTTATTTCATCTTTTAAATTTTTTTTCTTTTCCCCCTTAAAGAACTGTTATTTCTTACTCCCATAATTTTGCCTGAGAGCCCCTTAATTTGAAATTTATAGCTATTCAGAGGGGTGGGGAGGGTTTACATTCTCCATTTCAGGGGATCCTTCTGCCTTCCTTAGCAGACTCCTGTCTTTCCAAGCCAAGACACCAATGAACTCCTACCAAATTCAGTGAAACAAATTCCTCGGTAAAGGCCGTGTGGCTTATTGCCTGAAACCTGGCCCCCCGGTTGCAGACAGGGGCAAAGAGCTCCGAAGTGGAGTGACCACCCACTCCATTCTCACCTAAATAAATGTGGTCCTAATTCGATGGCTCAAAATCCGAATTTTGTCCTTTGGAGGGAGGGCGGTTTGGGGGCTGCCAGTAGGCCTGTCCAGGGTATTGGTGGGCACTCAGACTTAGATCCTAGCCTCCTACGAGACAGTGAACCTTTTGTGCTTGGTGAGGGAAGCAGCAAAAAGGTGAGTGAAAGCACACCAGAGGCATTGCCTCCAGTGCCTGGGGAACATGGAGGGCAGTCACCAGATAACATCGTGAAGGTGACTGTTCCTGACAAAAACCCACCTTGTCCCTGCTGTGGTACCCGGGTAAACTCTGTGTCAAGCCTGATTGAACATCTAAAGGAGTCGCACAGGAAAAGGAGGGTTTGCTTTCGGTGTGCCAAGTGTGGAAAGGAAAATATTAACTATCATAGTGTTATTTGTCATTTTGCAAAATGCAGGGGTCCAGAAACTGAAAGGGTTCCAGCTGGAGAGTGGATCTGTGAGGTATGCGGCAGAGACTTCACAACCAAAATTGGCCTGGGACAACACAAAAGATTGGCACACTCGTTGATAAGAACCAAGAAAGGATCATTGCTTCCCAGCTGAAAGAAACATCAAATCGAGGAGCCCACAAAAGATGCTGGACAAAAGAGGAGGAAGAACTGCTGTTAAGACTGGAGGCACAGTTCCAGGGAAACAAATTCATTAATAAACTTATCGCTGAACACATAACAACCAAAACAGCTAAGCAAATTAGTGACAAAAGAAGATTGCTGCCTAGGAAACCAACAGATGGAGCTGACAGAGGACCTGTGATGAGTCATCGCACCAGGAGAGCAGCTGAGGGCATGGGAATGGAACCTGGGTTGAGTCAGCAATCCCAGGCAAGAACCGTGGACAATGGACCTGGGGAGAACCATCTGCCAGCGAGGCCAGCTGCCAGAGGGAAAACAATGGATAAGTTAAGACAACACCCTGATAAGGATAACAGTCGCCAGAAACCAGCAGAGGGTGGGGCAGCTGCAGGCTCATTACCAAAAGACAATCATGGAACATTTCTCAGCTGGAGCCATTAACCACTTCCCCAGAGCATTCAAGCAATTGATGGACGGCCAGGAGATGCTCAGAATAATTAATCAGGCAGTGCAGGACTGCTTTCAATGCCTAGAATCAATAAGCCAAATAAGAAATGTTACACGTGGAAAAAATGGGAAGGAGACCCAGGAGAAGCAACCAAGAAAGCTCTTTCAGAACTGGATGAAACACAGAGTGATCAAAAACGGTAATTACCTTCACTTTCAGCGTTTATTCCATCTTGACAGGGGGAAACTAGCAAAAATTGTTTTGGATGACGTAGAGTGTTTGTCCTGGGATATATCACCCAGTGAAATTTACGCAGTAGTTAAAGCCAGATGGGAAACACCTGGTAATTTTCCTGGCATCGGGGAATTTGAATTTAATGCGAAGGCAGACAACAGCACCTTCAGAGACTTAATCACGGCCAAAGACATTGAAAGAAATGTGCAGGAAATAAGAAAGGGCTGGGCTCCAGGTCCAGATGGGATTACTCTTGGGGACATCAAAAAGATGGATCCCGGGTATTCCCGGACGGCTCAGCTCTTCAACTTATGGTTGACATCTGGGGAGATCCCGGACATGGTGAGGGGGTGCAGAACTGCTTTGATTCCTAAATCTACAAAACCGGAACGTTTGAAGGACATTAATAACTGGAGGCCTATCACAATCAATTCCATCTTGTTGAGATTGTTCTCCAGGATTTTAACAGCAAGGCTGAGCAAAGCGTGCCCCCTCAACCCAAGGCAAAGAGGCTTTATTAGAGCAGCAGGATGCTCTGAAAATGTGCAACTCCTGCAAACTATGGTTCGGACTGCCAAAAGTGAACACAGACCACTGGGTGTTGTATTTGTGGACATCGCCAAGACTTTTGACACTGTGGGCCACCATCATATCATACATGCTTTGCAGCAGAGGGGAGTGGATCCCCACATCATCGGCCTGATGAACAATATGTACAAAGACTTCAGTATGTATGTCACCACAAAAATGAACACACGCACAGACAAAATCCAGATCCAGGTTGGAGTAAAGCAGGGTGACCCACTGTCACCCCTTTTATTTAACCTGGCAATGGACCCCCTGTTGTGCAAGCTGGAAGAAAGTGGTAAAGGATTCCACCGAGACAGAGTAGTATAACTGCAATGGCATTCGCCGATGATCTGGTCTTGTTGAGCGACTCCTGGGAAAACAGGAAAACAAACATCAAGATATTAGAGACCTTCTGCAATCTCACCAGTCTCAGAACACAAGGGGAAAAGTGCCATGGCTTCTACATCAAGCCCACAAAAGACTCTTACACCTTCAATAACTGCGCTGCATGGACCATCAACGGCACACCCCTGAACATGATCAACCCTGGGGAATATGAGAAATACCTTGGCCTACAGTTTGACCCCTGGACTGGGATAGCAAAAACCAACCTCTCCACAAAACTAGAATTCTGGCTCAAATGAATTGATCAAGCTCCATTTAAACCTTGCAAAAACTTGATATCCTCAAAATATACACCATCCCTCGACTGACCTACCTGGCTGACCATTCAGAAATGAAACAGGGGCCCTTGAAGCCCTTGACCAGAAGATCTGAACAGTGGTCAAGAACTGGTTGCAACTACCTCCGTGCACATGCAATGCCATCTTGTACTTGAGCACGAAGGACGGCGGTTTGGGCGTCACCAAGTTGGCGGGACTGATCCCCAGTGTACACACCCGGACACTGCACCGGATTGTGCAGTCCTCAGATGAAACAATGAAGAAGTTCCTAGAGAAAGATCAAATGGAACAACTGTATAAGAAATTGTGGATTCAAGCTGGAGGGGAAAGCGAGAAGATACCCTCAATTTGGGAAGCACTACTGGTGAATGAACCATCCAACAGTGCAGACACAACCTCAGAGTGGGAAGCACAGACCCTGAAAACTAAATTTCCTAAGCCTTGTGATTGGCGGAGAAAAGAATTCCAGAAATGGACCAAATTAGTGTCCCAAGGCCATGAAATTAAAAGCTTTAAAGGTGATAAAATTAGTAGTGATTGGCTCCAATACTATAGACGCATACCTCACAGGAAACTCCTCACTGCACTACAACTTAGGGCCAACCTCTACCCCACGAGAGAATTTCTCTCCCGGGGTAGAGAGGAAAATTACATCAAGGCCTGTAGGCACCATGATGCGGACAACGAAACCCGCACCCACATCATTGGCTACTGCCCAGTCACTCAGGACTCTCAAATCAAGAGGCACAATCACATCTGTGAAAGGCTTATTGAGGAGGCGGAGAAGAGGGACTGGGTAGTGTTCAAAGAACCACACACAAGGGAAACCATCAAGAAGCTGTACAAACCAGATCTGATATTTGTTAAGGACGGACGTGCATTTGTCGTGGAAGTGACAGTACGATACGAAGCCTCCAAAACATGTCCGGAAGAAGCCACTGCAGAGAAAGTAAACATGTAAAAACATTTGGAAACAGAGGTGCAAAGCCTCACCAATGCAAAGGACATTGTTTTTATGGGCTTTCCCCTTGGAGTGTGGGGGAAATGGTACGAGGGGAACGTTGAACATTTGAGTACACTTGGCCTCTCCAAATCGAGGCAAGCGATGGTTGCAAAGACTTTATCCACAGAAGCGCTCCTATCGTCTGTGGACATTGTACATATGTTCACCAGCAGGGCCAGAAGATTAAATGATTCAGGGTAGTGAATTTTTGCATTTTTTGTACTTTGTAATGTTTTGTAGATTTTTATTGCTGTTTTTATATGTTGATTTTTGTATGCAATTTTTTATTTTGTATCACTTTTATATTTTAATAAACTAGAGTAGCTAGGTTCGTAAGGAAGCCACAAGATAGTAAGGTGGCTCATAGTGAGTAGGGACAAAGACTTTAATTCATAACACATCAATTAGCACCTGATTCAGACCAATTTACTGTATTTGAACCAATTTACCGGATTTGTCCAAGCTGGACGAGCCATCTTTATTCAACCCGGAAAAGGAACATATATTATTTATATGTGTTTGAAAAATAGCCACATGCCTTGTCATCTAATTAGTGACATGCATGAATGGATGAACGAGATTCCCACTGTCTCTACCTACTATCCACTGAAACCACAGCAAAGGGAACGGGCTTGGTGGAATCAGTGGGGAAAGAAGACCCTGTTGAGCTTGACTCTAGTCTGGCGCTGTGAAGAGACATGAGAGGTGTAGAATAAGTGGGAGGCCGGGCATGTGCTCAGCGGTGCGACTCGCCTACCAGTGTTCTGGCCATCGGTGAAATACCACTACTCTGATCGTGTTTTCACTTACCCGGTGAGGTGGGGTGGCAAACCCCAAGGGGGGCTCTTCCTTCTGGCGCCCAGCCCCGGGGTCACTAGCAGCCACTCTATTGGATAGTGAACCCCCATCTCCCAGTTGCTCTATCGACCGGTCTGCCTGCAGGCACAGGAATGAGGCTGAGCACTCAGACATCTCTTAGTGACTCAATCAGCCATCCTATCTCTCTTTTCCCTTGAGGGCCCCTCAATACATACAGTATCCTCCGCACACCAGCAGGTCCTTTTCTGTCTCCGCAGGAGGCAAACCGAGACAAGGAAAGCTCCTCTGGGAAAATCCCAGGGTGAGCTTTGGAGGTCCGTCTATGCCTCTCTGCCCCTGTGGGGACAGAGATGATTCCTCCTACCTGGCTCGCCAGTGCCTGTTTTGTGGAGATAAACAAAACTCCACAATTTTGTGAAAGTTGTAAAGCCGGTATGTTTATTACAGCACTGGATGCATGTGGAGATTACTCTCCTTAAAAGACATGCATACTTCTGGGAATTTCAGGTCCCTTTTTATCCCCCTCGCAAATATATATGCATACAATTTTACAATAGGTTCATACATATTCATTTTCACAAATTTCGCCATTTCCACATTTGCCGCTAGTTCTTCTTTATCAGAAGGAATTCCAGGGTCAGGTTGACCTGCTCTCACAGCAGTCTTTCTGTCTCCCCCCCCCTTATCTCTGTCCTTCACTGAAGCAGTTTCTCTGAGCCTAGGCTTCTTATGAGAACAGGCAGTCAGACTAAATAGCTATGTTTTCAAACTACAGACTTAACTCAAAGATGTACATTTCAAAGATGTACATTTCAAACATGCACCTAAATCAAAATGAATTTCGAGTCTGGAGAACTTCTACTCTCTCTCACCAGAGCCTCAGCCAGGGACCAGCTCCCAAGGCCCTTTCCATGGCAACCCAGACTGGGACAAGCTGGGATGCTCCGATCTCCATGAGCCAGAGTATAGGAATGCGGTTTCCCAATTTCCTGCTCCAGCTAAAAGCGCACTGCCATTTGCTGCCCTCCTACCTCCCATGGAAAGCACAAAAGACAAAGATCCCAGTGTGGGATAAGAACAATTTACTGGGAACAGCAAACAGATAAGGAACAAATAGGAACAGCAACAACACTTATAACAGAAGGGATAAGAAAATCTATTTGCAGGGAAAACTACAACACCACTGTCTCTTCCCAGCCACATATTCACTCCTGCCTGGAAAGGACACCCTTCTCCTCAGGGGAGGGGGAGAGACAGTCCCTACCTACCCCTAGCAATGACCTGATGTAGGAGAGAATATAATGACACAACCATGGTCAGACCCTCATGTTCTTGGACCCACATCATGTCATTTGCAGGGACAGGAAAAGGGACAGGTGTCTTCCCAGCATTGATGACAGGGAACATGGATCACCAGGGTTCATCCCAATGGGGGCTGTCCAATGGGAGATGAAGCTGGAGCAGTACAAGAAGCTTTTCCTGAAGTTGGGGCATTTACAGGGCTTCCCTTACTGGTGCCTCTGTTGGTGTTTGATCAAGTGAGATCTCTGGGTGAAGCTCTTTCTACACTTGTGACACTCATAGGGCGTCTCCCCAGTGTGGATGCGCCAGTGGGTGATGAGCTGGGAGTTGCGGATGAAGCCCTTCCTGCAGTCAGGGCAGCGGAAGGGCTTCTCCTCTGTGTGAATCCGCTCATGCAGAAAGAGATGGAAGCTGGTGTGAAACCTTTTCTGACACTCAGAACACTCGTAAGGCTTCTCCTCATGGATGCATTGGTGGGTGATGAGTGTGGAGCTGCACCTGAAGCCCTTCACACACTCCAAGCACTTGTAGGGCCATTGCCCAGCGTGGATCATCTGGTGGCAGATCAGGGTGCTGCTCTGCCTGAAGCTCTTCCCACACTCCAAGCACTTATAGGGCTTCTCCCCATCGTGAAGCTGCTCATGCACTACCAGCTCTGAGCCCTGGCTGAAGCTCTGTCCACCTTCCTGGCCCAGGGTGGGTCTTTCCTCCTCAGAGCACCCTGGGCTGGGTTTGGAGCCCCTCCTCCTGTAGGATCTCCAGGGCTTTTCCTCTCCATTGAAGTCTTGTGCAGTAGAGCCTCTCAAAGTGGCCTCTTCCACAAGGTTCTGCTGTGGGAATTTGTCCTCCCTGGTCTCCATCCTCAGCTTCTTGCCTGTGGGTGGAAAGGCAAGGTCAGGATGGGATTTGCCTCTGTGCTACAGGGAAGGGGAAGGAGATCCCCCCAGTGCATCCCTGGCAGGAAGGCATTGCCAGCGGCGTTGTTGTGCAGCTCGGGGCCATGTTGGGCTGGGAGATGGAGCAGGAGAGAGGGGAAACGGGGCACTGACTTCCTCCTCACCCGCCTGGGTGTCCGGGGGCATAGTCTCAGTTTGAAAAGACAGGTGTCTGCTAAGGAAGGCAGGAACCTCCCTTGAAATGGAAAATATTAATCCCCTCCCTCGGAATTGTTATATGTTTAAAATTAAGGGGGTCTCAGGCAAAAATATGGGACTAGTTAAAACAGTTATTGACTAGAAAAAATTTAAAAATACAAATGCAGCTCTACAAAAAAACCCCACTAACTGAATCAGAGTATAACCTTACACCATGTGTGTCAGGGTGCTGGTAGCAGTCCCATTATATGGTGGCTGCAGAGCTCCTGCAGTTACAGATGTGGTTCTGTTGGGATCCTGTAGAAGGGTGGAGTTTTCCTCTGAAGGTCAGTGGTGGTGTTGTTGGGTCTGGTCTTCCTCTGGGAATTCTGTGGAGAAGAAAGCTGCTTCTTCCTCTGGGAATTCTGTGGATAAGAAAGCTGCTTCTGTGAGAATCCAGTGGGAAAAGCTGGCTGTAGAGTCCCAAGGCCGAGCTTATATCCAGGTAGGAATGCTTTGCTCCTCCCCCTGGGCAGAGCATCTCACAATGGGATGATGGAATTTTTATCAGTCATATAGTGACACTCAATGGCCCATTAAGAGAAGATATTTCCCAGAGGGGGCATTGGTTGTAGAAGAGATAAAGAAAACTGCTCAATTAACAGATGATACCTGCCCCACTTCTAATAGATGGGAATTGACAAACCCCCAGCTACATCTTGCAACCTAAGACAGGCATCTCCATCTTCCTCACAGCCTTCTCCTCCATGCCACCACGACTGGGAATGGAAAATCCTGGTTCTGGAGAAACAAGGGTTTAGCACAGATTGAGATTGAATGTCCCTCTGCCCAAGTCCATCTCTAGAAGTAACCGGCTATCTGTGCTCCATAAAAACCTCCCAAACATCAAGGTTCAGCCCTGAAAATGCTTCCCAGGAGTTGCCTGTCCCTGGTCTCTGCCCTTTGGTGTTTCAGGGTTGCCCCCTGTCCCAGCTGGTGTGGGTCACACTTGGATTGGAGGTCCCCTGTCTACTTGGTCCCCACCCTCCGCTGCTGGAAGTCCCAAGAAGCAAAACGTTTCCCCTTTTTCCATCTCCTCATTTAGGGATGCTGGGGGGTTTTGGGATCCTAGAGTCCCTACTTTCCTAATTCTCTGCTTTGGAGTGCAGGGGATCCCAGTAGTCCCTCCTTCCCCTCTCCAGGGTCTTGAGGCTCCTGCCAATGGCAGTACTCCCCCCTCTCTGGGCTCCCGACTTTGGGCTCCTGGGGGACACAGGGCTCTGCTCCTCCAGGCTGCCTCTGCCGGCAGTTGCCACTGGGACCCTCCAATGTCCCTCCATGGGGCCTTTTACACACAGCCTTGGAGTTCTACATTTTCCAAACATCCCCTCAAAAAAACCCGCCCAGGGAACCCCCCAGGATATCTGGGCCAAGCTCCCCCCCTCACCGGTCACCTGCGTGATGGCGGGGGTGAAGATCCCATGGGTGGGGATGCGAATTCATGGAGTGCAAGACCTTGTGGTTCCTTCTGTTTCTCTGATCCTCCTTTGTCCCTCATCTTCCTCTTCCTCCCATTCCCTCCCTCCTCCTCCCCCAGCAGCAGCCACACCCTCGGTGTATCGCAGACATCTCTTCACAGAAATACTTTCTTTCAGATTTCTGTGTCTTCTGGAAGGCAGAGGCCTCAGAAGAGAACATAAAAAATTATTATCAGCTGCTGTGGAATGCAACAGGGGCACCTTGATTGGCTCATGTTCCTATGTTTATAATTAGGGGCCAAATCACAAAGTGCAAGCTTGGGACAGAGTCCTTGGACACAACTTTGTTAGAGATTCTTTCTTTCTATTCTTAGCTAGCTAGCAGCAGCTCTGCAACGTTCTCTTTTATTTCTTTTTAGTATAGCTATAATGTATTAGATATCATATATCAATAAATTCAGCCTTCTGATCAAGAAACAACATTCTCGTCTCTCTCTCACCAGCAGCGACCCACTCAGGTCGCTGTAATATCAGTGCCCCGTTCCCACAGCCCTCGCAGCCTGCGGCAGGAGCGGGGATAGAGCCGGGACAGGTCGGGATGGGCAGTGCGGGCTCTCGGCTGCTCCCAGCCACTGCGGGAGGGGGGAACCCAGCCTGGGCCAAAGGAGGGGCAAACTGGGAAAACTGGGCACTGAACATCCAAACTGGGTCTTGCTGGGGACCCTGCCTGGGCGCTGCCAGCCCTTGTGGCTCCACTCAGGAGATCTGGGAGGGGCAAATGCAGAGAGGGCTGGGGGATCCCAGGAGTTTCATCACTGGGAGGGAGTGAGCTGTACTGGGATCATACTGTGATCATACGGGCAGTGACTGGAATTGTACTGGGTTTGTACTGACATCATACTGGGATCATACTGGGAGCAGCTGGACCCCTGCTGGTGGAGACTGTGATCACAATGTGGTGAATGGGATCATAGTGGGATCATACCGGGACTGAGTAGGAGCCTGCTGGGTGCAATTGTGGCCCTGTTGAGGCAAATGGGATATACTGGGAGCAAGTGGGATCATGCCAGGAGCGAGTGGGAGGAACTGGGATCATGCTGGGTGCACACTGGGGGTCATTAGAAGCAACTGGCCTTCCACTGGCATGAACTCAGATTGTGCCAGGAGTGACTGGGAATATGCTGGAAGGAACTGGGATATATTGGGAGAGACTGGAACAAAAGTCAGGCTGAAAGGGAGAAACTGGAACCATGTGGGGCACAAGTGGTTCATACTGGCAGCAACTGGGACCACAGTGGGCTCATCTCTGCATTGTACTGGGACTGACTGGATTAACACTGGGAGTTTCTGAGAGTGACTGTCAACACACCATGCACATCATCCCTGGACTGGGGGTGACTGGGAGCAACTGGGAGCACACTGGGAGCAACTGGCATAATCCTGGGACTGACTGGGTTGATCTAGCTGCAGGTAACTGGGACCATCCTGGGAGTGCTTGAAAGTAACTGGGATTATTCTGGGACCATACTGGGAATGCTGGCATGTCACAAAGATCATACTAATACATAAAATTTCAATAGTCAATGCGAATTTTATTTCTATATCTTTGATTTGAAAGAAGGTGAGCAAGCAGCGCTGGGTGGCCGAGGAGTCACCGCTCCACTCACGGCACACACTACTTACAAATTCAGTAAAGTATATATACTGTTTTTAAGCTTATAAAGCATTTTCCAATGTGCTTGGTTAATACAAATGAGTAAATATCAGTAAGCTGGAATCAGCAATTTCATCATCTTTCCAGGTGGTTGTTGGCTTCCTGTCCTTCTTGTGCTCGTCTGGAGGGAGGCCCCTTCACCGCTGTCTGCTACAATATTTTGTTAAGCTTTTTATTATATATAAGCATTTAGTCACATTGCAGTCCCTTTAGCTTTACAAGTTCCTCTATTTTATTCTAAGCATCAGCCATCTTTCTACCTCATCTCTTTACTTTACCATACTTCCCCTATTTCAAAGCTTTATTTGGCTATAGAAAGTTTCAAAACCCTTCCTTGTATCTATCCCAAGGAATGCATCCATTTTCCACACAGCAGATACAAGCATTTGCTGATTCCATTGCAGATTGACACAAATCACAAAAACATTTTTCACAATATTGCCCACCAAATTGACGATGTGGCGATCTGCTTCCCTTTGCACTAGGGCATGTAGAATGTGCTGCTGGCTTATGGTGTCAAAAGCCTTGGTGATGTCCACAAATACAACACCCCGGGGGTTTCTGTTCTCCTTTTGTGACCGAATAATGATTTGCAGGAGTTTCAGGTTTTCAGAGCATCCCACTGCTCTTATGAAGCCTGTTCGCCTTGGATTGAGGGTCAAGCCTTGGTCAGTTTGGCTGTTAAAATCCTGGAGAACAGTCTTAGCAAGATGGAAATGATTGGGATAGGTCTCCAGTTGTTAATTTCCTTGAGGCGATCTGGTTTGGTTGACTTAGGAATCAAAACAGTCCTGCAATCCCTCACTGTTGTGTTGGGTCTGTATAAGTTGGACTGTTCTGTTCCCCCCTATCTTGTAATGGTTCTGCCCTGGTTCTCCCCTCCCTCCCTTGTGCTGCCAGTTATCCCAGCTCCTTCCCTGTCGCCTTGGAGATAAATGTACCCTGTCTCAAATCCCTCCCCGGTGCCCTGTCCGTCACTTGGCGCTCTCACCCTTCTCTCTGGAACTCTCTAGAAACATCTAACTAGAGCGTCGAGTGATTGGCTCAGGGGCCGAACCTCCACCCTCAAGTTATTCCCATTGGTGTTCTCCCTAAGTCAATCTTTGGTATCCCACTCCCCTCTGCAATCCTATTCATCCAAGGACTGACTCCTCCCCTGTGTCCCTCCCTCCTTATAAGCTGTTGCAACTTCCCCCTCTTCCTCTTTGGTTGTCGGTTTTCCCTGGGACTCAATAAACCTGGATTCACCACAGCTGGAGAGTGCTCTCTTCTTATTTCTGCTGACTGTAGCCATAAGCCATGCCACGTCCTACCACAAGGAACTGCTACTGTCATAGCTTAGAGCGTTTGACTTAGGTGCTGTCCTGAACGACGGAGATTGGGATAGTGCCCACCTACTGCTAGCGGTGCTGAAAAGCTGGCCGGGACATCCGAGAAGGACCATTTTTCTCCAGCTGGACCGCTTCAGTTGTGGTGCCCAACGTTCCCCACTGCCTCTGTGCTGGGGCAGAGATCGATTGGGTTACATTACACAGGGTATCCAGCAGGTCCATGAGGGGGTGCAATCTCTGCAGCAATGCCCAGTTTGTAACTATACTCTCAAAAACTGCCTTAGGAGAGTCATAGTCGCTCCTGCCATTTGCCTACATTTCATTGAATTTCTTCACTTTGACATTCAGAGCACTGGGCAGAAATCACATTGCATCAACACCCATCTCAGGCCTTTGTGATGCTTTGTTTTAATTAAACAGTTGGATTCCCCTGGTTTGCACCAGTTCTAAGCTGGCTGCTGGGTGATGGCCAAGGCGGGACACCTGCCTGGGGACACCCCGTGTGAACTGCTCGGCTGACGCCTTTTCACAGCAGTTGACAGCAGGACATGGAGCAACAGATACGGCTTGATGGTAGCCAGGTGTTCCACAGCAGCTGGGAGTCTCACAGCAGCCGGGTACAGCTTGGCAACAGGCACGGGCAGCTCCATAGCAGCCAGGAGTGGCTCCGCAGCCAGGTACCCCCTTACAGTGGCAGGGTGCTCTCCCGCCGGGGCCCGGCACTGTCTCGCCGTGGCTGGGCACAGCTGTAGGGGCGCTTCCAGTCACAGCAAAGCACAGAGAGGTGGTTCCACCGCAGGCAGAGATGGCTACAGGGGCAGCCGCATGGCACAGAGGAGCTGGAATCTCACAGGGGCCGGGCACTGCTTCTGAGATCTCAGCTGGTATGGCAGGCCTGGTGGAGGGGCAGCAAACCCCGCTCCATGGCCAGGCACTGTCCTGCAGGAGCAAGGCATCTCACAGTGGTGGCAGCTGGGTGCCTTGCAGCGGCTGCAGGGGCAAAGAGCCTCCCTGCTGCTACCAAGTGCTGCTTCTGGGGTTCCAGCTGTGGCAGCAGGGCACAGCAGAGTTGCAGAGTGCCTGTTCAATGTGACTCTGCAGCATGACATCTCTCCACCCTCTGGATCAGCAGCAGCGCGCTCCATTGACAACCCGCGCTGCTCTTGGGCGGTTGCGGCAGTTTCTGCCAGCAGGGCAGAACAAGGGGCAGCAGAGGGCACAGCTGCACAGCAGCCAGTGCTTTCAGGAGTCTTGGCAGCCACGGCAGGGCACAGAGGGGCTGCAGGGGGCTCATTTAACACAGCCAGGCTGCTCGGGGCGCCTCCAGCACTGAGCCCAGGGACAGCACACTCAGCTGACAGTGCCCTCCTGCCTGGGGCAGCGGCACGGCCCCAGGTGACCAGGGGACATCCTGCTGGGCAAACACCTGTGCCAAGGGTGGCAGCACAGTCCTCGGGGGCAGCAGGGCACTCCCTGGGCAGGTCACCCTCACCTGGGGAGGCTCCACAGCTCTGCCTGGTGGCCTCCTGGTGGGCTGTGCCTTCTGCACTCATCCTCTTCCCTTGTTCACTCAGCACAGCGTCTGCTCTCCCTGCTGCCTCCCCCAGAACCCTGCTTTCACTGTTAGCCTTGGTGGAGAGCCAGTGAATGCCCCATCCTTGGAAACATTCCAGCTTGGATGGGCTCTGAGCAACATAATGGAGTGAAAGATGCCTCTGCCCGCACCCCACAGGAGGCTCTGTGGTGTCAGCTACTGGAGTTGTTGGGGTCTCCTGTAGGATGCAATTCCCCCAGAGAGCTCAGAGAGAACACAAAGCACCACAGCTGGCAAGAACACCCTCCATGGAGATGGGAATATTCTGGATCAACAGGCTCAAGCTGCTGAGTTTTGCCCCCTTGTAGATGGACACAAGTTTCAGAAGTGACTGAGAGCCAGGAGGCCCCACAGTGTCTCTGAGTCCCCTTGGTTCCCTGAGATCACACAGTGTCCCAGTGTCCCTTTGGTTCCATGAGGCCCCAAATGTCACAAGGATCCCTGGACACCACAAGGTTCTGGGAGATCCCAATGGATTGTTGGTTCCAACTGGCCTCACTGAGTCACAAGGGCCTCTGGATTCCATGAGACCCCACAGTGTCACAGTGTGCCTTTGGTTCCACAAGCCACAGTGTCACAATGGTTCCTGAGCATCTTTAGGCACCAGAGTCTCAGAGCATCCCCTCAGTTTCATGAACTCCACAGTGTCACAATGTCCCCTTGGTTCCATTTATTTCTGCAGTGTCACAAGGATTCCTGGAAAGAATGAGGCCCTGAGGTATCACAATGTATGGTTCCATGAAGTCCCAGAGTTTCAGTCTCCTCTTGGTTCCATGGATTCTACAAGACTCTGGAGTGTCACAGGGCCCCTATAGTCCCATTGTCACAATGTGACAATGTCCCCAGGAGGCACTGCAGTGTGACAATGTCCCCAGGAGTACCTGCAGTGTCACAGAGGAGCAGCACTGGAGTGGGCACAGCACCAGGGGAGGTTTGGCAGTGTTCCCATATCTGTTACAAAACAGTGGTGGCAACATCAACGTTCCCCTCTCTATGATACCACAGATGATCAAGATCGAGCATTGCCCTGTCAGTGACATCCCAGTGGTGGCAACCTCAAAGTTCCCCTGTCTGTGACATGACAGCAGTGGCAATACCAATGTCCCCCTGTCTATGACACCAAAGAAATTGCAACCCCAGCATTCCCCTCTCTGTGACACCACAGAGGTGGCACCCGCAGCGTTCTCCTCTCTATGACAGCACCACAGTGGCAACCCCAACATTGCCCTCTCAGTGACACCGCAGGGGTGGCAGCCCCAAATGCTCGCCTGTGACACCACAGCAGTGGCTCCCCCACATTCCCCTCTCTGTGATACCACTGAGTTCCAACATTGACTTCTGTAGGACACCACAGGGGTAGCAGCCCCAAGATTACCCTGTCTGTGAGCCCACAAGGATGGCAGCCCAAACATTCCCCTCTCTATGACACCACAGCGGTTGGGAGCCCCAGAAATCCCTCGTCTGTGGAACCCTAGCAGTGTCAGCCCCAACATTTCCCTCTCTGTGACATCATAGTTGTGGCAGCCCCAAGTCCCCCTCTCTGTGACACCAAAGCAGTGGAAGGCCCAGAGTCCCCTGTCTGTGACACCGCAGCTTTGGCAGCCCCAACATTCTCCTCTCTATAACTCTACAGCAGAGGCAGCCCCAATGTTCTCCTCTATATGACTCCACAGCAGAGGCAGCCCCAGCATTCTCATGTGTATGATACCACTGTGGTGGCAGCCACAACGTTCCCCTCACTGTGACACCTCAGTGGTGGCAGCCCCAGTTGCAGCTTCTATGACACTACAGCAGCAGCCGCCCCAACATTCCCCTCTCCACGACACCAGAGCTGTGGCAGTCCTGCTGTCCCAGTCTCTGTAACACCACAGTGGTTGCTGCCCGAAGTTCCTCTCTCTGTGACACCACAGCTGTGGCAGCAGCGCTAGAACAGAAGCAGCAGCTGAGGAACAACAGGGGAGCAGGGGAGGAGCAGAGAAGGAGCAGTGGAACAGTGGTAGATGAGCAGTGTTGGAGCAGCAGTGGAGCAGTGGTGCAGGAGCTGAGGAACCGTGCTGAAACAGCACAGCACAGCTTTTGAGCAGCAGTGGAGTGAGCATGGAAAAGGCGGAACAGTGGTGGCACAGGAGCTACAGCCATGGAACAGTGGTGGCACAGCCCCGCAGCTGTGGAGTGGCGCCTGAGATGCCGAAGCTGTGGGACACAGAGCGGCTCCCAGCACTGTGTCCTGCAGGAGCCGCCCCACACACACCAGAGCGATGCCCCTCAGGCTGAGCCAGAGCTTGGGGGCAGAGGCAGGAATTGCTGCTGGGCTGTGGAAGGCGTGGTTCGAATGCATTTAATGGTGACCTGGGGTTAGGATCTGCTAATTGTGGCTTTTTTTGTGCTTTTGGGACATTCCAGTTCATGTGAAGTCAGGAACTCAGGAGAAACTTGGGACAAAAGGAATCAAAGTGCCTTCAGTCCTGCTGTCTTGGTTTGGAAAGACAGGAGTCTACTAAGGAAGGCAGAAGCCTCCCATGAAATGGAGAATGCAAACCTCCCTGCCTCAAAATTGCTACAAATTTTAAATTAAGGGGCTCTCAGGCAAAAAATATGGGAGCAGGAAATAACAGTTATTTCATAGGGAAGAAAATAAAAGGATAAAATAAACAATGCAGTAAACTAAAACAACTATGGCAGAGTCACAGCAGAACCTGACACCATGTTGGTAGCAATCCAACTGGAAATGTGGCTGCAGTCCTCCTGGAGCGTCAGGTGTGGTTCTGTTAGAGCAGGGGGTCCTGTAGAAACGGGTGTAGTCTTTCTCTGAGGATCCAGTGGAAGAAGAGGCAGCTGCTGTTCCTCTGGGAAATCCAGGGGAGAAGTTGTGCTGCTATTCCAGAATCTCCAGGTTCTATCTGGCTAGAATGCTTAGCTGTTCCCTCTGGGCGGAGCATCTCCCAATGGGATGCTGTAGTTCTTACCAGCCATGCAGTGACTTTCAATAGCCTGTTATCAGCAGATGTCCCCCCAGGAGGGAGGAGTGGTTGTGGAAAAGATAAGGAAAACTGCCATACAGATGGCAAATAGAATCCATCTTGCCTTGCAATCCGGGACATCTGCAGAGAAAGACATCTTGGTAGCAGTTGAATGATTTCTGATTTGGGAACTGAAGTGGGTCAATTATTGGCCTGTGGTTTGTTCTCATCCAGAAAGATGTTCCAAAGTACTGCAATTTGGTATTAAAAACCAGGAATGTTCCTCTTCATCTGGATATTGCATATGGACTGCAAAGCTATTTGTGGTCAATATGGTAAGAAACCAACTGGAAATCTTTTCCTGATTTCAGTCTTTCTTCTAGTCTCTTGGATTAGGCCTCCAACATTCCTTGCAGGTCTTCTTTCCATAATCTGCTCCTCTGGAGTTGGGATGTGACAAATCAGCAGTGGGAAAAGGGAGGACAATGGACCATTACAACTGCAAACTCTGTTTTTATAGTCTCTGGATTTCCAGTGCTTAGAAACTGTCATGTTTTCAACTGTCTGAACAAATCCCACATTTGTCCCTTTTTCCCTGGCAGAAAACCTTCCTTTGGCCCTATTTGGGAACTGACCCTGGGAAAAACCGCATTCCAGATGCTTTTTTGTTGGTTTTGCTAAGAGATGCCAAGAAAATCAGCACAAGGGGCAGTGATGAGAGAAAGGGAAGAAACAATTCCTTTCTTTTCTCATCCTTGCGGAAACTCTTCTCTAGAGGTTGTGCCCCAGCCAGAGACTTCCCAGGCCAAGGGCTGAGGGAAGCAATTCAGCTGAGGCAGCTGAGGCATCTCCTCCCTGGTCTGTTACCCTGGGGCTGGGAGGGGACACGGGTGCCCCCCTTGCACCGCCTGGAATGGGGGATTCCTCCTGCCTCTGCCAGGTGCTCCTGATCCTGGCATTAGCCCTGGCCTGGCTGCTCCTGCTCTGAGCTCCCTGCCATGGGCATTGCTGGTGCTGGAGGGCAGGAGGGAGGGATTCAGTGCAAACCTGGGAGGTGCCAATGGGCTCAGAGATGTGTGGAGGTGACAGTGACAGAGTGACACAGGGAGGTGCAGAGGGACACAGGGACAAGACAACACCCCAGGGAAAACCTCTTGGAAATTTGGGGGACTTTGAGTGTAAAATACACATGAACACAGACACACAGACACAGAATACTGCAAAGCATTTCCCAGCTGTCTTAGGTTGGATATGGGACGTGTATTCTATTCCTATCTGATGGGGCAGTTATTTTCTGTTAATTGAGCAGTTTTCTTTATCTCTCCTACAACCCATCCTCCCTCTCAGGAGATATCTTCTGTTAAGGGGCCATTGAGTGCCATTGCATGACTGATAAAATTCCATCATCCCATTGTGAGAAGCTCCGCCCAGAGGGAGGAGCCAAGCATTCCTACCTGGATATAACCAGACGGCGGGAAGACCAGAGTCAGCCTTTTCCACTGGATTCCCAGAGGAAGACCATGCCCAACACCACCACCACTGGATCTTCAGAGGAAAACCCCCCTGTTCTACAGGATCCCTGCTTCTACAAAACCACACCTGTCACTGCAGGAGGACTGTAGCCACCGTTTATTGGGACTGCCACCGCCACCGTAACCCATACGGTGTCAGGTCGTATTCTGAATCTGTCAGTATTTTTTCTTCGTACTATTGCATTTATATTTTAATTTTCCTGCTATAGAACTGTTATTCCCATTCCCATATCTGTTGCCTTAGAGCCCCATAATTTCAAAATTATAACTGTTCAGAAGGAGGTTGTTTACATTTTCCATTTCAAGGGAGGCTCCTGCCTTCCTTAGCAGATACCTGTCTATTCAAACTGAGACAATTCCCCAGGATACCCAGGCGGGTGAGGAGGAAGTCAGTGCCCCTTTCCCCCTCTCTCCCGCTCCATCACCCAGCCCATCATGGCCCCTGGCTGCAGGACGACCCCACTGCCAATGACATCCTGCCGGGGAAGCACTAGGGAGATCTCCTTCCCCTTCCCTCTGGCACAGAGGCAAATCTCATCCTCTCTTTGTCCTTCCTCCCCCAGACAAGGAGGTGTGGATGGAGACCAGGGCGGACAAATCCCCACAGCAGAACCTCACGGAAGAGGCTTTTTTGAGCAGCTCCATGGCACAAGAATCCAATGGGGAGGAAAAGTCCCAGAGGTCCCTCAGAAGGAGGGGCTCCAAACCCAGCCCAGGGTGCTCTGAGGAGGGAGGCCCACCCTGGGCCAGGAAGGTGGACAGAGCTTCAGCCAGGGCCCGGTGCTGGTGGTGCATGAGCAGCTTCACGATGGGGAGAAGCCCTACAAGTGCTTGGAGTGTGGGAAGAGCTTCAGCCAGAGCAGCACCCTGATCCGCCACCAGATGATCCACACCGCCAATGGCCCTACGAGTGTGAGGAATGTGAGAAGGGCTTCAGCTGCAGCTCAGAACTCATCAGGCACCAACGCATCCACACTGGGGAGACGCCCTACAATTGTCCCCAGTGTGGGAAGAGATTTTGGATCAGCTCCCATCTCATCCTGCATGAGCAGATTCACACTGAGGAGAGGCCCTTCCGCTGCCCAGACTGCGGGAATGGATTCCAACGCAACTCCCACCTCATCATCCACCAGCGCATCCACACCGGGGAGAGGCCCTACGAGTGTCCCCAGTGTGGGAAGAGCTCACACAGCTCTACCTTGACCCGACACCAACGCAGGAACTGGTAAGGGAAGCCCTGCGTGTGTGTCCTCCCCTGCAGGAGGAGCTTTGTGCACTGGTGCAGCTTCATCCCCATGGGAGGACCCACATTGGTCAGAACACTGGTGACCCACATTCCCAGTGATCCATGTTGGGAGGACACCTGGCTGGTTATCCTTTTGGCCCTAATTTTCTTCTGATTTGTCTTTATCACTTAAAAACACCTGAAATAGGACTAAAATGAAAGTAATTGATCAAGGATATCTAAAGTCCCGCCATTTAACAGGTGTTTAAGGTGGAATTTATGGTTTGTGAACATTTGTTGTGTAGGATTTGTGGGTTCTTGGGGGATTTCAGCAAGTGTTCTCCATATCTTTGCACTCCAGAATTCCAGATAGATTGGTCTGTCACCTCAAAATGATTCAATCCCATTGAAAACACCTCCATTTTACCCCAAAATTGACCAATCCATGTCAAAATGCCTTATTCCCACCTAAGAAAAACTCAGTCCCATGACAAATCTACTTGATTCCACAATGTCCAGGGTGAGATGGGGTTGGAAGGAGATTGGGAGAAGTGGCATCCAAATTTGAGGGTGTGGGATTGGGATTGTGTGGGGCTGGATGTGTGGCCTGTATTTTGATAGTAAATAAAACTTTCAGAATTACTGACTTCTGTCCCATGCATTTTTTGTCAGTTCCAGTTTGTTTTTCAGAGTGCCACCTTCGCAGCTGATTGCGTTTGTGCCCTTCTTTCTCTCCTGCCTTTCTTTGCCTGCTCTGTTTCTCTCTCAGTGTCTCTCTTGACCATGGGCAGCTCCCACCAAAGACCCTGCCTGATTTATTTCCCAATCCAGGAGCTACAACAACCACGGGTGAAGCTATGAAGGCTGGCAGTGAAATGTCACTCTAAGATCTTGCTCCACTTGGCCTTTTTCTCCTTCTTAAGAGCTTTGCCTTCCAGGGCAGGAACACCTTTTGCTGTCTTTGGGAACTGGAATTCCCGCCCCTGGGAGTGTGTGCCATGGATCCCAGAGAGGCTCCCAGGGTGCTGCTCCTGCTGTGCCTCCCAAGGAGCTCTGCAGGGCTAGTGGACAAGGTCCAGCAGCTCTGTTGGTTCTGCAGTGCCACAACGGCTCCTGGTTCCATGAGTTTCCATACCGCCAACAGCCGTTCCTTGGTTCCCATGATGCCCTGCTGTGTCACCATGGACATTTGGTGTCATGAAGTTCTTCAGTGTCACAATGGCCTTCTTGGATGGGCAGTGCCACCATGGACCATTGGCTCCATGCAGCCCTGCAGGGTCACCATGGACTCCTTGGTTCCATGAGGTTCTGGGGGTGTCTCCATTGTCTCCTTGGATCCACAGTGTCACAATGGACCACTGGATCCATGTGGCCCAGCTGTGTCACCATGGCCCCTTAGTTCCATGGGTCACAACTGACTCCTTGCTTCCACGTCACCTCCTCAGTGTCAAAATGGCCCCTTCGTTCCATGAGGAACACAAAAGTTTTGTAGCAACTTTGAAAAATCGTGCTTAATACACCTGGGAACATCTGTTTGCATTCAAGAGAGAGGTAAAAGGTGAGGATGCCACCAGTAGCTTCATCTGCAACACAGATCCAGGGAAAGGACAGGGACAGAGAATTCAGCTGCAAGACTCAGAAAATTCTGCTCCCAGAGATCATTCATGCTCACACTGTCCCTTGTAGAAGGGTGACATCATTCCAGGCAGCCTGGACTGAGCAGGTGGTTTCTGAGGTGGGTTTGTTTATCAGGAAACCCACTCAGGCTTTTCCATTTGCTCTAGTTTGAAAACAAAACCAGAGAGAGACTCAAAGTCAGAAATACAATTTATTAGGAAAAAAAATCCTGCAATAATACAAAATAAAAAACACTGATAAAGTCAGAATATAACCTGTCACTCTGCTGGTCAGGGTGTTGGTAGCAGTCCAGTTGGAATGGTGGCTGCAGTCCTCCTGGAGTGGCAGATGTGGTTATGTTGGAGCAGCGATCCTGTAGTAGGGTGTCATGGTTTGGGCCTGGCCCAGAGCCAGTGCCCCCATGAGTATACCCTCTCCCTAGTGTCTGCTGTGAGATGTGACCAGGAATAAGCAAAGCAGGCTCCAGCTTAGAAATAAATAAAACTTTATTACCTAAACTACAAGAAAAGAAGGAAAAAAACTTCTTGTCAACCCACGACAAGGGAAAAAATTGAAAACCTTACAAAAAACACTTTCCTCCTCCCCACCACCAAAATTTCCCAATCCGATACATTTCCCCAAATCACCAATTGCCCAGTCTGGCAGCACCCTTTAGAATACTCAAACTTCAGTCCATGAAGAGGAGAGGAGTCCTTCTTGCACCATAGGCTTCCCCTGGAAACACGCTGAAACCTCGTGTGCTTCCATGTCACTCGGGACCACCCGGAAAGTCCTTTTGCCATTTGTGACATCTTCCTTCCATGCCCAGTGCTCTCACCACTGTGCATGGACCAGAGCTGCTTTTAGGGTTGTCTTTTAAGGATGCCTTGTCTCACTCCAAAAAGGCACAGTCTCTGCTTTGGGACATCTGTCCCCCCCATTTTTTTCCAACCCCCTGGGCCCGAGGGGTCCCCACAATGGACCCTCCTGGTTCTGAAGCACTGCCTCCCCCTAAGTGCAGTCTCTGTGTCACAGGAATAAAACTATGGCTACACAAGAAAAGTCCAGCCAAAAGGCCACTCCAATCATCTCTCTCTCCACTCAGCCAGTCTTCTCCACTTCCCCCAGGCCAAGTCCTTGTTATCTCATCTCTTATCTTTCTTCTTATTCAGCTCTGAGGAGGATCAGCATTTTTGCAAGGTCCCAATCATGAAAGAAAGGGGTTAAAAATTTCAGTCTCTGCCTGTCCCAGATCTCCAGCACTCCCACACACGCTGCTGCTCCGGCCGGGCACCTCCTCGCTGCACTTCCTCCCCTTCCTTCTCCTCCTGGGCCAGCTGCTATCACATTCGTCGTCGCCGGCTCTCCCTCTCTCTCTCCTGGGGGGGGGATGGCTGCCCGATGTCTCTTGGGGCTCCTCCACCCTTCCATCCTCAAGGGCCTCCTCACCCCCATCTCTGTCCAGGCCCAGGCCTACCACATGGCTGCCACTCCCCCGCCCAGCAGCCACAGCTGGACGAGTTAGGGCGATCCAACCTGTTTCCCTCGAAGTCCCAAGAGAGCCTCCCAGGGCCGAAGCTCTGCTTTTAACCCCTGTGTGTTCTCAGAGGTGTGTCCAAACCCCACTGGCTACACCAGGTGCCAATATCAAAATCCAACCACCCATTGGTTTGACCACAGCATCCCACAATTCCCACTTCTTTCTCGTCAAACCACCACATAGGGTGTAGCCTACCTCTGAAAACCAGGGCAGCTGTTGCTCTGGGGAATCCAGTGGAAACACAGCTTGTTTTGTCCCAAACCGCAGATAATATCCGGGGGGCATGCTTAGCTCTTCCCCCATGGGTGGAGCATCTCACAATGGGCTGATATCATTCTATGAGTCATGAGGTGGTCCATTAAACAGAAATGGCTCCTGGAGGGCATTATCTCTGAGTCATGCAGAAAGGCATTGGGCCTATTAAGAGGAGATAAGGAATAAAACAATGCCCCTCCTGTTTCAACAGCTCTTGAGGATGGGAATAGAATACATCTTTATATTGTAACCTAGGACATCTCTCACCAATGGAAGGGTGAGACAGAATAACTTCATATTTGGTGTCATTTCATGCTCTGCTGGGAGTTTCCTGAGGGCTGGTAGTGCTGTTGGCTTCAAGAACAGTTTGGGTAATGGCTGTGGGACTGAGGGCTGGGTAAAAAACCAGAACAGTATACTTCTATTTATAGTCTTTTGCTACATGTCCAGTTTTCCTGCAGTTATAACAGTTTCCATTGCCTTTATTACATTCTGTATTGTGGGGAAGCACGTTTGCTGCAACCGGCATTTAAATTGCACCCTGGCTGGTGGCCTTGGCTAGGCTGGAGTCACACTCTAAGATCGCCTGGCAAATGCAAGCATCAACCATCTGAGCAATGGTTGGCTCAGGGTCAAGGGGGAGGCTGTGAAGAACCTTTCTGCAGTCAATACTGGCATTACAGAAAGCTAATTTGCTAATAAGATAATCCTGGACCTTTTGATCAACTACCTGTTTTTCCAGGGCTTTCATAAGGTGCTTTATGAACTTGATATAGCTCTCATCCGAGCCCTGGTGAATGTAAGTGAAGTCAGTGTGGGGTGTAGAAGCATCAGGTGTTTGGAGGAGGGTGGACCATGCAGCGCCTTTGAGATCTTCCAGTATTGACTGGGGGATGACTTCAGCCTGATACTGCAGTCTAGTATAGTCTCCTTCCCTGGTAATGTGGTCCATTGTGAGGTGTTGTCGCCCTTCTTCCTCAACATAACCTTTCGGTAACTCATGAACTTTATTTATCCAAACTCCTTTCCAGAAAATAAATTCATCAGATGACAATACAATTTTCATACACCATTTTACATTTTGTGGTACCATTGTGTGGGCAGTAAATGGAATGTCCAGCAAATTTTTAAAATACGGAGGACCTCTCCCATAATCCTTGGCAGCTTTACTAAGTCCTTCATTTCCCTATGGAGGTAGGGAATCCAAGATTCAGATCGCACCTGTGCAGTATAAGCAGGGGCCAAAACCTAAATGGGAATCTATTCCCTATGGATTCCCAGGAGTCAAAACCTAAATGGGAATCTATTCCCTATGGATTCCCATTTAGGTTTTGGCCCCAGCTTATACTGCACAGGTGCCACCTGAATCTTGGATACCACCTCCCAGTCCCCCTCCTTTGCTGCTTTTCTCCGCATCCTCTGCCAAGAATCCTTGGGCTCATCCTCACTCTCAGATAAGCTATCACTCTTTTCCTCTGTAGAGGAGGCAGGTCTGCTGGCAGAGGCGCAGGCCTTTGTGCCGACCGGCAATGCCTGGCGTTGAAGGCCTTTGGTAGCCAAAATGGCTTCCTTCTAGTTGGCCCCATGTCCGGTTCCAGTGATGTGGGAACTGGAAGAGGCTGGACTGGAGAAGGGGCCTGGAAGTGGAGAGGTGCAGCCCGCATTGGGGAGAACCTTTCTGATGATAGGGGAGGGACTAATGCGGCAGTGGAATTCAACATTAAGGTGAGACCCGACACAGAGGAGGCACCTGGAGCGAAGGCGGGAAATGGGGATGAAGGTGGGAGGGAATCAAAAATGGCGGTCTCTCTAACAGGAGTATTGCCATCTTGTGATTTATAGGAAGGAGGATTAGAAGTAGGGAATGCAGGAATGTGGGTGAGGGAGTATCTCAAGGCAGCATGGCCACTGCCACCCTGAGGAGAGGACAGAAAAGGAGGGGAGACGGCAGACAGCAGATGGCTTGTCTGTGCCAAAGGGCAGGCTCCATCTCCCATCCTGTTCTCAGGGAACCTGGGTTCGGGAACGTGAAGGGTGGGTTGAATAAACCAGGGCAAAGGGTTGGAACCATGCACTCATTAAATGATCCTATAATTTGAATGAATCAACAGATAAAATTTCTCAACTTTTAAAACCCCTTGTTTTTGTAAAATATAAAGCTTATCCCCAACAGCATCCCAAAACGATAACTGATAGAGAGAATCAACAGAGATATCAGGAAGCTCCTCAAATAACCATGAACAATACCTTTTAAACTCCCTTCAGAAAACTAACTCCCCTCTAAATTTAAAACTCTCCAAAACTTAACAAAAACATCCTTTTCAGCTTGGGAATGAGTATTTCCCATAGCTGTCCCCAGTGGAAGAGGGAATGCCTACCCACAGGAACAGAAAATCAGAAGCCCAAACCGCTGGGAGCTCTTTGCCACTCAGTCTCTCACTCTCAGTCTCACAGGCACAATCTCCAGCCAAAGTGGGGCTTATGGGGCTGTCAGAGAAGCAGGTCCCATAGATGTTGAGGGGATTATCAACTTCTTCTTTAGCGAGATTAGATAAAACTGGAGTCTCACTTCAGTGTTGTGGCTGACCCGAAGGGGTACAGCTTCCAGTGACATCTGGCTGGCAGGATCACTGCTGGAGACGCTCACAGGGACCTTAAGGAATCTGGTTCCTCTTTGGGCGCCATGTGTAGCATCATGGCACTACTGAGGCCCTTGGAACGTCCAGCACTCATAAGCCCAAACCTCACTGCTCCCTTAGAAAGCTGACAGAATGAGCAGGATGGGTTTTCATATGATCTCCAGCAAACTGGGTTTATTGGTACAGGAACAGGCTACACAGCTGAACAGGGTCCAGGGACGAAGACAGGGTGTAGGCTGAGGGATCAGGGTCTTATATGGGGTAGTGAGGGTGGAGCTGAGGGTCAGGGTCCAATGGATATGGGGGAAAATGGTGCAGAGGAGGGGGTCAGATCTCAGGTCAGCCAATAGGAAACAAGGGTGGAGGAATACAGCAAACTAGGGCAAATTGAGGGACAGAGAGAGAACATTCTAGGGCCAAAGAAACGTGGGCAAAAGGAGTTGAACTAGGGTAATCAGGGCCAATGTGGTAACCTAACGTAACATAAATCAGCATGTGTCTGCAAAGGTCAATATGAGAAGAAAGCATCTCACCCTAACCTGAAAGCCTATTCCTCTTATCTAGAACCAGGCCTCCATGTCTGCCCAAGTGCAGCCACAGCAAATGTCCAACAGCAGCTCCATCAGCCACTTCCTCCTGCTGCCATTGGCAGACATGCGGCAGCTGCAGCTCCTGCACTTCTGCCTCTTGCTGGGCATCTCCCTGGCTGCCCTCCTGGGCAACGGTCTCATCATCAGCGCCGTAGCCTGCGGCCACTACCTGCACACGCCCATGTTCTTCTGCCTGCTCAACCTGGCCCTCAGTGACCTGGGCTCCATCTGCACCACTGTCCCCAAAGCCATGCTCAATTCCCTCTGGGACACCAGCACCATCTCCTACAAAGGGTGTGCAGTTCAACTCATTTGTTTTATCTTTTTCATTTCAGCAGAGTTTTCCCTCCTGACCATCATGTGCTGTGACCACTACGTGTCCATCTGCAAACCCCTGCACTACGGGACCCTCCTGGGCAGCAGAGCTTGTGCCCACATGGCAGCAGCTGCCTGGGCCAGTGCCTTTCTCCATGCTCTCATGCACACAGCCAATACATTTTCCCTGCCCCTGTGGCAGGCCAATGCCCTGGACCAGTTCTTCTGTGAAATCCCCCAAATCCTCAAGGTCTACTGCTCACACTAAAACCACAGGGAACTTGGGCTCATTGAAGTTTGTGCCTGTTTAGGACTTGGCTGGTTTGTGTTCATTGTTTTCTCCTATGTGCAGATCTTTAGGGCCGTGCTGAGGATCCCCTCTGAGCAGGGATGGCACAAAGCCTTTTCCACCTGCCTCCCTCACCTGCCCATGCTCTCCCTGTTCCTCAGCACTGTCATGATTGCTCACCTGAAGGCCCCCTTGATCTCCTCCCTATCCCTGGATCTGACCCTGTCAGTTTTGTACTCAGTGGGGCCTCCAGCCCTGAACCCCCTCATCTACAGCCTAAGAAACCAGGAGCTCAAGGCTGCAGTGTGGACACTGATGACTGGATGGTTTCTGGAACATTAAACTGCTGGCCAGTTTCTGCAAATCACTTGTAATAACCTTTGATACTTTTTGATAGTTTCATTTTGGAGGTTCTTTTTCTTTGTTTTAGTTTTTTCATATTGGCCACAAAGAAAAGCCACTCCTTGTGCCATTTCTCATTTTATTTCTCTCCACCTTCCCTGTGGCCACACACTGTGTCAATGAGGGGTTGCGTTGTCGGTGGCTTTAAGGGAAGTAAAGGATCTCCCAGCAAAGTTTTCACTGAAGCTCCCCCTTTTGTTGCCCTCTCTGGAGCTGCAGCAGCAATGTCTGTGTGCAGAGCTGGGGCAGATCAGTGCTGGCCCAGCAGTTGTGCCCAGCAGCAGCAGCAGCAGCACTTGGTGTTGCCAGTGCTGCTGCCGTGGCCCTGCCCTGCTGCCCTGGTGGCCCTGGTGTTGCTGCAGGGCCTGAGTGCTCTCGGGGCCGGGCGCAGCCCTGGGGTGGCAGTGCCGGGGCTGCAGCAGGGACAGGCCATGGGCACTGCTGGGGCAGCGCTGACGCCTCTGGCCAGGCCCTGGGGGCACCAAGCTCCTTGCCCAGGCTCTCTCAAGAACACGCCCAGGCCAATGCTCAGCACAGAAAAGCCCCGTGAGCAGCCCCAGGCTGGCTGTGGGCAGGCTGGGGGCAAACAGCATGGCTGGGGCTCTGCAAGGGCACTGGGGCAGACGGGAAGGAGCAGCAGAGCAGGGGCTGATCCATCCCCAGTGCGCTGCACAGCCCAGGGCAGCGTCCCAGAGCGTCCTGATGGAGCTGCCAACAACATCCCCCCTCTGCAGCCCTGGCCTCTCCCCCAGCTCACACAGGTGCCCCATCCTTGCAGGCACAGACATGGCAGCCCTGGCTCAGCAGCCCCTGTTTGCATTGCACAGAGCAGGGGGAGCACCCCCATGCTGTTGCTGTGAGGACATGAACCTGAGGGAGCACAAATGCCATTAGCCCCTGGGGCCAGCAAGGGCTGAGGGAGAGCAGGGAAACCACTCAGCTTTGTCCTGGCCTCTGCAGTCAGCCAGAAAGTTTGTTCCCATCAGCTGGGACATTCCTGTCCCACTGCAGACGCTGTTGCTCAGAGCCAGGGCTGCCTGGCAGCCATGCCCAAACTGCCCTGAGCAGTTTCCTTGGGTTCACCTTTGCTTTCTTTACTCTTCCCTGGTACAAATGTCTTCCCCTTGCCCACCCCTGTTCCCTTCCCTGCAAACAGCCCATCCCTGTTTGCCCTTTCCTCTCTGGACCCACTCCCCATTGCAGTTCCTGACTTGGCCCCATGGGAACGTCCCTTGGGCAGCAGGATCATCCTACAAGTGCTGCAGGAATTGTCTGCAGGCTCCTGCAGTGCCTGGTGCTGCTCCCTTGCCAGAGGCACCCCAGGCCAGGGGGGCACATCTGGGCTGCTGTGTCTGGCTCTGGGGCTCCCTGTGCTGGGCAGTGAGGAGGAGCTGCAGAGGCTCTGCAGGACTGACAGGATGGGCTTTGGAGCTGGCAGGAGAAGCTGAGGCACCTGGGCTGCTGGAGCTTCTGAAGAGGAGAACCAGGGATCATCCTTCAACTGCTCCAAGGGTGGCTTCAGAGAATCACAGAATCAGCAAGGTTGGAAAAGACCTTGGAGATCATCAAGTCCAACCTGTGCCCTGACACTGCCTTGTCTCCCCTGAGCCTCCTCATCTCCAGGATAAACAGCCCCAGCTCTCTCAGCCACTCTTCACAGGACTTGTGTTCCAGACCCCTCCCCAGCCTTGTTACCCTTCTCTGGACATGCTCCAGCCCTTCCATGTCCTTCCTGAATTGGAGGACCCAGAACTACAAACAGCACTCGAGGTGCTGCCCAAGCAGTGCCGAGCACAGGGGAAGAATCCCTGCCCTGCTCCTGCTGGCCACACCATTCCTGATCCATAGGGGTGCCAAGGGTTGGATGAGGGAAATGCTGGGGATGGGGACAAAGTGATATTGTTTGTCAGCCTTGATTTTCATATCTGTTCAGACTGAATTTGAAGGTGCTGGCGGTCAGTATCAATTAGACATTGCTGATATCAATCTATAAACAGGAAACGAAAGCAGGTAAAACAATTCTGTCTTTTTTGAGGGTTCCCAGGATGAGGTGAGAGATGAGAATCTGACTCCATGTTCTCAGAAGGCTGATACATTATATTATATTATATTATATTATATTATATTATATTATATTATATTATATTATATTATATTATATTATATTATATTATATTACATTACATTACATTACATTACATTACATTACATTACATTATGCTGTACTAAAAGTATACTAAAGAATAAGAAAGGATACAGACAGAAGGCTTAACAAGAATGATAATGAAAATTCGTGACTGAATCCTCAGAGTCCGACAGAGCTGATGGTGATTGGTCATTAAGTAAAAACAATTCCCAGGAAACCAATCAAATATGCACATGTTGTTAAACAATCTCCAGACCACATTCCAAAGCAGCAAACGCAGGAGAAGCAATCAGATAATTATGTCTTTTCATTCTTTTCTGATGCTTCTCAGCTTCCCAGGGGAAGAAATTCTAACAAAGGGATTTTTCAGAAAATATGATAGTGGAATGTCTGCATTGTTTTCAAAATAGTATATTCACTTTGAATACATTTCTGAAATATTCCTAATTAACCACAGAAGAATTGAAAATTTAAGATATTTCCAGGGCCTTTTGAACAAATGCTTATGAGCCTTTTTCAGTGAATTCCTGAACTGTAGAGCTCAAGAAAGAAGAGGCCTCTGGAGTAATAAAATTCATCAGCAACATCCAAGAGGCTGACGATCCATCCCCATGACAGCAGCAATGAACAGAAATGGGCACAGCTTTGTGGCTGCCCCAGCTTTGGCATGGGCCCTGGGCCTGGAGCAGGAGCAGCTCTTGAGGGCCCCAAGGCCGGGGCTCTTGTGCTGCCCTGGGCAGATGGGATGGCAGCAGGGGCTGCAGAGCTCTCAGCACCTCAGCCTGAGGGGAGCAGGGCAGCCAGGGAGCCTCCTTTGGCCTTGGCCAAGCACCTTCCCCCATGGTGGGGCTGCGTCCTGTGGCAGCTGCAGCTGCTGCTGTGCCCTTGCCAGGGGCTGAGGCGGTGGGGCAGTGCCCAGAGCAGCCTGGCCTCAGCAGAGCTGTGGGGCCAGAGCCAGCCGGGCTGGGCTGGGGAGAGGCCCTTGGTGCTGCCCAGAGCTCAGGGCAGCTGGCAGAACTTGCAGGGAGCTGGGCTGGGCTCCGAGAGCCTGGCCCAGAAACCATCAGTGTCCATCTCAGCCTGGCTGAGCGTGCAGGGGCCAAGAAGAGCAGCCAGGGTCTGCACATTCTCTGTGTGGGAGCTGAGCTAGTGAGCCCTTGAGCCTTCTCAAGTGCTGGGGCTGCACCTCCAGCTTTAGAGGAGATGAGACAGATGGGAGCAGACACAAATAATTCCTGCTGGATTTTTTATTGTGTTTGCTTATACAGGTGACCTGGATCCATTAACAGAGGAGGAGTTTTGTGCCAGATAACATTGGTAGAGTGGTAAGAATAATATTTTTTTACCTGAAAATAATATTTCATGTATAATACACAATGAGAAAAAAACCCCACATATGATTAGAAGAGCATCTGAGTTTTTCAGAGGACCAGAGACTCATTGATGTTCCAACAGTCAAACCTGTTCAAATACTTTCCTCAGGGCTTCCACGAGATGAGAGGTGACCACCAGAGGCCAAGGCCAGCCAGAGCTCTCTGTCCTGGCAGGTTTTGTCTGGGAGAACCCTTGCATATAGGGAATTTTTCAGAGGGAGTGCCAATTTTAGCCGTGGGCACCTGGAAAGACGGAGGATTCTTTTTCATAGGAAGGAAAGCATGGAGCCCCAGTTCTCCAGGGGCTGATAAGAGGCAGCCCTCAACATTCCAAGATCAGCTGGACCTGTCACCTGTCTGGCCAAGCCAGCAAGATCTGTTCCATGTTCTCTTGGTTTCACAGTGATCTGCAGTGTCCCAATGTTCTCCTTGCTTCTGAAGTGTCACAATGGCCCCGTGCTTCCATGGGGCCCCACAGTGTCACAATGGTCTCCATGATTCCATGGGGCCTTGCAATGCCACAATGACCTCCATGGATCCACAGTGCCTCTCAGGATCACAGCGGCCCTTTGATTCCATGAGGCCCTGAAATGCAGCAATGGCCTCTTGGTTCCACAAAGCCCTGCTGCTTCACACTGGCCCCGTGGGACCATACAGTCCAACAGAGCCACAAAGATGTTGTTGGTTCCATGAGGCCCCACGGTGTCACCAATGTCTCCACAGAAAGGAAAGCACAGAGCCCCTGTGTTTGAGGGGCTGATGAACTGCAGTCACCAGAGGCCAAGGCCAGGCCTGTCTGTCTGTCCTGGCAAGTTTTTCCTGGAGCAATCCTTGGATATTTGAAGCTTTGAATGTTGAATCCCAATTTCAGCCCTTTTTGCCTGGAGGAGAAGGGCAGTTCTTTTTCATAGGAAGGAAAGCATGGAGCCCCTGTGTTTGGAAGGCAGATGAGAGCTGGCCCTAAGGAGGCCAAGGCCAGACAGACCGGTCTGTAATGGCAGCTTTTGTGTAGGAGCAATCTTTGGATATAGGACTTTTGGAGGTGGAATCCCAATTTTGGCCATGGGCACCTGGAGAAGAAGGATGGTTCTTTTCCATGGGAAGGAAAGGGCCAGTGTTTCAGGGCAGAACAGAGGTGACCACCAGAGGCCAAGGCCAGCTAGAGCAGTCTGTCCTGGCAGCTTTTGTCTGAGTGAAACCCTTGCATATAGGGAATTTTGGAGGAAAAGTACTCATTTTGGCCAGGGGTGCCTGTGCAGGAGGGAGGGCTCTTTTCCATAGGAAGGAAAGCACTGAGCCTTACAGTGTTTGAAGGCAGGTGAGAGACAGCTCTCAGGAAGTAAAGGTCAGGCAGACTTTTTGGTAATGGCAGCTTTATCTGGGAGCAATCCCTGGATGTTGAGAATTTTGAAGGGGAAATCCCATTTTGGCCATGGATGTTTGAATGAGATGGATAGTTCTTTTCTATCTGAAGGAAAGTCCAGAGCCCCAGTGTCTCAGGGGTCCAGGTGAAGAGACCCTCAACATACCAAGGGCAGTTGGACCAGTCAGGCCAAGCCAACCAGAGCTGTTACCCGTTCCCTTGGATCCATGGGGCCCTGCAGTGTCACAATGGTCCCTTGCTTCCACGAGGCCTTGCAGTGTCACTGGGGTCTCCTTGGTTCCATGGTGTCACAATGGACCCTTGGTTCCATGCGGACTCACAGTGTCAGAAGGGTGTCCTTGGTTCCATGAGGCCCTGCAGAGCCCCTTGATTCAGCAAGGCCTCCAAGTGTCATCATAGCCTCCAGGATTCCATGAGGCCCCACAATGTCACAATGGACCTTTGGTCCCATGGGGTCCCACACTGTTCCATGAATCCTTAGTTCCATGGGCCCTCTAGTGTCACAATGGACTCCTTGGTTCCATGATGCCACACAGTGTGACAACTGCCCCTTGGCCTGCCAACACTCCATAGTATCACAATGGTTCCTTGCTTCCATGAGGTCTTGTAGTGTCACAATGGCCCCTTGGTTCAATGATGCCTTCAGTGTCACAATGGTCTCCATGATTCCCTAAGGCCTTGCAGTGTCACAACAGGCCATTGGTTTCACTGAGCCCCACAGTGTCACTGTGGTCCCCTTGGCTCCACAAGGCTCTGGAGTGTCACAATGGCCCTTTGGTTTCACAAGGCCTCAAAGTGTAAAAATGGCCTCCATGATTTCATGAGGCCTTGCTGTGTCACAATGGACCTTTGGTTCCATGATGCCCCAGTGTGTCACAACGGCCTCCTTGGTTCTGTTGGACCCTTCATCCCATGGAGACCCATGGTGTTCACTGGAGTCCCCTTGATTCCATGAGGCCCTGCCATGCTATAATGGCCCCTTGGTTCCAGTGGGTCCCAAAGTGTCAGCACAGTCTCCATTGTTCCATGAGGCCCCACAATGTCACTGTCATCCCCTTGATTCCACAGGGCCCCACAGTGGAACAATGGACTCTTGGTTCCATGAGGCTCCTGAGTCATAATGGTCTCCTTGGATCCACAGTGTCACAGTGGCCCCTTGGCTCTGTGTGGCCACGCTGTGTCACCATGGCTCATGGTTCCATGAGGCCACACTGTTTAACAACAGACCCTTAGTTCCACAAGGCCTTGCTGTGTCACAATGGACTTCTAGTTCCATGAGCTCTCACACTGCCAGCAGCATTCTCCTTGGTTCTGCAGTGTCAGCATGGCCCATTTGTTCCATGAGGTTCCATAGTAGAATACGGTCACCTTGGTTCCGTGAGGTTCTGAAATGTCACAATGGACACATGGTTCCACCAGGCCTTGCTGTGTCAGAATGGACCCTTTTTTCCAAGAGGTTTCTCAGAGTCACAATGGTCTCCTTGGAGCCGCAGTATCACATTGGTTCAATGTGGCTCCAATGTGCCAGAATGGATTTTGGTTCCATGGAGTTCTGTTCTGCTGTGTCACCATGGACCCTTTGTTCCATGAGTTTGCACCGTGTCACAGCTGAGTCCTTGGTTCTGTGAGGCCTCGCCAACACCAAATCTCAAAAATATCAGAATAAGACTCATTAACACTAATTTGCATGTTGCCTCCGCTTGAGGTGTGATGACCTGATTCAGGAACAGCACGGCGACAATCCCCCTGCTGCTCGGGCCACACAGACACCAATGTGATGGATGGCAAATGGTGGTTATTAATGGGTACACAGGGTTATATAATGGCGGTTAACGGTCAACAAAACGGGGGGCTAAGGAACTTTAACAGTAAAGGGGAGGGGTTCTGTCTACCCATAACATTGCGAGATCTTCTGATCGGTCCCTAATCTCCCAGATTTGCCCCCCCCCTTTATGATTAATTAAAACCACAGAAAGTGTAAAGGTTATAAAAATACAAAGGCTATCAAACTGATACATGGCAAAACTGACAACTGGTAAAAAACAATACAAACTGGTAAAAAACAATACAACATGTCTGCAATTAACACGCTTCAAAGCAACTGTTGGTGATCAACAAATAAAATGTTAACTTTTTCTAACTGGTTTTTAACAAACAGTACTAACTTGTTTAAAATGCAAGGTCTAAAAATCAATGCGAGGAGTATCATAGCAACTGGGCCTAATAAGGAGGAAACAAGGGTGGTCAGCTATGGGGACTAGTCAAACTATGACTCAAACTATCTTTGCTGGGCTTTTCTCTCAGTCTTTCTCTGTGCTAGCCTTTCTTTCAGTTTGCCTATGGAGTCTCTTACGACTTCGGTATGGTCTGCGTAAAAACAACATTGTTCTTTCAAGGCAGCACACAGGCTTCTTTGTTGCATGAACAGGAGGTTCAGTTCTTGTCTGTTCTGCAGGATGGTCACAAGCTTTTTGCAGCTCTTGTTGTGTTGGTACTTTTGTAGAGGCTTTTCTTTGTTGATGTTTGGGATGTAGAATGCAACTGGAGGAGCATCATCTGGATGGAGGAGGAAGCTGAAGAAACAGTTTTTGAGATCAATGATCACAAGTGGCTAATCACTGAGAGTGAAGGAAGTCTTTGCTGAAGCAGTTCTATGTCCTCAATGACTTCATTGATCTTCTTGAGGTTGTGCAGCAGTCTCTATGAGCCTGAAGTTTTCTTCTGAATGATGAACACTGGAGAATTCTATGGACGTGGTCTCTAGAGGGAAAGTCTTGCTGATCAAACACTAGCATGACTTGTTCTGCTGCATGTGGTGGCAAAGCGGTAGCTTTGGCTACTGGGGTGCTCTCTGGAACAGTCAGTAGTGGTTGAAGAGCTTTGGCTAAGTCTGTCAGCTCTTCATTCTGATTTGCTGAAACAATCGAAGGATAAATGACAAGTCTAAGGATGCTGCTTCTGTCTTTACTAATTATTAAAATGTCTTGTCTTTTGGGCAAAGTTCTAGTGACACTTGTAGGTATCACTGCGTGGCTCTCATCTATGAAGCAACGTAAAGTCTACAATCTTCTGTGGGTGAAGAACAAGGGTTAGAATCTCTGTGCAGTCAACATCTGTGCTTCTTCTTTTTTTTTTTTTTTTGCTTGTGGAATGGTCTGCATTTTCTTGCTCATGCTTCTTGTCAGCATTCTCATGCACTTGATCAAGTTTCACATTATTTACTGAGTTCTACCTGGAATTTTGCACCTGCTAAAACACAAACAAATCCATGTCCCCACAGGGACTGGAGGATTATCTCAAAATCTTGGAGGTGAAGAATGGGTCCTGATGTGAAAATAAAACATTGATCTGTTCTGTTTCAGTCTCTATGCAATATTGCATAGGGAAATGTAAGATAACAACAATTAGCAATCAATCAGATAATACACATAACCAATAACACATCTGAAATCATACAATTATCAGTCACTACAACACTGAACTGTCATCTCAGAGTCTGCGACAGCTGATGAACCTTGAAACAACAGAGAACTGGAGAACTCATGTCCAGATTCATGTTTCTCCAAACTCCCTTTGAAATCAGGCTCAGCTATCATATATGGTCAAATTGCCAAGCCAAAAGGACTTGAATACTTTTTCTTGCAGAAAACATCTGGGCTGATTGTTAATCATTCCATTCAAGTAGAGCTAGAACTTGGCAAGAGTTCAAACTCTAATTGATGGACATTACTTAATATATTTTAAAACAAGACTCTTAAAAACAGCAATTATTAATAGGAAACCTTACAATTAAAGATCAATCAAACTATTAAAGAATTGAATCCCTCCGAAACTTCTGTCAGGAGAGAAATTCTTCAAACACAGCAAACCTCTTGAATTCTCAGCTGAGGTACTGTATAATAACTGAAGAAATAATAAATGAAGAAAAACACGAAACTGGCAATCTGGATTTAAAAGAAACCTAAAAAACATGAGTAGTTAAGAAACAAAAAGACAAGATTCTGAAGAGACACATGTCTTGTAGATGATCACACAAAGAGATAGTGAAACACATGAAAGCTGGCTGTTGGGGTTGGCTGCGTGCCCACTGCCACGGGACCGGAGCAGGGCTGGTACCTCGGGCACCCTCTGCACCTTGACCATGCCCCGTCTCTGCCTGTGCCATCACGGGAGTGCAGGCGCTTCTGCCCTGACCGCGCCTCCCGTGCACTCGTCTCGGCGCAGGCGCGGTCTTGGGAACGTCCTCTCTGCCTGTGACCAACGCCTGCGCTGTCCCAATCCCGATCTGGCTCCGTTCCCGCTTGGCGGTGTCCGTGCCGCGTCTGAGAACTGGGGAAAAACCCTCCCCTCTTTCCTGCCTGCGTGTGCGGTGTCCTGCAAACCCTCTCTGTTCCCGCCGACCACGTCCACGTCCCCCCACCCGGGGGTTCGCCACCCTGCGGCGCGGAAGGCGGAGGCTCCGCCCAGGCTCTCAGACTCTGAGTTAATGACGGTGCCTTGCGCCTCCGAGTTAAACGGTGGTGCCTCGCGCTTTCTCCAACAGCCCGTCCCAAAATGACTGCGCCTGGTCTTTTCCGTCAGCCGGCGCGCCTGGGCTTGGGAGCCGCAAAGAGCATCCCCACGGCTGTGAATCCCTGCACTCAGCAAAATCACAATCACCCACAGTCTGCGTAGCCGCCCCAGCACCCAGCCAGGGCACCACAGGCAAACAGTCCTGCGCGGCTTTCCACGTTTCTTGCTCCTGCCGTGTTTTCCGTAGAGCCCGCACGACTCTCCCCCATAATTTGAGATTCCGCCCCGAGCCTGAGGATATGGCCTCCTCGGCTAGGGCCTTGGTACACCTATACCACATTTCTGTGTGGAGAATATCCACCGGCTGCCCAATAACCCCAATCCGCAATAGCCTTGATACTACGAGGGCAAAATCCCCTGGCTTGCAGTCAATACCCCACTGCCTGTGAACATGAAAAATGACCTTCGCAAGGGTCTCCATTCCTCTCGCTGGTCCGGGAGTATCCTCCCCGCTGAGCTGGGCCAGCTGCTGCGGCCGTTGTTCACCCGACCAGGCGATCCCTGACCCCCGGGCAACGTCCCAGGTTTTGGCACCACTTTGTTGCCTCCGCTGGAGGTGTGATGACCTGATTCGGGAATGGCACAGTGACAATGCCCCTGCCACTCAGGCCACGTACTCGCAGACACCAATGTGGTGGACGGCAAATGGCATTTATTAACGGTTACACAGGGTTATATATAAGGGGGGTTAACGGCCAACAAAATGGGGGGCTAAGTAACTTTAACAGTAAAGGGGAGGGGTTCTGTCTACCCGTAACATCACGAGATCTTCCGATCGGTCCCTAATCTCCCACATTTGCAGTTTAAGAGGGCATCATTTATTCAGGCCTGAGGTCTAGCAAGGGATAACTCCTCACATTATGTGAACATGTAATTCTCCCAATGTCACTAAATGTGTATTAGAATTTATCCATTACCGTAAAACCCACCCCAAGTTCCCAGATTTAGTCCTTTTTTCTATCACTGCATTCTTGAGCCAGATGTCTTGTTGTCTTCCAACCATTCCTGCTGGGAAGGCAGCCCCTGCATGCCTTGTTCCTGTGCTAAAAGCTCACAGGCACAGTAAAAATGAATTAACCCTTTTGATAATGAGCCAAAGGCTTTGTGTGGGCAGGCAGAGGGAGGCAGGAGGCAGAGCTGTCAGCAAAGGAAGGGCCCAGCCAGGTGGGGCAGCCGGGGGATGCCGACAGCCTGCAGGGACAGAGGCACAGGGCAGGGACTCCGTGGGACAGCCTGGGCTGCACAGGGCACAGGGATGGGCAGCAGCTGCAAGACAGCCCTGCCAGAGCCAACTTGGGCAGCACTTTGGCCATGGCTGCTGGCCCTGGGGCCAGGAGGGGACAAGTGACCCTTGCAGGCCTGGGGCCTCATTGTCTCCTTGTCCCTGCTCAGCAGCCTGGCAGATGCCGCCCCATGCCCCTGCCCCTGGCATTGCACATCCCCGCATGCCAGTGCCCATCCCGGGAAGAGCCCTGAGCAAGGAGGGAGGGACAGGATCTGCCTGGCCAGGGGCTGGGGCTCAGGCCTTGGCCCTTTGCATTCCTCAAACACATCCAGCTTTGCTCAGCACCAGAGACACCTTTCCCTTGCTTGTCCCCACGTGTCATCACTGCCTCCAATGTTCTGCTCTGCCTGGAGAACTTCCTCAGTTGTGTCCCTCAGTGGGACCCATTAAAACTTGTAGAAACTTTGGAGTTTAAATTTAATTTTTAGTTCCTGAGAAGTTCTTTGAACACTCTCTGGGACTGAGTCTTATGTAAACAGCAGCAAAGCCCTGAGAGGGTCATTAAAGTCCTTGTGCTGTGTCTGTGCTGCTGAGCTGGGCTGGGCTTCTGCCACAGGAGCTCTTGGAAACCAAGAAGAACACAAAAAGTCATTTCTCCTGATGAGCAGCTTTTCTCTCAGTCCAGCAGGGCTGAGGGCACTGCTTGCAGGTACCTGAGAGCAGTGAAGCAGAGAGAGACTTAAAGGAACTGGAAGGACAATTTTAAGCTCATTCATGGAGAAATCTTCCCAGTTTTTGACACAGTCAGTTTCTGGCTGCAGGGATCTCCTAAAGCTGGAGATGGCAGGACTGATGTGACTGTAAGGATGGCTCTGCTGCCCTTTCTGCTTTGGGGGAGGATGTGCTGCAGAGTGGGGTTGCCCTGGGCACCGTCAGAGGGACAGGCCAGGACGGCTCCTGCTGCCAGGGACGGCTGCATGGGGTGAAGCTGGGGCTGCAGTCAGGGCTGCCCAGGGCTTTCCTGCAGAGCAGCTCCTGCAGCCCTCAGGACTCTTGGCCAGCCCAGGGCATGTGCCACCTGCCAGGGGCAGCTCTCAGCCTGCCTGGCAGCTCCCCATGGACGCTGCAGGTGAGCGGTGGGTGCACGGAGTGACTCCTGCCAGGGCAGGTCCTGCTGCTGTGAAGAGGGTGCTGTGTGGGCCAGGGCTGCTCAGAGCTCCAGCTCATGCCCAGCTCATTCCTGAGGGGACTTTTCATGGGGTCATTCAGGGCAGGGGTTTTCTGCTTGGGTCTCTGCTTTCCTGAATCTGTGCTCCCACTTTTCCCTGCTCAGCTTGGTGGCAATGGAAACTCAGCTGTGCAGGCCAGAGCAGGAGCTGAGGCTGTTCAGCCATCACACTGAGTTTTCCTGGGAACCTCAGCAAGAGCCTACACCTGCCCAGCCTCCAGATCCATGCAGCATCACCTTTCCCTGGTGCGCAGGCTGGGGGAGCTGTTCTTTAATCCCTGCAGGGCCGAGCAGCTGCAGGGCAGGGCTGGCCCAGGGGCTGGGCTGGGCTTTGGCAGCTCTGGCAGGGAAGGAGCCCGGGGCCACAGGAGCAGCTGGGGCTGGGGCAGCTCCAGCAGCAGAGCCATGGGCAGGGAGGGAGGGAGGGAGGCAGTGCTGAGGGCAGCCCTGCTGCAGGGCAGATGTGGCACCTGCTGGGCCTGCCCTGCAGGGCAGACACTACCCTGAGCAGCACAGCTCTTGTGTCCCCTCGCAGCCAGCACAGCCCTCAGCCCGGGGGCTCAGGGCCCTCAGTCCCTCCTGGGCTGGCAGAGCAGCCCCAGAGATGAAGGGCATCTCTGCGGCCATGTGCCCATTCCCTGCTGACCAGGGCCTGAGGGCCACTGTCCTGCCCTGCTGCTGCCTGGCAGGGGTTGGGCAGGGCTGGGCAGGGAAAGGCTTTTCCTCAGGCCCAGCTCTCTCTCTCTCCTTGCCTTGCCCAGGTGCTGCTGGCATTGCTGAGGGGCTCTCTGCAATGGCAGTTCCAGCTGCAGGGCCAGGCCCAGCCCTTGGGCTCCTCCTGTGCAGGCTGAGCACAGCAATGGGGTGTCCCAGCTCCCTGTGCCCGGGGAGCTCTGGGCAGGGCAGCCTGGGACCCTGGCAATGAGCCCACTCTCCTCAAGCACTGCCATGGACAGGACCCTTGGTGTGTCCTCAGGATGCCATCCAAGCTGTCAGCTGCCTCCAGGGTACACTGGGGGACAGGAGTGTCCTTGGCCAGAGTGGGGCTGGGACTCTGAGAAAGGCTAAACCAGTTTGCTTTGCTGTGGGTCCCTCTGCTCTCAGTTGTGTCAGGCTGATTTCCAGGGGAACACAGGGACTGCCCTGGATTGCAGAAAAGGGCAGCTGGGGACCGACGGAGTGACAGAGCAGCTCCCCTAGCCCTTCACTGAGTTCCAGCCACTGCTCTTGCCTTGCACAGCTGTCTCTGCTCTCCCTGGGTGAAGCAGGAAACCCTCTCAAACTGCCTTTGGCCATCACCCTCCCTTAGTCCTGGGACAGAAGATGCTGCTGAGCTCCTCAGCCTCAGGAGCTGTTTGAGCTGATGGAATCTAACCCCAGGACTTGCCCCTGTCCCCATTCCATGACCCCACTGCTTCAGAGCAGAGCTGACCCCTTGGTGTCCATGGGCAGAGCCCCTGCTCATCACAGCAATGGGGCCAGATCCCAGCAAAATTCCAGGCACGGGGCTGAAGGAAGAGCTCTGAGAAAAGGAAAACTGGGGGGCACAGAGCAACAGGGGCAGGGCTGGGAGAAAGGGCTTGCACAGAGCTCAGCAAAGTCTACCCTGACTTGTCACTGTCTCCCCTTTGAACATCTCCCCATGACCCACTGTCTCCCAGCCGGTATCGGCATTAATTGTTGCAATAAAGGTGGCGTATTGAGATGGCCCCAGATTCGCCAGGCTCCACAACATTTGCCCTGTGCACCTGACCTTGTTGGGGTCATTATCATGCTGTCCATCCCTCCCAAAGAGTACCTCCAATACTGTTACTTCTCTCAGCTGTTGGATCCCATCCTCTAGTCTTCCAGCACATTCTATGGTGCTGCTCCTGCATTCTCTCCCTGTGAACAAACCTCTCTCTGACACTTATTAAAAGCCCTGGCGCCCTTACAAAAATCTGATTGATACCTGAGTCCTGGGTCAAGCGTCCCAAATTCCTTGCCTCACCACCATCCAGCTGGACACCTGTACCCATAAGATCCCAGACCCAGAGTAACCAGGTTGTATAAGCCTCACGTCCCTGTGCGTACAATGTCTGTGTGCAGATTACAGAGTCTTTTGTACATCAGGGACTCAGTGATGATCTCAACCATTGGCTCCCCTGTGAGTTGTGAGGGCCCTCCATTCTTATCCTTGTCTGGGTGCTCTGATTTCATCTTAGACCTCCTCGTTTCCACAGAGCAACTGCTGCTGGCTGTGCCTGCCTCTGCAGTTCAGCTGGAACTTGGACAGTTGTAACATCTGTGGGTTCCGCTGCTGCACCATCAGACTCTCCCTCTTTGAGGCAGGGGGAGGTTTCCTCACCAGCTGGGGAAGTGTATTCCTTCAGCATCTGGCCCATCTCACACATCTCCTTCATCAGACCCCCCACCCAATCTGGGTGGATCATTTCTGAGGTGGGCTGTGGGGCGTGGTCAGGCTCTGGGGTGTTGAGGATTTTTTGTAGGTTGAGGAGTTCTTGCTAGACAATGGCCATATTCGGCCGATGCACAATCCAGCCTGCTTGTACTAATGGACAATGAACACATTCACAAACAATGGATAATGGACATATTCAGAAATGGGGTCAGTATATCCTTGAGAAAGATACAAGAAGAAGAGTCATCAGGACTCAGCAAGTTTGTCAGCAAGCTTGGGAGAGTGAGAAAAAAGAGAAAGCAATGGGTGGGCCAGACATCCACAGCAAGATGCACGAAAAATTAGATGATCCAATAAGCATTTTAATTTAGATGTGTTAACAGCTAGGATTAACCAATCATGTATTAGCTAGAGAAGCGTGGGCAGTAGAAACTTATTATAAATCTGGTCTTTTTAGGGATAATAAATTTGGCTTCACTTGATCATATTGGTCATGGTGTGATGTCCCTGAACATCCGCACCTCGCAACTGGGCTCCTGGAAGTCTTCATCTATGTCACATTCCGTGGGTTTTTATTTACTCCTTATTTGTCCATCCTGTAGAAAAGGATTGGTGTCAGTGGGAAACTGACATTGCTTGTTTGAAGGGGAGCCCACCCATCCTGCCTGAGGATGATGAACTCCTCTGTTTTAAAGTCTCTTTTTGAGGGTCTCTTCTTGGGTCTTCTACAGGTTGGTTTTTTGTTTCCTCTCCTCCAGGCTGTCCTGGCCTGTGCTGGGAAAAGCCCACTGCAGGGACATCTGTGCACCCTGGGATCCCAGGGTCCTGGGCATCTGCATGGGGATGGGCAACATAACAAAGGACTGTCTGGAGGCCTTTGGAAATGGGAATTTATGGACAGGTGGGACTGCTCAATCTGACTGCACCAGGCCCTCACCTCTGGATCTCCTTCCTGCTTGGCAGGGTTCCGTTTCCAGGGAGTGTGGGCAAGGACTGGCACTCACCTGCACAGAAAGGCTTCTGCCTTTTGTCCCTGTAGCTAAACCCAGGGTGAGATTCCTCCTTTAGTGCTCAAAGAAAGGAAAGGAAATCCCAGAAGGGATGTGCTCTGTCTTTGAAATCATTACCAATTGTGAGGAACACCCCTGCTAAAGTAGGATGTGTCCCTGATCAAAGAAGGTCACCCTTCTGACCAAACTGATCCCAGCCCAAAGGCCAGGCCTTCTGCTGGGCTCCGGAAGGGGTTCTGCAGGCAATGTGCTCAGGGGAGAGACCTCCACTGCCCTCACTTCTCTCAGGGATAACACATCCCATCCCATCCCAAGGGTTCCCAAGATGGCCACAGACAAGAGCAATGGGATCCAGCACACTTAACGACTGTGTCGAATATCAGGTTTAGGACTTTCCCAACCAGACAGTCATGAACCACATATCCTGAACTTGAAGTAGATATGAAAATAAAATAAAAAAGAAAACCAGGACATTTAACAAGGACCTTTCCCCAAGGAAATCCAGGACTGCACTGAGCAGGTTCTGGGGCAGAACACATCCCACAGATGGCCCAGGAGCCCCATGCAGTGCTGGGGAGTTCCTGACCCTTGGGCCCACTGAGGCTCTCCTGGGCCAGGGAGCTGCCTCAGCTGCCACAGCACTCGGGCACCACACAGGTGCCTCAGTCCCACCAGAGCACAGCCACCCACGAGAGGGTGAGACCCTTCTGCCACACACCAGGAGTGGAGAGGAACCTCCCAGGCCCCTTCACTGTCCCTTGGCACATTCATTTCAGCCTGACCCTCAAAGCCCTGCTCAGCAACATCCCCCACTAGAGTAGGATGTGTCCCTGGTCAAAGGAGGTCACCCCTCTGACCAAACTGATCCCAGCCCAAAGGCCAGGCCTTCAGCTGGGCTTTGGAAGGGGTTCTGCAGGCAATGTTTTCAGGGGAGAGATCTCCATTGGCCTCACTTCTCTAAGGGATAACACATCCCATCCCATCCCAAGGGTTCCCAGGATTATTATTGCAACAGTACATCATCAGTAGGGTAAAACTAACCTGTCTCATGACAGTCCAAACCAAGCTCAGATTCCCTATTAGTGGGTGAACAATCCAACGCTTGGTGAATTCTGCTTCACAATGATAGGAAGAGCCGACATCGAAGGATCAAAAAGCGATGTCACTATGAACGCTTGGCCGCCACAAGCCAGTTATCCCTGTGGTAACTTTTCTGAAGCCTCCTGCTTAAAACCCAAAAAAGCCAGAAGGATTGTGAGGCCCCGCTTTCATGGTCTGTATTCGTACTGAAAATCAAGATCAAGCGAGCTTTTGCCCTTCTGCTCCATGGGAGGTTTCCGTCCTCCCTGAGCTCGCCTTAGGACACCTGTGTTACGCTTTGACAGGTGTACCGGCCCAGTCAAACTCCCCACCTGCCGCTGTCCCCGGAGCGGGTTGCGGCCAGCGCGCGCCAGCCGCTTGGCGCCAGAAGCCAGAGCCCCCCTCGGGGTTCGCCCCCCGCCGCCTCACCGGGTAAGTGAAAAAACGATCAGAGTAGTGGTATTTCACTGATGGCCGGGACGCCGGCGGGCGGGTCGCCCTGCACCGCCGAGCGCGTGCCCGGCTTCCCACTTATTCTACACCTCTCATGTCTCTTCACAGCGCTAGACTAGAGTCAAACTCAACAGGGTCTTCTTTCCCTGCTGATTCCGCCAAACCCGTTCCCTTGGCTGTGGTTTCGCTGGATAGTAGGTAGGGACAGTGGGAATCTTGTTCATCCATTCATGCACGTCACTAATTAGATGACGAGGCATTTGGCTATTTAATAAACACATACAAATTGTATATGTTCCTTTTCCGGGTTAAGTAAGGTGGCCCGTCCACCTGAATGACCAAATTGGAATTTATAGCCCAAAATGGGCTAGATGCGGTTATGACGGATGAACCCCTCCCAAACAAATACCGATTCCACTGTCCAGCGAACCTGTCGAGGGGAGAGGCCTAGTTTATTTACCAGGATTTACACAGATACAATTGATCTAGCTTGGCTAATGAATATATTTACAATGTCAACGGAGGTGGATGATAGGGCCCATGCGGTTCTCTCTAGCCTTGTTTTAGAGAGACCAAGGGCGGTCAGCAACTCATTATTATTGCCAAACCATTTGGTACGGGCTCCCATGGGGAAGCCAACATATTCAATGTCATCAGCATTGGTAAGTTGCTGAATTTCTGTATGAAGGCGCTGATATTTTTTGGCCTTCTCCAAGGCGGCCTCAGTCAATGAGACATCAGAGTGCTCAGACCTCACAGTCACATTGACCACAACTGCCTTAGAACCTTTGACAAAGATTAAATCCAGTTTAAATACTTAATTTACATAATCCCTTAGGTGTGGCTCCTCAAAAACTGTCCAACACTCCCTCTTAGCCTCCTCGCTAAGGGTTTCACAGATGGCATTGTGTCTCTTAATCCTGGTATCTTGAGTGATGGCACAGTTTCTGACAATGTGGGCTGTGGTCTCAAATCTAGCTCCACAATGTCCACATGATTGAGCAACATACTCTTGTTTACCCCTAGCCAGGAATTCTCTTGTTGGGTAGACATTCACTCTGAGTTGTAGGGCCGTGATTAGTTTACAGTGAGGTATGCCCTTAAACTGCCCTATCCAGGCATTACTGATCTCATCATTCTCGAAATGCTCAATCCCATGGCCCTGGGCAACCAGATGGGTCCATTTATGAAATTCTCGTTTCCTCCAGTTACAAGGTGTTGGGTAACGAATCTTAGGGATGGGTGCTTCCCATTCCAGCCAGGCTCCATCGTTGCCCCCCAACTCTACCAATGGTAAAGGCTCCCAAATCGATGGGATGGACTCTTGTGTCCTCCCCGCTTTCAACCACAATTTTCCAAATAACCGTTCCAGATGTACTTCCTTTAGACAGTTCACAAGAGTCTCATCCGAAGACTGGGCTAATCTATGGAGTCTTCACACCTGAATACTTGGAATGAGCAACGCCAACTTGATGAGGTCTAAACCGCCATCTTTAAAACTCGAATACAAGATCGCATCACATGTACTGGGGGGAAGATGAAGCCATTCCTTAACCGTGTTATGAATTAATTGGTCAAGGGATTCAAGCAGGCCCACCTTAACTTCGGTATGGTCAGCCAGATATATCAGTCTCGGGATGGTATAGGTCCTGAGTATATCGACTTTCTGAAGAGGTTTTAAAGGCGAACGACCAATCTGATGAAGCCAATCCATGAGCTTCTCTGATAGTCTAGGATCTGGAAAGCCAGTCCAGGGGTCAACCCATGTGCTGACGTACCTTTCTGAGCTCCCTGGGTCGATCATGTTAAGGGGGATCCATTAATCACCCACGTGGGACAATCATTGATAGTATATGAGTCCCTTGTAAGCTTGATGTAAAAGCCATGACATTTTCCCCGCTGTGTACTGAGGCCAGTTAGACTGCAAAAGGCCTCCAAAATTTTGATGTTATGACACATGCCTTCCCAAGAGTCACTCAGCAGCACCAAGTCATCAGCAAATGCCATGGCTGTAAATTTCCAGCCCCCATGATGGAAAACCTCACCTTCATTCTCGAGTTTATATAGAAGGGGGTCCATCACTAAAACTGAGCAGCAAAGGTGACATGGGGTCGCCTTGCTTGACACCTGAGCAAATGTATATGGGGTCTGTCCTTTCTCTTCCCATGGAAATGCACATCTTAACATCCCGATACATTTCCCTCACCAACTCTATCATGTGTGGATCCACCCCTCTCTGGACCAGACCCTCAAATGCTGATGACAGACGGTGTCAAATGCCTTAGCAATGTCCACGAACACAACCCCCAGATGTTTATGCTCTCACTTAGCTGTTCCACCACAAGCCATAACAACTTGAGGTTTTCAGCACAACTTGATGCGCAACTAAAACCCCGTTGCCGGGGGTTGATGGGACATGCTTTGGACAGCCTCGCAGTAGCAATCCTGGAAAACAGCCTAATCACCACTGAACCAATAGTGATAGGCCTCCAGTTATTGATATCACCAAGCTTCTCTGCATCCAAAGACTTGTGTATCAAGACTGTCTTGCAGTCCCGCAGCGCATCTGGAACAGTACCAGTGATAAGCCAGAGGTTGAACATCTCAGTCAACTGGGAAAACTTTGGGCCTTTTGCAATAATCTGACCCAAAGTGATCCCATCTGGCCCGGGAGCAGAGGTTTTGCACATCTCTCGCATGTTCTTATCAATCTCTTTTCCAGTAATTAAGGCCTCGAATGTGGCGTTATCCGCCTCCTTATATGGAGGGAAAAACTTGTCCACCAATTGTACCAGAAGAGCCTCTTCCTCCTTAGTCCATACCCATTTGTGGGCCCCTCAGGGCGATGACTCTTTGGGATGAGAAGCAACAATCCGCTCCACATTTCGCACAAGAGGATGTCTTATTCTCTTGTGCAGACCCAGGCCAGTCTTAGTAGCGAACCCACGTTGGCACACGTCACAGACCCATTCCCCAGTGGGAGCCATACACACCACCCCCTTGCAGCGCGGGATGTGATTGGAGATACTGTGGTATTTTATATTTTGTTTACCACATTTTGAACACCTGAAAATGATCTTTCTCTGCCCGTGCGTCCTTTTGAGATGGTCAATCAGCCCCAACATCCTAGTAAACCAGGTCTCACAACAAGGACAAGATGGTTGTTTGTCAGGCATGGACACGACAGGTGTTCTTGGCGTTGTACCACCACCTTCAGACCCGTGAGGAGCCTTGGGTGTTTTGGGCTCTTCACTAGCTCCCATCACGCTCTCAGCCTCAGGTGTTTTGGGCTCTTCAGTACCTCCCACTGCACTCTCAGCCTCATCCTGGGCCATCCCCATAGGGGAGATCTCATAGGGCTCAGGGAGTTGCCCCAAACCCTACCAAACATCCACATGATGTACACCATCTTCTTTAACAATTCTGGAGTTAAAAAACTCCAAACTTACAAGATCGAATCCCTCTTCCCTGGGCACACAGGGCATAGATGGTAATTTGACATCAATGACCCTTAGATCTAATGGGTCAGTCTGAGTGGTAGTCAAGATATAACGCAAAGCCATTTTGTCCGTCTGGTAAGCAATAAAGTGACAAGTCCAAGTGAGAGTAGAAGCATATAGTAGCTGACCCTCTCTCAAACTACCAACTGTGTCAACAACAGCCCATGGACAAGGCTCTGTGCAACAGCGAACTAACTGTGCCAACCTTTTTGTTTCAGCAATTCGTGAAACTATCATTGGGTGGTGAGTCCAACGACAGGGAGGGCTGATATGCGCCCTCTCTCACACTGGGGCAGAAGTCGACTCAGTTACCACGAGGGTATCCGGCAGGACCACGAGGAGGTGTGACTTCCGCGACTATGCCCAGTTAGTAAATATAGTTACTCCCGCTGTTTACCTGTGCTTCATTGAATTTCTTCACTTTGACATTCAGAGCATTGGGCAGAAATTACATTGCGTCAACACCCGCCTCAGGCCTTCACAATGCTTTGTTTTAATTAAGCAGTCGGATTCCCCTGGGCCGCACCAGTTCTAAGCCGGCTGCTAGGCACTGACTGAGGCGGGGCGCTGGCCCGGAGACCCTCCCCCGGGGACCCTCCCCCGCACGAACCGCTCAGCCTACGCTGGCTGCGGCTGCGCGCGCACTGGCCGCACACCGCGGGAACCCCACCGGCGGGAACCGCTGGGAGAGCGGTGCGCAACAATGATGGCCGCCACTGGGGCGCCGGCTGTGGCAAGGCGGAGGGTGGGCGGAGGGGGGGAGCAGGCGGCGCCCGCCACAGCCGGGGCGATCCACAGGAAGGGCCCGGCATGTGTCCAGAGTCGCCACTGCGCGGTGCACACCCCGGTGCCCGGGCAGGCCACGCGGAGCGCACTCACCCACGAGCAGCACCTCGTCCAGCTGCGGCACGCGCCCAGCCACGCTTCGCGACCCAGCCCGACCGACCCAGCCCTTAGAGGCAATCCTTATCCCCAAGTTACGGATCCAGCTTGCCAACTTCCCTTACCTACATTGTTCCAACATGCCAGAGGCTGTTCACCTTGGAGACCTGCTGCGGATATGGGTACGGCCCGGCGCGAGACTTACACCCTCTCCCCCGGATTTTCATGGGCCAGCGAGAGCTCACCGGATGCTTCTGGAACCGCAATGCTTTCCAAGGTGAGGGCCCCTCGCTCGGGATGAATCCATTCCAAGGCACCCAGCCCTTCACAAAGAAAAGAAAACTCTCCCTGAGGCTCCCACCAGCTTCTCTGGGATCGGTTGCATCACCGCACTGGGTGCCTCACGGCGCCCGTCTCCGCCACTCCGGATTCAGGGATCTGAACCCGACTCCCTTTCGATCGGCTGAGGGCAACAAAGGCCATCACCTGCCCTTTCGGAACGGCGCTCGCCTATCGCTTAGGACCGACTTACCCATGTTCAACTGCTGCTCACATGGAACCCTGCTCCACTTTGGCCTTCAAAGCTCTCGTTTGAATATTTGCTACTACCACCAAGATCTGCACCTGCAGCAGCTCCACCTGGGCCCACGCCCCTGGCTTCGAGGCGCACCGCAGTGGCTCTCCTACTTGTTGCAGCCTAGCCCCTGCGGGCATCGTACTGCTGGCGACGGCCGAGTATGGGCCCGACGCTCCAGCGCCATCCATTTTCAGGGCCAGTTGATTCGGCAGGTGAGTTGTTACACACTCCTTAGCAGATTCCGACTTCCATGGCCACCGTCCTGCTGTCTAGATCAACCAACACCATTTTTGGGCTCTGATGACTGTCAGCATCGGGCGCCTTAACCTGGCGTTCGGTTCATCCCGCAGCGCCAGTTCTGCTTACCAAAAGTGGCCCACTGAGCATTCGCATTCCATGGCGCAGCTCCACGCCAGCGAGCCGGCCCCCTTACCCATTGAAAGTTTGAGAATAGGTTGAGATCGTTTTGGCCCCAAGACCTCTAATCATTCACTTTACTGGGTAAAACTGCCCATTGCCGAGTGCCAGCTATCCTGAGGGAAACTTCGGAGGGAACCAGCTACTAGATGGCTTGATTAGTCTTTCGCCCCTAGACCCGGGTCGGACGACCGATTTGCATGTCAGGACTGCTACAGACCTCAACCAGAGTTTCCTCTGGCTTTGCCCTGCCCAGGCATAGTTCACCATCTTTCGGGTCCTAGCACGGACGCTCACGCTCCACCTCCCCGGCCCCACGAGGGGGCGGCAGGCAAGACGGGCCGGTGGTACACCCGGGGCTGCCAGGCGCGACACGCACCCGGGATCCCACCTCAGCCGGCGCGCGCCGGCCCTCACCTTCATTGCGCCACGGGCTTTCGACAACGGCCCCTGACTCGCGCACGTGCTAGACTCCTTGGTCCGTGTTTCAAGACGGGTTGGCTGGGTAGCCGACATTGCTGCGGACTCCGGGCGCCCCAGCGCGGCCCGTGAGCCTGGCCCAGCGGCGCTGCGCGGTCAGGGCGCACTGAGGACAGTCTGTCCCGGTTGACAGTGGTGCCAGGGACTGGCAGGCCCAGCCCCCACACCCCTGCGCGAAACGCCGCGCTGTGATGATGCCGCCCCCCCCCACCCTTGTGAGAGGCAGGGAAACGATGCCCCCCACCACAGCACCGCCGATGTGGGGGGAGGAGGGCGCGGCAGCAGTCCTTTCCCTCGGCCCCGGGATTTGGCGAGACCTGATGCCCGAGGGCTGTAACACCTGCTGCTGCTCATGCGGCACTGGAACACCTGCCCGTCGGAGGCCTTCCCAGCCAACCTGGAGCCGGACGTGGCGCACCATTGCAGAGGAAATGTGCCCGGCCAGGGCCAGCTGCCGGCTGGGCAGCAGTGCCCGCACCAGCCTGCATCCCCCAGCCCGCCCCCGCAGACGGGGTTCGCCCAGGGGACAGAAGGGAGGCAGAGGTGAGGTTCCGCTGAACCCATGCCGACCGCAACTCGCCCGGTTGAATCCTCTGGGCGGACTGCATGGGCCCCACCCGTTTACCTCTTAACGGTTTCACGCCGTCTTGAACTCTCTCTTCAAAGTTCTTTTCAACTTTCCCTTACGGTACTTGTTGGCTATTGGTCTCATGCCAGTATTTAGCCTTAGATGGAGTTTACCACCCGCTTTGGGCTGCACTCCGAAGCAACCCAACTCCGAGAAGCCCCGGGCCTGGCGTGCCGGGGGCCGCTACTGGCCTCACACCATCCGCAGACTGCGGCCTCAATCACAAGGACTTGGGTCCCCCGAGAGCGCCGCCAGGGATTGGGGCTTCTGTACGCCACATGTTCCGCACCCCACTGTGGGGCAGGGATTCGGCGCTGGGCTTTTCCGCTTCATTCACCATTACTGAGGGAATCCTCGTTAGTTTCTTTTCCGTGGCTGACTAATATGCTTAAATTCAGCGGGTTGCCACGTCTGATCTGAGGTTGCAAGGCCAAAGCTTGGCCACACCTCCTGGCCCATACAGCTCCTAAAGAAGCAGAATGCCAACAGGCCAACAGCCAGCCAGCTTCTCCCACCTACTACCCTCACCTTCCTCCCCCACTGGCACCCACGTGCCAGGGGAAAACAAAGCCAGAGGGAGAGAAGCGGAGACAGAGTGTCCCATCCCGGAGATGAGAACCGAAAAGGGAGTGTGGCAGAGACAGCCCTGATGGGGGACCAGCCGAGTGGCGGCACGTGATGGCCTTGGTGGAGAGAGAGAGAAAAGCCATGGTGCTATTTGCGCCCTGAGACCATAACAGAAGAGGAGGAGGGCAGGTGAAGGGAGGAGGGGGTCGGAACATCTGTCCCCAGCGCTCTCGCCTCATGCGCACGCGCAGTGGCACAGTACCCCTGCAGTACCCACCTGCAGACAGCCGCCCGCGCGGAGGGGAGGCTGGGGGTGAGGCCTGCGCCTCATCTCCCTCTTGCCCTCTCCCTTCTCTCGGCCCATGGCGGTGCTTTCAACACTGTCTCTTACTCTCCTCAGCTGCCACCACCACCGTACCGCGGTACGGGCCCTGCAAGGACAAACTCTGCCCCAGTGGCTCACTCCAGGAGTGGGGAACTACGGAGCAGTCCCTGAGTTTGCATATAGGGGGATGAAAGCCCTGCGCGGCAACAGTGACGATGACGGCCATGACGATTATGACGCCTGCTGGGTCACAGCGAAAACATTGAGGCTGCCGAGGGAAACGCATCCCTTGCCAAACCCCTGACCGCCTTCCCTCCGGGCACCAGTGAGCCACCATCACCACCGCCGCTGACCACAGTCAACTGGCCTGTGAGGCAACCCCAGCCGCACCACCGTGGTGGCCGCTGGATGGCGACTGATCGTCAAGCAACGCTCAGACGGGCGTAGCCCTGGGAGGAACATGGGGCCACAAGTGTGTTCAAATTGTGGATGACCAATGTGTCCTGCAATTCACATTAATTCTTGCAGATAGCTGCATTCTTCATTAACGTACGAGCCGAGTGATCCACCACTAAGGGTTGTCTGGCTTTGGCACCAATCCTGCACCCGTGGAGGGGCTGGGACCGCTCACATGGGGTGCCCCTTTCTCTTGTGCTGAGGATGTGCGAGCGTGTGCCTGGCTTTGACCGTCCTTACTTGATAGTCAGGAGTGCAGACATAGGAGATCCAGCCACACTGAACTGGAATTCTTCCTCAAACCTCCACACTATGGTGGCACTGAAGGAGATCTGAGCAGTCTGGGTCACACCTGGTGCAATGATGCCATCCTCAGGTGCAAACTTGAAGCAGAAGCCCACGTTGGCAGTTGAAGGTCTATAGGTGAAGGGAGCATCAATATCTCCTAGGTTAATCAGTTTCACCTGCAGCAGCAAGAAAGCAAAATGGAAATACATGTGGAATCTTCCCTTCTTGTGAGTTATTGTCTAATGACGCAATTAATACCCAGAAATAGCAGACGATGCTTTGAATGGCAAAAAAATACAACAGGACAAGTTCTGCCTTGAAATTTTCATGCAAAGCAGCGGCAACTCCACAGAACTGGAGTCCACAACCCTGGGGTTATCCCATGGACACAGAGCTGTGCACCTCTGATCAGCATCACCAAGTTCATTCAGACCTGGCCCTGAGAGCAACGTGGGCTGATTGCAGCTGCGTAGTCAATCACCCCAGAGCTGCTGCTGCCCCAGTGAGCACAGCTCCAACAGCACCATCTACTCATTCACCTTTTCCCATGTCATGAAAACAATACATTGATTATGAGGCATCAGCATCAAAATGTATAGACAGCATCATCTTTTGGTAAGAAAACTCAGCATGTCTTTGCCTCCCACAGCCAAGCTTTTGGAAGTGTCTGGCATGATGTAGTGCCTCATCTTCTACCTCTTTCAGCTGCTCTCTCTTTGGATTTTGTTGCAAACTTGACACTATTGGGGAGGAGACAAATAGGTAGAAAAATGCTTTGCTTTATTCCCAGGAACACTTTTCTCTTTCTAGAGCCAGAGATGCACCAAGGCTGAAGTGTGGTGAGGGACTGGTCAGCAAGGGAAAGAACTCCCAAGCCCTTTGCAAGGGCCAGCACTGAGCCAGGAGGCTGGATGGCTTTCCTGTGACCTGCAGCAATAAGCAGGAGACACTTGACTGGAAGCTGTCTGCAGTTGACTGAAGCTCAAAGGCAGCCAGTTTGTTCCAGCTGCTTCTGAACAGCCCAGTCCAAAGGTGCCTTGTGTCTGGCACTGCCACAAAAGCCTCTGAACATCCCTTTTTGACCCAGGCTTCGTTTCATATGCCAAGGGGTTGTTTTGCAGCAAGCCTCCCAGCTGATTCCCAAAGAAGGAACTGGGGCTTCATGAACAACAGACACACCTTTCAGACCCTCCCAGATTTCACCAGTAGATCAAATATTCCCTGCTCACAACTGCCCAGGTCGGCAGCAATTCCACACTTCCACCAGGCTTGCTCTGCCTCAGGAGCCATCAGGATCCACCCCAAGCCTTCTGCTCACGTCATAGATGTGGGGGGTGTCGATAGAAATGTTCCCAAGGTTCAGAGTAGGAGAGCTGAATTCTACCAAGGGTCCTTGGCCTTCCCCTGAGAGGTGCAGGGGCAGCCTGCTCTCACAGCCTGGGGAGAGATGTCTATTGCACTACAATCATTCCCTCTGTTATACTGGATTTTCCAGGCTGCCTCAGTGCTAGACCCTGACTCTGAGCTGGATGCAACCACCTCCTGATGCTGCAGGAGAGGATATGGACCCTCCTCTTCCCTCAGCCTTGGGGCTGACTTCTAATTTCTAACCCATTCCTTGGGCTGCTTTCCAATTTCAGCCACCAGTCTGCTGAGTTTAAAACATCTCTGCTGCCTTGTAGTGACAGGCCAAGGAGTTACAGGTATAAATTGAAAGAAAGGAAATTTAGCTTAGATATTAGGAAGAAATTTTTTACTCTGAGGGTGGTGAGACACTGGAGCAGGTTCCCCAGGGCTGTTGTGGAGGTTCCAGCCCTGAAAGTGTTCCAAGCCAGGCTGGATGGGGCTTGGAGCTACCTGCTCTAGGGGGAGGTGTTCCTGCCCAGAGGCCTTTAAGTCCATTCCATCCTTAACATACTCTGGTTCTATGCTTTCCTTCCCATGCACTTAGAGGAGCTTTGAAATCATTCAGTGAAGGCACAGAGCTCCTACAGAGTTTGGCAATTACCAAACTACCTGGCCCAGGAACACAGGACTTCGTTGCCAAAGTCCCCAACTCCTGACACTCAGCACTGTGTTCTATTTCCACAGACAGAGCTGCAAGGGCTCAATTCCCACAAAGGGAGAGAGGCAAGTGCTGGCCAAGGCCGCTCCTTCTACCAACACCCTGGGCTCAGGGGGGCTCAAACACCTCTGCTCTGCTGCTGTCTGGGCACTGGGAGGTGATCCAGGCTCAGGGAACACATTTGTAACTCAGCTCCTGCTGCCTGATGATGGATCCATGTCAAATGGACCCATCATCCTGGAGGCCAGGGGCCTGCAGGGGCTGAGTGCTTGTTCACTAAAGCTGTTCTGCTCTGCAGCTCTCTGGCCTTTGGGGGAATGCTGACAAAGCCATGGCATGAAAACCTCTCCCTGCACTGCCTGAGCTGTTCTGGGATCAGTCAGGCACACACAGCATTCTGAGCCCTGGCCTGGCACAGGAGACTCCCTGGGAGCTGCAGGGCCAGGGGGGATGTGCCAGCACTGCCCTGCTGACCAGGGACTCTTCCCAGCACTTCCATGGGAGCCCCGTGGGCTCAGGCTGGCACCATGGCTTCACTGAGGGGGAGAGAAGCAGGGCAAAGGAGCTGTACCTGAGATGCTGCAGTAAGCCACACTTCCATTCTCCAGTGCTTCCAGGGGTCTGAAGGTCACCTTGAATTTGGCCAAACAATTTGGCCCAATTTCTCCCTCCTACAGCAGAAAGAGACAGCAAAACATTGCTCTGCAAACTTCACATTTCTTGTTTTCAACCACACTTCTGTAAGCCTCTGTTTAGAGCATTAGTAATGAGTGAACAACACAAGGAGCCCAAGGAAACACTCCAAACCCAGCTCAACACAGCGCTGGAAGCTCTCAATGCTCAGCTGTTCAGCTCCCACTCTCCACACTATTCCTGCTGCTCTGACAAAGGCTCTTGGTCACATCATGCTGCTGTCAGCTACAGTGGGATGCAACTGCCACTGTGCACTGGTGGCTCTTCACAAGAAGAAGAGAACATGATGCCTGTCTTGGGTCGACTATATGATGCTTTTATCCCAAATCGTCTTGTTCTGTTTATGCTGAATAATAAGTTTTGCACCTTTAAGACTTGTTGCAGAGAGTGAAGGGGGGAGAGAAGAAGCAGCAGTTTGTTTTCAGACACTGCACTCACTCCTCCACATTCCTGCTCCTGGACTGCATTGTCTGTGGATGGACAGACAGCGGGACAGAGCTCTCCTTTGCTTTTAGTTAATTTAGCTTGCTGAGGCAAAGAAGTTCCCTGGACTGTGGGGTTTTTTTCCCTTTTCTTTGGACCTGTTCAAAACTGCTCTGGACTGAACACCAGAAGAGCACCAACAGCTCCACCTGTGGCCACTGGGCTGGGCCTGGCCTGTGACATTTCCAGCACCAGAGGGACTGATCAGAGACTGAGTGAGCTGAGCTGCAACCCAGGGAGGGACTTTCTCAGTTTGTCATCTCTTTTGGAGCAGCAAGGGGTTTTATTGATTAATACTGTTTAGGGTTTATTGTTTAATAAACAGGTTTTTTCCACTTCAAGGAGGTCTTTTCTCCAGGACCGGTTGGGGGTAGGGGCCGATTGAATCTGCTTTCCAAGAGGAGCCCCTTTAGGGGTTCTCTCCCAAATTTGCCCAGAACCAGAACCTGGGAAATAAAAATATTAGTTTAACCTGTATTGAAAGAAAGCAGAGGCTGGCATTATTCTAGGGTTTACTCCAAGATGAGAAGGGATGTTGCACTGTGCAGACATCAGGCATTCATTGTCTCTCACAATGCCAGTACTCAGAATCAGGACTCTGGTTGATATGAGGACGTGGTGGTTTGCTTGCAGAAACAGAAAAGGAAAAGGTTTTCTGTCCCTGTGTGCAGGACAACTCCAAAGGCCCATTTCAACCTTCCACCCTTGTGTCCAGGCTCACAGAGGACACTGGAAGGGACACTCAGAAATAGTGCAAGGCGTGGTTACAGGAGGGGATTGGTATTTCTATGATTAGCCGTAGGCTGAATTTGGCCTCACTTTCCCAGCAAACCATTGCAAGCTTCAGGTCAGTGTGTGAGCTGGCAGTGCTCCAACAGCCTCTGCTGAACCTCATAAGTGGGGGGAGCCCCTGCCTACAAGAACTGCTCCCTGTGGACACTGCAAGGACACGCACAGAGTGCCCTTGAGCTCAAGCCCTGGCAGCACAGCATGGCTTTGTCAGGCTCCCAACCCTGCCATGAGCCTCCAGGGCAGAAATGCTTTTAGCATTTGGCATTTTTAGGCGAGCTCTGCAGGTGCACCAGAAACTCAATGTCCTCCCTCCCAGCACTTCGAGCCAGCTGACAATCTGCCCAGTGACCGCAGCCGGGGGTAGAGTGGGTGGGAGGAGGAAGAGGGGGAGTAGGATGAGGAGGATGAGGACGAAGAAGAGGAGGAAAATGAGGTTTTCACCTATCACTTACCATTGGCTCAATGAAAAAAATGTCATCAGAGAACAGCATGGGGTCTTGGTGCAACTTTGCCTTCTCCCCCAGGAGCCTCAGGAGGGCAGTGTGATCTTCACAAGAGCCCTTCTTCTTCCCTGTTTCTTTCCCCTCCATTAACTTTTCCAGCCACAGCTCTCTCCGTGTCCGCAGGAATCTACGCTGCCTGCACCCACAGGAGAGACAAAGCCAGCAGACTGTTTAATAAGCCACAGATTGGCAGAGAGAAGTGTGAGTGCAGGAGAGCAAAGCACTTGGGGAGGAGCTGCAGTGTGAGAGATGAGTAATGCGATGATTTATCAAAAAGCAGGATGCCCCATTGCAGGGAATGATTGGCAGCTGACTCCATTGATTCACAAGGCTGAACAGTTGCTTTATTAAACTAAATTATATTACATTGTACTACACTATATTAAAGAAGCATACTATACTACAAAGAATACTAGAGAATACTAAAGAATACTAAAGAAAACTTGTGACTGTCTCCAGACAGCCAGGACAAAGCTTTTTCCAATTGGCCAAGGAAACAAAACAATCCTCAGCAGAATCCAACTGACAAATCACTTCAGGTAAATAATCTTCCTAACACTTTCCACATGATGGAGATACGAATTTTTTTCTTGCTTTTCCCTGTGCTTCTCCAGGAAAAGAAACCTTGAGAGAGAATTATGTCTCTCCATTCAGAGAATGTGAATGCCACAATGATTGACTCTCACAATTAACAGACAAATACCATGTATAGAAGTTAAGAAAAATTTCTTTTACCCCCTCAGTTGTTATCAAGGGACACCTGGGGTTGGGATATGTGGGAGGGTCACCTTGTCACTACAGTGACATTTGACCTCCAATCAAGATTTGAGGAAGTAAATTCTACCACTGGACACTGAAGAAGGAGTCAATGGACAGAATTTTGGGAGGGGCTAAAGGGTTAAAAGGCAAAAACTCCATTGTATGGGAGAGCACATGGTGGGGAAAATCCTTTGCTCCTGGCGCCATAACATTTTCTCTATTCAGTCTTCTGTTGCATTATTGATAAGGTTTAATAAACCTTTCTAAACTTATGAAAAGGGAGTGGCTATTTCTCCCAAGCAGCAGCTCCCCAGCAAGGGCTGACCCCAAGCCATGGGGGTCCCAGATGGATCAGAGGATAACTTGTTGTTCACTGGCCCAGCAGGGAGTTTTACTCCACACCTGCAAGCTCAGGAGAGGTTTCCAGAGCCAGCGTCCCTCCAGGGAACCTCCTGGCTCAAAGCCTCTGGCAAAAAACTGAGGGAGAATCCATCAGCCACTTCAAGTGGCTTTTCCTACCACTGAGCTGCTGGGGAGGCAGATAAAGGTCATGGAGCAGGACTTCCCTGGGAAGGGGAGACAAAGCTGGGTCGCAGCTACGTGCTACCAGCACTGTGAAAAATGCACATTATATGATTGGCTTTTCGCATATATGAAAATAAAACATTGGTCTGTTCTGTTTCAGTCTCTATGCAATATTGCATAGGGAAATGTAAGATAACGATTAGAAATCAATCAGATAATACACATAACCAATAACACATCTGCAGTCATACAGTTATCAATCACTGCAACACTGAACTGTCATCCCAGAGTCTGCGACAGCTGATGAACCTTAAAACAACAGAGAACTGGAGAACTCATGTCTGGATTCATGTTTCTCCAAACTCCCTTTGAAAACAGGCTCAGCTATCATACATGGTCAAATTGCCAAGCCAAAACGACTTGAATACTTTTTGATGCAGAAAACATCTGGGTTGATTGTCAATCATTCCATTCAAGCAGAGCTAGACCTTGGCCAGAGTTCAAACTCTAATTGATGGACATCACTTAATACATTTTAAAACAAGACTGTTAAAAACAGCAATTATGAATAGGAAACCTTACAATTTAAGATCAATCAAACTATTAAAGAATTGAATCCCTCCGAAACTTCTGTCAGGAGAGAAATTCTTCAAACACAGCAAACCTCTTGAATTCTCGGCTGAAGTACTCTATAATAACTGAAGAAATAATAAATGAAGAAAACCACAAAACTGGCAATCTGGATTTAAAGGAAACCTAAAAAACATGAGTAGTTAAGAAACAAAAAGACAAGATTCTGAAGAGACATGTGTCTTGTAGATGATCACGCAAAGAGACAGTGAAACACATGAAAGCTGGCTGTAAATATTACAACAATATCTTGATCATAATTCTTATAATAAATTCTGAAAATTCTCATTATATAATCAACTTATCAACAGGAAGTATTTGAAGGGGTTATGACAACTTTTTTAAAGTATTCATATAGCATTAATAACAATCCTTATTTATCAGTATCACCTATAAAATCCAAAAATAACAAAGGTTACAAACTCCATACCAACAAAACTGTGAATCATTGGAGAATCAGCTGGTGACCCCACAGATAGGATCTGATTGATATTTCTCAAATGCTCTGTCTTCAGAGACATTTCATGTAATTGAATCATTGCTAATAATTCTATCTTTCTACAGTGGTTTCCCTTCCTAAGAGGCATTTTGCACAACAGAAGATTTCCATTTATATCATATTTGGAATACCACTGATTTGCACTGGTTTCCCCTTTTTCTGTATCTTGGGAAAAAACCTGGGTGCTTTCTCACTTTACTCTGATTTTGGACAGCTTTTTTACATGTCCAGCTTTTGCATCTGAAGCCTGATCATCTGGTAAATGCTGTTTCCGTCACTTCTGTGGGACTGGACTGTTGAGGAATTCGGTGTGCCTCACACAACATGCGCTGCACCCGCCAAAAATCTCCAGCTTGAGATTTTGATGGAGGCTGAAACTGTGTGCTGGCTGCCGGGGCCGGCTGCGTGCCCGCTGCCGTGGGACCGGAGCAGGGCCGGTCCCTCGGGCACCCTCTGCACCCAGACCGCGCCCGCTCTCTGCCGGTGCCCTCACGGGAGTGCGGATGCCCCCGCCCCGAGCGCGCCTCCCCGGCGCTTCTCTCGGCGCAGGCGCGGTCTGGGGAACGCCCCCTGTGCCCGTGACCGACACCGGCGCTGCCCCGGTCCCGTTCTGGCTCCGGTCCCCGCTCGGCCGCGTCCGTGCCGCGTCTGCGCACTGGGGAAAAACCCGCCCCGCTCCGGCTGCCGGGTTTGTGCGTCATCAGCGGGCGCCTGCCGCGCTCCGTGGCGGTCGCAGGGACGCTGCAGCCGTCCCGTCCCGTCCGCCTCAGTCCCGCCCGGCGCGGCTGCCGCGGCCCGTGCGCGTTCCCCGGGTGCCGCCGCCATCGCAGTCGCGCGGGTTCTGCCCTTCGCGCGCGGCTTTGGCACCCCCTGCGTGAAACCGCCGCCGCCGCCATGGCGCATGCGCCCGCCGCCAGCGCAGCCAGCCCTGCGCCTCCCGCTCCCGCGCTCCGCCCGGCCCGGCCCCGCTCGGCGCTGCCCCCGCAGCCGCCGACCGTGCCCTGCACGCTGCCGACCGCCCGCTGCTGCGATCCGGGCACCGCTGTGCGCGCTATCGCCTCCGCCGCTGCTGTGCCTGCGACTGCCCCGCTGCCCCCGTGGGCCCCCGCCGGCCTCCGCAGCCCCCACGGCCGCCTCTGCGGCCCCCCCGGGCTGCTGCCGGCCGGCGCCGCCGTGGCACGGGTTCGCCAGTCGCCGAGAAGCGGCTCTGCCCCGGGTTCCCCGACCCCCTCCGCCCTGCTCCCCCTGAGAGTTCTGGGCGTTCTGGGGACCCATGGGACCCTGGGCACTGTGGAGATGATGCCAATTCCTCCCACACCTGTTTGCTGGGGATTACCTTTGTCCCTCTATGGTCGGTAAGGGCAACTGCCGCCTGCTGATGGCAGGATGACTTCCCCCATCCTCGAGAGAATACTGCTGCCTGCTGATAGCTGGCAGCCCCCGCGGAATTCCACGAAATTGCCTCTAACATTACCCTTGCTGGGGATAAAAGCTTCAAGGCCGTTTATCTTTTTTCAGAGATTTTCACAGGGTGTGTGGCTGCCATGCCCTGTAGGGCTGACAAGATGCTGGGTTGTTCCTGGGAACATGTCTCCCCCATGTTCTCAATTTTGACTTTTCTTACCAAAAGCTGAATCATCTGCAAGGTCAGTCCGGAGTTTGCCCTGGTCACCGTCCAGCAGCTCGCAGGTGAGGGTTTCCAGGCGTGCTTCTGGTCCTCCTCTTTCCAGGTCGAGCTTGAAATGAATCTTCTCAGCAGAGGTCGAGATGCTCTTTCTGGATTTTTCCCTTGAGAGTGCCTGTTTCCTTTCCTTCTCGGGCTGGGTTTCAACAGCTGATGGCTGTGGCGTGGCTGCTTGGCAAGAGCCCACCTGGGTGCCCTCTTGGAGCCCACCAGGGATGCCAATGTCTCAGGGTCTCTTGCTGCTCAGAGTGACCCCAAGAAAAGTTCAAAGTCTTTTTCCCAGCCCGGCGCTTGAAGAAGGAGTCAGGGCTCTTCATTTCTCAGCCTCAAGGTTGTTTATTTTATCTTATCTATAAAAAAATTTTCTCCTGCCCTGCCGAGGTCAGCTCAGCAGGACAGTCTGAGGCACTCTGCCTGCCCCCGGGGCGGTGTTATGTCTTTATACTAAAAACTGCGTGTACAATGTTTACAATTACTTTCCAATACCTATCACCTATGTTAGACAGTGAGCTTCTACTCTAAACCAATCAGTAAGTGCCAACATCACAGCAGAAGATGGAGGCCAAGAAGAAGAAGGAGAAAGGCTGGACACACCCAGTTCCCTCCATCTTGCCTCCTGAACCCCCATACCAAAAACCCCAAAATCTACTTTTCCACCCTGTGATAACTTCACTAATATTCTACCTAAACTGTTGTGGCCTGCTGATCTTCATATAAGGTTTGTATTTTGCTCTACGGGTCATAATCAAACCCACTGGTGTTTTGGGCTCTGTGCCAGGGCTTCTGAGCCCCCTGGCATGGGTCCTGGCCATCCTGGACTGCCAGAGGGATGTTCTGGGTTCCCACAGGTCTCTTCTTAGGTCTTCTACAGGTTGGTTTTTTGTTTCTCTCCTTCTGCTTGTGCTGGGAAAACCCCCTCCTGGGACATCTCTGCACCCTGGCATCCTGGACATCTGCATGGGGATGGGCAATGTAACAAAGGACTGGCTGGAGGCCTTTGGAAATGGGAATTTATGGACAGGTAGGATTGCTCAATCTGACTGCACTGGGCCCTCATGCAGGACAGAGCTCTGGATCTCCTTCCTGCTTGGCAGGGTTCCGTTTCCAGGGAGTGTGGGCAAGGACTGGCACTCACCTGCACAGAAAGGCTTCTGCCTTTTGTCCCTGTAGCTAAGCCCAGGGTAAGATTCCTCCTTTAGTGCTCAAAGAAAGGAAAGGAAATCCCAGAAGGGATGTGCTGTGTCTTTGAAACCATTACCAACTGTGAGGAACACCTCTGCTAGAGTAGAACATGTCTCTGGGCAAAGAAGGTCACCCCTCTGACCAAACTGATCCCAGCCCAAAGGCCAGGCCTTCTGCTGGGCTCTGGAAGGGGTTCTGCAGGCAATGTGCTCAGGGGAGAGACCTCCACTGCCCTCACTTCTCCCAGGGATAACACATCCCATCCCACCCCAAGGGTTCCCAGGATGGCCACAGACATGAGGAATGGGATCCAGCACACTTACTTAGCTCTTTGAATAGTGCTTCTACACCTTTCTGAGCCAGACAGCCAGCAGCCACAGACACTGGACATCAGGTGCACATGAAAATAAAATCAAAGACAGGATATTTAACAAGGACCTTTCCCCAAGGAACTCCAGGGCTGCACTGAGCAGGTTCTGGGGCAGAACACATCCCACAGCTGGCCCAGGAGCCCCATGCAGTGCTGGGGAGTTCCTGACCCACAGGCCCACTGAGGCTCTCCTGGGCCAGGGAGCTGCCTCAGCTGCCACAGCACTCGGGCACCACACAGGTGCCTCAGTCCCACCAGAGCACAGCCACCCACGAGAGGGTGAGACCCTTCTGCCACACACCAGGAGTGGAGAGGAACCTCCCAGGCCCCTTCACTGTCCCTTGGCACATTCATTTCAGCCTGACCCTCAAAGCCCTGCTCAGCAACATCCCCCGCTAGAGTAGGATGTGTCCCTGGTCAAAGGAGGTCACCCCTCTGACCAAACTGATCCCAGCCCAAAGGCCAGGCCTTCAGCTGGGCTCTGGAAGGGGTTCTGCAGGCAATGTGTTCATGGGAGACATCTCCATTGGCCTCACTTCTCCCAGGGATAACACATCCCATCCAAGGTTCCCAAGGATGGGCACAGGCAAGAGCAATGGGAGCCATGAGTCCACACTTACTTATGAACTCAAATTGGCCTCCTTGGTCATGCTGCCAAGAACTGCCTTTTTTTGTGGCCATTAGGTTCACCTGAAAACAAAAAGAAAAATGAAAAAGAGGAAGCTTAACTATGATATTTCCCCTTAGGTTTTAAAAAATGCATTTAAGAGCTTTTTTGTGACACATATATCCCTCAAAATATACTACTCAAACCTCTGATTTACTCAGGGTTTTTTAATTTACTGATTTTCCTTTCCATCACTGTCCAAACAGAATACAGCTCTTTCCAAGATATTCAGTCCTTGCTTGTGGTCTCCCGTATCATTTTCTCTAGGTTCACTCTGCAATGCAAGGGAAAAGAGGGGCAAAATCTCTGTGGTGAGCAACATCTCAGCACTAGAGAAGACAAGGCAGTTGATAAGATGTTCTGTTGCACTCCCAGCTGGTCCCTAACCCATCTTGTCTGCCCTGGAGCTCTGAGAATTCTCACAGACACACACTTCATCTTCCTTGGTAAAAATTAAGACCTTCTGCTTTTGCAGAGTGCAGAACCTGGTGTTCAACCCCAGTCATATTTTCCTCAGAGGCAAGGGACCATTTTCCATTTCTTCAGACTCAAATCCTGGAGGTTATCCTGACCAGCTATGAAGAAATCTATGGTGAAAGGACAAGTGACCTTGGCTGGAGTCGACGCAGGAAGTGTCCCGACCAGAGAGTAATTACCACTCATTCCATGATGCAGAACGCATGAAAGACACTTTATTATTCGTGTATAGTATTAAGAAATATACAGTTCATATAGGAACAGTAGTGGACCTAAGACCTGATTGGTCTTAAGGTGAAAACCTCTCACACTAGTGATGCATTATGATTAGTACACTCTAGCAAACCATTTTTATAAACAATGGTTATAGAAAGAGAGATAATAATTGTTTGATATTTTTTTTTTCTAGGATTGTTAGGTTCAGTTTGTGAGGAATTGTCTCTGTTCATTCTTTGACTGAACTGAGAATATTTACAGGCTGGCTGCCAAATGCCCATCAAACTTCTCTCACTCCCCCTCCTCAACTGGACAGGAGGAAAAAATACAACTGAAGAGCTCACATAAAGCCTGGGACATCCCTCTCCAGCTGCCACCATGGGCAAACCAGACTCCACTTGGGGACGATTGCTTTGCTTTTTCAGCAATTCCCAATAGAGCAGCAAGCTGGGTAACAAAGACAAAACTGAAATCACCTCACTCCCACTCTCCCCTCTCGTGCCTGTGAACACACCTGGCGCAGGTGGCTGGGGCAGCTGCAGTGCCTGATGCAAGCTGAGCTCCAGGTGGGAGCCCCAGACAGGAGCTCATGAATGGCCAACAGAGCCCAACAAAGGGCACCAAGAGTGGTGGCACTGCTGGGGAAGGGACACCGAGAGACCCAGCAGGAGCTGAGGGCCCGGGAGGAAGAGCCAGACTCGAGCCTTGGGCATGCAGACTGAGGGGATAAAACTGAGGGGCTCCCTTGCTGGGGGAACAGCTCAGGCTGTTCCTGTGTCACTGCACTGGGAATAAATGGCTTTATGGAATCAGACAGCTGAGACTGCTCTGGGAAGCCTGGGCTGGAACCAGGGAGGACACAGGGGCTGGGTGTGGGGAGTCCAGCAGGGCCCATTGGGGCACTGCAGCCACTGCTGTGGAGGGGCTCTTCCCAACATTGAACACCTCTGGTGGCTGGAGTGTGATGGCCAGAGAGCCTTGGGAAGGGTCAGACTGGGAAGTTTCCCAAATATCCTCTTCTGCACAGCTGGCTGCAGAAAGCAGGGCCCTGCTGACCCTTCCAACAAAGCTGCCTGTCCCTTCTGAGCACATCCATCAGAGCAGCAGGGACGAGGTGAAGGCAGAAACAGGGACTGCTCAAGAGTGAGGAAAGGTCTGCTCAGGGCACAACTCACTGCTGTGCTCTGCTCTCCCTCTTTCTCGCACTCCATTTCCCTGGGCTGTCTGCTCCTTGGGACTTTCTGTTTTCTTTGGCCACGTTCCAGAGAAGGAGGACCTGGACTGAATTAAGGGACCCCTTGCCAAAAGCTGCTGCATGTCCAGAAAGCTTTCCTGGTGTTCAAGGAGAGGACAGACCCAGGTGAGGAAAAGAGGGGAGGATTAGAAATAGAGAAATGCCAGCAGGGAACCACGAGAAGTCACAGCCCCAGGGCCCATGGCTGTCCCACGGGTCTAACTGAAGGCATCAGACAGGAAATGCCAGGGGTGATTTCCCAGGAATGAACCCTGCTCCATCTCTTCCCACTACATTTTACTGTTTTGCTCTGGTCTGAAAGGAGGGAAAGCATATAAATGGCAAAAAATGCTCAGAGTTTGAGGAGTTTTCTCCTGAAAGCAGAGCAATAGCGTGATGGCTTCTCAAACAGTAACAATGAGTAGATGATGTGCACGTGGAGCTGTCCTGGATGTACCTCTGCCATTGATCACTGATGAACACCGACATTAGCTCAGATCACCGCTCATGGAAAGATGGTTGTGCTTCCAGGGATGGGTCACCCCACTTCTCACAGACAGAGACACATTGTCCTCTGTGTCTCTCATATTTGGAAGGAGCCCTGACAACTGCTTTAGACAGGAGAATTATTTTATGCAGGGCCACATCTGCACTCTTGAGCCAAAGCTGAAGCTTTGAGGGGGAAAAAGAAAAGGAAGGGGGAAAGACAGGAGAAGGGAGGAGAATAAAAAAGAAAAGGGGGGTGGGGCAGGGGTAAGAGAAGACAGAAAAAATATGGAATAAAAAAAAGAAATAAAAGAAACAAAAAAAGAAGAAACTCTCTCTGCCACATTGTCAGTGATGGCTTTGTTGCCCAGAGACGAAGAGAGTCTGGTCTGCCAACAGATGCCCAATAAATTAGACATTTTGAATTATGCATTGAGTGCAATAAAACATTATTACCAGCATGTGAGTTAAATCCAGGAGGATTGTATGAGTGGTGGTGAAATCTCATTATGCTTTTTCTGGTGTGCTAAGGTGAGCTAATAATATTAAATATAAAAATTAAATTAAGTTCTAGTCACTCCATGAAATAATTATTCATTCTATATTCAGACTAAAAATTTTTCCAATCAGCCAAGATCAAAGCAACAAACAATTATCCATAATGTATTCATGGCAACCAGGCTGTGCCTAATCAATATGCTACTTACTTTTCACTTTTTTCCCATTTAATGTGTAGCAAGAGTCATGGTAACAATTTTTGCTATCAGAAAAAAACCCATGAAATAAATAAGTAAAGCCTGAATTGACCATTTTTTCTCTACGTAGGAATGAATTAGGAACTGGATTAGTGTCTGTAGACTGAGGGCAGGAAGGGACAATCGACTTTGAATGGGAATTCTATGGAATATTAACTTTGTGGTCTCCCTCCAACCCTTCCTGACTGGTCCCCCACCCTCTGCAGCACAGCTGGGCCTTGATGAGGCAAAGACACTGAAAGCCCTGGGGGCCCTGGAGGGCAGCAGGGCTCCTTCAGGCCTCAGCAAAACCCAGTGAAGGCCCCAGGTTGGTCCAGGGAGCTTTTCCCACTCAATCCCCTCTGGCAGAACTGGACTCAGCACTTGAGCCCTTTCCCTGGCTGGGCTCCTGCTCACACAGCCCCGGGTGCTGCTGCCTTGTTTGGCTGCTGGCCCGTGTGCTCCCTCTCCCAAGCGCTGCCTTTTCACCTGGAGCTTGCTCAGTTCAGCCGAGAGCCTCAGGAGAGGAGTGCTTTACTCCTGGCTCTTGGAGAGACCATTCCTGCCCTCAGAAGAGGCTGCCCTGGAAAGCTCGGCATATTTCCTGATAGGCATTTATGGGAAATCAGTGTCAAACGGAGAAAGGAGGTGCTGGGGGGGAGGGAGGAGCCCGTGGGGGTGGGAACCCTCCGCAGCTGCTGGTTCAGCCCATCAAAGCCTTCTCCTCTGCAGCCCCAGCTGTGTGCTCTGCTGCTGGCCTCAGTCCCTGCCCCTCGGTGCCTGGACCCCGCTATTTCCCGGCTGTGACAGCCCAGGCTGGCACTGAGGAGCTCATCCCTGTGTGGGGCAGGAGCAGCTCCCCGTGAGCACCCCCCATCCACGCACCAGGCAGCTCTGCTGAGCCATCGCTCCCGGATCCCCCATGCTGCTGGAGCCCTTTGCTGTGCCTGGCCATGGATGTCAGGGCAGCTGCCATTCCCATGGGAACCTGCTCACTGGCCTGAGACCACTCCAGGCTGCCCCCAGAGCTCTTCTGCCCACTCTCCCTGATGATCAGGGGGTTTCTGAGCTGGCAAGGCAGCGTCCCCCCTTTCTGACCCCTCCACTGCTCACTCACACAAGTCAACTTAACCTCTGCCCATCCTGTTGAGGATGTCCAGGTATCCCAGCTGCTCTTCACACCTCCCATCCTCATCCTCCCTGACACTCCTCTGGCAGAGCCTCTCCCCTTCCTCTGCATTCCACCAGCACTCAGGCACAGCCTTCCAAACCATCTAGGGATGGGTTTGGCTCTGAACAAAAATGATGTAGGCAGCTTCTGAGATCAAAACCAGCAATTTTGGGTTCTCAGGGGTTCAGAAACTCCCACTCAGGAGCATTTGGACTAAGAAACTGCAAGTTTGGGAGCTCTGGGGTCCCAAACACTGATTTAGAAAGATTTTGGGTTCTGAAGAAGCCTCAACTTTAGGCAGCATTGGGGTTGAGAAACACAAATTTAGGGAGCATTTGACTCAAAACCACTGATTGGGGGAACTTTTCGCCTCAGAAAGTCCCCTCTAGGCAGCTTTTCAGCTCAAAATTCCAATTTAGGGAGCTCTTGGGCTCAGAAGCGAATGTTTAAGGAACTGCAATACTCAAAATGGGATCTCAGGAAGCTTTGCAGGTCAGGGAAAGCAACCTGGGGAGCTTCAGGGCTCAGAAACATCAATTTAATGAGCTTTGGGGCTCAGAAAACTCAGTGTCCAGAGACTTGGGACACAAAAGCAGCAATTTAGGATACTTTGGGGCTCAGCAATACCATTTCAGGGCACTTTTGGCCTCAAAAATTGGTATTTGGGGAACTTCACAGCTGAGAATACTGGAGTCTCAGGAGCATTGGGGCTCACCCACCTGGGGATGTTTTTGGGACCTGAAACAGCATTTGGGTGCAGAAATACTGATTTAGGGAGCACTGGGGCTCTTAAACACCAATTTAGGGACACACATGCCTATGAAACCCTGATTTGGAGAGTTTAAGGCTGGGAAAAAATCATATTGGGAGCTTTGGGAATCAGGGAGAGTGATTTTGGGATATTTTCAGAGCAAAAAAGAACAATTTAGAGAGCTTTTGGGCTCCAAAACAACCAATTTAAGCCGATTTTTGGCTCTGTAGTCCCTATTTAGGGAGCTTTGGAGCTCCAAAACAGCGATTTATAGAACTTTTGGGCTGAGAAACATCAGTTTTGGGAGCAGAAGGAGCAAGCCCTGAGGAAACCCGGGAGCAAGGGGCAGGCGCTTGCCTGGGACAGGTCTGGGAAGGAGCCGCTCCGCGCTGGGAGCACTGCTTAAAAACTGGGATAGATACAGCTCACTAGCTCACTGTGCCCGACCCGTTCCCGCCCCCACGGGCTCCTCCCTCTCTGCCCGCAGCTCCTTTCCCAGTTTTACACCGATTTCCCCTAAATGAGGTTTCCCCGCTCCGGTCAGGGAGCGGTTCCTTGGCTGGGGGTGGGAAATGGGCACAGCCAGCGCTCCCCGCCCATCGCTCCCGGAGCCTCCCTGGCTGGGATGAACCCCACGGGCTGATGGCACACCAGGCACAGGGCGTGAGTGAGGGGCGTCAGGGCTCTGGAACACTGATCTGGGAACTTCATGGCTTAGAAACCCCTGTGTCAGCAGCTTCGGGGCCAGAATGGTGAGCTCAGGAGCTTTGGGGCCGAGAATTAGCAGTTCTGGGGGCTTTTAGACTCCAGAACACTGATTTTGGGAGGTTTTTGGCTCGGGAAAAAAAAAATTTTGGGAGCTCCGAGTCTCAATGAAAGCAACTTAGGGCTATTTTTAGCTCAGAAGCAGCAATTTAGAGATATTTCAGGCTGAGAAACATCAATTTAAGGATATTTTGGTGTCTGAAATACCAGTTTAGGGAGCTAAGAAACACTCATTTAGGGAGGATTTGGGCTCCGAAATATCAAATAAAGAGTTTTTGACCTCCCAAATAAAAAACCTTTTTGGGGAGGGTTTTGCTCCTGAGGGCTGGAATATAAGTGTGGGGAGTCCTGGCAGACTGACTATCCCCCAAACCCACCACGGCAAGTGCTGTGTGCCTGTGGTGGCGAGAACAACCCCTGGATGACTGCAGACAGACCCTGTGTCCCATGTCACTGCCTGGGACACTGTCCTGAGCTTGGAAATGGGTGCTATGGGCACAGGTGCCCCATGAAAGAATTTAATCAGAGTGTGGTACTCATTGCCAAAGCAACCTTACAGACACCTGGGGAAGAAGCAGGCACCGAGTGGATTTAGGACATCCCCTGTGATGGACCAGCCTCTGGAATGATGGAATGGGCTGGGGAGGATGACAGCGAGCAATGGGTCCTTTCGGGACTACAGCTCCCATCATGCACCGCGGCATCCACTGAGTGCCAGTGCAGCCGAGACTTCATCTCCCGTGATGCTCTGCGCACCGTAGAGCGTCTTTGTAGCCGGACCACCATCTTCAATATGCCCTGCGACCCCAGAGCCCGTTCCGGCCGTACAAGTCCCGTCATGTTCCGTGCCCCAAAGGGACCCATAACGACTCTCCAGGTGTCCCCCAAGGGCTTCCCGGCACCATAGGTTCCTCGCAGGTGCCCCCTGAGGACCCGAAGTGGCCGCCCGCACCCACAATTGGCTGCCCGGACCCCCAAGTGCTGCAGTGGAGCTACTTCCGGGACTACAGCTCCCATCATGCTCCGCGGCGCTCGTGGCGTTTGAATGCAGCCGAGACTTCGTTTCCCGTCACACCCCGCGCTCTGCAGGGCGCCATTAGCGCTCCGCCTTCACCCCCGCGCCCAGAGAGCCCCGTTAGAGCCCCCCAAGGGCCCGCCCGGACCCCGAAGGGCCCCACATTCCCCTCCCTGACCTCCAAGGGTCTCCCTGCATCCCCAAGGGGTCCCCTGGACCCCGAATTGTCCCTCAGAATCCCTGAGTGCTTCCCCCCACCCCTCATTTCCCACCCGGCTCCCCCAAGTGTTCTCCCGACGCTCAAGTTCTCTCTGAATTGCCTCCCCAGACCCAAAACTGCCCCAAATGTGCCTCAAAATTATCTCCGTGTAAGCCCAAGTGCCCCCTTGAACCATGTGTGAGAAAAACAGGATTAAAAACATTACAAAAGGACTAAACATAGGGTGAAGTAGCAGAAAGAGGGTAAAAATTAATAACCAATAGAGGTGAATTAGTGAATGAAGGGAATTGTGATACTTAGAACCAGTTACCATTAATTTTACTGGTTGCTAAACACGGATAGATTTTTGATATAAATATAAAATTAGGTAATAAAAATGAAACAACTATTATTACAAATAAGAAATAAATACAATAAATACATTTAATTGAAAAATATTAAAAATAAATAACAAATTACTTTCTTTTTAATATATTTTGGGATGTTAGTCTCAGGTGGATGATGTCAGACATGGTGAGGCCGGGGATGAGGAGCAGGTTGTCCAAACAGAGTCAGCTTGCAAGGGTGTCATTCTTCTCTGTGCCCAGACCTCCTAAGGAGACATTCAGCATCAAGATCACTTGGGGAAAGCTTCAGTTACCTTTTCTCTGAACTGAAAAATAAAAAACAATACTCATGATTAAAAAACTAAAAATCATGAGGTGCACTTTGAAATCATCCTCCTGAACAGAACTCCAAACTGACTCTAATCACTGCACAAACCCTGGAGACTCAAAGACAATGGAAGGGAGACAAAGAGCTCCCGAGGGCATTCTGTATTTTCATGATCCCCATGGTGGGTTTGGAGCTGGGTCCAGGAGCCTCAGGCACAGAGAGAAGGATGAAGAAGCTGCTCAAGGAGTCAGCAGCAAAACTCCAAGTGCCTTGGAGCATGGCTGGGCCCCACTGAGGGCAGGGAGTGCCAAAGGCTGCCCAGGTACTGCTGAGAGCAGATCCTTGAGGCCAGGATTGCAGGGAGCCCAAGGCTCTGAGCAGGAAACTGCAGTGCTGAGCAAGGCCTGGGCTGGTTGGGGGAAGCAGAAAGGCCAAGCCCTGAGCCCAGCCTGGGACAGCAGGGCCTGTCCCTCACGGCTGGCTCAGGGCTGTTTGTGGGCCAGGGGGATGTGAAGGGCAGCAAGGACAAATGCCATAAACCTATGTGACACTCCAGATCCTCATGGAACTGAGGGGCCAGTGGGACACTGTGGGAAGTTGTGCAACCAAGGGGATCATGGTGGCACTGTTGGGGCCCATGGAACCAAGGGGCCAGTGTGACACTGTGGGGCCTCATGGAAACAAGAGGCCATTCTGAGCCTGCAGGGCTGCAACACCCCAGATCACTGAAATGCTGGGGGTAACCAAAGGTTCCTTGACTTGAGTTTGGTGCACAGGAGAAACACCAACCAGATATTCTCAACATGGACAGATGCAAAGAATATTCTTGGTAGGAAGGGCCCAGAAGGATCATCAAGTCCAGCTCTTAAGTGAATGGCCCACACAGGGTTGAACCCACAGCCCACTGATACCAGCACCATGCTCTGATCAATGTAGCTAAGAGGTCAAAATGACACAAAATATTATTGGCAAAATATAGACAATCAAGGAACTTTTGCAAAGGGTTTAATACAACATCCACTTCAATATGAAACCCTTATCATAGCATTAAATTCAATAACATAGCAAATTTAATCTAAAAACCTTTATCCCTTAAGATGTTAAGTTACCCAAAAATGTTCCAGCTAAGTAAGATTAGAAGAAATAGCAAACAACAGAAAGACAGAAGATCCATAGAAAGACACATGCATAGGTACCAACTGCTCAGGTTCCAGCATCACTAACAAAGGAACCCCAGGAGAAGGCAGGACCCAGACCATGGTCTGGCCTCGTGCTCCGGCTTTTAACCCCCTGGGCATTCATGAGCCCGCCTCTGGGTGGGACTGTCAGTTGCTTGTCCAATCAGAGCCAGGGTAGCACCAGCTGCTAGTGTGTGATTGATTGATTAACAGCTGGGCTAAGCAGAGCTGGGCTAACATCACCCCCTGCTGTGTGATTGACAGCTCTGCCAGGCCAGGGCTGGGAGCGGGGCTCTGTCCCACCACAAACCAAGGCCTGACCCGGCCCTGGCCCCACACGGGCATTCCGAGCATCCCAAGGTGTCTCGGGACATTGATCTCATCCAGCCTCTGACAGCGACCATGGTGACACTACGGAACCTCATGAAACCATGGGTCAGTTGTGACAATGCGGGTCCAAGGACACCATGGTGAGACTATGGAACCTCATGGAATCAAGGAGACCATTGTACAGCTCAGAGGCCCTATAGAAGCAAGGGTCAATGATCAAACTGTGGGGCCCATAGGAACAAGGAGCCATTGTGACACAGCAGGACCGCATGGAGCCATGTGGGCCTCATGAAACCAAGAAACCATTGTGACATTGCAAGACCTCATGGAATCAAGGGGACCATTGTGACAGTATGGGACTCCATGAAATCAGGGGAACATGGAACAGGTCTGCCTGGTTTGGCCTCCTGGGGGCTGTCTGACAGGTCCCACTGAATTAGACATGCCAAGGACCACTTCCCATCTGACCATGAGACACCGGGGCTCTGTGCTTTTATTCCTATGGAAAAGAACTGTCTTTCTTGTCTAGCCTCCCATGGCTGAAATTAGGATTCCACCTCTAAAATTCCCTATATCCAAGGGTTGCTCCCAGATAAAATTTGCTAATAGTCAAGTCTGGCTAGCCTTGGCCTCTGGTGACTGCCTCTCATCTGCCCCTGCACATTGGGGCTCACTTGTTTCCTTCCTATGGAAACCATTGTGACACTGCGGGGCGTTGTGGAGCCAATGGGCCATGGTGACACTGCAGGCCCTTGTGGAGCCTGTTACACTGTAGGAACTTGTGGAACCAAGGAGATCATTGTGACACTGTGAGTGCCATGGATCCATGGGGCTATTGTGACACTGTGGGGTCTTGAGGAGCCATGGAGACCATTGTGACTTTTTTGAGCCTTGTGACACACAGGGGCCATTGTGACACTGCAGAGTACCATGGATCCATGGGGCCATTGTGACACTGTGAGGCCTCATGGAACCAAGGACATCACTGTGGCTCTGTTGGGCTGCATGGTCCCAAGGGGCCAGTGTGAAGCAGCGGGGCTTTGTGGAACCAAGAGGCCATTGCTGCATTTCAGGGCCTTATGGAGCCAAAGGGCCGTTGTGATCCTGAGAGGCACCATGGATCCATGGAGATCATTGTGACATTGCAAGGCCCCATGGAATCATGGAGACCATTTGTCGTGATCCGTCCTAGTGAATGGATGATGTGATGGTTCGTAGGGGTGATCTCAGGGTGCAAAAAAAACCAACACGGCACAGGGGATTTGCAGTAACAATCAACAAGTGCAATTTTCTTGAAATAACCACAACAGAAATGCATTGGTGAGGGGAACCAGGGGAACAAAGGAGAAAATAAGGAAAAGAGGAAGGAAGAGGAGGGGTGCGTTATAGCTACCAAACGTGGTGCTGCGTTATCCTTTGGGATCCAGCCAATGGAGTCTGCCAGGCCACATCCGGGGAGATCTCGGAGGTTCATCTGGACCCCACGTTATACTATTTTTTGTTGGGGAAAGGGGGAATGAATTTCACAACCAAAGCAAAGGTCTTCAGGGGGAAAGAATAGTATTTGTTCAGGGGTGAACAAAGTCAAGCCAGGCAGCAAGCAAGAACCATTGTTTTCATGGCCCACTGCCTGCACCTGTGCTTGCTCTGGGCAGCTTTCCTCCCTGCCCTCTGCACAGCTCCCCCAAGTTGGGAGGGTTTCAGTCCCAGTCTCTGGAAGAAGGTGAGAGGGAGCCTTCTCACACAGGGGTTTCATGTCTTGGGTCCTTGATGAAGAGGCCTACATCTCTACGTGTCAATCCTGATGGTTGAGAATGGGCTAGAGGGGTCCACTCTTGGAGGAGGGACCACGCTAAAGCTCAAACCAGCCAGGCCAGGAGGCAGAGAGAAATTCCAGGACCATTGTTCAGGGAAAAGGGCAGGGTGCTCCTTCGAGTTCAGTGTTGCGTATAGCAAAAAACACCTCTGGAAACAGTGAGCTAAGAGGCACATGATTTCCTCCCCCCACCACTGGTTCAGCAGTTTTTAGTTTTTTGATGGTCCCTCTTCATGGCAGCCATGAGGCAAAAATGAAGGATATTTTGGACAGACTCTCACATGGCCTCAGGCCCAGGGCCAGCAGCCATGGCCAAAGTGCTGCAGGAGTTGGCTCTGGCAGGGCTGTCTTGCCGCTGCTGCCCATCCCTGTGCAGCCCAGGCTGTCCCTGCCCTGTGCCTCTGTCCCTGCAGGCCGTCAGCATCCCCCGGCTGCCCCACCTGGCTGGGCCCTTCCTTTGCTGACAGCTCTGCCTCCTGCCTCCCTCTGCCTGCCCACACAGAGCCTTGGGCTGCTCCAGGCTACTGCTGGGGACCTGTTGCACCACAGCCCTGCCCTGGCAGCGAAATTCCTTTCTCCTGGTGTCCACTCTGCACCTCCCCAGCTGCTCTTGGTGCTATTATGTCTTCTTCAGGCTCATTCCCACTATGAAGAAAAGCTCCAGCCCCTCTGAAACCAGCCTTCCATCCCTCCCAGGCTACTCCTGTTCTCTCCTCAGTCTCCACACCACTGAGCCCAGAGCCTGCAGAGTCCCCCTGCTGGTTTTGTGGTGAGGCCTCCAAAACCCCATCCTGGGAGATTTTTGGAAAAAAAATAAGGTCTGTGAAAATGGAAAAATTGTGGTCAAAGTTATTTTCTCCCAAATCTTGCCATGCCATGACAGAAAAAGGGTCAATATCTTTAAACCGAATGAGGGTGGATTTACATTTGTTAGAAGGAAGAAATATTCTACAATTATGAAAGTGGCATGAAACTGCAGCTGTTTTTCTAGAGAATTGGATGCCCTATCCCAGGAATTGTCCAAGAGCAGGAGCTTTGTGCAGCCTGACCCAGTGAAACCCTCCCCACCCCAAGAACAGAATTCCCGTAGTGTGTGTTCTCTGCTGTGCTGGGTGCCCTCACAAGGCTTCTGGCCAGAATGTCTGCTGAGGGCAGCCAGGCTGCTGCAGGGGCAGTGGCCTCACAGCCATCACCATGGTAGCCCTGTCCCCTGGGCCTGGCTCTCCCCTTTCCTCTGCCCCTGCCTTGGCTCTGCTGGCATGAAGAGTTTTGTCATTAATATCTTGTCCCCGAGGTGCTGAGGCCAATGGCTTCCCATTCAGGCTTCTGGAGCAGAAGTGGCTTTTCAAGCCCAGCCTGGAATGAGCCCTGAGGCAGCAGCTCTGCAGTGGTGGCCACCAGGCCAGGCTACCAAGGGAGGCTTCTGGCCATGGCCTGCAAGCAGCTGCTGCTGCCAAGGTGCCTTTGGTGCCTCAGGCTCTCCCTGGCACAGCTCCCAGCATGGCGCTCTGCCCTTGTGCCCGAGCCCTTCCCTGTGCTGGGGCTGACCTGGGGCTTTTCCTGCAGCGGGACCTGCCCTGCTCATGGCACAGGAAAGGCAGTTCCTGCTGGAGCAGGAGGCTCTGCCTGCAATGGGCTCCAAGAACTCCAGCAAGGCTCTGTTGACTTCAAAATTGCTGCCTAGAGCAGAATATTCTAATTGTTAGAGCTCCAGTGCTGTGGAGGAAATAACTCTGATCAAGATCTTTCTGTCTCATCATGATCAGAATCAATCAGAGCTGTATTTCTAGAAATCTCTCAGGTATTCCATCATTAATCCTGTGGGACAAGTTCAATTCCCCCTGTCCAATCTTTTGCATCTTTCTCAATGTCTGGGGCTGGGATTGGATCCAGCCACTCCCAGTCTCCTCTCTGAGAAGAAATTTTAGAAGTCTAGGGGTTCTGGAGTGTTTTATGGGTTCTGTGGTGGCTGCTGGGTGTCATTTCTCCATCCCATGACTCAGCAGGAGTTTCTTCAAAAAAGAAACAAAGCTTTTGCCTGCAGCTCCCACTGTGCCCATGACAGGAACCCCTGTGAGTGTCCGGGACATCCTGGCTCTTTGGCAGCCTGGGGACTCCTGGGATGTCACCGTGGAGCCCCCGTGAGTTCCTGTGACAGATCGGTGCCTTTGCAGCCCAAGGTGCCCTGGGATGTCACCATGGAATGGCTGTGACTGCCTCTGACCACAGGGCTCTTTACCATCCCCAGAAAGCCCTGGGAGGTCTCCATGGAGCCCCTGTCTCTGCCTGTGACATTCCAGCTCTGGAACAACCTGGAGACTCCTGGAATGTCCCCATGTGTTGCTATAGGACATGAAAGAACACAAGCACACATCGCTGTTGTCATGGTGAAAAAAAAAGGGAAGTTAATTTTCTGACTCCAACATTTATAGTTTCCCAAGAGTGATAGTGGATTGGAGCGTGACAGTGCCACCTCTCCAATGACACTGGACAAACCAAGAGTCCATCAACTTTCTCCTCCTCCATAAAGGAATGCAAAACAATGAGTTATTTACAGCAAGTGTGTGAGAAAGTTCGCTACAAGAATGTCAATATCTTAGAAAATCTTAAAACATCAGGGCGCCTCCCATGGAACCCCTCTGAGTGCCTGTGGCAACTCAGTTCCTTAGCAGGCACCCATCACCAGAACCCATTGCTCTGGACAGTTTCCATGGCAACCCTCCCCAGCCCCCTGTTGCTATGGTCAGTTTCCTGGCAGGGCCAGGAAGAGGGACAGGTGTCTTCCAAGCATTAACGACAGGGAACATGGATAACCAGGGCTCTTCCCAAAGGGGATCCTCCAATGGGGGATGAAGCTGGAGCAGTGCAAGAAGCTTTTTCTGCAGTGGGGGCATTTGCAGGGCTTCCCTTACCAGTGCCTCAGTTGGTGTTTGGTCAAATGAGAGCTCTGGTTGAAGCTCTTTCCACACTTGGGACACTCGTAGGGCCTCACCCTGGTGTGGATGCACCAGTGGGTAACAAGGCTGATGTTTTCTCTAAAGCCCTTCCTGCACTCAGGGCAGCTGAAGGGCCTCTCCTCTGTGTGAATCCACTGGTGCCTGACGAGAATGGAGGTGGTGTGAAACATTTTTGGACACTCAAGGCACTTGTAGGGCCGTTCCCCGGTGTGGATGCGTTGGTTGGTGTGGAGAGTTTAGTTCAGGCATGGCTTGAAGAAAAAGGCCATGAAGCCATGCAATTGAGAGAAAAGTAACAGGTAGCTGTGAAGCAGTTCCCAGCCTGACTTCTATAAACAATTAGACTCTCTCAGGCATCACTGTATAAACAATAAGGTTCTCAGGCAGTCTTCCCATAACAAGTGTAACACCCTCTCTGGGAAAAGATGGCACCCTGAGAACAGATGTGGAAGTTTTGGGAACCGTTCATATCACAGTGGGAACACTGGTTTTGTTTTGTGTAAACAATCAACGGTGTAGTAAAACAAAAGGTGTGGTTAGAGTTTTCTCTGTTAGCCTATCATAAACCTGGATTTTGGAATATGCATGAAGTTGGTTAACACTATTATTTAAGCTGGCTGATCGATCAATAAATTGAGTTCCATGCATCAAAGGATTGGTCGTTCTCCCCTCACTTCAACAGGTTGGTGACGAGCTCAGAGCTGCACCTGAAGACCTTCCCACACTCCAAGCACTTGTAGGGATTCTCCCCATTGTGAAGCTGCTCATGCACCACCAGCTCCAAGACGTGGCTGAAGCTCTGTCCACCTTCCTGGCCCAGGGTGGGTCTTTCCTCCTCATAGCAATCCAGGCTGAGTTTGGTGCCCCTCCTCCTGAGGGACCTCTGGAACTTTTCCTCTCCATTGGATTCCTGCACAGTAGAGGCGCTCAAAGTGGCCTCTTCCATGAGGTTCTGCTGTGGGGATTTGTCCTCCCTGGTCTCCATCCTCAGCTTCTTGCCTGTGGGTGGAAGGATAAGGAGAGGATGAGATTTGCCTCTGTGCCACAGCGAGGGGGAAGGAGATTCCCCCAGTGCATCCCTAGCAGGATGGCGTTGGCAGTGGGGTTGTCCTGCAGCTGGGGGCCATGCTGGGCTGGGAGATGGAGCAGAAGAGAGGGAGAAAGGGGCACTGACATCCTCCTCACCTGGGTGTCTGGGGATATTGTCGCAGTTTGAATAGACAGGTGTCTGCAAAGGAAGGCAAGAACCTCCCTTAAAATGGAAAAATGTAAACAACCTCCTTCCGAACTCTTATAATTTTGAAATTATGGGGCTCTAGTGCAAAAGATATGGGAATGGGAAAAACAGTTCTATAGCAGCAAAATTAAAATATAAATGCAATAGTACAAAGAAAAAACACTGACAGATTCGGAATACGACCTGACACCATGTGGGGCACAGTGGCGGTGGTAGTCCCAATAAACGGTGGCCTGAAGTGACTGGCGTGGCTCTGTTGATGCAGGGATCCTGTAGGAGGGTGGAGTTTTCCTCTGAAGATCCAGTGGTGGTGGTATTGGGCCTGATCTTCCTCCGGGAATCCAGTGGAAAAGGCTGACTCTGGTCTTCCAGCCCTCTGATTGTATCCAGGTAGGAATGCTTGGCTCCTCCCTCTGGGCGGAGCTTCTCACAATGGGATGATGGAATTTTATCAGTCATGCAGTGGCACTCAATGGCCCCTTAACATAAGATATCTCCTGGGAGGGAGGATGGGTTGTGGAAGAGATAAAGAAAACTGCCCAATTCACAGAAGGTAACTGCCCCATCAGATAGGAATAGAATACATGCCCCATGTCCAATCTAAGACAGCTGGAAAATGCTTTGCAGCATTCTGTGTCTCTGTGTCTGTGTGCATTTTACACTCAAAGTCCCCCAGATTTCCAAGAGGTTTTCCCTGGGGTTTTGTCTTGTCCCTGTGTCCCTCTGCACCTCCCTGTGTCACTCTGTCACTGTCACCTCCACACATCTCTGAGCCCACTGGCACCTCCCAGGTTTGCACTGAATCTCTCCCTCCTGCCCTCCAGCACCAGCAATGCCCATGGCAGGGAGCTCATAGCTCCCTGGCAGCCAGGGAGGGCTAATGCCAGGATCAGGAGCACCTGGCAGAGGCAGGAGGAATTCCCCATTCCAGGCGGTGCAAGGGGGGCACCCGTGTCCCCTCCCAGCCCCAGGGTAACAGACCAGGGAGGAGATGCCTCAGCTGCCTCAGCTGAATTGCTTCCCTCAGCCCTTGGCCCGGGAAGTCTCTAGCTGAAGCACAACCTCTAGAGAAGAGTTCCCACAAGGAAAACAAAGGAATTGTTTCTTCCCTTTCTCTCATCCCTGCCCCGTGTGCTGATTTTCTTGGCATCTCTTAGCAAAACCAACAAAAAAGCATCTGGAATGAGGTGTTTCCCAGGGTCAATTCCTAAATAGGGCCAAAGAAAGGTTTTCTGCCAGGGAAAAAGGGACAAATGTGGGATTTGTTCAGACAGTTGAAAACATGACAGTTTCTAAGCACTGGAAATCCAGAGACTATAAAAACCAGAGTTTGCAGTTGTAATGGTCTCTCCCTCCTCCCACTGATTTGTCACATCCCAACTCCAAAGGAGCAGATTACGGAAAGAAGACTCCAACATCGGGTGTTGGAGGCCTAATCGCAGAGACAGGAAGAAAGAGTTACATTGGGAAAAGATCTCCAGTTGTTTTCCTATCATAATGACCACAAATAGCTCTTTAGTCCATGTGCAATATCCAGATGAAGAGGCACGTTCCTGGTTTTTAATGCCAAATTGCAGTACTTTGGAACATCTTTCTGGATGAGAACAAACCACAGGCCAATAACTGACCCACTTCAGCTCCCAAATCAGAAATCATTCAACTTCTACCAAGATGTCTTTCTCTGCAGATGTCCCAGATTGCAAGGCAAGATGGATTCTATTTGCCATCTGTATGGCAGTTTTCCTTATCTCTTCCACAACCACTCCTCCCTCCTGGGGGGACATCTGCTGATAACAGGCTATTGAATGTCACTGCATGGCTGGTAAGAACTACAGCATCCCATTGGGAGATGCTCCGCCCAGAGGGAACAGCTAAGCATTCTAGCCAGATAGAATCTGGAGATTCTGGAATAGCAGCACAGCTTCTCCCCTGGATTTCCCAGAGGAACAGCAGCTGCCTCTTCTTCCACTGGATCTTCAGAGAAAGACTACACCCTTTTCTACAGTACCCCCTGCTCCAACAGAACCTGACACTCCAGGAGGACTGCAGCCACATTTCCAGTTGGATTGCTACCAGCACCCTGACCAACAGGGTGTCAGGTTGTGTTCTGACTCTGTCAGTGTTGTTTTAATTTACTGCATTGTTTATTTTTTCCTTTTATTTTCTTCCCTATGAAATAACTGTTATTTCCTGCTCCCATACTTTTTATTTTTTGCCTGAGAGCCCCTTAATTTAAAATCATAACAATTCAGAGGGGGAGGGTTCACATTCTCCATTTCATGGGAGGCTACTGCCTTCCTTAGCAGGCACCTGTCTTTCCAAACCAAGACAGCAGGACAGAAGGCACTTTGATTCCTTTTGTCCCAAGTTTCTCCTGAGTTCATGACTTCACATGAACTGTAATGGTCCCAACAGCACAAAAGCAGCCGCAATGAGCAGAATCAAATCTCCAGGTCACCATTAAATGCACTCGATCCACGCCTTCCACAGCCCGGCATCAATTCCTGCCTCTGCCCCCAGCTCTGGCTCAGCCTGAGGGGCATTGCTCTGGTGTGTGCGGGGCCGGCTCCTGCAGGACACAGCACTGGGAGCCGCTCTGTGTCCCACAGCTTCGGCATCTCAGGCACCGCTCCACAGCTGCGGGGCTGTGCCACCACTGTTGCATGGCTGCAGTTCCTGTGCCACCACGGTTCCGTGGCTGCAGTTCCTGTGCCACCATGGTTCCATGGCTGTAGCACCTGCGCCACCACTGTTCTGCTTTTTCCATGCTCACTTCACTTCTGCTCAAAAGCTGTGCTGTGCTGTTTCAGCACGGTTCCTCAGCTCCTGCACCACTGCTCCACTGCTGCTCCAACACTGCTCATCTACCACTGTTCCACTGCTCCTTCTCTGCTCCTCCCCTGCTCCCCTGTTGTTCCTCAGCTGCTGCTTCTGTTCTAGCGCTGCTGCCACAGCTGTGGTGTCACAGAGAGAGGAACTTCGGGCAGCAACCACTGTGGTGTCACAGAGACTGGGACAACAGGACTGCCTCAGCTCTGGTGTTGTGGAGAGGGGAATGTTGGGGCGGCTGCTGCTGTAGTGTCATAGAAGGTACAACTGGGGCTGCCACCACTGAGGTGTCACAGTGAGGGGAACGTTGTGGCTGCCACCACAGTGGTATCATACACATGAGAATGCTGGGGCTGCCTCTGCTGTGGAGTCATAGAGAGGAGAACATTGGGGCTGCCTCTGCTGTGGAATCATAGAGAGGAGAACGTTGGGGCTGCCAAAGCTGCGGTGTCACAGACAGGGGACTCTGGGCCTTCCACTGCTGTGGTGTCACAGAGAGGGGGACTTGGGGCTGCCACAACTATGATGTCACAGAGAGGGAAATGTTGGGGCTGACACTGCTAGGGTTCCACAGACAGGATTTCTGGAGCTCCCACCGCTGTGGTATCATAGAGAGGGGAATGTTTGGGCTGCCATCCTTGTGGGCTCAAAGACAGGGTAATCTTGGGGCTGCTACCCCTGTGGTTTCCTACAGAAGTCAATGTTGGAACTGCCAACTCAGTGGTATCAAGGTGAGGGGAATGTGGGGGAGTCACTACTGTGGTGTCACAGGGGAGCATTTGGGGCTGCCACCCCTGTGGTGTCACTGAGAGGGCAATATAGGGGTTGCCACTGTGGTGCTGTCATAGAGAGGAGAACGCTGCGGGTGCCACCTCTGTGGTGTCACAGAGAGGGGAACGCTGGGGTTGCAATTTCTTTCGTGTCATAGACGGGGGGACATTGGTATTGCCACTGCTGTCATGTCACAGACAGGGGAACTTTGAGGTTGCCACCACTGGGATGTCACTGACAGGGCAATGCTCGATCTTGAACATCTGTGGTATCATAGAGAGGAGAACATTGGTGTTGCCACCACTGTTGTGTCACAGATATGGGAACACTGCCAAACCTCCCCTGGTGCTGTGCCCACTCCAGTGCTGCTCCTCTGTGACACTGCAGGTACTCCTGGGGACATTGTCACATTGTGACAATGGGACTATAGGGGCCTGTGACACTCCAGGGTCTTGTAGAATCCATGGAACCAAGAGGAGACTGAAACTCTGGGACTTCATGGAACCATACATTGCGATACCTCAGGGCCTCATTCTTTCCAGGAATCCTTGTGACACTGCAGAAATAAATGGAACCAAGGGGACATTGTGACACTGTGGAGTTCATGAAACTGAGGGGATGCTCTGAGACTCTGGTGCCTAAAGATGCTCAGGAACCGTTGTGACACTGAGGCTTGTGGAACCAAAGGCACACTGTGACACTGTGGGGTCTCATGGAATCCAGAGGCCCTTGTGACTCAGTGAGGCCAGTTGGAACCAACAATCCATTGGGATCTCCCAGAACCTTGTGGTGTCCAGGGATCCTTGTGACATTTTGGGGCCTCATGGAACCAAAGGGACACTGGGACACTGTGTGATCTCAGGGAACCAAGGGGACTCAGAGACACTGTGGGGCCTCCTGGCTCTCAGTCACTTCTGAAACTTGTGTCCATCTACAAGGGGGCAAAACTCAGCAGCTTGAGCCTGTTGATCCAGAATATTCCCATCTCCATGGAGGGTGTTCTTGCCAGCTGTGGTGCTTTGTGTTCTCTCTGTGCTCTCTGGGGGAATTGCATCCTACAGGAGACCCCAACAACTCCAGTAGCTGACACCACAGAGCCTCCTGTGGGGTGCGGGCAGAGGCATCTTTCACTCCATTATGTTGCTCAGAGCCCATCCAAGCTGGAATGTTTCCAAGGATGCGGCATTCACTGGCTCTCCACCAAGGCTAACGGTGAAAGTAGGGCACTGGGGGAGGCAGCAGGGAGAGCAGACGCTGTGCTGAGTGAACGAGGGAAGAGGATGAATGCAGAAGGCACAGCCCACCAGGAGGCCACCAGGCAGAGCTGTGGAGCCTCCCCAGGTGAGGGTGACCAGCCCAGGGAGTGCCCTGCTGCCCCCCAGGACTGTGCTGCCACCCTTGGCAGAGGTTATTGCCCAGCAGGATGTCCCCTGGTCACCTGGGGCCGTGCCACTGCCCCAGGCAGGAGGGCGCTGTCAGCTGAGTGTGCCGTCTCTGGGGTCAGTGCTGGAGGCGCCCCGAGCAGCCTGGCTGTGTTAAATGAGCACCCTGCAGCCCCTCTGTGCCCTGCCATGGCTGTCAAGACTCCTGAAAGCACTGGCTGCTGTGCAGCTCTGCCCTCTGCTGCCCCTTGTTCTGCCCTGCTGGCAGAAACTGCCGCAACCGCCCAAGAGCAGCGCGGGTTGTCAATGGAGCGCGCTGCTGCTGATCCAGAGGGTGGAGAGATGTCATGCTGCAGAGTCACATTGAACAGGCACTCTGCAACTCTGCTGTGCCCTGCTGCCACAGCTGGAACCCCAGAAGCAGCACTTGGTAGCAGCAGCGAGGCGCTTTGCCCCTGCAGCCGCTGCAAGGCACCCAGCTGCCACCACTGTGAGATGCCTTGCTCCTGCAGGACAGTGCCTGGCCATGGAGCGGGGTTTGCTGCCCCTCCACCAGGCCTGCCATACCAGCTGAGATCTCAGAAGCAGTGCCCGGCCCCTGTGAGATTCCAGCTCCTCTGTGCCATGCGGCTGCCCCTGTAGCCATCTCTGCCTGCGGTGGAACCACCTCTCTGTGCTTTGCTGTGACTGGAAGCGCCCCTACAGCTGTGCCCAGCCACGGCGAGACAGTGCCGGGCCCCAGCGGGAGAGCACCCTGCTACTGTAAGGAGGTACCTGGCTGCGGAGCCATTCCTGGCTGCTATGGAGCTGCCCGTGCCTGTTGCCAAGCTGTACCTGGCTGCTGTGAGACTCCCAGCTCCTGTGGAACACCTGGCTACCATCACGCCGTATCTGTTGCTCCATGTCCTGCTGTCAACTGCTGTGAAAAGGCGTCGGCTGAGTGGTTCACATGGGGAATGTCACCAGGGGGGTTACCAGGTGGGTGCTCCACCTGGGCCATCACCCAGCAGCCAGCTTAGAACTGGTGCAAACCAGGGGAATCCGACTGTTTAATTGAAACAAAACATCACAAAGGCCTGAGGTGGGTGTTGATGCAATGTGATTTCTGCCCAGTGCTCTGAATGTCAAAGCGAAGAAATTCAATGAAGTGCAGGCAAGTGGCAGGTGCGACTATGACTCTCCTAAGGCAGTTTTTGAGAGTATAGTTACAAACTGGGCATTGCTGCAGAGATTGCACCTCCTCATGGTCCTGCTGGATACCCTGTGTAATGTAACCCAATCGATCTCTGCCCCAGCACAGAGGCAGTGGGGAACGTTGGGCACCACAACTGAAGTGGTCCAGCTGGAGAATAATGGTCGTTCTCGGACGTCCCGGCCAGCTTTCCAGCACGGCTAGCAGTAGGTGGGCACTATCCCAATCTCCGTGGTTCAGGACAGCACCTAAGTCAAACGCTCTGTGCTATGACAGTAGCAGTACCTTGTGGTAGGACATGGCATGGCTTATGGCTACAGTCAGCAGAAACAAGAAGAGAGCACTCTCCAGCTGTGGTGAATCCAGGTTTATTGAATCCCAGGGGAAACCGACAACTGAAGAGGAAGAGGGGGAAGTTGCAACAGCTTATAAGGAGGGAAGGACACAGGGGAGGAGTCAGTCCTTGGATGAATAGGATTGCAGAGGGGAGTGGGATACCAAAGATTGACTTAGGGAGAACACCAATGGGAATAACTTGAGGGTGGAGCTTCGGCCCCTGAGCCAATCACTTGACGCTCTAGTTAGATGTTTCTAGAGAGTTCCAGAGAGAAGGGTGGGAGCGCCAAGTGACGGACAGGGCACCAGGGAGGGATTTGAGACAGGGTACATTTATCTCCAAGATGACAGGGGAGGAGCTGGGATAACTGGCAGCACAAGGGAGGGAAGGGAGAACCAGGGCAGAACCATTACAAGATAGGGGGGAACAGAACAGTCCAACTTATACAGACCCAACACAACAGTGAGGGATTGCAGGACTGTTTTGATTCCTAAGTCAACCAAACCAGATCGCCTCAAGGAAATTAACAACTGGAGACCTATCCCAATCATTTCCATCTTGCTAAGACTGTTCTCCAGGATTTTAACAACCAAACTGACCAAGGCTTGACCCTCAATCCAAGGCAAACAGGCTTTATAAGAGCAGTGGGATGCTCTGAAAACCTGAAACTCCTGCAAATCATTATTCGGTCACAAAAGGAGAACAGAAACTCCCTGGGTGTTGTATTTGTGGACATCACCAAGGCTTTTGACACCATAAGCCAGCAGCACATTCTACATGCCCTAGAGCAAAGGGAAGCAGATCGCCACATCGTCAATTTGGTGAGCAATATTGTGAAAAATGTTTTTGTGATTTGTGTCAATCTGCAATGGAATCAGCAAATGCTTGTATCTGCTGTGTGGAAAATGGATGCATTCCTTGGGATAGATACAAGGAAGGGTTTTGAAACTTTCTATAGCCAAATAAAGCTTTGAAATAGGGGAATTATGGTAAAGTAAAGAGATGAGGTAGAAAGACGGCTGATGCTTAGAATAAAATAGAGGAACTTGTAAAGCTAAAGGGACTGCAATGTGACTAAATGCTTATATATAATAAAAAGCTTAACAAAATATTGTAGTGGTCAGTGGTGAAGGGGCCTCCCTCCAGACGAGCACAAGAAAGACAGGAAGCCAACAACCACCTGGAAAGGTGATGAAATTGCTGATTCCAGCTTACTGATATTTACTCATTTGTATTAACCAAGCACATTGGAAAATGCTTTATAAGCTTAAAAACAGTATATATACTTTACTGAATTTGTATGTAGTGTGTGCCATGAGTGGAGCACTGACTCCTCGGCCACCCTGCGCTGCTTGCTCACCTTCTTTTAAATCAAAGATATAGAAATAAAATTCGCATCGACTATTGAAATTTTATGTATTAGTATGATCTTTGTGACATGCCAGCATTCCCAGTATGGTCCCAGAATAATCCCAGTTACTTTCAAGCACTCCCAGGATGGTCCCAGTTACCTGCAGCTAGATCAACCCAGTCAGTCCCAGGATTATGTCAGTTGCTCCCAGTGTGCTCCCAGTTGCTCCCAGTCACCCCCAGTCCAGGGATGATGTGCATGGTGTGTTCCCAGTCACTCTCAGAAACTCCCAGTGTTAATCCAGTCAGTCCCAGTACAATGCAGAGATGAGCCCACTGTGGTCCCAGTTGCTGCCAGTATGAACCACTTGTGCCCCACATGGTTCCAGTTTCTCCCTTTCAGCCTGACTTTTGTTCCAGTCTCTCCCAATATATCCCAGTTCCTTCCAGCATATTCCCAGTCACTCCTGGCATAATCTGAGTTCATCCCAGTGGAAGGCCAGTTGCTTCTAATTACCCCCAGTGTGCACCCAGCATGATCCCAGTTCCTCCCACTCGCTCCTGGCATGATCCCACTTGCTCCCAGTATATCCCATTTGCCTCAACAGGGCCACAATTGCACCCAGCAGGCCCCTACTCAGTCCCGGTATGATCCCACTATGATCCCATTCACCTCATTGTGATCACAGTCTCCACCAGCAGGGGTCCAGCTGCTCCCAGTATGATCCCAGTATGATGTCAGTACAAACCCAGGATAAATCCAGTCACTGCCCGTATGATCACAGTATGATCCCAGTACAGCTCACTCCCTCCCAGTGATGAAACTCCTGGGATCCCCCAGCCCTCTCTGCATTTGCCCCTCCCAGATCTCCTGAGTGGAGCCACAAGGGCTGGCAGCGCCCAGGCAGGGTCCCCAGCAAGACCCAATTTGGATGTTCAGCCCCCAGTTTTCCCAGTTTGCCCCTCCTTTGGCCCAGGCTGGGTTCCCCCCACCCGCAGTGGCTGGGAGCAGCCGAGAGCCCCGCGCTGCCCATCCCGACCTGTCCCGGCTCTATCCCCGCTCCTGCCGCAGGCTGCGAGGGCTGTGGGAACGGGGCACCGATATTACAGCGACGTGAGTGGGTTGCTGCTGGTGAGAGAGAGACGAGAATCTTGTTTCTTGATCAGAAGGCTGAATTTAGTGATATATGATATCTAATACATTATAGCTATACTAAAAAGAAATAAAAGAGAACGTTGCAGAGCTGCTGCTAGCTAGCTAAGAATAGAAAGAAAGAATCTCTAACAAAGTTGTGTCCAAGGACTCTGTCCCAAGCTTGCACTTTGTGATTTGGCCCCTAATTATAAACATAGGAACATGAGCCAATCAAGGTGCCCCTGTTGCATTTCACAGCAGCTGATAACAATTGTTTATGTTCTCTTCTGAGGCCTCTGCCTTCCAGAAGACACAGAAATCTGAAAGAAAGTATTTCTGTGAAGAAATGTCTGAGATACACCGAGGGTGTGGCTGCTGCTGGGGGAGGAGGAGGGAGGGAATGGGAGGAAGAGGAAGATGAGGGACAAAGGAGGATCAGAGAAAGCAGAAGGAACCACAAGGTCTTGCACTCCATGAATTCGCATCCCCACCCATGGGATCTTCACCCCCGCCATCACGCAGGTGACCGGTGAGGGGGGGAGCTTGGCCCAGATATCCTGGGGGGTTCCCTGGGCGGGTTTTTTTTGAGGGGATGTTTGGAAAATGTAGAACTCCAAGGCTGTGCGGAAAAGGCCCCATGGAGGGACATTGGAGGGTCCCAGTGGCAACTGCTGGCAGAGGCAGCCTGGAGGAGCAGAGCCCTGTGTCCCCCAGAAGCCCAAAGTCGGGAGCCCAGAGAGGGGGGAGTAGTGCCATTGGCAGGAGCCTCAAGACCCTGGAGAGGGAAAGGAGGGACTCCTGGGATCCCCTGCACTCCAAAGCAGAGAATTAGGAAAGTAGGGACCCTAGGATCCCAAAACCCCCCAGCATCCCTAAATGAGGAGATGGAAAAAGGGGAAACGTTTTGCTTCTTGGGACTTCCAGCAGCGGAGGGCGGGGACCAAGTAGAGAGGGGACCCTTAATCCAAGTGTGACCCACACCAGCTGGGACAGGGGGCAACCCTGAAACACCAAAGGGGAGAGACCAGAGACAGGCAGCTCCTGGGAAGCATTTTCAGGGCTGAACATTGATGTTTGGGAGGTTTTTATGGAGCACAGATAGCTGGTTACTTCTAGAGATGGACTTGGGCAGAGGGACATTCAGTCTCAATCTGTGCTAAACCCTTGTTTCTCCAGAACCAGGATTTTCCATTCCCAATCGTGGTGGCATGGAGGAGAAGGCTGTGAGGAAGATGGAGATACCTGTCTTAGGTTGCAAGATGTAGCTGGGGGTTTTTCAATTCCCATCTATTAGAAGAGGGGCAGGTATTATCTGTTAATTGAGCAGTTTTCTTTATCTCTTCTACAACCAATGCCCCCTCTGGGAAATATCTTCTCTTAATGGGCCATTGAGTGTCACTATATGACTGATAAAAATTCCATCATCCCATTGTGAGATGCTCTGCCCAGGGGGAGGAGCAAAGCATTCCTACCTGGATATAAGCTCAGCCTTGGAATTCTACAGCCAGCTTTTCCCACTGGATTCTCACAGAAGCAGCTTTCTTATCCACAGAATTCCCAGAGGAAGAAGCAGCTTTCTTCTCCACAGAATTCCCAGAGGAAGACCAGACCCAACAACACCACCACTGACCTTCAGAGGAAAGCTCCACCCTTCTACAGGATCCCAACAGAGCCACATCTGTAACTGCAGGAGCTCTGCAGCCACCATATAATGGGACTGCTACCAGCACCCTGACGCACATGGTGTAAGGTTATACTCTGATTCAGTTAGTGGGGTTTTTTTGTACAGCTGCATTTGTATTTTTAAATTTTTTCTAGTCAATAACTGTTTTAACTAGTCCCATATTTTTGCCTGAGACCCCCTTAATTTTAAACATATAACAATTCCGAGGGAGCGGATTAATATTTTCCATTTCAAGGGAGGTTCCTGCCTTCCATAGCAGACACCTGTCTTTTCAAACTGAGACTATGCCCCCGGACACCCAGGCGGGTGAGGAGGAAGTCAGTGCCCCGTTCCCCCCCTCTCCTGCTCCATCTCCCAGGCCAACATGGCCCCGAGCTGCACAACAACGCCGCTGGCAATGCCTTCCTGCCAGGGATGCACTGGGGGGATCTCCTTCCCCTTCCCTGTAGCACAGAGGCAAATCCCATCCTGACCTTGCCTTTCCACCCGCAGGCAAGAAGCTGAGGATGGAGACCAGGGAGGACAAATTCCCACAGCAGAACCTTGTGGAAGAGGCCACTTTGAGAGGCTCTACTGCGCAAGACTTCAATGGAGAGGAAAAGCCCTGGAGATCCTACAGGAGGAGGGGCTCCAAACCCAGCCCAGGGTGCTCTGAGGAGGAAAGACCCACCCTGGGCCAGGAAGGTGGACAGAGCTTCAGCCAGGGCTCAGAGCTGGTGGTGCATGAGCAGCTTCACGATGGGGAGAAGCCCTATAAGTGCTTGGAGTGTGGGAAGAGCTTCAGGCAGAGCAGCACCCTGATCTGCCACCAGATGATCCATGCTGGGCAATGGCCCTACAAGTGCTTGGAGTGTGTGAAGGGCTTCAGCTGCAGCTCCGCACTTGTCACCCACCAACGCATCCACACTGAGGAGAAGCCTTACGAGTGTTCTGAGGGTCAGAAAAGGTTTCACACCAGCTTCCATCTCCTTCTGCATGAGCGGATTCACACAGAGGGGAAGCCCTTCCGCTACCCTGACTGCAGGAAGGGCTTCATCCGCAACTCCCAGCTCATCACCCACTGGCGCATCCACACTGGGGAGACGCCCTATGAGTCTCCCAAGTGTAGAAAGAGCTTCACCCAGAGATCTCACTTGATCAAACACCAACAGAGGCACCAGTAAGGGAAGCCCTGTAAATGCCCCAACTTCAGGAAAAGCTTCTTGTACTGCTCCAGCTTCATCTCCCATTGGACAACCCCCATTGGGATGAACCCTGGTGATCCATGTTCCCTGTCATCAATGCTGGGAAGACACCTGTCCCTTTTCCTGTCCCTGCAAATGACATGATGTGGGTCCAAGAACATGAGGGTCTGGCCATGGTTGTGTCATTATATTCTCTCCTACATCAGGTCATTGCTAGGGGTAGGAAAGGGACTGTCTCTCTCCTCTCCCTCCCCTGAGTAGAAGGGTGTCCTTTCCAGGCAGGAGTGAATATGTGGCTGGGAAGAGACAGTGGTGTTGTAGTTTTCCCTGCAAATAGATTTTCTTATCCCTTCTGTTATAAGTGTTGTTGCTGTTCCTATTTGTTCCTTATCTGTTTGCTGTTCCCAGTAAATTGTTCTTATCCCACACTGGGATCTTTGTCTTCTATGCTTTCCATGGGAGGTAGGAGGGCGGCGAATGGCAGTGCGGTTTTAGCCGGAGCAGGAAATAGGGAAATCCCATGCCTATACTCTGGCTCATGGAGACCGGAGCATCCCAGCTGGTCCCAGTCCGGGTTGCCATGGCAAGGGCCTTGGGAGCCAGTCCCTGGCTGAGGCTGTGGTGAGAGGGAGTAGAAATTCTCCAGACTCGAAATTCATTTTTATTTAGGTGCATGTTTGAAATGTACATCTTTGAAATGTACATCTTTGAGTTAAGTCTCTAGTTTGAAAACATAGCTATTTAGTCTGACTGCCTGTTCTCATAAGAAGCCTAGGCTCAGAAAAACTGCTTCAGTGAAGGACAGAGATAAGGGGGGGGAGACAGAAAGGCTGCTGTGAGAGCAGGTCAACCTGACCCTGGAATTCTTTCTGATAAAGAAGAACTAGCGGCAAATGTGGAAATGGCGAAATTTGTGAAAATGAATATGTATGAACCTATTGTAAAATTGTATGAATATGTATTTGAGAGGGGGATAAAAAGGGACCTGAAATTCCCAGAAGTATGCATGTCTTTTAAGGAGAGTAATCTCCACATGCATCCAGCGCTGTAATAAACATACCGGCTTTACAACTTTCACAAAATTGTGGAGTTTGGTTTATCTCCACAAAACAGGCACTGGCGAGCCAGGTAGGAGGAATCATCTCTGTCCCCACAGGGGCAGAGAGGCATAGACGGACCTCCAAAGCTCACCCTGGGATTTTCCCAGAGGAGCTCTCCTTGTCTCGGTTTGCCTCCTGCGGAGACAGAAAAGGACCTGCTGGTGTGCGGAGGATACTGTATGTATTGAGGGGCCCTCAAGGGAAAAGAGAGATAGGATGGCTGATTAAGTCACTAAGAAATGTCTGAGTGCTCAGCCTCATTCCTGTGCCTGCAGGCAGACCGGTCGATAGAGCAACTGGGAGATGGGGGTTCACTATCCAATAGAGTGGCTGCTAGTGACCCCGGGGGTGGGCGCCAGAAGGAAGAGCCCCCCTTGGGGTTTGCCACCCCACCTCACCGGGTAAGTGAAAACACAATCAGAGTAGTGGTATTTCACCGATGGCCGGAACACTGGTAGGCGGGTCGCACCGCTGAGCACATGCCCGGCCTCCCACTTATTCTACAGCTCTCATGTCTCTTCACAACGCCAGACTAGAGTCAAGCTCAACAGGGTCTTCTTTCCCCACTGATTCCACCAAGCCCGTTCCCTTTGCTGTGGTTTCACTGGATAGTAGGTAGAGACAGTGGGAATCTCGTTCATCCATTCATGCATGTCACTAATTAGATGACAAGGCATGTGGCTATTTTTCAAACACATATAAATAATATATGCTCCTTTTCCGGGTTAAATAAAGATGGCTCGTCCAGCTTGGACAAATCCGGTAAATTGGTTCAAATACAGTAAATTGGTCTGAATCAGGTGCTAATTGATGCGTTATGAATTAAAATCTTTGTCCCTACTCACTATGAGCCACCTTACTGTCTTGTGGCTTCCTTACGAACCTAGCTACTCTCTAGTTTATTAAAATATAAAAGTGATCCAAAATAAAAAATTGCATACAAAAATCAACATATAAAAACAGCAATAAAAATCTACAAAACATTACAAAGTACAAAAAATGCAAAAATTCACTACCCTGAATCATTTAATCTTCTGGCCCTGCTGGTGAACATATGTACAATGTCCACAGACGATAGGAGTGCTTCTGTGGATAAAGTCTTTGCAACCATCGCTTGCCTCGATTTGGAGAGGCCAAGTGTACTCAAATGTTCAACGTTCCCCTCGTACCATTTCCCCCACGCTCCAAGGGGAAAGCCCAAAAAACAACGTCCTTTGCATTGGTGAGGCTTCGCACCTCAGTTTCCAAATGTTTTTACATGTTTACTTTCTCTGCAGTGGCTTCTTCCGGACATGTTTTGGAGGCTTCGTATCATACTGTCGCTTCCACGACAAATGCACGTCCGTCCTTAACAAATATCAGATCTGGTTTGTACAGCTTCTTGATGGTTTCCCTTGTGTGTGGTTCTTTGAACACTACCCAGTCCCTCTTCTTCGCCTCCTCAATAAGCCTTTCACAGATGTGATTGTGCTTCTTGATTCGAGAGTCCTGAGTGACTGGGCAGTAGCCAATGATGTGGGTGCGGGTTTCGTTGTCCGCATCATGGTGCCTACAGGCCTTGATGTAATTTTCCTCTCTACCCCGGGAGAGAAATTCTCTCGTGGGGTAGAGGTTGGCCCTAAGTTGTAGTGCAGTGAGGAGTTTCCTGTGAGGTATGCGTCTATAGTATTGGAGCCAATCACTACTAATTTTATCACCTTTAAAGCTTTTAATTTCATGGCCTTGGGACACTAATTTGGTCCATTTCTGGAATTCTTTTCTCCGCCAATCACAAGGCTTAGGAAATTTAGTTTTCAGGGTCTGTGCTTCCCACTCTGAGGTTGTGTCTGCACTGTTGGATGGTTCATTCACCAGTAGTGCTTCCCAAATTGAGGGTATCTTCTCGCTTTCCCCTCCAGCTTGAATCCACAATTTCTTATACAGTTGTTCTATTTGATCTTTCTCTAGGAACTCCTTCATTGTTTCATCTGAGGACTGCGCAATCCGGTGCAGTCTCCGGGTGTGTACACTGGGGATCAGTCCCGCCAACTTGGTGACGCCCAAACCGCCGTCCTTCGTGCTCAAGTACAAGATGGCATTGCACGTGCACGGAGGTAGTTGCAACCAGTTCAGATCTTCTGGTCAAGGGCTTCAAGGGCCCCTGTTTCATTTCTGAGTGGTCAGCCAGGTAGGTCAGTCGAGGGATGGTGTATATTTTGAGGATATCAAGTTTTTGCAAGGTTTAAATGAAGCTTGATCAATTCATTTGAGCCAGAATTCTAGTTTTGTGGAGAGGTTGGTTTTTGCTATCCCAGTCCAGGGGTCAAACTGTAGGCCAAGGTATTTCTCATATTCCCCGGGGTTGATCATGTTCAGGGGTGTGCCGTTGATGGTCCATGCAGCGCAGTTATTGAAGGTGTAAGAGTCTTTTGTGGGCTTGATGTAGAAGCCGTGGCACTTTTCCCCTTGTGTTCTGAGACTGGTGAGATTGCAGAAGGTCTCTAATATCTTGATGTTTGTTTTCCTGTTTTCCCAGGAGTTGCTCAACAAGACCAGATCATCGGCAAATGCCATTGCAGTTATACTACTCTGTCTCGGTGGAATCCTTTACCACTCTCTTCCAGCTTGCACAACAGGGGGTCCATTGCCAGGTTAAATAAAAGGGGTGACAGTGGGTCACCCTGCTTTACTCCAACCCGGATCTGGATTTTGTCTGTGCGTGTATTCATTTTTGTGGTGACATACATACTGAAGTCTTTGTACATATTGTTCATCAGGCCGATGATGTGGGGATCCACTCCCCTCTGCTGCAAAGCATGTATGATGTGATGGTGGCCCACGGTGTCAAAAGTCTTGGCGATGTCCACAAATACAACACCCAGTGGTCTGTGCTCACTTTTGGCAGTCCGAACCATAGTTTGCAGGAGTTGCACGTTTTCAGAGCATCCTGCTGCTCTAATAAAGCCTCTTTGCCTTGGGTTGAGGGGGCACGCTTTGCTCAGCCTTGCTGTTACAATCCTGGAGAACAATCTCAACAAGATGGAATTGATTGTGATAGGCCTCCAGTTATTAATGTCCTTCAAACGTTCCAGTTTTGTAGATTTAGGAATCAAAGCAGTTCTGCACCCCCTCACCATGTCCGGGATCTCCCCAGATGTCAACCATAAGTTGAAGAGCTGAGCCGTCTGGGAATACCTGCGATCCATCTTTTTGATGTCCCCAAGAGTAATCCCATCTGGACCTGGAGCCAAGCCCTTTCTTGTTTCCTGCACATTTCTTTCAATTTCTTGGGCCGTGATTAAGTCTCTGAAGGTGCTGTTGTCTGCCTTCCCATTAAATTCAAACTCCACGATGCCAGGAAAATTACCAGGTGTTTCCCATCTGGCTTTAACTACCGAGTAAATTTCACTGGGTGATATATCCCAGGACAAACACTCTACGTCATCCAAAACAATTTTTGCTAGTTTCCCCCTGTCAAGATGGAATAAACGCTGAAAGTGAAGGTAAGCACCGTTTTTGATCACTCTGTGTTACATCCAGTTCTGAAACAGCTTTCTTGGTTGCTTCTCCTGGGTCTCCTTCCCATTTTTTCCACGTGTAACATTTCTTATTTGGCTTATTGATTCTAGGCATTGAAAGCAGTCCTGCACTGCCTGATTAATTATTCTGAGCATCTCCTGGCTGTCCATCAATTGCTTGAATGCTCTGGGGAAGTGGTTAATGGCTCCAGCTGAGAAATGTTCCATGATTGTCTTTTGGTAATGAGCCTGCAGCTGCCCCACCCTCTGCTGGTTTCTGGCGACAGTTATCCTTATCAGGGTGTCGTCTTAACTTATCCATTGTTTTGCCTCTGGCAGCTGGCCTCGCTGGCAGATGGTTCTCCCCAGGTCCATTGTCCACGGTTCTTGCCTGGGATTGCTGACTCAACCCAGGTTCCATTCCCATGCCCTCAGCTGCTCCCCTGGTGCGATGACTCATCACAGGTCCTCTGTCAGCTCCATCTGTTGGTTTCCTAGGCAGCAATCTTCTTTTGTCACTAATTTGCTTAGCTGTTTTGGTTGTTATGTGTTCAGCAATAAGTTTATTAATGTTTTTGTTTCCCTCGAACTGTGCCTCCAGTCTTATCAGCAGTTCTTCCTCCTCTTTTGTCCAGCATCTTTTGTGGGCTCCTCGATTTGATGTTTCTTTCAGTTGGGAAGCAATGATCCTTTCTTGGTTTCTTATCAATGGGTGTGCCAATCTTTTGTGTTGTCCCAGGCCAATTTTGGTTGTGAAGTCTCTGCCGCATACCTCACAGATCCACTCTCCAGCTGGAACCCTTTCAGTTTCTGGACCCCTGCATTTTGCAAAATGACAAATAACACTATGATAGTTAATATTTTCCTTTCCACACTTGGCACACCGAAAGCAAACCCTCCTTTTCCTGTGCGACTCCTTTAGATGTTCAATCAGGCTTAACACAGAGTTTACCCGGGTACCACAGCAGGGACAAGGTGGGTTTTTGTCAGGAACAGTCACCTTCACGATGTTATCCGGTGACTGCCCTCCATGTTCCCCAGGCACTGGAGGCAATGCCTCTGGTGTGCTTTCACTCACCTTTTTGCTGCTTCCCTCACCAAGCACAAAAGGTTCACTGTCTCGTAGGAAGCTAGGATCTAAGTCTGAGTGCCCACCAATACCCTGGACAGGCCTACTGGCAGCCCCCAAACCGCCCTCCCTCCAAAGGACAAAATCCGGATTTTGAGCCATCGAATTAGGACCACATTTATTTAGGTGAGAACGGAGTGGGTGGTCACTCCACTTGGGAGCTCTTTGCCCCTGTCTGCAACCGGGGGGCCAGGTTTCAGGCAATAAGCCACACGGCCTTTACCGAGGAATTTGTTTCACCGAATTTGGTAGGAGTTCATTGGTGTCTTGGCTTGGAAAGACAGGAGTCTGCTAAGGAAGGCAGAATGATCCCCTGAAATGGAGAATGTAAATCCTCCCCACCCCTCTGAATAGCTATAAATTTCAAATTAAGGGGCTCTCAGGCAAAAATATGGGAGTAAGAAATAACAGTTCTTCAAGGGGGAAAAGAAAAAAAATTTAAAGGATGAAATAAAACAATGCAGTACACCAGACCAACACTGACAGAGTCAGAACCCAACCTGACACCCTGTGGGTCAGGGTGTGGGTGACAGTCCACTTGGAAATGTGGCTGCAGACATCCTGAAGTATCAGGTGTGGTTCTGTTGGAGCGAGGGGGATCTGTAGAGAAGGATGTATTCTTCTTCTGAAGATCCAGTAGGAGTAGAGACAGCTGCTGTTCCTCTGGGGAATCCTGTGGAGAAAGCCGTGCTAGTGTTCCAGAATCTCGCATTATATCTGGGTAGCAATGCTTGGCTCCTCCCTCTGGGCGGAGCATCTCACAATGGGACGGTATAGTTGTTATCAGTCATGCAGTGACATTCAATAGTTTGTTATCAGCAGATGTCCCCTCCAGAGGGAGGTGTGAATGTGGTCACTCAAAGAGAGAGATAAGGCAAACTGCCCACTTGACAAAGGTAATCTGCCATACAGATGGTAATGGAAAACATCTTGCACGCAATCTTCAACATTATCCACCCCTTTTTCTATTTCCATCTGCACCACAAAAAAAAAAAAAAAAAAAGAAAAAAAAGACAAACAAACAAACAAAAAAAAACCCTTACACACTGTTCTCTCTTAAGACTAGGTCTCCTTGTTGTACACAACGGCTTTCTCCATCTTTCTGCACTACCTAACAAGTGTAAACAGTCATTGAGCAAAAACAATTCCATGGATGGGTTTGTCTTTGCCTGAGGTGGGATCAATCCAAACAGTCCTTCCTAAAATACCTTTCACATTTACAACAGGGACTTTATATCCACCCACTGTGTGCAGGGGTTCAGACTGGGCAGGACCAGCTCGATTTATGGACCCTCTGCTGTTGACCATCTAGGTGGCTTTTGCTAGGTTTGTTAGCGTTCAGAAACACATAATCACGGAACGATTATATGCGGTGCTTTTTATTAAGAGCTCTGGGTGCCAGGGGTATATTCAACCCAAATCTGACTCCGACCATACATCTGAAATGATCATGTTTTATACTCTATCGTTACATAACTTTCATGTTAATTATTAAACTTATATTGTTCTATTGTATACATAAATTTAGCCCCTCTCTGAATTTCCAACATAGTTTCTCACTATTCCTCTATGGTTATATAATAATTATATTTAATTACTAAACAATCATCACATCTAACAATTATATAATTTATCATACTGCTTACGCAGGTGCAGTTGATCTGGGAAAGCACAAAGCCTAACATTTCAGATTCTATCTTTAACTTTTACCAGGGTTCCACTATCAGGTTCATTTCCCAGTTTCTAAAAGTCCCACCCCCCCCGCCGAGTGCCTTCAGGGTTGTTTTAAGTAGTCCATTGCACCATTCAACTTTCCCGGCAGCTGGTGCATGGTAGGGGATATGATATATCCATTCAATACCATGTTCCCTGGCCCAGGCGTTGATAAGGCCATTCTTGAAATGGGTCTCATTTTCTGACTCAGTTCTCTCAGGGGTGACATGTCTCCACAGGATTTGCTATTCCAGGCCCAGGATGGTGTACCGGGCAGTGGTGTGAGGCCCAGGGTAGGTCTCCAACCATACTGTGGTGGCTTCCACCATGGTCAGCACGTAGCGCTTGTCCTGGCGTGTCTGGGGCAGTGTGATGGAGTCATCCTGCCAGGCCTCCCCATACTTGTACTTGGACCACCGCCCACCTTACCAGAGCACCTTCACTCACTTGGCCTGCTTGATGGCAGCACATGTCTCAGTCATGGATAACCTGTGATATACTGTCCATGGTTAGATCCACCCCCCGTGCCCACTTATAGGTGGCATCTCTACCCTGATGACCTGAGGCATCATGGGCCCATTGAGCTAGGAACAACTGCCCCTTATGTTTCCAATATAAGTCTATCTTTGACACCTCTATCTTTGCTGCCTGATCTACCTGCTCGTTGTTTCGGTGTTCCTCATTAGCCCGACTCTTGGGGACATGAGCATCCCATGGTGGACTTTCACAGGTAGCATCTCTAACTGAACAGCAATGTCTTTCCACTCATCAGCAGCCCAGATCGGTTTCCCCCTACGCTGTCAGTTGGCCTTTTTCCACCTTTCCAGACAGCCCCAAAGAGCATTGGCTACTATCCATGAATCAGTATAAAGATAGAGCTTTGGCCATTTCTCTCTCTCAGCAATGTCCAGGGCCAGCTGAAAAGCTTTGAGTTCTGCAGGTTGACTTGATCCACCTTCTCCTTCGGTAGCTTGTGCAACCTGTCGGGTGGGGCTCCATATGGCTACTTTCCACTTCTGGTTCATCCCTATGATGAGACAGGAATCATCAGTGAAAAGAGCATAGTGTGTTTCCTCTGGGGGCAGTTGGTTATATGGAGGAGCTTCTTCAGCACGTGTCACTGATTCTTGATCCTCTTCATCAGTCAGACCAAAGTTCTCACCTTCGGGCCAGTTTGTAATTATCTCCAGAATCCCAGGGCGATTCAGGTTTCCAGCACGGGTGTGCTGTGTGATAAGAGCAATCCATTTACTCCAGGTAGCGTCAGTGGTGTGGTGGGTGGAAGAAACCTTGCCTTTGAACATCCACCCCAGCACCGGTAGTCGAGGTTCCAGGAGTTGTTGTGCTTCCATGCCGATCACCTTTGAGGCAGCCTGGACTCCTTCACAGGCAGCCAACATTTCCTTCTCTTTGGGAGTGTAGTTGGCTTCGCAGCCTCTGTAGCTTCGACTCCAGAATCCCAGTGGTCGGCCTTGAGTCTCCTTGGGCACCTTCTGCCAAAGACTCCAGGACAAGTCATGGTTCCTGGCTGCAGAGTAGAGCACATTCTTCCCCTCTGGTCCTGTCCTGACTGGGCCAAGGGCAACCACATGAGCGATCTCCTGCTTCATCTGGGCAAAGGCTTGTTGCTGTTCAGGACCCCAGTGCAACTCCTTCTTCTTGCAGGTAAAGAGGGCTCACAACCTGGACTGTATTCGGGAATGTGCATTCTCCAAAACCTATGGCACCCAGGAAAGCTTGTGTTTCCATCTTGCTAGTTGGCGGAGACATTGTGGTGATTTTGTTGATGACCTCAGTGGGAATCTGATGCCGTCTGTCTTGCCACTTCACTCCCAGGAACTGGATCTCTCAGGCAGGTCCCTTGACTTTGCTCTTCTTGATAGCAAAGCTGGCTTCTAGCAGAATCCTGATGATCCTTTCTCAAATACTTCCATTGCCGTGTTCCCCCACACAATGATGTCATCCATGTACTGCAGGTGTTCTGGAACCTCACCCTTTCCCAGTGCAGCCTGGATCAGTCCATGGCAGATGGTGGGGCTGTGCTTCCACCCCTGGGGCAGTCAATTCCAGGTATACTGCACTCCCCTTCAGGTGAAAGCAAACTGAGGCCTGCATTCTGCTGCCAGAGGAATGGAGAAAAATGTGTTAACAATGTCAATGGTGGCATACCACTTTGCTGCCTTGGACTCCAGCTCGTACTGGAGTTCCAGCATGTCCGGCACAGCAGCGCTCAGTGGTGGAGTCACTTCATTCAAGCCACAATAGTCCACAGTCAATCTCCATTCTCTGCCAGACTTGTGCACAGGCCAAGTGGGGCTGTTGAAGGGTGAGTGGGTCTTGCTGACCACCCCTTAGCTCTCCAGCTCACGGATCATCTTGTGGATGGGGATCATGGCATTTTGATTCATCCGATACTGCCGGTGGTGCACTGTCAAGGTGGCAATTGGTGCTCTTTGCTCTTCCACCTTCAGGAGTCCTACTGCAGATGGGCTTTCTGATAGTCCAGGCAAAGTGTTCAACTACTTGATGTTTTCTGCCTCCACAGCAGCTATGCCAAAAGCCCATCTGAGTCCCTTTGAGTCTTTGTAATAACCATTCAAGAGGAAATCTATGCCCAGAATACACGGGGCCTCTGGGCCAGTCACCATGGGATGTTTTTTCCACTCTTTCCCAGTCAGGCTCATCTCGGCTTCTAACAGGGTCAATTGCTGTGATCCTCCCGTCAGCCCGGCAATGGAAATAGGTTCTGCCCGCACATGTCCTGATGGTATTAGGGTACACTGCACAGCAGTATCAACTAAAGCATCGTTCTTTTGTGGTTCTGATGTGCCAGGCCATCAGATCCACACCGTCCAGAAAATCCAGTTTTCCCGTGCCTCTCCATGGCTGGAGGCAGGGCCCCTCTAACCCTGGGTATACATGGTAGAGGTACCTTCCAGGGGATCTGACAGATCATACTCAGCAGCTCGGTCATGGGAGGTTGAGGCTACCTTCACTTCACTGGAGTTCCCTTGATTTGTGTTTCCCTCCTTGAGCTGACACACCCGTGCTGCCAGGACAGAAGTGGGTTTTCCATCCCACCTTCCCATGTCTTCCCCATGGTCACGCAGAAAAACCCTCAGGTCAGCCCGTGGGGTGTACCCCCCATCTCTCTAGCTGGGGAACATTGGGCTCTGACTCTGGCGCCTGTGAATTGTACTGGTGCCATGTGGGAACTGTTCCTCCTCACCTCTTCCCTCACCACCTCCCTCATCTCCTCTTTGAGGTCCTTAATCACAGCAGAGACATGAGCCTGCATCAGTCCATTGATCATACTTCCATAATGCCTAAGATTGTTGGCCACAGAACCCACTGTGTCTCAGTTGGTGTCGGCATTAATTGTTGCAATAAAGGTGGTGTATTGAGATGGCCCCAGATTTGCCAGGCTCCACAACATTCTCCCTGTGCACCTGATTTTGTCAGGGTCATTATCATGCTGTCTATCCCTCCCAAAGAGCACCTCCAATACTGCCACTTCTCTCAGCTGTTGGATCCCTTCCTCAAGAGTCTTCCAGCACATTCTATGGTGCTGCTCCTGCATTCTTTCTCTGTGAACAAACCTCTCTCTGACACTTCGTAAAAGCCACACCCAGAGGGAAAGGGACCCTGGCTCCCTTACAAAAATCTGATTGATACCTGAGTCCTGGCAAGGGTCCCAAATTCCTTGCCTCACCACTATCCAGCTGCAGGCCTGTACCCATAAGGTTCCAGACCCGAAGTAGCCAGGTTGTATAAGTCTCACCTCTCTGTCGTACAATGTCTTTGTGCAGATTACGGAGACTTTCATACGTCAGGGACTCGGGGATGATTGCAACCTCTGGCTCCCCTGTGGGTTGTGAGGGCCCTCCCCTATCTGGGTGCTCTGCTTTCATCTTAGATCTCCTTGTTTCTACAGGGACAACTGCTGCTGGCTGTGTCTGCCTTTGCAATTCAGCTGGAAACCTGGACAGTTGTAACATCTGTGGGTTCCGCTGCTGCACTATTAGACTTTCCCTCTTCAAGGCAGGGAGAGGTTTCCTCACCAGCTGGGGAAGTGTATTCCTTCAGCATCTGGCCCATCTCATGTTTCTCCTTCACCAGACCCCCCCACCCAATCTGGGTAGTTCACATCTGGGGTGGGCTGTGGGGCAGGGTCAGGCTCTGGGGCAGCAGCATCCCTAGACTCTGGTGGCATGTTAGGTTCTGGGGGAGGTGTCAGGGTGGTTATCCAAGTAAGTCACCCCTTCTCTCTAAATGCTAAATAGAGCAGGCTTATCAGCAACACTAGCCACTGTATGATATAATTAATATTCAGAGTGGAACTGAACCCTTCAAAAACTGGTGGGGAGGACCCAAAGAAATGGCTAAAAGGTTGGGAGAAGATTTTGCCCAGTATCATTTCCTTACAGCAGGTGCCATTAATAAAGTAACCCCAAAACCATACAGTTAGTGTGTGATAGCTGTGAATCCACGTGCCTGTTGTCCAGAAGAAGTTAAAAATCCATTAATTCCTCACCTTATTCACCCATAAAACAATCCAGATAACAGACACAGAAGCCTTGGTTATAGGACCCATGTTTAGATGAGGGCCTACAAATGGGAGAAATACAGCCATGATCACGTGCCACCCAAACCAGGGCAAGCTGGACCACATGGTGTCACTTAATGAGGTTTCTATAGCCACACACAAAAATTAGATTACTCAAGAGCTGTTATTCACTTTTTTGTTTCTGTGCCCTCGAACCTCACGTTGGGCACCAAAATCTGTCTGGGTTTGGAAAGACAGGTGCCTGCTAAGGAAGGCAGGAGCCTTCCCTGAAATGGAGAATGTAAACCCTCCCCACCCCTCTGAATTACTATAAATTTTATATTAAGGGGGCTCTCAGGCAAAAATATGGGAGCAGGCACATGGATTTGCTCACACAAATTAATGCTCGCACATCAATTTGCTCACCAAATTGATGATGTGGGGATCTGCTTCCCTTTCCTGTAGGGCATGTAGATAGTGCTGCTGGCTTATGGTGTCAAAAGCCTTGGTGATGTCCACAAATACAATACCCAAGGGTTTGTGTTATTCTTCTGTCAACTGAATTATGATTTGCAGGAGTTTCAGGTTTTCAGAGCATCCCACTGTTCTTATGAAGCCTCTTGGCCTTGGGTTGAGGGGGCAAGCCTTGGTCAGTGTGGCTGTTAAAATGCTGGAGAACAGTCTTAGCAAGATTGGATCTGGATGGGTCCCCAGTTGTTAATGTCCTTTAGGCGCTCTGGTTTGATAACTTAGGAATCAAAACAGTCCTGCAACCCCTCACCATATCTGGGATTTTTCCTGATGTTAACCATAAGCTGAAGATCTCCGTGGTCCAGGAGTTCTCTGGGTCCATCTTCTTGATGTCCCTTAGAGTTATCCCAAACTGGGAGCTGAGTTTTTGCTCATCTCCTGCCCATTTTTCTCAAATTCTTTTGCTGTAATTAATTCTCTGAAAGCACCATTGTCAGCTTTCCCATTAGTTTGGAAGTTCCCAAGGCTATCAAGTGTTCTCATATGGCTTTTAAAACTGAGAAATGTTCGTTGGGTATGATTTCACAGGACAAACACTGTGTCATTCAGGATAATTTTAGCAAGTTTTCCCCTATCTAGATGGAACAGATCCTGGATGAAAAGAAAATTACCTTTCTTAACTGCTCTTCTTTTCATCCATTTTTGAAAAGGTCCTGTTGTTCCTTTTTCCTGGGTCCCCATTTTTTCCTTCTCTCTGGTTGCTATCCTTATCTGGCTGATTGATTCAAAGCATCAGAAGCATTCCTGTGCTGATTGACTGACTGTTGATTGCATCTCCTGGCCATCTAGGAAGTGCTTGAATGCCTGTGGGAAGGTGTTAATTGTCCCAGCTGATACCATTCACTGGGGGTTCTGAGATAATGGGTCTGCAGCTGCCTCTCCCTCTGTCACTTGCTGTTTCCCAGCTGTTGTTATCCTTATCGGGGTGGGGACTCATCTTGGGATCTGTTTTCCTTCCAGCAGCTGCTCTCCCAAGCATCTGACTCCTCCCAAGATCTTTGTCCAAGTCCGTTCTCAGGCCCTCATGTGGTCTCCTGGTTTGATGACTCATCCCTGTTTCTTTATCTACATCCTCAGCTGGTTTCTTGGGCAGCAATCTCCTTTTGTCCTTGCTTTGTTTAGCTGTTTTGCTTGTGATGTGTGTCCTGCAATGAGTTTATTGATGTTCTTGTTCCCCTCAAACTGAGCCTCCAATCTTATCAGTAGTTCTTCCTCCTCTTTAGTCAAGCATCTTTTGTGGGCTCCTTGGTTGGAAGTCTCTTTTGGGTGGGAAAGCAACCCTTTTCTGATTTCTAATCAATAAATGTGCCAATCTTTTGTGTTGTCCCAGAACAATTTTCATCTTGAAGTCCATGCTGCATTCCTCACATATCCACTCCCTGCCTGGAGCCATTTCTGCTGTTCCCCTGCATTTAGGAAAGTGACAAACAATACTATGATAATTACTCTACTCTTTTTCACATTGAGCACACTGAAAGCAAACCCTCCTTTTCCCATGGGTTACCCTCAGATGTTCAATCAAGCCCAACACACAGTTCACCTGCTGGGTACCACAGCAAGGACAAGGTGGATTTTTTATCAGGAACAGTCACAGTAAGGATGTCTTCCAGTGTCTGTTCCCTGCAGTTCTCTGTCTGAGCTGGGGATGTCGCAGGCTTGGTGTTGTTCTCTTGCTCAGCAGATGATGTTTCTGGTTTGCCCTCCATCTCACAATTGCTGTTTCTCTTCCTGTTGTCAAGCACAAACGATTCACAGTTCCTCAGAAGGCAGGTCTTCAGTCCCACACTTGGCCGTGGTGCAAGCTGTTCATAGACTTCAGGCAGCCTGCTCAAACCCTCCCAGCTTGTGGGAAAATGAACACATTCAAAGTTATTCACTAAAAACTCTGATCTATAAAACCTCAAACTCACCAGCATAGCCAATCCGTGGTCTGCCAAAATGGAGGGTTCTGATGGTAAACTTTTCGGCATTAGGTCTACCCAGTTTTTAGACAAGAGGTCTACCTGCTTTTTAGAAAATAAAGACTTCAAATTTCCCTTACAAAATTGAGACAAATTGTCCACTTTAAAACCCTGGGACACCAAGGCTACCTAGTCACATTTAGAGGTTTGGTTTTAAAGTGGCTCTCCATTTTATGGATCTGGATAGTAAATTTGCCACAATTTTAGGAGAGGTAGAATAAGAATGATAGTGAATCCCCAAGGACGTAGCAATCTTTTCCCCACTTTCAAACTCTGATGTTGCAGTGTGATGTTGGAATTAAATCCCAATACTCTGGAGCCAGGTTTTGGGCAAAAAGCCACACAGCTCTTACTGTAAATTTGTTTCAGGAGGATGAAATTTCAACAGGAGGACGTTGAACTGGCCATCCCCACTGCCTCTGTGCTGGGACAGAGATTGACTGGGTTACATTACACAGGGTATCCAGCAGGACCACGAGAAAGTGCAATCTCTGCAGCAATGCCTGGTTTTTAACTATACTCTCAAAAACTGCCTTAGGAGAGTCATAGTCGCTCCTGCCACTTGCCTGCATTTCATTGAATTTCTTCACTTTGACATTCAGAGCACTGGGCAGAAATCACATTGCATCAACACCCACCTCAGGCCTTTGTGATGCTTTGTGTCAATTAAACAGTCGGATTCCCCTGGTTTGCACCAGTTCTAAGCTGGCTGCTGGGTGCTGGCCCAGGTGGGGCACCGGCCCAGGGAATCCCCCTGGTGACCCTCCCCCGTGTGAAACGCTCAGCTGACGCCTTTTCACAGCAGGTAACCGCAGGACATGGAGTGACAGATACGGCGTGATGGTAGCCAGGTGTTCCACAGCAGCTGGGAGTCTCACAGCAGCCAGGTACAGCTTGGCAACAGGCACGGGCAGCTCCATAGCAGCCAGGAATGGCTCCGCAGCCAGGTACCCCCTTACAGTGGCAGGGCGCTCTCCTGCCGGGGCCCGGCACTGTCTCGCCGTGGCTGGGCACAGCTGTAGGGGCGCTTCCAGTCACAGCAAAGCACAGAGAGGTGGTTCCACCGCAGGCAGAGATGGCTACAGGGGCAGCCACATGGCACAGAGGAGCTGGAATCTCACAGGGGCCGGGCACTGCTTCTGAGATCTCAGCTGGTATGGCAGGCCTGGTGGAGGGGCAGCAAACCCCGCTCCATGGCCAGGCACTGTCCTGCAGGAGCAAGGCATTTTACAGTGGTGGCAGCTGGGTGCCTTGCAGCGGCTGCAGGGGCAAAGAGCCTCCCTGCTGCTACCAAGTGCTGCTTCTGGGGTTCCAGCTGTGGCAGCAGGGCACAGCAGAGTGGCAGAGTGCCTGTTCAATGTGACTCTGCAGCATGACATCTCTCCACCCTCTGGATCGGCAGCAGCGCACTCCATTGACAACCCGCGCTGCTCTTGGGCGGTTGCGGCAGTTTCTGCCTGCAGGGCAGAACAAGGGGCAGCAGAGGGCACAGCTGCACAGCAGCCAGTGCTTTCAGGAGTCTTTGCAGCCACGGCAGGGCACAGAGGGGCTGCAGGGTGCTCATTTAACACAGCCAGGCTGCTTGGGGCACCTCCAGCACTGAGCCCAGGGACAGCACACTCAGCTGACATCGCCCTCCTGCCTGGGGCAGCGGCACGGCCCCAGGTGACCAGGGGACATCCTGCTGGGCAAACACCTGTGCCAAGGGTGGCAGCACAGTCCTGGGGGCAGCAGGGCACACCCCGGGCAGGTCACCCTCACCTGGGGAGGCTCTACAGCTCTGCCTGGTGGCCTCCTGGTGGGCTGTGCCTTCTGCACTCATCCTCTTCCCTCGCTCACCCAGCACAGCGTTTGCTCTCCCTGCTGCCTGCCCCAGAACCCTGCTTTCACTGTTAGCCTTGGTGGAGACCCAGTGAATGCCCCAACTTTCACCTCTTTGTCTTGTGACACTGCAGCTGTGGAAGCCCCACATCCCTCTCTCTCTGACACCACACCAGTGGCTGCCCCAACCTTCCCCTGTCTGTGACATCACAGTGTTGGCAGCCCCAAAGTTCTCCTCTCTATGACATTGCAGAGGTGGCCAGCCAAAGTTCTGCTCTCTATGGCGGCAACAGAGTGGCAGTTCCAACATTCCCCTCTCTGTGACTCCTCAACATTTGCAGCCCTAGTGTTTCCCTGTCAGTGACACCCCAATGGTGGAAGCCTCAGTGTTCCCCTCTCGGTGACATGACAGCAGTGGCAATACCAATGTCCCCCTGTCTATGACACCAAAGCAATTGCAACCCCAGCGTTTTCCTCTCAGTGACACGACAGAGGTGGCAGCGCCAAATACTCTCCTGTCTGTGACACCACAGCAGTGACTCCCCCAACATTCCCCTCTCTGTGATACCACTGCATTGGCATTCCCAACATTGACTTCTCTGTGGCACCACAGCGGTGGCAGCCCCAAGATTACCCTGTCTTTGAGCCCACAAGGATGGCAGCAACAACATTCCCCTCTCTGTGACACTACAGCAGTGGAAGCCCCAGTGTTCTCCTCTCTATGACAACACTGCACTGGCAGACCCAGTGTTCCTTTTTATGGCACCACAGCAGCAGCTACCCCAACATTCCCCTCTCTGTGACACCACAGCTGTGGCAGTCCCGTTGTCCCAGTCTCTGTGACACCACAGCAGTTGCTGCCCGAACGTTCCCCTCTCTATGACACTGCAGCTGTGCCAGCAGCACCAGCACAGAAGCAGCAGCTGTGGAACAGCAGGAGTGCAGGGGAGGAGCAGAGAAGGAGCAGTGGAACAGTGGGAGATGAGCAGTGTTGGAGCAGCAGAGGAGCAGTGGTGCAGGAGCTGAGGAACCGTGCTGAACCAGCACGGCACAGCTTTTGAGCAGCAGTGGAGTGACCATGGAAAAGGCGGAACAGTGGTGGCACAGGAGCTACAGCCATGGAACAGTGGTGGCACAGGAGCTACAGCCATGGAACAGTGGTGGCACAGGTGCTACAACCATGGAACAGTGGTGGCACAGGAACTACAGTCATGGAACAGTGGTGGCACAGGAACTACAGCCATGGAGCAGTGGTGGCACAGTCCCGCAGCTGTGGAGCGGTGCCTGAGATGCCGAAGCTGTGGGACACAGAGTGGCTCCCAGTGCTGTGTCCTGCAGGAGCCGCCCCACACACACCAGAGCGATGCCCCTCAGGCTGAGCCAGAGCTGGGGGCAGAGGCAGGAATTGATGCCGGGCTGTGGAAGGCGTGGATCGAGTGCATTTAATGGTGACCTGGAGATTTGATTCTGCTCATTGCGGCTGCTTTTGTGCTGTTGGGACCATTACAGTTCATGTGAAGTTATGAACTCAGGAGAAACTTGGGACAAAAGGAATCAAAATACCTTCTGTCCTGCTGTCTTGGTTTGGAAAGACAGGAGTCTACTAAGGAAGGCAGAAGCCTCCCATGAAATGGAGAATGTAAACCTCCCTGCCTCAAAATTGCTACATATTTTAAATTAAGGGGCTCTCAGGCAAAAAATATGGGAGCAGGAAATAACAGTTATTTCATAGGGAAGAAAATAAAAGGATAAAATAAACAATGCAGTAAACTAAAACAACTATGGCAGAGTCACAACAGAACCTGACACCATGTTGGTAGCAATCCAACTGGAAATGTGGCTGCAGTCCTCCTGGAGTGGCAGGTGTGGTTCTGTTAGAGCAGGGGGTCCTGTAGAAAAGGGTGTAGTCTTTCTCTGAGGATCCAGTGGAAGAAGAGGCAGCTGCTGTTCCTCTGGGAAATCCAGGGGAGAAGCTGTGCTGCTATTCCAGAATCTCCAGGTTCTATCTGGCTAGAATGCTTAGCTGTTCCCTCTGGGCGGAGCATCTCCCAATGGGATGCTGTAGTTCTTACCAGCCATGCAGTGACATTCAATAGCCTGTTATCAGCAGGTGTCCCCCCAGGAGGGAGGAGGAGTGGTTGTGGAAGAGATAAGGAAAACTGCCATACAGATGGCAAATAGAATCCATCTTGCCTTGCAGTCTGGGACATCTGCAGATAAAGACATCTTGGTAGAAGTTGAATGATTTCTGATTTGGGAAATGAAGTGGGTCAGTTATTGGCCTGTGGTTTGTTCTCATCCAGAAAGAATTGCCAAAGTACTGCAATTTGGTATTAAAAACCAGGAATGTGCCTCCTCATCTGGATATTGGCCATGGACTGCAGAGCTATTTGTGGTCAATATGGTAAGAAACCAACTGGAAATCTTTTCCTGATTTCACTCTTTCTTCCAGTCTCTGGGATTAGGCCTCCAACACTCCCTGCAGGTCTTCTTTCCATAATCTGCTCCTCTGGAGTTGGGATGTGAGAAATCAGCAGTGGGAAGAGGGAGGACAACGGACCATTACAACTGCAAACTCTGGGTTTTATAGTTTCTGGATTTCCAGTGCTTAGAAACTGTCATGTTTTCAACTGTCTGAACAAATCCCACATTTGTCACTTTTTCCCTGGCAGAAAACCTTCCTTTGGCCCTATTTGGGAACTGACCCTGGGAAACACCTCATTTCAGATGCTTTTTTGTTGGTTTTGCTAAAAGATGACAAGAAAATTAGCACACGGGGCAGGGATGAGAGAAAGGGAAGAAAAAATTCCTTTCTTTACTCTTCCTTGTGGGAACTCTCCTCTAGAGGTTGTGCTCCAGTCAGAGACTTCCCGGGCCAAGGGCTGAGGGAAGCAATTCAGCTGAGGCAGCTGAGGCATCTCCCCCCTGGTCTGTAGCCCTGGAGCTGGGAGGGGACACGGGTGCCCCCCTTGCACCGCCTGGAATGGGGGATTCCTCCTGCCTCTGCCAGGTGCTCCTGATCCTGGCATTAGCCCTGGCCTGGCTGCTCCTGCTCTGAGCTCCCTGCCATGGGCATTGCTGGTGCTGGAGGGCAGGAGGGAGGGATTCAGTGCAAACCTGGGAGATGCCAGTGGGCTCAGAGATGTGTGGAGGTGACAGTGACAGAGTGACACAGGGAGGTGCAGAGGGACACAGGGACAAGACAAAACCCCAGGGAAAACCTCTTGGAAATTTGGGGGACTTTGAGTGTAAAATACACATGAACACAGACACACAGACACAGAATGCTGCTAAGCATTTCCCAGCTGTCTTAGGTTGGACGTGGGGCGTGTATTCTATTCCTATCTGATGGGGCAGTTATTTTCTGTTAATTGAGCAGTTTTCTTTATCTCTTCTACAACCCATCCTCCCTCTCAGGAGATATCTTCTGTTAATGGGCCATTGAGTGCCACTGCAGGACAGATAAAATTCCATCATCCCATTGTGAGAAGCTCAGCCCAGAGGGAGGAGCCAAGCATTCCTACCTGGATACAATCAGAGGGCTGGAAGACCAGAGTCAGCCTTTTCCACTGGATTCCCGAAGGAAGACCAGGCCCAACACCACCACCACTGGATCTTCAGAGGAACACTCCACCCTCCTACAGGATCCCTGCTTCAACAGAGCCACACCTGTCACTGCAGGAGGACTGCAGCCACCGTTTATTGGGACTGCCACCGCCACTGTAACCCACAGGAAATCAGGTTGTATTCTGAATCTGTCAGTGTTTTTTCTTTGTACTATTGCATTTATATTTTAATTTTCCTGCTAAATAACTGTTATTCCCATTCCCATATCTGTTGCCTTAGAGCCCCATAATTTCAAAATTATAACCGTTCGGAGGGAGGTTGTTTACATTTTCCATTTCAAGGGAGGCTCCTGCCTTCCTTAGCAGACACCTGCTGAGACAATGCCCCAGGACACCCAGGCGGGTGAGGAGGAAGTCAGTGCCCCTTTCCCCCTCTCTCCTGCTCCATCTCCCAGCCCAGCACGGCCCCCGGCTGCAGGACAAACCCACTGCCAATGCCGTCCTGCCGGGGAAGCACTGGGGAGATCTCCTTCCCCTTCCCTCTGGTACAGAGGCACATCTCATCCTCTCTTTGTCCTTCCTCCAGCAGAGCAGGAGCTGAGGATGGAGACCAGGAAGGAAAAATCCCCACAGCAGAACCTCATGGAAGAGGATGTTTTGAGCAGCTCGATGGCACAAGAATCTAACAGAGAGGAAAAGCCCGGGAGATCCCACAGGAGGAGGGGCTCCAAACCCAGCCCAGGGTGCTCTGAGGAGGAAAGACCCACACTGGGCTAGGAAGGTGGACAGAGCTTCAGCCAGGGCTCGGAGCTGGTGGTGCATGAGCAGCTTCACGATGGGGAGAAGCCCTATAAGTGCTTGGAGTGTGGGAAGAGCTTCAGGCAGAGCAGCACCCTGATCTGCCACCAGATGATCCACACCGGGCAATGGCCCTACGAGTGTGGGGAATGTGGGAAGGGCTTCAGCTGCAGCTCAGAACTCATCAGGCACCAACGCATCCACACTGGGGAGAGGCCCTACAAGTGTCTCCAGTGTGGGAAGAGATTTCGGATCAGCTCCCATCTCATCCTGCATGAGCAGATTCACACTGAGGAGAGGCCCTTCCGCTGCCCTGACTGCGGGAATGGATTCCAACGCAACTGCCACCTCATCATCCACCAGCGCATCCACACTGGGGAGAGGCCCTACGAGTGTCCCCAGTGTGGGAAGAGCTCACACAGCTCTACCTTGACCCGACACCAACGCAGGCACTGGTAAGGGAAGCCCTGCGTGTGTTCCAACTGCAGGAGGAGCTTTGTGCACTGGTGCAGCTTCATCCCCATGGGAGGACCCACATTGGTCAGAACACTGGTGACCCACATTCCCAGTGATCCATGTTGGGAGGACACCTGGCTGGTTATCCTTTTGGCCCTAATTTTCTTCTGATTTGTCTTTATCACTTAAAAACACCTGAAATAGGACTGAAATGAAAGTAATTGATCAAGGATATCTAAAGTCCCGCCATTTAACAGGTATTTGAGGTGGAATTTATGGTTTGTGAACATTTGTTGTGTAGGATTTGTGGGTTCTTGGGGGATTTCAGCAAGTGTTCTCCATATCTTTGCACTCCAGAATTCCAGATAGATTGGTCTGTCACCTCAAAATGATTCAATCCCATTGAAAACACCTCCATTTTACCCCAAAATTGACCAATCCATGTCAAAATGCCTTATTCCCACCTAAGAAAAACTCAGTCCCATGACAAATCTACTTGATTCCACAATGTCCAGGGTGAGATGGGGTTGGAAGGAGATTGGGAGAAGTGGCATCCAAATTTGAGGGTGTGGGATTGGGATTGTGTGGGGCTGGATGTGTGGCCTGTATTTTGATAGTAAATAAAACTTTCAGAATTACTGACTTCTGTCCCATGCATTTTTTGTCAGTTCCAGTTTGTTTTTCAGAGTGCCACCTTCGCAGCTGATTGCGTTTGTGCCCTTCTTTCTCTCCTGCCTTTTTTTGCCTGCTCTGTTTCTCTCTCAGTGTCTCTCTTGACCATGGGCAGCTCCCACCAAAGACCCTGCCCTGATTTATTTCCCAATCCAGGAGCTACAACAACCACGGGTGAAGCTATGAAGGCTGGCAGTGAAATGTCACTCTAAGATCTTGCTCCACTTGGCCTTTTTCTCCTTCTTAAGAGCTTTGCCTTCCAGGGCAGGAATATGTTTGCCTGCCTGGGAACTGGAATTCCTGCCCCTGGGAGTGTGTGCCATGGATCCCAGAGGGGCATTCCTGAGCCTCCCAGGGTGCTGCTCCTGCCGTGCCTCCCAAGGATCTGTGCAGGGCTAGTGGACAAGGTCCGGCAGCTCTTCCAGTTGGTTCTGCAGTGCCACAACGGCTCCTGGTTCCATGAGTTTCCATACCGCCAACAGCCGTTCCTTGGTTCCCATGATGCCCTGCTGTGTCACCATGGATATTTGGTGTCATGAAGTTCTTCAGTGTCACAATGGCCTTCTTGGATGGGCAGTGCCACCATGGACCATTGGCTCCATGCAGCCCTGCAGGGTCACCATGGACTCTTTGGTTCCATGAGGTTCTGGGGGTGTCTCCATTGTCTCCTTGGATCCACAGTGTATCAATGGACCACTGGATCCACATGGCCCTGCTGTGTCACCATGGCCCCTTAGTTCCATGGGTCACAATTGACTCCTTGCTTCCACGTCACCTCCTCAGTGCCAAAATGGCCCCTTCATTCCATGAGGAACACAAAAGTTTTGTAGCAACTTCGAAAAATCGTGCTTAATACACCTGGGAACATCTGTTTGCATTCAAGAGAGAGGTAAAAGGTGAGGATGGCACCAGTAGCTTCATCTGCAACACAGATCCAGGGAAAGGACAGGGACAGAGAATTCAGCTGCAAGACTCAAAAATTCTGCTTCCAGAGATCATTTCTGCTCACACTGTCCCTTGTAGAAAGGTGACATCATTCCAGGCAGCCTAGACTGAGCAGGTGGTTTCTGAGGTGAGTTTGTTTTTCAGGAAACCCACTCAGGCTTTTCCATTTGCTCTAGTTTGAAAGCAAAACCAGAGAGAGACTCAAACTCAGAAATACAATTTATTAGGAAAAAAAATCAAAAATCATGCAATAATACAAAAAAAAAAAAAAGCCCACAGATAAAGTCAGAATGTAACCTGTCACTCTGCTGGTCAGGGTGTTGGTAGCTGTCCAGTTGGTGTGGTGGCTGCAGTCCTCCTGGAGTGGCAGATGTGGTAATGTTGGAGCAGTGATCCTGTAGTAGGGTGTAGCCTACCTCTGAAGATCCAGTGGAAAAGGTAGCTGTTGCTCTGGGGAATCCAGTGGAAACGCAGCTTGTTTTGTCCCAAACCCCAGATAATATCCAGGGGGGCATGCTTAGCTCTTCCCCCCTGGGTGGAGCATCTCACAATGGGCTGATATCATTCTATGAGTCATGAGGTGGGTCCATTAAACAGAAATGGCTCCTGGAGGGCATTATCTCTGAGTCATGCAGAAAGGTATTGATGGGTTTATTAAGAGGAGATAAGGAATAAAACAATGCCCCTCCTGTTTCAACAGCTCTTGAGGATGGGAATAGAATACATCTTTATATTGTAACCTAGGACATCTCTCACCAATGGAAGGGTGAGACAGAATAACTTCATATTTGGTGTCATTTCATGCTCTGCTGGGAGTTTCCTGAGGGCTGGTAGTGCTGTTGGCTTCAAGAACAGTTTGGGTAATGGCTGTGGGACTGAGGGCTGGGTAAAAAACCAGAACAGTTTTTATTCTTGTATTTACAGTCTTTTGCTACATGTCCAGTTTTCCTGCACTCATAACAGTTTCCACTGCCTTTATTACATTCTGTATTGTGGGGAAGCACATTTGCTGCAACCAGCATTTCAATTGCACCCTGGCTGGTGGCCTTGGCTAGAATGGAGTCATGGTCTGAGACTGCCTGGCAAATGCAAGCATCAACAATCTGAGCAACGGTTGGTTCAGGGTCAAGGGGGAAGCTGTGAAGAACCTTTCTGCAGTCAATACTGGCATTACAGAAAGCTAATTTGCTACTAAGATAATCCTGGACCTTTTGATCAACTACCTGTTTTTCCAGGGCTTTCATAAGGTGCTTTATGAACTTGATATAGCTCTCATCCGAGCCCTGGTGAATGTAAGTGAAGTCAGTGTGGGGTGTAGAAGCATCAGGTGTTTGGAGGAGGGTGGACCATGCAGCACCTTTGAGATCTTCCAGTATTGACTGGGGGATGACTTCAGCCTGATACTGCAGTCTAGTATAGTCTCCTTCCCTGGTAATGTGGTCCATTGTGAGGTGTTGTCGCCCTTCTTCCTCAACATAACCTTTTGATAACTCATGAACTTTATTTATCCAAACTCCTTTCCAGAAAATAAATTCATCAGATGACAATATAATTTTCATACACCATTTTAAATTTTGTGGTACCATTGTGTGGGTAGTAAATGGCATGTCCAGCAAATTGTTAAAATAGGGAGAACCCCTCCCATAATCCTTGGCAGCTTTACTAAGTCCTTCATTTCCCTATGGAGGTAGGGAATCCAAGATTCAGGTCGCACCTGTGCAGTATAAGCAGGGACCAAAACCTAAATGGGAATCTATTCCCTATGGATTCCCAGGAGCCAAAACCTAAATGGGAATCTATTCCCTATGGATTCCCATTTAGGTTTTGGCCCCAGCTTATACTGCACAGGTGCCACCTGAATCTTGGATACCACCTCCCAGTCCCCCTCCTTTGCTGCTTTTCTCCGCATCCTCTGCCAAGAATCCTTGGGCTCATCCTCACTCTCAGATAAGCTATCACTCTTTTCCTCTGTAGAGGAGGCAGGTCTGCTGGCAGAGGCGCAGGCCTTTGTGCCGACCGGCAATGCCTGGCGTTGAAGGCCTTTGGTAGCCAAAATGGCTTCCTTCTAGTTGGCCCCATGTCCGGTTCCAGTGATGTGGGAACTGGAAGAGGCTGGACTGGAGAAGGGGCCAGGAAGGGGAGATGGCAGACAGCAGATCCCTTGTCTGTGCCAAAGGACAGGCTCCATCTCCCATCCTGTTCTCAGGGAACCTGGGTTCGGGAACGTGGAGGGTGGGTTGAATAAACCAGGGCAAAGGGTTGGAACCATGCACTCATTAAATGATCCTATAAATTGAATGAAACAACAGATAAAATTTCTCAACTTTTAAAACCCCTTGTGTTTATAAAATATAAAGCTTTTCCCCAACAGCATCCCAAAATGGTAACTGATAGATAGAATCAACAGAGATATCAGGAAGCTCCTCAAATAACTACGAACAATACCTTTTAAACTCCCTTCAGAAAATTAACTCCCCTCTAAATTTAAAACTCTCCAAAACCTAACTAAAGCATCCTTTTCAGCTTGGGAATGAGTATTTCCCATAGCTGCCCCCAGTGGAAGAGGGAATGCCCACCCACCGGAACAGAAAATCAGAAGCCAAAGTGGGGCTTATGGGGCTGTCAGAGAAGCAGGTCCCATAGATGTTGAGGGGATTGTCAACTTCTTCTTCAGTGAGATTAGATAAAACTGGATGCTCACTTCAGTGTTGTGGTTGATCTGAAGGGGTACAGCTTCCAGTGATGTCTGGCTGGCAGGATCATTTCTGGAGATGCTCATAGGGACCTCAAGGAATCTGGTTCCTCTTCGGGCACCATGTGTAGCATCATGGCCCTACTGAGGCCCTTGGAACGTCCAGTACTCATAAGCCCAAACCTCACTGCTGCCTTAGAAAGCTGACAGAATGAGCAGGATTGGTTTTCATATGATCTCCAGCAAACTGGGTTTATTGGTACAGGAACAGGCTACACAGCTGAACAGGCTCCAGGGACAAAGGCAGGGTGTAGGCGGAGGGATCAGGGTCTTATATGGAGTAGTGAGGGTGGAGCTGAGGGTCAGGGTGTTTTGCAGAGAAAAGAAGAAACTTCACAACTTTATAAAAGTTGTAAATCTCGGTATGTTTATTTACAAGGCGCGCCGGGATGCAAGTCTCTCAACAAGGCATGCGTGCCTCTGAAGACCTCGGGTCTTCTTTTATCTCCCTTCTAAATGCATATGCATACAGTTTCACAATAAGTTCATACATATTCATTCTGTGTGACATTTAGCACCAGTTCTTCTTTATCAAAGGAATTTCTAAGTCGGGGGCAAATCGACCTTGTGGTCTTTGTTGTTTTTCTTTCTCTGTCTCCTTGCTGTCTCAGCATGCGAGTTCTTCCTTTAGCTTTGGCCTCACAGACTTTTCACTTTTCTTAGACACTTCATTTAATTCAGAATGGATCTTTACTCTGTCTCATTCCCCCCTTTCCTAGGAAATAAGTAAATTCTTTTACTTAATGAAAACCTTTACAACAGTAAGTGTCTTTTAGTGCTTCACCATGTGCTTTTGACAAAGATGTTAGTACAGCTATTCGTTGTAGCATTCTCTAGTTCTAAATTAACAATATAATAGATAATCTTAAGCTTACTCCTACTAATAGTAGTAAAACTACAATGGGGTGGCACAACTTATTAAAGATTCCATTTGCAGTTGGTGACCACCCAAAGATCACATCTAATAATCTTAACAAAATTACATATACAGAGATTAGAATGGTTTCTACTAGACAGAATAACATCATTGCTATCAATTTGTACAGCAGCACAAGCAGTTCTCAAGCATACTCCCTTTTCCAGTATATACGAGCACAGTTTTCTGGTCAGTGACTGGATGAATTTCAAAGTGACAAATACTCTGCTCAGTGTCTAAACACACATCTTGAGCATTAATAGTATTGCTTTCACAAATGAATCTCATCTGTTCTCTAGTAATGCAGGATTCTAAGTTTACTGTTTGCCACTTCTTATTCATCTTTCGTGCTCATACTTTATGTTCTGAAGGATAGAGTATTGTTTTTTCATGGTTTAATCTTAGGGCGATGATGGGATGGATAACATAAACAGTGGCATTACGTATGGTAAGCACAAAGGCAGTTGCCACATTAGAAACAGGATCATAGGTGAAATTTACCATAGTTTGCCAGGTTTGAAACTTCCTTTCAACATCAATTGCATTATCCTACACAATTTCTTGAATTTCAGCTGGAAAATTACCTTCACTCCTTTCTCATATGATCAGAGCTGCTGTTGCTTGTATCCATAACTGTGCTTGTATACAACTGAAAGCTAAAGACACATTATCTTGTACTATACTAAGTGCTTCTACTATTAACTTGTGGTCTTGGTCTCCAGCCTTTTCATACTTCTTTACTTTGGCAGTACTTTTGAAATTTGTCACTGGCTAGTTTCTAATGCCAATAGAGATTACTATAGAGGCTGCTTCAATTTTGTTAGGCTACTTGCTGCAGTGGCCAGTTTATTCACCAGTATTTCTGAATCAATTCTATTTAAAACTTCTCATCTTGTCCCTAATATGCCAGTTAGATGTTTGTTATGGGGAACAGGAACTGCTTTCTGTTTATGACCATCTCTCCCTGCCAGAGGGATGTGCTGGGCTCACACTGCAAATTCAGACACACTTCACAAGTGTATCTGACAGAGGTTTAGGTCATATTTGAGGCAGATGTTTGTTCGGAAATGCAGAGACCTCAGGGAATCTCTTTCTCCCTCTAGAGCACCTGATTTCTTAGATGTGTGGCAAGCAGGAATGTCTCTCCTGGTCTACGAAACCTCACCCACCTTGCTCTTAGCTTCAGGTCTAAGCCTCAAGTAAATAATGAAGGGGAAGTCTGAGAGAAGAGCCTAAATTCATTGCAGTGCCTCAGAAGAAACTGGGATCAGGTTTCTGCTACTTGAAACACTCAGCACAAAAGTGATGCTCAAAATCCTACAGCCTGCTGCTGAGCTCTGAGGGGGGGGTCTCTCTTTACCTCTTTTAAGCAGAATCTAACTGCTTCAGACTGGGACAATCACTGATCCAAATCTCAGTAGGAAAAGGGATAGCTATAAATAAAGAAAATCACCTTCCTTGCTTGGGTTAATTTACCACCTGCAGTTCAGCACCCTTTACTAGCCATTGCTTGAGTTTTCAGCCAACCGGCTTGGAAAATGACCTAAGGAGGTGTTGTTCAGTCACATTCTTTACTATGTTAGGTTCAAGTTTGGAGTTTGGGTAGAGTCTGAACTAGTATGGGGTGTATAAGGCCCTGCTGTGGTAAAAAGTGCAGTGTCCACTTTGAATTCAAATGGAAGTCTGATAGTAATTCGAGCTCAAAGGCAGGTCACTTCTACAGGCTGTATCAAGGTGAAATTACACCAACAGTCTGATTCACTTAGGTTATCACAGACTTCTTGGTGTTCATATACACTAGGGGAGGTTCAGACACTAATTACATCTGGTCTCTCATAAACTGTCCTATTGATGACCTGACACCCTACTTTGATTTCTTCTCCTCTGATTCCTTGAAGTGTCCACAGTTCCTGTTCCTGCCATTCTTGCTCCTGACATACCTGATTCTCGTGGATTACTACAGTAGATATGTTTAAATCTTTTATCTCAGAAGGTTTTCCCATGGATCCAGTATACTGATTAAATGCCAGGGACCAAGGCCATTCAGCATTGCTTTGGATAGAGGTACTCTCTAGTTCTAAAACTTCAGTTAGAATTACATACAAAACAATTCTGTACACCAAAGTATGAGCTACTCCCAACCGCAATATACTCATTTTGCCCGAGTAAGTTTTAGTGTCAGTTCATTGTCTCCTGGTGTCACTCCTGAAGGGGCTTCTGGGCCTTCTTAACCCGAGAGTGATGGATCCAGGCATTCTGCTCTTTGATTTTAATTGCAGTGAAGGTGGTGAGAAGTACTCGCAGTGGTCTGTCCCACTGTGGTTCCGAAGTCTTCTCTGTAAGAGACTTAACATATATATCATCCCCAGGCAATCTAACTCCTTGCTCCGAGTTCCAGCCACATGTTTCTCAATTACTCTGAGCTGTTTGCTTAATGCCACCATGTAGGTGGACATTCTGGACATTCCCTTTGCATTGTATGTGGTCTTCTATAAGGCATTCTAAAAGGACTCAGCATTCCTTTAGCTCAAGGTTTAGTTCGAATTTGCAATAGTGCTAGTGGAACAGCTTGGGCTAGGGTAGATTAACTTCTTGCCCCAGTCTTATGATTTGCTGCTTAATCAAATGATTCATTCTCTCCACCTGGCCGCTTGATTGGGGGTGGTATGGGGTGTGAAGTTCCTGATCTATGCCCAGATGGCTATTAATCTGTTGCACTATTTTGGAAATGAAATGTGATTCTTTATCTGAGGATATCGTGGCTGGAACTCTGAAGCGCGGTATTATTCTTTATAAAAATAATCTGGTCACCTCTTGAGCTTTGACAGTTCTGGTGGGGAATGTTTCTGGCCACCCTGAAAATGTATCTATCAATACTAGTAAATACTGATACCCCCCTTTCCTTGGGAGTTCTGAAAAGTTAATTTGCCACTGCTGTACAGGCCCATGGCCTCTCCCACTCTGACCGAGTTTCGGCAGGGGGCGTATTTTGGGGTTAGTCTGGAGGCAAGGATCACATTGTCGGCTTATGCCACCTGAGTGATAGTGGCATATAAATTCCTGACAACGATACAACGATTGTTTCAATCAGATGTGTGTAATGCACTCTGTATCACTCGCAGTCTTGGTCATCTCTAAAAAGGAGCCACACTCTATAAAAGGCTTCTAAATAGTTAGCCTCTAGTGTGTTTTCTAGTGCCTTTCTTTCACTAGTAACCACGAAAATGGGAAGGGATTACTAGCTCTCTTTCAATGGTAGCCCACCCCTTGCAGTTGTACGTCTCTTTTGGTTAGTATTATTGTATTATGGCTTACCTTCGAGGAAAATCTGTACCTCACCCTTTGCTGCTTTCTTTGCCTCTCCATCTGCCAGCTCATTTCTTTCTTCTAATTTTCAGCTCACTCTCTAGTGTGCCTTAATATGCCTTTTCAGGTAGCTGAACTGCTTCTAGCAGCTGGATTGTCTCTTCTTTCCCTGTGAGGTCAGCAGTCCCCTCTCTTTCTAGATGGCTCCATGTGCATGTATGACTCCAAATGCATTCCTTGGGTCTGTGTAGATGGTTATTCTCCTCCCTTTTGCCCTTTCCAGGGCACGGGTCAGGGCAATTATCTCAGCCTTCTGCGCAGAGGTACCTGTTGGTAAGGGTCCAGACTCGATTACCTCTCTGCAGGTAGTCACCGTGAACTTTGCAATGTCGCTTTCCTGTCAGTGAACCAGGTCTCTGCATCGTCCAGAGGAGTGTCCTTTAAGTCTGGGCGGCGGGAGTAGGTAGCTTCAATGGTCTCTAGGCAATCGTGGTGTACTGCTTCTCCTTGATTCCACTGAGAAAAGAAGCTGGGTTGACAATATTAGTCACCACTATCTCTACATCGTCTTGCTCTACCATGATGGCCTGGCATTTCAGAAACCTCTGTGGTGAGAGCCAGTGGCCACTCTTTACTTCCAGTGCTGCGGACACTGTGTGGGACACTAGCACAGTCATTTTTGTCCCAGGGTAAACTTGCATGCCTCTTGAATATTCAGCATGACTGCTGCTACAGCTCTGAGGCAACCTGGCCATCCTTTGGCTGTTGCATCTAGTTGCTTAGAGAAGTAAGCAACTGCCCTTCAGTAAGGGTCCAAGTCTCGAGCTAGTATTCCCTGGGCAATTCCTTGCGTGGGAAAAATAGAAAGAATGGTTTACTTACATCTGGAAGTTTCAAAGCTGGAGCTGACATGAGGGCACTCTCTCTAGCTGGCGAAAGGCCCATGTGGTGTCTTGTGTCCACTGGAGATCTCTGTTTCCATTGGCAATAAGAGCATAGAGGGGTCTGGCGAGCAGTCCATAATTATAAACTCACAGCTGGCACTACCCTACCATGCCTAAGAGGGTTCGGAGTTCTTTCATTGTCTGGGGTTTCAGGGTTTGGCATAGGGCTTCTTTGCTTTAAAGTCTGCTGCTCCGCACTCACTTACTCCAGGTAGATTACCTTCTGTTTCACTACCTGTGCCTTTTCTTTGAGACTCTGCGTCCTTGGAGTCCTAGGAAATTCAAAAGGCTTACCGTCTAGGCTTCTCTTGCTTCTCTCGTCTGAGTGGCTACTAGAAGATCATCTACGTATTGCAACAGCCTCTTTTCCTCTTGTGGAGCTTCCTGGGACTCTGGGTCTTTGCAAGCTGTTCTCTAGTCGGAGTGGGGAATCTTGAAGCCTTCAGGCACATGGACTATGTGAGCTTGAGTTTGAATGCAAAAATTTCTTGGCTGGCTTCGTGGATAGGGAGGCAAAAGAAGGTATCTCTTAGGCCTGAAACAGTGAACCAGGTTAGCTCAGGTGTTAAACAAGTCAGTAAGGTATATGGATTTGCTACCACAGGGTATAAATTCTGTGTTATCTTATTGACAGCCCTTAATCCAGTACTATCAGTTATTGGGCTGATTCCTTCCTTATTTTCTTTTTGAGGGTACTACACAGTTCTCACTAGTTGTGTTCTTTCCTTAAACTTGATGCTCATGGGGGAGCATCTTTCACTCTCCCTGGTACAGCAGAGGCCCATACCCTTGAAAACACTTGTTTACTTATTTTAATATCTCCTTACTAATGTCTTTCTTAATTTCAGTGTCTGTTAATGTTAAGCCTAACATCTTTATATCATTTGCTTCCAGAGTAACTTTTCTCATTTGAGAATGTTTAGCAAATTGAGCGAATTGCACAAAAGCTTTTAGGTACACATAGTACACATATTACTTTAAAGGTTTGCACAAGGATGCCAGGATGCCTTCTCAGACTGGCTAGTTGTTCAGTTGTTCTCCACACTGCAACATAAGCATTCTCTACAGGTACTAAAGTTTTATTTAAAACTGAATATATGGCCCTTGTGTCAACAAAAATTCTTCCTTTTTGGGGAGGTCATCTTTATCCTTCCTCCCTTACTTTGGGAGGAGCCTTTAGCAAATCATATGTACTCATTTTGTGAACTGTGATTGCTTTGCATTTCAGCATGATAATCCTTGCCTGATTTCATACGTTGCTATCTTATGCTGCATGCTGAACAACATGTTTGATTTGCTTTCTCTTTGTCTTGTTTTCTCTTTTCAAGAAATCTGGGTGATTTCTTAAAACACAAAGACATTTCAGCATACAAAACTCTATCCCATTTATCTTCCTATTTTAATACAGTACTAACAGCAATGAAGTATTATAAATCTTTTTATTTTCTGAGCTGCTCTTACTGGCAGCCTTCTCCCAGTGAGCCCCTCCCAAAAGGGGCTAATTTAGGAACCTTTTTGCTCTGGTCAGTTCTCATTATTTATTTCTCCTTGCCCTATCTCGCTTCTACTCAAACTTTTTTACAGACCTTCACAGTAGTTTCTCAACTTTCTTCTTATACACACAGCTCTAGGTGGCAGGTATCAGATGTGGTTCCCACACACAAGTTCTAAGACCTTAGGTTCTGAATCCGCTTGATTAGAAACTTCTAATTTACATGTGCTCTGACACTTATTAGAACAGCAAAACCAGTGTTTTTCATAAACACCGCACTGCAATAATAACTGCACATCTAGCTTTTGCTCACAGGCCATTCCCGTGTTCCCTGGGGAGACGGGGCAGCCAGAGCTGTCCCTGTGCCCAGGGGACAGCCACTGTCACCTCACAAAGCATGCTAATCAAAAACGTGATACAGACACTATATTCTGATCAAACAAAATATCAGTCTTTTCTAGTTCTCTTCTTGCACAATCTAATTAAGCCCTGTGTCTACTTACACTTGTTTTACTGTTTTGCAAAAAGGCTGTGCTAGTCACAGCCGAAACCATGATATGCCCTCAGACACAAACACTCGCACTCTCTTTTTATCTCAAATTCACTAGAGCCAAGGCTTGAATTGCTGTGAGGGGGGGAATTCTTGGAATTCCTTTAACTCTATCATAATTAAGCATAAATCACCGTACTATAGTTCTCCTATGTAAAATGCCACTCTTGTTGCAACAAAATCTTAAAATTTCTACAAACACTACTATACAATTTGAGAATCAAATTACCACAATGCAGCGGAAGAAAATCACTACACAAAACCACTGGGAAAGGGCATATCTCTCAAAGTGCTCGCTTTTCTCAACACAACACAGCATACCATAATTCAGCATTTACTCACATCAATTTTCTTGGACACAATCAAAATCAAACATCTAAGGCAAAGGAACTCTCTGAGCTCATACTCATACTCACGGTTAAAATGTACCAGATCTACACAAATCACTACATTTAAACACGATAAATACCATCACTGACATTCTTCCACTCGCTTCTCTGCGGGGCACTTCTGTCTCTGCCCCCGGCAGCCTGCTGCAGCCGGCGCCTCAGGCCTCACTCGGCTGCTTCAAACACGGGTAGTACTGACCCTCCCGCACTGTAGATTTATTCTCTTTTATACACCATACACTTATACACTTGCACGATTAGAAACACAGTGCACCGACCACACAATGCACACATTAACCATACAGCAACACAATGTCCGGACATCACACACACACAAACAAAGCACACACGGGCTCAACAGTTCTGCTCTATCAGAACTATGAACCTCCAACCCACACATACACGGGTTCACCCGGCTCACCCCCAGAACCGCTTGCGGTCTGCTCTATCAGAAAGATGAACCCCATCTCTAATACAGCTGCTCTATCAGCTGAACCCAGACGTCTCTGGGTGGTTTACTCCCTTGCTCTCCTTTCCCTCCCCCGGGGGCCCCTCAGTACATACTGTATCTTCCTCCGCAGGCCAGCAGGTCCTTGTCTGTCCTCGCAGGTGGCAAGTTGAGACGAGCGGAGCCCCACCAGGAAAAAAATCCTAGGGCGCGCCTTGGAGGTCCGTCTATCCCCCCTGCCCCTGCAGGGACAGAGAAGTCCCATCTGGGGTGCCATAATGTTTTGCGGAGAAAAGAAGAAACCTCACAACTTTATAAAAGTTGTAAAGCTCGGTATGTTTATTTACGACGCGCGCCGGACGCAAGTCTCTCAACAAGGCATGCGTGCCTCTGAAGACCTCGGGTCTTCTTTTATCTCCCTTCTAAATGCATATGCATACAGTTTCACAATAAGTTCATACATATTCGTTCTGTGTGACATTTAGCACCAGTTCTTCTTTATCAAAGGAATTTCTAAGTCGGGGGCAAATCGACCTTGTGGTCTTTGTTGTTTTTCTTTCTCTGTCTCCTTGCTGTCTCGGCATGCGAGTTCTTCCTTTAGCTTTGGCCTCACAGACTTTTCACTTTTCTTAGACACTTCATTTAATTCAGAATGGATCTTTACTCTGTCTCAAGGGTCCAATGGATATGGGGGAAAATGGTGCAGAGGAGGCGGTCAGATCTCAGGTCAGCCAATAGGGAAACAAGGGTTGAGGAATACAGCAAACTAGGGCAAATGGAGGGACAGAGAGAGAACATTCTAGGGCCAAACAAACGTGGGCAATAGGAGTTGAACTAGGGTAATTAGGCCAATGGGCCAATGGGGTAACCTAACATAACATAAATCAGCATGTGTCTGCAAAGGTCAATATGAGAAGAAAGCATCTCACCCTAACCTGAAAGCCTATTCCTCTTATCTAGAACCAGTCCTCCATGTCTGGGGGATTGAGACTCTGATGGTAGGCCTCTGGGCCTCCACACGTCCTCACAGCTGGCCCAGAGCAAGTCTGGAGGGGTCTTGGTGGCAGCTTGGGCTTGGCACACACTTGAGGAGGGTGTCTGCTTTCAACAGGGAGCTTAGGAGTTTTAGAGCGCTAAAAGAAAAGAAAAAAAACCCTCTTTGCCTGAGAGCAGCCAGTTCTCCAAGCTAAGCTGATGCCAGGTGAGTGAGGAGAGACAGGATGGGGTTTGGAAATGTGGAGCAAGGCTCTCCACACTGTGCCAGATCTCAAGACACAGCTTCTCAGAGCAGGCCAGAGCTCCTTTAGCAAAGTCCCTGGGACAATGTCAGTCACAGAATTCTGCCAACATTTCTTCTCTAAATAGAACCATACACCCTTAAAACAGGAATGTGGATTTATTAGAAGCTCTTTGAAATATTTCTCCATAACAATAGAAAAAAACTTCCTAGTGAACTGCACTACAGTAGAGGGAAATCAAGGCAAAACCATGGTTTGTCAGGACTTGCTTGATTCTAATGAGCCCCATGGTGCATTTGGAGCTGAGCCCTTGAATCTCAAGGTCTGAGAGGAGATTGCACAAACCTTTCCAGGAGTCAAAGACAGAAGAAAACCCCAGAGTGTCTCAAAGCATGAATGGGCCCCACTGAGGTCCATCCCCAAAACATGGTCCTCATGACTCCTTGGAGGAGAGAATTGGAGGCCAGATGGCACAAAAACCTCTCAGAAGCCTCACTGAGGAAAGGAAATTCCAAAGCACCTTAAAAACCATTATTACCTCAAAATATTAATGAGTTCCACTGAGTGTCAATACAAAGCTCTCAAGGGACTCGTTAAAGCAGATAACTGAGGCCATGATTGCACAAATCTCTCACGGAGTCTCTATCAAAAGGGAAACACCAAGTACCTTAAAATAACTGAAGTACCTTGAAGCATTAATGAGCCCCACTTAGGGTTGTTACTGACAAAGCCTCTCCATGGACTAATTACAGCAGATAATTGGAGGCCATGATTGCACAAAGCTCTCAGAGACTGCAAGGCCAAAGCAAAACCCAAAGTCCTTTGAAAAACCTGCAGTCCCTGCAGGGAGCATTCAGGAGCCCCCAGCACCCTTGCTGAGCAAGGCTCCCCAGGGACTCCTTCCAGCAGATCCTTGAGGCCGCTGGGATGTGAGCTAGGGGGGGATGCTGAGGGCAGGACAAGGGGCTGACAGTGCCCAGCCTGGATGGGGCTGTGCCAGGAGGCCCCAGTGTCTCAGGACAAGGTGTCTCCTCACAGCCCTTGGTGGCACAGACCCTGCTGTGCCCCTGGGCAGCAAGACTTGTCTTCTCTTTGTCCCCAGCTGTCATCAGTGCCTCCAGTTCTCTGCTCTGCCTGGGGCCTGGGGACACTTTCTCTGTCATGTTCCTCAGTGAGAACCATTAAAAGTCAAAGAAACTTTGGAGTTGGATTCTGACTTGGAGTTCTGGAGAAGTTTCTTCAGCTCCCTCTCAGGGACTGATGTTCAGGGCATCAGCACAAAGCCCCAGAGGCTCATTATAGTCTTTGTGCTGTGTCTGTGCTGCTGAGCTGGGCTGGGCTCCTGGCCCAGAGGCAGCTCCTGGCAAGGACAGCACTGCAGAGAGACAGCTCTGCCCAGGAGCAGCTCCTCCTGTGCACAGCCCAGCAGGGCTGGGGCACTGCCTGCAGCCACCCCAGGCACAGCACAGAGGCACAGAGAGTTTCAATCAGGCAGGGCTGGGAAGGGGCTGAGAAGTGCCTGGGGCAGAATCACTGCCAGCCTTGGCACAGGAACCTCTGGCTGCAGGATAATGCAGCTGCCGTTCCTGGAGTGATTTCCTACAGCTGGAACATCCCAATGCCTACAGACTCTGTGAGTACATCTCTGAGTATTTCTGGTGCAGGGGAGGTGAAATGCTCATGAAGCTCTGATATGCTGTTGGCTTCTGATCAGTCACAGAATATTTCCAAGACAAGGATGTTGATAAAAATGAGGACATTTCCTAAGACTTTGTCTTCAGATTCCTAATACTGGAGAATGACATAGAGGGGGGGATAAATATTAAAGGACGATTATGAATTTTGACAAGTCCCTGAGACATCTGAACTGTTCCTTTCAGTGATCAATAGGTTCACAGGAGATCCCTGATGTGCCTTCAGCCACTCTGCCTATGGTCAGCAGCAGCATCACCTTTGCTGGAGTCATCAGGCTGAGTCTGAGCTGTTCTTTCTCCAAGCTGCAAACAGAACCTGCCCCCAGACAGTGCCCTGCAAACAGGCAGGGTTCTGTAGGGCCAGGGAGAGTGCACAGAGATTTAGGGTCTGTGAGGGCTGGAAACCCCTGCAGGAGGAAAATCTCCAGCAAGCAGAGAGAAGATCAGGCAATGAGAGAAAACAAAACCCAGCAATGCTGTGGCAGGGTGAGTTGAGAGATGTCCACAGGATCCCCTCCAGTGCAGCCCCTCCCTCTGAACAACCCCCTCCCTCCTGTGCCCCAGCCAAGCCTCTGCCCTCAGGGCCGGGGCTCCAAGGCGTGCAGCCCCTCCTGTGCAGGCAGAGCTGCAGCAGAGCCGTGGGGCAGCTCTGCAGCCCCGGGCCCAGTTCCCTCTGCAGAGCACAGGGCTGGGAGCAGCTGCCCAGCCCTGGGGGCTCTGGAGGGGGCACCGCTGGCTCAGGGTGATGCTGTCTCCAGTGCCTGGCTCTGGGCAATGCTGTCAGTGCAGCCAGGAAAGGAGCTGCATCTCCCTTCATCCAATGCCAGCATAAGGACACTTGGAAGTCCCTCTGAGATTTCAGTCCAAGCCGGGAGCTTCAACCCAGCATGCAAACCTGTCCTAGAATATCTCTCAGTGATAAGATCCATGGGGAAAGGCAGAGGTGTGACACTGAAAATGCTGCTGGGTTGGTGAAATGAGCAATGTGAGTCCTTGGCTACAAATGTGGAGCTGGGCTGTGATGGATCCATCTGCGCTCAGCAGTGCCTGGGGGGTTTTTAAGAGAAACGTGGGACTGTGAATATTCTCCACCTGAGAAAAGTGAAAGGCCAGAGGAACGGCAAACAGAATGAAGTGACAGATCATCTGCCCCCAGTCTCCACTCATTATCTTGCCTCAGGGAAATCACTCTGTTCTACCAGAGGGCAGCAGAAATGCTGAGGGTTTCTGATATCCAAGAATACCAGGAAGTACATGGAAAGAGCTTAAAAAGAAAACATCAGAACTCTTCAACACAAGAGCATGTCTCTGTGTGTTACAAAGGAGGGTGTATGGGAAATTGCTTTGATTTTGGTTACTGGTATCTCCTCTAACCCTTCACTGTCCCTTTCTCCATGAACAGGTGCCCAAGTGCAGCTACAGCAAATGTCCAACAGCAGCTCCATCATCCACTTCTTCCTGCTGCCATTGGCAGACACGCGGCAGCTGCAGCTCCTGCACTTCTGCCTCTTGCTGGGCATCTCCCTGGCTGCCCTCCTGGGCAACAGCCTCATCATCAGCACCGTAGCCTGTGGCCACCACCTGCACACGCCCATGTTCTTCTGCCTGCTCAACCTGGCCCTCACTGACCTGGGCTCCATCTGCACCACTGTCCCCAAAGCCATGCACAATTCCCTCTGGGACACCAGGACCATCTCCTACTCAGGATGTGCTGCTCAGCTCTTTTTGTTCTTTATCACAGCAGAGCTTTCATTTCTGACCCTCATGTGGTCCGACAGGTCTGTGTCCATCTGCCAAGCCCTGCACCACAGGACCCTCTGCCCCCTGGCAGAGCTTGTGCCCACATGGCAGCAGCTGCCTGGGCCAATGCCTTTCTCAATGCTCTCATGCACACGGCCAATACATTTTCCCTGCCCTATGTCATGGCAATGCCCTGGGCCAGTTCTTGTGTGAAATCCCCCAGATCCTCAAGCTCTCCTGCTCACACTCCAGCCTCAGGGAACTTGGGCTCATCATGCTTAGTCTTTGGTATTTGGTTGTTTTGTGTTCATTGTTTTCTCCTATGTGCAGATCTTTAGGGCCGTGCTGAGGATCCCCTCAGAGCAGGGACAGCACAAAGCCTTTTCCACCTGCCTCCCTCCCCTGGCTTATCAGTACTGCAGTACTGATAACCCCTCCTCCTCTGTTTATCAGTACTGCAGTATTTGCCTGCTGTTGCAGGCTCCCAGCCAGGTAATAATTAGCATTGACTCCATGATTGCAGAAGGCTGATCCATCGCTTCATTCTACTACATTACATCATATCATACTGTACTTATTAAGAAACTCATCCCCTTTCAGACAGTCCAATACAGCTTTGATCTAATTGATCAATCAATCCAAACACCATGCAGTGGCCAGGCAGAGCTGTCAGCAAAGGAAGGGCCCAGCCAGGTGGGGCAGCCGGGGGATGCCGACAGCCTGCAGGGACAGAGGCACAGGGCAGGGACTCCGTGGGACAGCCTGGGCTGCACAGGGCACAGGGATGGGCAGCAGCTGCAAGACAGCCCTGCCAGAGCCAACTTGGGCAGCACTTTGGCCATGGCTGCTGGCCCTGGGGCCAGGAGGAGACAAGTGACCCTTGCAGGCCTGGGGCCTCATTGCCTCCTTGTCCTCGCTCAGCAGCCTGGCAGGGGCTGCCCCATGCTCCTGCCCCTGGCATTGCACATCCCCCCATGCCAGTGCCCATCCCGGGAAGAGCCCTGAGGAAGCAGGGAGGGACAGGATCTGCCTGGCCAGGGGCTGGGGCTCAGGCCTTGGCCCTTTGCATTCCTCAAACACATCCAGGTGTGCTCAGCACCAGAGACACCTTTGCCTTGTTTGTCCCCACCTGCCTCCAGTGTTCTGCTCTAGCTGGAACCTGGGGATACTTCCTCAGTTGCGTCCCTCACAGGGATCTATTTTAAGTCCAAGAAACTTCAGTGTTTCAATAGAACTGAGTTCTTGAGGGTTCGGTGACATCACTGAGGCGGTTGTGACATCACAGAGCAGGATATGAGACTATATGGATATGAGGATATGAGGATATGAGAGCAGAGTCTGCCATCATAGAGGGTGGCTCTGTGGCATCAGAGTGGGTTGTGACATCACCCAGTGGCTGTGTTACATCATAGAGCAGGCTGTGACATCAGAGAACAGATTGTGAAATCACAGGGTGACTTTGTGTCATCGGTCTTCTGTGATGTCACAGCACTTCTGTATGACATCACAAGGTGACACAGAGTTGGCTCTGTGACAAAGCAGGAGGCTGTGTGACATCACAGATATGGCTGTGCGACATCACAGGGACAATGTGACATCACAGGACTGTGTGACATCACAGGTGCAGTGTGACATCACAGAGATGGTTGTGTGACATCACATGGTCTGTGTGACATCACAGGGGCTGTGTGAGGTCCCTGGGGAGGTCACTCTGCCCCAGCCCCCCTCACAGCTCCCCCCAGAGCAGTCCAACCCTACTTGTGCACAGCAGGATTCCCCGTCCCTCTGGGTCCCCCCGCCCCCGGCTCCACAGCCTCCCCCAGAGGATGTTCCACGAGATCGACCCCAGAGCCTGACACGGAGACGGGGGGCTGGGCCCTGGGGGTGGCACAGGGGGACAGTGACCCCCCGGCAGCGTCCCCGTGTCCCCTAGGGCCAGAGCCTGGGCCAGGGCTCCTTCACCCTGTTACGAACAAGGGCTTGAGAGCGCTGAAAAAATCCCCAGCAAGGGAGCAGCAAAAACCAGAGTTAATATTAAGGGACAGCAGCACAGAGTTCCTTGGCAAGAGTCACTCTGCTCCTGACTGGACACTTCAGGCACACCAGGGAAACAAAGCAACAACAAAACCAAACAGAGTCCAGGTAATCAAACCAGAAATGAACTGAGAACTGTCCCTGTGTGTGTGACACAAAGACAGTGAGGGCAAGGATAAAAGGAATACAGCCTAAAAGCTTAACAGAGCTCAAACTTAACAGGACTTAACTTGTACCTTAATGTTAACTGATACCTTCAAGTTCACAATTTAGCAAAAGAGCAGAGTGTAACAGCATTTAACCTAATTTAACCTATGACTTTGCAATTTAACAGAGGAAAAACACTTTACAATATTTAACTTAGCTTATAACTTATATTAAAGGTAACAACTTAGTTACTAAGAACTACTCTTAGCAGCATTTAAATTCACTTACAGCTTGTGATTTAACCTTACCTACAAGCCTGAGTGGCTCAGTTATCCAAGGCACTCAAACCCCTCAGAGAGCAGCATTTCTGCCACATTTCCCCAGCACAGGCACTCCTGTGTGCACACAGACACAAAGAGTCAGGGCAAGGCGCCTGTGAGCAACTCCCCTGAGGGCAGGCAATGCTCCCTGAGAATGCTTTGGCATCTCCCCAGCGGGCAAAGGATTGAGCCTGGAGGAGTGGGGGGATCAGCCCACCCTCTGTCGTTGTTCAGGATCCCCGAGTGCAGCAAACAGGGGAGTTCCCAGCTGGGAGAGGCCCCACTCAGAGGGAGTCGCTGGCCCAGGAGAGCTCCAAGGGCTCCTTTTGGAGCAGGGCCCCAAGAGAGGGGCTTCAGTCCCAGCAATGGTTCATCCTGGCCGCACTTGGCACCAACAGCTTTCTTTGGCAGGGTGAGAACAGGGATCTTGTGCCACTGAGGGAACAGAAACAGTTCCCAGGGCTGCTGCTAAAGGAACCAGGAGCTGGTTGGGCAGCAGCAGTGCCTGGAGCAGACAGTGTTTGTGATGAGCTACAGAGGAATCGAGCCCAGCGGCTGTTGGCCAAGGCCGAGGCACAAGGGGAATTTCTCAGCTGGCAGGGTGGCCTCAGAAGGGGAAGGGGGAATAATTCACCCTGTCAGTGAGCTCCCAGTCACTCCCAGTATTTCCACATCCGTGCTCCAAGTGCTGCTCCCAGCCCTGATCAGTGGGGATGGGAACGTCCCGCTCCCTTGCTGGGGCAGGGTCACACCTGAGCCAGGTGTGCAGGGCAGGACCTTGTCCTGACCCCAAGCACTGTCCCAGCTGCAGGATCTGCTTCCCATCGGCCTCTTCCTCCTGCAGCCCCAGCCCAGCTCGGTGCTGAACAAAGGGGCTGGGCTGGGGCCATCCCCCAGCAGGGGCTGCTCACCCCCTCTGCCCCCTCCCCAAATTCTCTCTGGGGCAGCAGAGCTGGGGCAGCCCTGTGGGGAGGGACAAGGGGGTGACACCGGCATGCAGGGGTCACACACGGCCCCTGGGGATCCCCCCTCACTCCCACAGTGCCAGGAACACAAACCCCTCCATGGAGCCCCTGTCCCCCAGCAGCACCTTGTGCGCAGGGTCTGGGGGCAGCTCTGGGGGTCTGGGGGTCACGACTGCCCTAAAACCCCCTCCCAGCCCCAGAGCCACTCCAGCTCCATCAAACCAGCCCCCAGATTCCTGCTGTCCCCCACACCCCGAACCACTCTGTGCAATAGAAATGGCCCCAAGATCCATCAAAACTCTTTCCCACCTCTGCCAAGACCCACCCAAGTTCTCTCCAAGCCACACAGCCCTTCCAGAACTCCCAAAACTCTCCCATAGACCCCTCTAGAGCCCCCTTAACCCCTTCCCAGCACCACAAATGGAGCCAAGAGCCACCAGAACCCCTTCCAATCCTCTCAGGATCCCCTAAATTCCTTCCCAGCCCCCCGTGGAACTGACCAGGAGAGGCTTGTGGACAGGAACATCCACAGGTGAGAGCAGCTCAGGCACTTCAGCAGCGTTTTAGGCACTTCCATCCCTTTGGGCTCTTCCCAGAGGCTTAAAGATGTTAGAGGGAGGACTGCAGAGGGGGATGAGGGATGCCAAGAGTGGGATTTTGGGGACTGGCTGTTCCTCCTGCCTGACTCCATCTCTAGAATTCACCAGGTGTTTGATGTCCATAAAAACCTCCAGACCACCAGGATTCGGCCACCCTCAAAAAACCCCAAACCACCAAAATTCAGCAAAAAAACACCCACCAAGGAGTTCCCCTCTCTGGTCTCCCTACTTTGCAGTTCAGGGGCTCCCTCCTGTCTGGGCTCCTGCAGCCCCAGTGTGTATTGGTGTCCCCTCTCTCTGGGCTGCTGGGGCAATCCCAGAGGTTCCTTCCCTGGGCTCCCCAGGTGAGTCAGAGGGGCCCAGGGGTGCTGCCTGTGCAGGGTCCTCATTTCAGCACCCAGGGTACCCAAGGGTGAAAAACGCCAATCACTTGTTTTTAAATTTTTAAAAGTTTAATAGTAATAAAATGGTTATAAAAATAGTAATATAATTAGAGCATTAGTAATTTGGACAATTAGGATTTAGGACAATATGAGACAACAAAAGCAAAGAGTAACAGACGTCAAGGTACCTTTTTCTGGGCAGCATAAGCCCAAAAATGGACACACATTAACCGAGGATTAACCCTTAAAAATAATAACCTGTTGCATATTCACACACCTCATACATGATGCATAAATTCCATTCAAACACAGGATTCTGTCTGGTCAGTGTCAGCTTCTCCCTCTGAATCCTGACAGCATCTTCAAGCCTGAGAGAGGCAGGAAGCAGTTAGTTTCCTCTGATGGGAGAGCAATAAATTCTCTTTCTCTGAAAGATTTAGGTGTCCTGTGGCTGCCATCTTGCTGTGATTACCTCATTCCTTTCTTTAAAAAATACCTCACATACACAGTTTCTATTTTAACATTATGTTATAACCTAAACTATATTTAACACAATTAAAAATCAATTAAAAAATCAATACAGCATAACATCCTAACATAACACATAATATTCGTTTTAATATTTGCAAAGAGCCAATCATAAAATATGCATTCTTCACACCATGGGTGTCCCTTGTCCATGGTGCCACCATCTCCAGGCTCCTGGGCTCCCCCTTATCGGGGCGTCTGACACCGCAGGCTGCAGAGGCTCCCCCAGCTCCGGGGCCCCCTCTCCGCTGTGCCAGCCCCCAGCCTGCCGGGCCCGGGCCATCCCCCCGTGGCTGCGGGCTGATGCTGCAGCGCCTGCCCCGGGCAGCCCGACTCCCCCCCAGGGAGGGTCCCCCGCACCCCCGGCCCAGCGCTGGTGCTCTGCCGGCACCAAACACCGGGACCCCCAAAATTCTGCCAGGCCGGAGCCGCCAAGGGGCGCCCGGCCCTTGGCCTGCTATAGATTGCAGTATTGGCTTTGTGCAAATGTTAACATGGATTTTATATGGGTGCTGTTAAAATAACTTTCTATATGGGTGCTGTTAAAAAAACTGTTATAAAGATACAGTTTTTATTTCTGTTGTTAATTACCAGCTATCAGCACTCATCCTCTGAAGGCAGTGTGGGCAGCGGCCAAAACTGAAGATGATAAGAAAGGACCAAAACCACAACCAAGGAATACACATGCCCTAAAAAGGTGGAACTGAGGAGGACCCATGCTAAACAGCTCTTGGAATACGGAAACTTCTTTGGGAAAAAAGTTTACTATGCATAAGTGTCACAGACATCTTTTATGGAAAATCCTTTCCTTAGGATTTTTCCTCCTGAAGAGCTGAGAGGCCTCAGGAACAAAATGTAAACATTGATTATCTGCTGCTGTGGAACACAACAGGTGGATCTGTGATTGGTCTCATGTGGATGTTTCTAATTAATGGCCAATCACAGTCAGCTGGCTCAGACAGAGAGTCCGAGCCACAAACCTTTGTTATCATTCCTTCTTTTGCTATTCTTAGCTAGCCTTCTGATGAAATCCTTTCTTCTGTTCTTTTAGTATAGTTTTAATATAATATATGTCATAAAATAATAAATCAAGCCTTCTGAAACATGGAGTCAGATCCTTGTCTCTTCCCTCATCCTTGGACCCCTGTGAACACAGTCACAGTCAGACTAAACAGCAAGCTGCAGACTGAACTCACAGATGCACATTTCACCTCAATCCAAATGGATTTCTCCTCTGGAAAATTCCCCCTCTGCCTCAGAGCCCTCTCCCCAGGCTGCGCCCCAGCCTGGCCTGAGCACTCGATGCCAGTAGTGGGAAAAGCTGCACTGCCAGAGGGATCGGGGGCGGGCCGGGCCTCAGAGTAATTCTAGAGCTAAAGCGTGAAAGACATCAGAGCCGCTCAGATAATACATGCCAGCGCTCATCCCGGGCCCGGCCACCGCCTCCTCCTCCTCCTGCTGCTGCTGGGGCCCTCCCAGCCCGGAGCCGCCGTTTCCAGCGCCCAGGGCCGCTCTCTGTGGCTGCAGCCCGGCCCTGCCACAGCAGCCCTTGGCCCGGCGCTGGAGCCGGTGCCGCTGTTGGCAGCAAAACCCACCCCGGGCAGAGCCGCCCCGGCCCGGCTCTTCCCGCGGCCTCGGCTCGGCTCGGCCCCGCCGCCCACATCGCCCTCAGCGCCCTCAGCCCTCCGCCGCCTCGCCGGGCCCTGGGCCTCAGCGCCCTTCGGGGACCGCGCTCGGGGCAGCGACCGCTCGGGGCACCGCGGATCGGCCCAGCCCTGCACCGGCCCCGATCGGGTACCGCGGATCTGCCCGGCCATGCTCGGCCCCGCTCGGGCACGGCGGATCTGCCCGGCCCCCCCAGCCCCGCTCGGGGCACCGCGGATCGGCCCAGCCCTGCACCGGCCCCGATCGGGTACCGCGGATCTGCCCGGCCATGCTCGGCCCCGCTCGGGCACGGCGGATCTGCCCGGCCCCCCCAGCCCCGCTCGGGCACCGCGGATCCGCCCAGCCCTGCACCAGCCCCGGGCCCGGCCCGCACCACGCACCCGCTGCCGCCGCCGCCGCTCCGCTGCCAGGGACACGCGGCCGGAACGGGCAGGGCTGGGCTGGCAATGGGACCCGCCCGCAGCCGCCTCCGCCTGCCCCGGCACCAATCAGCGTCTTCCACCCAACGCAATGGGCATTTTGAATAACGCGCGGTTTCTGATTGGCTTTTGGCAGATATTCAAACGAATACTTTGTGTGTTACGTTAGAAAGTGATGCTGTATTAGTTTTCTTAAGTAGTGTGTTAAATCTAGTTGTAGATTGTAACAAAGCGTTAAAATAGAAACTATGCTATGTAAGATACTTTTTTTTTTAAAAGAAAGGACGCACACCAGTCAGCAGCCAAAGGACACCTCAATCTTTCAGAGAAAGAGAATTTATTGCTCTCTTATCAGAAGAAACGAACTTCTTCCCGCCTCACTCGGGAAGAAGCCGTCAGGATTCAAAGGAAGAAGCTGACACTGACCAGACAGAATCCTGTGTTTGAATGGAATTTATGCATCATGTATGAGGTGTGTGAATATGCAACAGGTTATTGTTTTTTAAGGGTTAATCCCTTGTTAACGTGTGTCCTTTATCAGGCTTATTTTGCCCAGAAAAAGGTACCCGGACATGCATAACTCTTTGCTTCTATTGTCTCTTATTGTCCTAATCCAAATTGTCCAAATTATTATTACTCTAATTATATTGCTATTTTTATAACCATTTTATTATCATTCAACTTTTTGAAAATTTAAAAACACGTGATTAGCGTTTTTCACACTTTTTAACACCAATTCGTACATTAAAAGCAGGCATAGCTTTATTTTGTCGCTGGGATCACCCAGCCCCAGCTCTTTCACTCCCCAGCTGGTACCTGTGTCACAGGTGAGCCGGGAGATGATGCTGCCCTCAGGAGCTGGGGCCCAGCACCCAGGTGCAGGTGAGGTGCAGCAGTTCTTTTCAGGGATTCTGAAGGTGAAGGAAAAGGAAGTTTATTTTCTGACTAACATTTATAGGTTTTTAAAAGTGACCATGGATTGGAGGCTGAAAGTGCCATCTCTCCAATGACACTGGACAAACCAACAGTTTAATAAATTTCTTTTCTTCTATAAAGGAATGCAAAACAAATCTCAGGAGCTCATTCCTTCCAGAAAGATTATTGATACTGCTCTAGAAGGCACCTGGGAACAGCATCTCAATCCTGCCCATGTTTTCCCAAAATCGCTCCCTGCAGCAGGAACAGCTGGGTGCAGTTGTCACTGCAGATGTTCAGGCACCCAAAGCAGCTGCAGCTGTTTGTGAGCAGCAGAGCAGATATTCCCTGTGCCATCCCCTTTCCATAGGGATACAGAAGCTCTGGTTCTGGGGTATGTGATCCTGGCTGCTGAACTCCAGGGAAATCCACATTGCTCATTGGAAAACCCACCTGAACTTTTCTTTTAAATGTGATGGAGAAATGTCTCTGCATCCAGGGGCTACTGTGGTGCTAAATCACCTGAGGAGTGTTGGGGTGTGCAGGAACCCTACAAGTAAGGGATCAATAATCCCTGGACAGAAGCTGGGCTGCTCAGGATCAATAATCCTGGACAGGAGCTGGGTAGCTCAGGATCAATAATCCTGGACAGAAGTTGGGTTGCTTGGGATCAATAATCCCCACACAGAAGTTGGGCTGCTCAATCATCTGAGGAGTACTGAGGTGTGCAGGAACCCTACAGGCAAGGGATCAATAATCATTGGAGAGAAACTGGGGTGCTTGGGATCAATAATCCCTGGACAGAAGCTGGGCAGCTCAGGAGAAATAATCCCTGGACCGATAATGGGCTGTTTAGAAGAAATAATGCCTGGACAGAAGCTGGGCTGCTCAGTTTTAATATAATATATGTCATAAAATAATAAATCAAGCCTCCTGAAACACGGAGTCAGATTTTCATCTCTTCCCTCATCCTTGGACCCCTGAGAACACAGTCACATAGCTCCCTCTCAAATACATCTGCATGCAACTTCACAACAAGTTCATACATATTCATTCTACTGATTTCCTGTTACATTTCCTGTGAATTTTTCTTTATCAGAAAGAATTCCTGGGGTCATTTTGACCCTGCTTTCCACAGCAGCCTCTCTCTCTGTTTCAGAGTTCAAGGGCCTTTATCTCTGTCTTGGGCTGCAGCAGTTTCTTAGAGCACAGGCTTTTGTCAGAACAGGCAGTCAGGCTGTCACAGACATCTCTCCTGAAAAATCCTTTCCTTAGGATTTTTCCTCCTGAGAGGCTGAGATGCCTCAGGAACAAAATGTAAACATTGACATTATTTACTGCTGTGGAATGCAACAGGTGGATCTGTGATTGGTCTCATGTGGTTGTTTCTAATTAATGGCCAATCACAGTCAGCTGGCTCAGACTCTCTGTCCGAGCCACAAACCTTTGTTATCATTCCTTCCTATTCTATTCTTAGCTAGCCTTCTGATGAAATCCTTTCTTCTGTTCTTTTAGTATTGTTTTAATGTAATATATATCATAACATAATAAATCAAGCCTTCTGAAACATGGAGTCAGATGTTCATCTCTTCCCCAACCCAAGAACCCCTGTGAACACAGTCACCGTGAAGTTCTACCTGTTTGTTATTGTAATCACCAGTCGTTTTAGTTAATCGCTTCTTTTGTATCGGGATGGCCCTGCCTGAGGCTAAATTGATGGCCCTTCTCTCCAAACAGTGAGAGGACGGGATATGGAGGGGGGGGGGCATCAGAGAAAATGCAAAATAACCTCGGGACCAGCATGCCATGGGAAGCAACCCCACCAAACTTACCGAAAAAAACCCAAAAACAACGAGCCAATACAGAATTAAGAGATCAGAGTGATGTCTGGAGGTGAGGAACAAAGTACTGAGCCTGCAGAGATGCTGAGAACCTTTGTTGCCTCTCACCCTGAGCAAAGACCTCAGCTGCCAGGCTGTCACAGCCCAGCTCTGTGATGGCTCAGCGGGGATGGACAAAGGGGTCAGGGGTGTTATAAATAAAAAAATCTGCCAATTTTTTGGGCAAAAAAGGGTTGCAGAGTGAACCAGTTATACCAGTTGCTGCCAAGGTGAAGTGTCACAGACATCTTTTCATGAAAAATCCTTTCCTCGGGATTTTTTCTCCTGAGAAGCTTAGAGGCCTCAGGAACAAAATGTAAACATTGATTATCTGCTGCTGTGGGATGCAACAGGTGCATCTGTGATTGGTCTCATGTGGTTGTTTCTAATAAATGGCCAATCACAGTCAGCTGGCTCAGACTCTGTCCTAGCCACAAACCCTTGTTATCATTCTTTCCTATTCTATTCTTAGCTAGCCTTCTGATGAAACCTTGTCTTCTATCCTTTCAGGATAGTTTTAATGTAATATATATCATAAAATAAAAAATCAAGTCTTCTGAAACATGGAGTCAGATCCTCATCTCTTCCCTCATCCAAGAACCCCTGTGAACACCGTCACAGGTGGGACCCCCAGCTCTGCCCTTTAGTGGACAAAGCTGCACTTTCCTCCTCCTCCGAGTCACCCTGGGAGCAGTTTCGGACCCATCGAGCTTCCCAACCTTGAGCTGATCACTTTTAATAAAGGCATTAAAAAGGAGAAAAAGTCTCCTGCCCTGTTTATTTCACCCGGTGTCACCCACCTACCCAGCCCCAGGGGCCACACAGCGCCTGAGGCGTCCTCCTCCTGTGCCACCCGGTCGGTGACATGGCCCGTGAAGTAGGGGGCGGCCACCTCACCAGTGGGGACACAGCATCAGCATCACCACGATGGGTGGTGACCCCTGAATTGAGGGAAGAGGACTGGAAATTGTATCCTGACCACTGCCAAAATTGTGTGTTGAACCCCAAAATCAGATCCTGATTTCCCAAACTGGGTGCTCAAAACCTCTAAATTGGGTCCTGACCCCTCAAATTGGTTTCTGACCTCGCTCAAATCAGATTCTGCCTCCCCCAAATTGGGTCCTGACCCCTCAAATTGGCCTTGCAACCCCCCACGGCATCCTGTCCCCCTCCAGTTATGTCCAAAAAGCCTCAAAATCAGATTCCAAAGCCTCTCAAAGGGGTCCTGTTATGTCCAAATCGGATCCCAAAGCCTCTCAAAGGGGTCCTGTTATGTCCAAATCGGATCCCAAAGCCTCTCAAAGGGGTCCTGCTATGTTCAAATCCTCCAAATCAAATCCCAAAGCCCCTCAAAGGGGTTCTGCCATATCCAAACCCACAAATCGGATCCCAAATCCCCTCAAAGGGGTCCTGTTATGTCCAAACCCACAAATCGGATCCCAAAGCCCCTCAAAGGGGTCCTGCGCCTCCGGTCGGGGTCCCCCCGTACCGAGAGCAGAAGCCGACATCAGCTTCCCACCAGAGTACATCGCCCGCCCTCGGGCCCCAGCAGGGCCAGGAACCGGCGAATGGGGGGAGACAGTATCGGGGACACGGGGACCGGTGGGTTCTGCTGTGTCCGGTGGGTCTCGGTCTGTCCTTCTGGCTCCCGGTCCTGCTCCCGGTTCTTCTCGCCGGTGGTTCCGGGCAGTCCCGGGGGCCCGTGCGGGCCCCGGTGCTGCTCGCAGCGTGTCCCGGTCCGGACCGTGTCGCCCTCGGACGGTCCCGGTGTGCTCCCGATGCCGGCCCAGTGCCTTCCCGGCAGCCGCCGCCGTTTCCCGGAACGCGCGCGCGGGAATCCTCGCCTGACACGCCCACGCCTGAAATGGCGTCTGTGATAGGTCAAAGCGGAGGTGACATCATCGGTTGCCAGGCAGAGGGGGCTGGAGCGGGTTTGAGAGGCGAAGGAGGCGGTGCCCGGAGGGGGCGGGGTCTGGGCAGGAGGAGGCGGGGTCTGGGCGGGGATGGGGGCGGAGCAGGGCGGGGAGAGGGCGGGGCAGAGCGGGATGGGCGGGGGCTCGAAAGCGAAACCTTAACGTAGCTTTTGGGAGCTGAACTGGGAGTACTGGTGTGGACTGGGCAGTGCCCCAAGCTGGACTGGGAGCACTGGTGTGAACTGGTGAGTGCCCCAAGCTGGACTGGAGACATTGATGTGGACTGGGGAGCTGAGAGGGCTGAACTGGGAGCACCGTAGTCTGGACTGGGAGCACTGGTGCGGACTGGGGAGTGCCTTGTCTGGACTGTGGAGAGTCCCAGGCTCGACTGGGAGCACTGCTGGGGACTGGTGAGTGCCCTAAGCTGGACTGGAAACATTGATATGGACTAGAGAATGCCCCAGGCTGGACTAGGAAGTGCCCCAGGCTGAACTGGGAGCACTGGTGTGGGCTGGTGAGTGCCTTGTCTGGACTGGAGAGTGCGCCAGGCTGAACTGGGAGCACTGGTGTGGACTGGCAAGTGCCCCGAACTGGACTGGGACCACTGGTGTGGACTGGAGAGTGCCCCAGGCTGAATTTGGAGCACTGGTGTGGACTGCTGAGCTCAGGGGTCTGAAGTGGGAGCACTGGTGTGGACTGCTGAGCTCAGGGGGCCAGACTAGTAGCACCGTAGTCTGGACTGGGAGAACTGGTGTGGACAGGGGAGCGCCCCAGGCTGGACTCAGGAGCGCCCCAGGCTGGACTGGGAGCACTGGTGTGGCCTGGGTAGCTGAGAGGGCTGGACTGGGAGCACTGGTGTGGACTGGTGAGTGCCCCAAGCTGGAAGTGCCCCAGGCTGAACTGGGAGCACTGGTGTGGACTGCTGAGCTCAGCGGGCCAGACTGGGAGCACTGTAGTCTAGACTGAGAGCACTGGTGTGCACAGGGGAGCGCCCCAGTCCTAACTGGTTTTAACTGGTGTCTCCACAGGCTGTTGCTCATTCCCCGGGAACCCCACAGAGAGCACTGTCCGTACTGGTCCCACCATGGCGCTGCCACCCGCCGCTCTCCTGCCCAGTGTGCTGCTGGTGGCTGACGCCCTGGCATTGGTGTTACTGGTGCCGCTGGTGCCGCTGCTGGCGCCGCTGGGCGTGCTGGGCGTGTGGCTCGAGGCTGCCCTGCGCTTGCCCATCCTGGCCGCGGCCACCCGGCTGCCAGCCCCTCGCCGTCCTTCCGGAGCCACCGCGGCCGCCGTCACGGCCGCCGCCACCCCCGCGGTGTTCGGAACCTTCCGGAGCCTCCTGGGGCCGCTCGGGGCCGGCCCGGGGCTGTTGGCGGCCGCAGCGCCCGCCTGGCTCGGGGTCACCCACGCTGCTGCCGCCCTGGCCGTGCTGGCCTGGGCCGCGCCCCCAGCCCCCGGCAGCGTCCCTGAGACCCCCGGAGGCGTCCCCAAGGCTCCCAGCAGCGTCCGGCGCGCTCTGGCACTGACCTGGGAGCAGAGGAACGTCCTTGGAGCTGCTGTCCTCTGCCTCATGCTGGCTGTCGTTGGTGGGTGACTGTCTTGGTTTAGGGCAAATCTGGGAGAAAACCTCCAAAAGGGGCCCCTCCAGAAAGCAAACCCACACAACCCGTCCCCAAACCAGTTCAGGAAAGATTCCTCAGAAGTGGGAAGAACCTGTTTATTTAACAGGCAAAGCACACAAAATGAACAATACCAGATGACAACATTCTTTCACCACTCTGATAAAGATGACAAATTCAGAAAGTCTCTCTTGGGGGTGGTCGCTCTGTTGTCAGTCCCTCTGGTCCTGGGGCAGCTGCTGCAGCCACAAGGTGCAAACTCTCGGTGTTCCCAGGTCCTGGTCTGGAGCAGGCTCAAGTAGGTCCAAAAAAGGGAAAGGAGAAACAGTCCAGGGAAAAATTTGGACTGCTTAGCTAAACTAAATAATGAGCAGAAACAAAAGCAAGAGCGAAGCAGGAGCAAAGCAGAAGCAAGAGAAAAGCAAAAAGCCAAGCAAAAAGCAAAAGCAGCACCATGTACTGCCCCGTGTCTGTGTCCCGCCAGCCGTGGGGGAGCGGCTGATAGCAAAACCAAAGCAAAACTTTCACTCTTCAGAGCCAGTCTTGAAGGCACAGAACATGATATCCAGCATAAACAGAACACACAGATGGGGATACAAACATCCTAACGTCACCTTAGGACGTTGACATGTGGTGACAGGCATTGACACCCCCAATTTGGGCTCTGCAGCCCCAAATTGGGAAACCCCAATCTGGGATACCCCACCAAATTGGATGCTGGTGCCTTAAAATTGGGTGTTGAGCTCCTAAATAGGTGATGACCACCCTAAAATAGAGTGGTGACCCTCCTAAATTGTGAGTTGACCCCTTCAGTTGGGTGCTGACCCTGCAAAAATGGGGTGCTCACTTTCCAAATTGGGTTCTGACCCTGCAAACTTGACTGTTGGTCCCCCAAAATTGGGTGCTGACCATCAAACTAATGGTCTGATGCCCAAATATGGATGTTGACCTCTAAGACCTGGGATCTTAAGGTCCTGATCTCCTATGTTTAGGTTCTGATCCATAAAATTGTGTGCTGAACCCCCCCCAAAATTGGTACTGACACTTTAAATTGGGTGTAAAATCCCTAAATTTTTCACGAAACCCCCCAAATTGGGTCCTGACTTCTCTAAATTGTCTCCTGCCCAAATCGTGTCCCGCCTTTCCAAAATTAGATCCCCGCTCCCCAGACTGGATCCTGCCCCCCACAAATCAGGGTCCCCCTGTGTCAGTGGTCTCACCCGTGGTGATGCAGCCTCGGTGACACCCAGGGGAGATGGCGGGGCCGTACACCACCGGCAAGGTGCTGGATGCCATCGGGAGTGGGGACGGAGTCACCGCTGGAGCTGTCGGGATGGTGGCGGCTGCTGGAGCCACAAGGTGGGTTGGAGCATTCCCAGGGCCTGTCCCCATGTCCCCAACGTCCCCGATGTCACCGTGTCCCTGTGTCCCCACAGTGTGCTGTTTTCTGGCTGCCGGGGGTCTCTCTTCATGCTGTTGATGACGCGTCTCCGTCAGAGCCTGAGCCTGCAGCTTTTTTCCCACCTGGTGCACCAAGACCTGGACTTCTTCCAGGGAACACCAGCAGGTAACGGGGTACGGCCCAGCCCCATACCCCCCGACCCATCCCACCTGTTCCATCCCATCCCAGCTAGTCTGTCACCCCAGTCCCATCCCCACCATCCCATCCCATCCCATCCCGTCCCGTCCCATCCCATCCCATCCCATCCCATCCCATCCCATCCCATCCCATCCCATCCCATCCCATCCCATCCCATTCCCACCATCCCATTCCCACCATCCCATCCCATTGATCCCATCCCATCCCATCCCATCCCATCCCATCCCATCCCATCCCATCCCATCCCATCCCATCCCATCTGTCTGTTATCCCATCCCACGACTCCATCCCCATCATTCCCATTCCCACCATCCCATCCAATTCCATCCTATGCCATCTTCCTGGCTTCATTCTACTCCAGTGTTCCATCCTGTCCCCATCCCACTTTCCCATTCTAGCCACTGTTCTGTCCCCATTATTCTCACTCCCGTGCCTCCACCCTGTTGCGTATCCCCAGCTGCCTCCCACCATCCCATCACCCCATCCCACCATTTCCTTTCCCACCATCCCATTTCCCCTGTCCTGCCCCATTCCACCCTGACCATCTCCACAGCCATTCCCATCATCCCATCCCACTGCTCCCCATTACATCATTCCCATCCCAAATGGGATCATCTATGATGGGATCATGGTCTCACCCACCACAATCCCAACCTCTTTTCCCACCCTGCAGCTGAGCTCCTGGCTCAGTTTTCCATGGAAGTGCCATGGGTGTGCAGGGCAGCACTGAGTGGAGCCAACCAGCTGCTGCGGAGCCTGGTGATGGCCCTGGTGGTGGGGGGGTTCATGGTGGGACTGGCACCGGAGCTGGCACTGCTGGCACTGCTGGAGGTGCCCCTTGGAATCGCCACCCGCCGCATCCAGAGCACCCGCAAACAGGTCAGGAGTAGGAGGGAAAGAGTGGGAGGGGACTGAAGAAAGGTGGGAATGGTGGAGCTGGGATGGAGGCTAGGGGAATGGGATGGTGGGGATGGGATGGGATGGGATGGGATGGGATGGGATGGGATGGGATGGGATGGAGAATGGAAAGGAGGATGATGGAGGTGGAAATGGTGGGATGAAAGGGGATGAAGACAAGGGGAATGGGATGATGGGGATGGGATGGAGAATGGAAAGGAGGATGATAAATGGTGGGATGAAAGGGGATAAAGACCAGGGGAGTGAGATGGTGGGAGTGCTGACATGAGGATAGAACAAAATGGTCGAGATGGGACTGGTGTGGATGAGAAGAGAAGGATGAGATAAGGTGGTGGGTATGGGATGAGACAGTGGGGATGGGGATGGTGGGATTAGGAGAATGGATGGGAATGGTGAGGGTGAGAGAGAAGGGCGTGGGATGGCGGGAATGCAATAGTGGGGATGCAGTGGGTGTGGTGGGATGGGATGTGGATGGTGGGCCCGGAAGGTGATCTGGGAAAGTTGGAGATCCCCTGTTGCTGCCACAGGCCCTTCAGCGATCCATGCTGGAAGCATCCGCCCGCACAGCCACAGGGGTGCAGGAATCTGTTGCCGCCATTGAGACCATCCGAACCTTTTCGGCAGAGGAGGAGGAGGAGGAGCAGCACAGATGTAACCTGGCCAAGGAGCTGAGGCTGAAGGAGCAGATAGAGCTGGAGCTGGCAATCTTCGTCCTTGTCTACAGGGTCAGGGGGGACTGGGAATGGGAACAGCAGAGAATGGGGATGCCAGGATCAGGGATGAGGACACTGGGAATGAGAACACTGGGACCAGAAATGGGAAACCAGCGGCTAAGATGGGGGCACTCAGAGTACAATGGGGACACCAGGAATGGGGACAACAGAACAGGGACATTGAGTTCAGGAACGGCATGGCAGGAATGGGAATGGTGACATTAGAAACAGGATGGGGACACTGGGATAAAGGTTGGGAACATCAGTGTGGTGGTGTTTGCAGGTCCCCAGGATGAGAAAAGAGACAAAATTCTTGACTTCATGTTTCAGAAAGCTGATTTATTATTTTATAATATATATTATATTAAAAGAAAATTATATACTAAAGAAAGAGAAAGGAGACATTAGAAAGCTAGAAAGGAATGAATAATAAAATCTTGTAACTCAACAGAGAGTCTGACACAGCTGGACCTGTGATTGGTCATCAAGTAAAAACAACCACATGAGACCAATCAAAGATGCACCTGCTTCATTCCACAGCAGCAGATCATTATTGTTTACATTTCGTTTCTGAGGCCTCTCAGCTTCTCAGGAGAAAAATCCTGGTGAAAAGATTTTTCAGAGAATATGTCTGTGATAGATCAGGATCAGGAATAGGGACATCAAGAGTAAGATGGGGACATCCAGAACTGGAACAAGGACACCAGGAACAGAGATGAGGCCACCAGGAACAGAGATAAAGACACAAAGGAGTGGGATGGGGACAGGCAGAATGGGGACACCAAGAGTGGGTTGGGGGCAGATGGAATGGGGACACCAGGAGTGGATTGGGGGCAGATGGAATGGGGATACCAGGAGTGGGTTGGAATGGGAGCAGATGGAATGAGGACACCAGGAGTGGGTTGGGGGCAGCAATATGCCTGTCCCACCTACAGGTGATCAAACTGGCCATCCGGGTCATGGTGCTGGAGCCACCAGCAGCTCCGTGACGGATCCATCACTCCTGGGGTCCTCGTCACCTTCCTGCTGTACCAGGACAGAGTTGGTAACCATACCCAGGTGATCCCATGGAATGCATGTGTTTGTCCATCTGACCGTGCTTCTGTCCATCCCGGTGCCACCCCCTTCCTTCTCCCCAGGTGCTGCTCTACGGCTTCAATGAATTCCTGACCAACGCAGCTGCTGGACAGAGGATCTGGGAATACCTGGATCGGAAACCCGCAGGGAATGTCGGGGGGACGCGGGAGCCCCCCGAGCTTCAGGGCCATGTCACTTTTCAGAAGGTCTCCTTCACATATCCTGGAAATCCAGAGCACCCTGTGCTGAAGGTGGGTCTGGGGGGAGGTGGGGTTTCCCAGGGGTGGGAATTTTGGCATCACCTGCTGTCACAATCCGTCCTTACAAACGGGTTTCTTGATAGTTCATGGATTGATCTCAGGGTGCAAAAAAACCAACACGGCACAGGAGATTTGCAGTAATAAAACGAATGCAGCTTTATTGAATGACCACCACAAAATGCAGTAGAGGGATTAAGGGAGAGAAAAAGATAGAGAGAGAAAAGAGAGAGAGAGAAGGAGGGGGATATAGCTACCAAATGCAGAGACGAAATCCTTTGGTCCAGTCCAGTCGAGGATCCGCCTGTTACGTCGGGGAGATCTCAGGGTTGCAGTCCATCTGGACCCCAATTATACTCTTTTTCGATGGGGGAAGGGGAATGGATTTTGCAACCGAGTCAAAGGTAGTTTATTGTATCTTCGGGAAGGAAAGAATAATGTTTGGAAAAGGGGTACACACAGTCCATGTTCAGCAGTGGGTGTGAGCCATTGTTTTCGTGGTCCACTGCTCACACCTGCAACATCCATCTTGCTTTGGTTAGGTTGCCTCCCCCACACACCTCTCCCAGGTTGGGGGTCTCAGTCCCAGTCCTTGGAAAGAGTGTGGGGGGCCTTTTCACATGGGGGTTTCATGTCTTGGTCTTTGATGGAGAGGCTTCTTACATCTCAGTTCGTCTGTCACGGCAGTTGTAAGACGAGTGAAGGGTCTTTTGTGGGGGACCACCCAAAACTCAGGAGAAGTCCAGCCAGGCAAAGAGGGGACAGCTTCCAAGGCTACTGTTGCAAAAAGGCAAGGTGCCCCCTTCTTCTTCTCATTGGGCTCAGTGTAGCATATAGTAAATACACCTGTGGACAACAGCTTAACAATGCTCTCAGGTCTCGGGGCCTTGTTGGCATGTGACTTTCTCCTTCAGAACCAGAGATTTTAGACAGTGGGGACTCTTCAGTGGTCCCCCAATGATGATGGTGAGGCAGATGAGGAATATTTCAGACAGACTCACACACCTGTCCCCATCCCACAGGACGTGAGCTTCGAGGTGCGCTCCGGGGAGGTGACGGCGCTGGCGGGGCCCACTGGCAGCGGGAAGAGCACGGCCGTGGCGCTGCTGGAGCGGCTGCGGGATCCTGGCAGCGGGACAGTGCTGCTGGATGGGATCCCGCTGCCAGAGTATGAACACCAGTACCTGCACCGCAAGGTGGGACAGCAGAGACACTGGGAACACTGGGCATGGAATGGGGAAAATGGGGACAGGGGTCAGGGGACAACTGTGATGGTGTTCACAGGGGTTTTTGGATGAGGGAAGAGACAAGGATTTGACTCCATGCTTCAGAAGGCTTGATTTATTATTTTATGATATATATATTACATTAAAAGTATACTAAAGGAACAGAAGAAAGGATTTCATCAGAAGGCTAGCTAAGAATAGAATAGGAAAGAATGATAACAAAGGCTTGTGGCTTGGCTCTCTGTCTGCGCCAGCTGGGTTGTGATTTGCCATTAATTACAAACATCCAACATGGGCCCATCACAGATGCACCTGTTGCATTCCACAGTAGCAGATAATCAATGTTTACATTTTGTTCCTGAGGCCTCTCAGCTTCTCAGGAGGAAAAATCCTAAGGAAAGGATTTTCCATAAAAGATGTCTGCAATAAACAATGAAATGGAACTGGGACCACAGGAGCATGGGAGCAGAAATGAGGATACTGGGAAGAGGATGGGGACATCAGGAATAGGGTGGGAACAACAAGAAATGGGATAGGAACATTGGGAAATGGGATGGGGATGAAAGGAATGGGGAAAAGTGGAAAGTCAGGGGTGGGGACACTGGGGACACAGATGGGGAGAATGGGATCAGGGATGGACTCTATGGGGACACCAAGGTGGCATGGGGTCATGGAACAGGGGTGGGGACACCAGGAGCCAAGACAGCATCATAGGGCTTGGGGCTGGGGCAGGTGGTGCTGGTGGAGCAGGATCCCGTCCTGTTTTCTGGAACGATCCGTGAGAACATCCTGCTGGGGCTGGAGCACTGCAAAGAGTCAGAGCTGCGGGAGGCCACCATTGCTGCTGGAGCCATGGAGTTCATCCAGGGGCTGGAGCAGGGCTGGGACACTGGTGAGAGCTAGGGGGATGGATGGGGCACCCCTGGGGCACATCCCCCTGATCCCAGGATCCTCTGGCAGCGATGGGAGAGCGGAGTGGGTGGCACATGGTGGGGTGTGCGGGGGATCCCTGAGGTCACATCCCACTGATCCCATGGGATTGCTCACGCAGGTCAGATCCCACTGATCCCATGGGATTGCTCACACACTGGTGAGGGAGTGTGGGGGGCAGGGGAAGGGGGGGGAACCTCTTGTGCTGGGATCCCACTGATCCCAGGGTCCCCCCGCAGAGGTGGGGGAGTGTGGGGGGTGGGACAAGAGGGGAGAACAGGGCTGCACCCCACTGATCCCCTGTGGTCGCTCCCACAGAGGTGGGGGAGCGCGGGGGGCGGCTGGCGGCGGGGGAGCGGCGCCGTGTGGCCCTGGCCCGGGCTCTGCTCCGGCGTCCCGCCGTGCTCATCCTCGATGAGGCGCTGGATGATGGAGATGATGGAGCGGTGAGTGGGGTGGGATGGAGGGGGTTGGTGTGGATAGGGGTGTAGTTGGTGAAAATGGGGTATGATGGGATGGCTGGGATGGCTGGAATGGGATGGTGGGATGAGGTAGTGGCAATAAGGGATAATGATTGGCATGGAGTGGGAATGATGTGATGAAGACAGGGATTGGATGGGGTGGTGTGGGTCAACGAGGTGGAGAAATAGGACAGGATAGTAGGATGGGATAGAGACCAGGGGTGTAGGATGGCAGGAAAGTAGAATCAAAGGATGAAGACAAGGAGATACGATAGGGTGGGGTGGGATGGGGTGGGAATGAAGGGGATGGGAATGCTGGGATGAGGACAGAGATGGGGTGCAATGGGAAGAGTTGGAGTGGTAGGAGTAGGATGGGATGGGACAGTGGGAATGGGGATAGTGTGGGCAGGATGGCATAGTGGGCATGGGGATGGGATGGAGAACAGGGAGATGGTAAGAACAGGATGATAGGATTAGGGTGGGACTGAGAGTGGGATGGGATTGGTTGGTCGGGACTGGGTGGGATCAGGTGGGACAGGGTAGGACTGAGTTGGATGGGTTGGCCTGAGGGTTCTCTGATTGGATGGGTTGGGATGAGCGTTCTCTGAGCTGGATGGGTTGGGATGAGCATTCTCTGAGCTGGATGGGTTGGGATGAGTGTTCTCCTAGCTGGATGGGTTGGGATGGGAGTTCTCTGAGCTGGATGGTTTGGAATGGGAGTTCTCTGAGCTGGATGGTTTTGGATGAGCGTTCTCTGAGCTGAATGGGTTGGGATGAGTGTTCTCTGAGCTGGATGGGTTGGGATGAGAGCATTCTCTGGCCGCAGGCACAGCGCTGGGTGCGCACTGGGCTGGCAAAGACCATGCTGGTCGTGTCCCACCGGCCGCGGGTGCTGGACGGGGCCGATCGCCTGGTGCTGCTGGAGCGCGGGGCCGTGATGGAGACGGGAACACCAGCGGAGCTGCGGGAACGCCGCGGCACCTACAGCCGCCTGCTCCTTGGAGGAGGCAGCACTGGGCAGCCCGAGGGCCCTGGGATGGGCAGCAAGAAGGGGGCTGCATCTGGCAGGGAATAAAGGGGAATCAGCCCCAGTGTCCTCATTCCCGGTGTTTGTGTCACCAGCCAGCTCCTGGTGTCCCCAGTCACAGTGTCCTGTGAATCCCTTCTCCCCACATCCTCAGGATCCCAACTCCCTGTGTCCCCCATGTCCCCACTGTGTCCCCCAGGTCTGCCCATTCCCTGGATGTGTGTGTATCCCCTGTATCCACCATGCCCCCATGATCCCTGGTCCCCATGTCTGCTCCTGGACATGGGGCACAGGGTGGGAAATCAATCCCAAGGAATGGATCTGGGCATGGGTGTCATGTCCTCATCTCACTCCTGCTGTGCTCACTCCAAGCTCCTGGTGTCCCCAGTCCTTTCCCAGTGTCCCCATCCCCAGTGTCTTTATCCCAGTTCCCAATGTCCCCTTTTCTATTCCTCATTCCCTGAGAGGAAGTGCTGGGCACTGGAGGATGGGACTGAGATTTATTGCCCAAACCAGGGTATTTATACATGAGAAATAAAACATTTTGAACAACTGTAATTCTTGTGTTTAAAACATGGGAAAACAGGAAGTCAGTCTGTTGGGAAGGGCTGCTGTGTGATGAGTGGGAACAGCAGGATGAACTCTGCCAGCAATTTGTGGCTTTCTGCAGGGAGAGGGAAGGGGTTGGACCTGCACCATGGATCATTCAGCTGGTGATGAGAGTAAGAGTTGGTGTCACCCTGTCTCTGTCGCCATGGGTTGGATCTGGCTGAAGAGCCCACAGAGAGCAAGGATCCCACCAGATCCTACTGCATCCCTTGTACCCCAATCCTGCTCCACCAACACCACCTGATCTGTTTTGGAATCCCCTCAATCCTGTTCTGGAATCCCACTCCAGTGCTGCCCCATCCATCCCACCTGATCCTGCTCTGGAATCCAGCCCAGATACACTTTAGAATTCTACCTGATCCTGATCTGGAATCGTGCCCTGGTCTGGAATCCTGCCCTATATCCCTTCTGGAATCCCGCACAGATTCCCCTCTGTACCTGTGGTCAAGCAATTGGTTTCTCTGCCTGTTTCTGCAGAATGAGAGGATCCATGAGATTCCAGCATGGATCACACACCAGGATTCACCTGCATGGAGGTGATCCAGAGCTGGATCTGCCTCTGTGTTAGGTGACATGTGGAGGGTGAGGGGCACAGGAGACAGACACCACTCACCCTGATGTTTGTGTGGCAAGAGAGGGTTTTGTTTTCCACTCCCTCCTTTATATAGAGCATTTGAAAGGCCTGGTCTGGATGCTGTCATTGGTTTGAACTCCACACCCCTTTGGGACCTGGGCCACTGAGATGTCTGCAGGCTTATGAGAGATCAAATTGGCCAAAGCTCTTGTCACTGAGCCCAGGGGCTGGCAAGGTGACACCAACATCTCACCCTTTCTTTTCTAGAAATTTTGATTTGCATTCTAGCTGCAGCATTTATGTCCAGGAACTGCTAGGGGAGAGCTCAGGTAAATATGCCCCAGGCATTAGGCTTATAGGTTACAGATTGCAACTTATTTGTAAAAACAACAAACCATTTAAGCCTTGAAGAAAATAAAACAGTCTGCAAGAACAAGAATCATTCAACCCTTATTAAAGAAAGAAAAACAAACACAAAAACTAGGAAACAATCTGTAGACAAGGAAAACAGTTTGTAAACAGGGGAATAATTTGTAAACAGATGAATCTTTATGTGAACTGCAGTCCCAGATTTCCATGAGGTTGTCACCAATCACTGATCACACGGCTCTGTGTCTGCTGAGGGTTTATCAGGAGGTGCTGTCAGGATGCAGTGCAGGCTGGATGCATCTGGCAGGTACCCAATGTGTCCCACTGTCTGTTGGAACACATGAATGTCCCCAAGCCCAGGTAATGAGATCCCAGGGACCCCCCCCCCATGTATTGGTAAGGAGGTCTCGTGCCATTCCCTTGGATTTGGGCAGCTGAACATCACATGATTGCATTGATAAGGAGTGATTTAGCATAACTGGGTTCGGGGATTTTCCTAATACTGTTAAGGGATTTAATGTGTATAGAGCTTTAGCTATTCTACTCTGTGGGGTCTCACCACATACCTCCCTTTTGTTTATTAACTATACCTTTTCAGGCACCATGTGCTCTTTCCACTATTGCTTGTCCAGCTGGTAAATGAGGGATGCTGGTTTGGTGTGATACACCCCAGAGCTGTAGAAATTGCCTGGTTTTCTGGGAAGTGTAGCAGGGCCTTTATCAGTTTTGATGGTTTGAGGAATGCCCAAGGCTGCAAAAGCTGATTGCCAGTGTACCATGGCACCCAGTCCCCTTTCCTCTGTGTGTACTGTAGCCCATATTGCTGAGGAAAGGGTGCCAATTGAGACACGGGTGTGTTTTAAACGGCCAAAATCAGGGATGTGTGTGACATCAATTTGCCAGATTTGCAAAGCACACAGTCCATGAGGGTTCACTCTCATCTGCAATGGTGCAGCGTGACCTTGACAGCACAGATGCTAACAATATTACAAACCTCTGTGTTTGACAGCTGAAATTGCTGTTGTAAAGCTCAAGCATCTTGGTGGAAAAAACTGTGCAGTGCCTTTGTTTGTGGAAGCACATCTGGCTGTGGTGCTGAATGGGTACCAGAAAAAGGTACCCGGACCGTCTGTAACTCTTTGTTTTTATTGTCTCATATTGTCCTAAATCCTAATTGTCCAAATTTTTATTACTCTAGTAATATTGCTATTTTTATAACCATTTTATTACTATTAAACTTCTAAAATTTTGAAAAACAAGTGATTGGCGTTTTTCACGCAGTGCCTGACACAACATCCCACGGACAGGGAGGTCACAGGATGTAAAAAACGCCAATCCTGTCACTGCTGTGTCCCAGCGCTGCACCGAGGACATCCCCCAGCGTGATGGCCATGTCATCCCCAAGGGTATGACAGGGTGTCCCCAGTGTCACCACCCACCCTCATCTGCTGTCCCTAAAGTGACCATTCCCATCCTACCATAGCTCATCTGCCCGATGAGCATCTACGGGACCCACCACAGCCCAGACCTCTGGCCTGAGCCTGAGGTAGGGCCACCCTATGAGGTGTCCCTTGAGGAAGCAAAGGGAGTCGACCACATCCTAATTGATCAGCATGGAACTCCGATTTGTTGATCTAGCTTACACTCTTTTATAGTGGTGTTAATTAAGCTTATACATATTACAAAACCCGAGCTCATCATAGGTTGCAGATTACACACCAATCCCTCTTTGTTGCCGATACCTGTGGTTTTCTTGTTGAGACTAATACTTGCTTTTCTCATCCTGTTATTGACTTGTTATTAACTGTTGTCAAGGCCTCCATGTTTTCCACCATGTTTTTTCTCATCACTTCCTCAAGGACATGGTGTTTACTGTTGTTAAGGGAAAAGCCTGAGAACTTGCTGCTCACAGCTGCCTTTTATTTTTTAACCAGCTGTATATGTTCATGGCCTTTTTTCCTTCAAGCCATGTCTGAGCAAAATTCTCCAACAAATTCCCCGTTTTTCTTTTTTGCGCAAGGAGGTTAGTCTGCCAAGTTTTTTCTATCATTCTACTGACCACATTTTGAATATAATCAAAAATACAAGGTAAAATAAGCAGAAGCATTAAAAGCACATCTAATATCTCTACAGCATATGTCACAAGGTTCCTCAGCCACGGTCCAAGCAATGGCTTTTACCCCAAAGGGTTAAAACCACCCCCAACTGAGCCATAATGTCCTGCCTTATCAGGCATTGCACGGTAGGTGGTAATTGGACTACTGAAAAGGAAAGCTGTTAGCTGTTTTTCATTCATGCGAACCCAGAGAGGAGGCGAACGGCTAGGGCTAATACTGCTGGAATCGACTCCAGTGTCCAACAAGCCTGAAAATGATCTTTTCTGTCTCCTTGAAATTCCACTTCCACCCTTTTCTTGGGTCTCTCAGAAAGGTTCAAAGCCAGTAAGGTAAGTCCTCCGGTGGATTCAAAACCATTTCCCCCCCTCTCTTGTCCTTTCATAGTCTGTAATCCCTTAGTCATTTGGCTCAAGTGGCACCAGCTGAGCACTTCTCAGTCCTTTGTTAATTTGGAGTGGTGGGAAAAGAGTACGCACCATAACATATAGTCCGCATCAGTGACGCCAGGCAAAACAAATAATCCCAATGCAGATGATCTTCCGAAAAGCAAAGCACCCACCGTGTGACCCTGTATAACAATAGGTCCGTGAATCCCTGTCGGGATCTTCCGTGGGTGCAGGTCATCAGCATATCTTCTACGGCAGCTGCCGGTTCCAAGCCGAGGCTCCCTGTGGTGTCGGGTTGGAGACACGAGAGGTGCTGATGCTGCAGCGACGACTTCTGTTGGTGCGTGGTCACTGCGGCTCTGGCACCAACTAGGCATTGAAGGCAGTGTTGCTGACGTTTGAAGAGGTCCAAGAGCAGCTAACACCTGATTTTGAGAGGTCTTTGCCTGTTCTTGTAAGCCTAGCCCTAACTGTGCTACGCATTCATTTACAAGCCCTTGCCAATGAGCATTGAATAACAATTGCTGAGGCTGAGTAAAGATCAATTTAGCTATTCTCATGACAATCATTCACCAAAAGAAGAAGACTGGCATCAAAAATAAAATCTAACATCTGTTTGGCTGGCTCACTTTTCACTCCAAACTGACTAACAGTAGACCTCAGCTGAGACAGCAATTTCCAATCAAGGGCTGTAATAGTAGCCTGCATGCCCCCTCCTTCTTGCGGATTGAATACAACAGGACAAGCCAGCTGGGTAGCAGCGCTGATAAGCTCCCCATCCCCCTTTTTCATAGCGTCTCTGGCAAGTGCAGCCCAGGCCAACCTCCACTCCCTTGCAATAGCCCCCGCTAGGTCATTTTCCGCCCCAGGGATCGGCTCATTGATTTTCGGGAGATTATCGGGTGGTCTTGGCCATAGTTCGTGTTGTTCAGGGGGTGTGGAAGCCTCAGAAGCACTCTGTGTAGCCTGGCTTAAAGCAGAAGAGGGTGGCGAAGCAGGTAATAAGACCGTCCTCATTGCAGGGGCTAATGGTAATCCCCTATCCTGATCGTACCCCCTGTCCTGATCGTAATCTTTATTACACCCATGAGCAGCGGTAGCCTGCTGGGCAGCCTCTTTCTCAGCCTGAAACTGCAATAATTCATTGCGAACGACCCGCCACAATTTACCTAACTTCTTGGCAGTTTTATCGCCCTCTAAAGTAGCCTCCCATAATAAATCACCGAATTTACGCCACTCCATTAACTCGTGAACCGTATGGGGATTAATAAAAATTCCCCTATCGTAGCCATAAGCCAAAAGCCCTGGTAAATCCTTTTGCAAATCTGTCCCCTTAACCTGCCTTTTTTGTAAAAAGGCAGTCAATAAATCATATGCTGCTTGCCTTTTCATACCTAAAATCGTCAGTGCTGTTGCAGCCTCTTCAAGGTCCATGCAGCACGTATCAGTCAGGCTTGCCTGTACGACACCCGAGGCACGACGCGTCTCAGCTTCTTTTTTATCTGCTTTTTTTTTCTGTTCTCCGCATTTTCTGCCGTCTCAGCTGCTTCTCAGGACCTGAGCCGTGTCTTCACTCCTCCGTGGTGCATTGCCGTATCACGATCGGGTGTCACCATTTGAGGAAGCAAAGGGAGTTGACCCATCCTAATTGATCAGCATCGAACTCCGATTTATTGATCTAGCTTACACTCTTTTATAGTGGTGTTAATTAAGCTTATACATATTACAAAACCCGAGCTCATCATTGGTTGCAGATTACACACCAACCCCTCTTTGTTGCCGATACCTGTGGTTTTCTTGTTGAGACTAATACTTGCTTTTCTCATCCTGTTATTGACTTGTTATTAACTGTTCTCAAGGCCTCCATGTGTCCCTGCCACCACAGTGGTGACAGCTGTGTCTCCTCAGTGTGACTGTGTCGGTGTCACTCCAGGTGTTCAATCCTCTGAGGTTGTCTGGAGAACAGCAAGGGACAGTCCTTCCTGCCGTCCTTCATCCCCTTCTCTGCTGGCCCCAGGTATGTGCTGGAGTGGGGACAGGAGTGTCCCCAAGTGCCACCCCTGTCCCTGGCTGGGTTCACAGTGGGATGACAGTGACAGTGGGGACGTGGTGGCAGGAACTGCATCAGGCAGAGCTTTGCCATGGCTGAGATGAAGGTGGTAGTGGCATTGACACCGTCCCAGCTGGTGCTGCGGAGGGACAACATGAGGTCACCCCTGTGCCGCCAGCCCGAGCTGATCCTGCGTGCCAAGGATGGGCTCTGGCTGCTGCTGGAGCCACTGGTGGGAGTGGCCTGAGTGACACGGGTCACCAGGACATGGGGACATCCCACAAGGCGGGTGTCACAGCCAGGGGAAGAGCAGGGAATAAATGGTAGCATGAAAGGGACAGTATCATGGTGGTGGTGGGGATGTGATGTCCTTGGCCATGGGACACCTCATGGCATGGACATGACAACCCATGGACTTGTCCCCTAGGCCACTTGTGTTGCCATCCATGGCCATGTCCCCCATGTCCTCATCCATGGCCATAGAGCCCCATGTCACCATCTCTATCTGTGACACCCCCCCATGCCCAATATCGCCATCCACAGCCATGTTCACACCCATGCCCTTGTCCCCATCCCTAACATGTCCCCACCCATGTCCCACAATGTCACCATCCGTGTGATATTTAAATGTCTTTATATTTACCCCAATGTTGGGTGAAGGGCAAAGAAAAATGAGAGAAAATAAAGACCAAAATAAAAGCATTTACGTGTCCATGCTGGCTGAGGATCCATATGCTTGGGTGGGTAGAAATGACCTGTTTAAAGAGGGATTTCCACTCCATTGTCTCCAAAATCCTGGTTTTTTGCCCCAGTCCATCACCATTTGGCTGTGGAAGATGCTGGTGAGCCAGAGAGAATTAGAATCATGGAATGATTCAGGTTGGAAAAGACCTCCAACACCATTTGGAATTGCTGGATGCCACCCAAAGCAATGATTGGATGCCAAAGGTCAGACTTTTGGTGTCAAAAGTAAAAAAAATGTGCTGTTCCCTATGAAATTCTGATGTCAGTTTGCATCCCAATGGATTTTTCTATGGCTGTGTCCAAGTGCCCAAGGGAAGCCAGGAAGATGTGGAGACCACCAGCCAGGTGTCTTCCCAACATGGATCACCAGGACCATGGATGACCAAGTCTCTGCCTAGCGAGGGTCACTGTGGACTATCCAGTGGAGGTCCCCAACGGGGGATGGAGTTGAAGCAGCGCTCAAAGCTCTTCCTGTCACTGTAGGACACAAAACAACACGAGCACACACATTGCTGCTCTCAAGAGGGAGAAAAGGTGAGTTTATTTTCTGACTCCAACATTTATAGTTTTCTGAAAGTGACAGTGGATTGGAGGGTGAAAGTGCCACCTCTCCAATGACACTGGACAAACCAACAGTCCATCAAATTTTTCTTCTTCTAAAAAAGAATGCAAAACAATAAGTTATTTACAGAAACTGTGTGAGAAAATTTGCTACAAGAATGTAAACATCAGAAGGCTTAGAAAATCTTAAAAAATCAAGGCGACACTCTTCCTGCACACAGGGCACTTGTAGGGCATCCCTTACTGCTGCCTCCCTTGGTGTTGGGTCACAGCAGAGTTCTGGGAGAAGCTCTTCCCACACTTAGGACACTGTCAGGGCCTCTCCCCAGTGTGGATCCTCTGGTGCATAATCAGGCTGGAGTTCTGGCCAAAGCTCTTCCCACATTCTCCACACTTGTAAGGCCTCTCCCTGGAGTGGATCCTCTAGTGCAGAATCAGCCCACTGCTCCTCCTGAAGCTTTTCCCCATTCCCTGCACTTATAGGGCCTCTCCCCAGTGTGGATCCTCTGGTGGACATTCAGATGGCAGCTCTGCCTAAAGCTTTTCCCACATTCCCTGCACTTGTAGGGCCTCTCCCCAGTGTGGATCCTCTGGTGCAGAATCAGGCTGGAGTTCTCGATGAAGCTCTTCCCACACACTGAGCACATGTAGGGGCATTCCCCAGTTTGCACTGTCTGGTGGATGATCAGGCGAGAGCTGTCACGGAAGCCCTTCCCACATTCTCCACACACAAAGGGTCGTATCCCAGTGTGGATCATCTGGTGGAGTTTTGTCAGTTTCTGGGCTGTTTAGGTGACCTGGAAAGGCCCGGGGTGGCCTTGGACAGCCCGCGATTCAAAGGATGAGAAGAGACTTCAGATCTTTTCTCGGTCTCGGTGTTTATTAATTGTTTATCTAAAAGATTTTCTTTTGGCCTGACAGAGGTCTGCTCAGCAGCCAGCCATGAGCACACTGCGAGCCCCCGGGGCGGTCACCTATCTTTATACTCGAAGTTACGTATACAATATTTATCATTTTTCCCCAATACCTTTTACCCTTATTAACCAGTGCACTCTTAGTAATAACTAATCCCAAAGTGCCAACATCACCACAGAAGATGGAGGCCAAGAAGAAGAAGAAGAAGAACAGGACACACCCCAATTCCTCCATCTTACTTCTTTAGACCCCCCTGTACAGAAATCCTAAACCCTGTGTTTCACTCTAACTAACTTATCCCTTCACCATTTACCCCAGTGAAATCCTCCTATCCTCATACAGGTGTTGTCTCCTGTGTAGGATCAAAGTCCAGCCACCAGACACTTCTGGCAACATTCCAGAACTCCCGAGCCCCCCAAGGGTGGTCTCGGTCACTCTGCACCTCAGTCCTGAGGCACTGAGATCCCACATCTTAGCTCACTGTTTCCAGAGGTGTTGTTTGCTATATGCGACACTGAACTCGAAGGAGCACCCTGCCCTTTTTCCTGAACAATGGTCCTGGAATTTCTCCCCGCCTCCTGGCCTGGCTGGTTTGAGCTTTAGCGTGGTCCCTCCTCCAAGAGAAGACCCCTCTAGCCTGTTCTCAACCATTGTGATAGACAAGTAGAGATGTAGGCCTCTTCATCAAGGACCCGAGACATGAAACCCCTGTGTGAGAAGGCCCCCTCTCACCTTCTTCCAGGGACTGCGACTGAAACCCTCCCAACTTGGGGGAGGTGTGCAGAGGGCAGGGAGGAAAGCTGCCCAGAGCAAGTACAGGTGCAGGCAGTGGGCCATGAAAACAATGTTTCTCGCTTACTGCCTGGCTCGATTTTGTGTACCCCTGAACAGACACTATTCTTTCCCCCTTGTTGCCTTCTCAAGGCGTGGCGACCAGGTTCTTAGTCCAGCACGGTGGCCGTAACCCCAGGGTCACTCGGTCCATATGCTCCTGACACCAACGTGGTGGACAGCAAATGGCGTTTATTGAGGGGTCACAAGGGTTTTTATAGCTTGGGCAGTCAGTGTCATTTCCTTCTGCTCACGTCCTTCTGCTCACGTCCTTCTGCTCACGTCCAGGTATGGAGCAAAGGTCTGACTGCAGGGTGGGGGGGATGTCCTGACTGACCGTACAGCCCGACTTCTTCCGCACACATATCCCTAACTCTCCACGTTTCCCTCCTCCCTCACAATTAGTAAAAATCGTATAAAATTATAAAATGTAGAGGTTACAAAATTTCATGGGTTAGTAAAATTAGTATAAAATTTTAAGTGCGTTAGTAACTGGTATGCCTTAAAGTAATTGTCGGCGCTCGACAAACATAATGTTAAGCGTTTCTAAACGCTTTTTAACGAATAGCACCAGTTTGTTTAATATGCAAGGCCCAAAGATTAGGGTTAGTAAGATTATAGCAAGTGGGCCTATTAGTGTAGAAATCAGGGTGGTGAGCCATGGGCACTGGTTGAACCACGACTCGAACCAGCTCTGTTGAGCTTCTCTGTCCATTTTTCTTAGGTTTAGTCGGTTTCTCAGTTCAGCCATGGAGTCTCTCACGACTCCGGTGTGGTCCACATAAAAGCAGCATTCCTCTTTCAAGGTGGCACACAGGCCTCCTTGTTGCATGAACAAAAGGTCCAGTCCTAGCCTGTTTTGGAGGACAACCTCTGAGAGCGAGGAAAGGGATTTTTCTAGGGAAGAAATGGATTTCTCAATCCTCTGCAAGTCCTTGTCGACAGTCATCTGCAGTTGTGCCAGTCCTTGATGTTTTGTTGCAAGGGCCAAGATGCCTGTGGCAGCGCTGGTAGCTCCTAAACCGAGGAGCATTGCGATGGTGATGCCTGTTATCACTTCTCGTTTGTGGAGCTGGTCAGGTTCCTCGAACAAGTGGTACACCTCTTCTTCCTGGTGATACAGGACTCTGGGGACAATTAAAACTTGGACACAAAAGTCAGTAGAATGATCGAATTTGTCAAGGAGTACACATGAGCTTACCCCGGATCGTTGACAGACCCACATTCCTGATGCAGCTGGGATCACCCACTAGAACTTCCCTCCCTTAAGTTTGACGAATTCCCGGCAGACGTTGCCCATCTGCTTTGCCAAGGTTGCATTGCCAAAGCATTTGTCTTGGCCCGTAACCTGACTTAGGGTAATGCCTCGCCGGGGAGTGTCCCATCTGCATTGGCGTGGATTGTCTGACTTTGAGAAGATGAATAGGAGATCGAGGGCAACACCTTCGGAAAAAGGCGGTTGTGCATCATAGCATAACCAGCATGACTCTGTGAGGTTCGGGTTGGATTGGTTTAATGATAAGAAGGTAGCATTTAACACGCTTAAGAATGGATTGGAGAGGGTTGGTTTGGCTAAGAGATCGGATGGGGAGGAGGTTAGTTTTAGCATCTGTGTTTTGTGGCTAGAACTGCTGTTAGCTGTGATCCCCTTCCTGGGTCTACTCATTGCTAGAATCGGATTGGGTCCGACTGATTGGGATATTGGAGGTGGGAATCTGATAATTTGCATGTTTGCCCAGATGCAGCGAGAGAGATAAATAAACGCTGTCCACACTTTGCCCGTGGCCCAGCCATCATTGGTTGCAGGATTGTCATTATATAGCCTGTGCAGGTGTGCTGTTTCCTGCCTTGGGGCAAAATCACGTACCCACCCATATCAAATTTTGGTTCGAGACAGCTGTGGGGAGTATACCTAATTTGCAGGAACTTATCAGGCTGTTGTGGTTTCCATCTATTGCTTGTCACAATAGTTTCACACCCCCAATATCCACAATATCCATACCCTGGGTAATTACAGTAATTTTTTCCTGGGTTGGAAGCAGGGCACCAGTAGGTCTGAAATAATGTCGTCTCCTCAAATTTGGGGTGCCCTGTATGCGAGGGAAAAATGTCTTTTAGCCTGAACTCGAAAGATGGGGTGTCGGCTGTAACAATTTTTTTGATGACCCCCTCACCTGAGAGATGGCGTAGAACCCACCTGAATGGCTGGTGAGGGGGATGTTTTGTGTCTGCCTGTCCTCCACCTGCTAACCCTAGAAACAAGATCACACAGAGATACTGTTGCTGCTTTGATTTTGATGGTGTGAGCTTCTCAGGTGATGTCGGGTTGCTCAGTGGTCTCTCTCTCTTTCCTGGTAGTGGGGCGTATGGGTTGCAGGGGCGTCCTGACTGGGGGCAGTTTACTGCCACGTGGCCTGCCTGGCCACACTTAAAGCATGCCATCACACTGGTTATTGCAGTGTGAACGGCTGCTTGGATGGGAGCTAGGTGTTCTTCCTTTGCAACATGTCTGATCATGGCAGCAACATTGGACCCAGGTGGCAGTGATCTTAAAATGTCCTTGGTGGCTCAGTTTCATTGCTGGCATAGGCAGTCTGCTAGCACAGGACCCTTCACCTCTGAGGGTAATGCAGAGAGATCTAATGCTGCCTGAAGGCGGTCCACAAAGTGAGTGAAGCTCTCACTCTCACTCTGCTTTATAGTTGACCGTGGGGATGGTTTGGCTATTACTTTGGAAGCAACACGGATGGCTTCTCGGGCAGCATGGGTTGTTGTCATAACCTCATGGGCCCGCAGGCCCTCAGCCTGCACCTGGGGGGTGATCATAGTGGGGTCTGTGCCCATTAGCCTCTGTATGCTGGAGCCGTGCAGTGGATGGTCTGCCCCTGTTACTAAGGCTAGCTGCTTTACACAATTGTCCTCCCATTCCTGTTTAAAAACGATCATCCCCGCCCCATCGAAAATCAGCCTGCAAGTCTGCAAGTCTTGATATCAAAGGGAAGCATATCATCGCCTCCAAAAACGCTGTCAATGAGTGTGGAAACCATGGCAGAATTAATCCCCCTGTCTGCAACCGCTTTAACAATTGCCTGCGCGTCCTTCGGGTTTACCGGGGAGTAGGTTCTTTGATTTCCGCCTGCCCCCCCACACGGACCGGGAACACCAGTGTGGCAGACGGAGCCCACTACGCACAAGCCATTTTTATTTTCCACCAGTCTGTAAGCGGGGTTCGATCTTTCTCTGATATCCGCTTAACCCACGCAGGAGCGCTGCAGCTAGTGATCTTGTATGCCGCTGTTCCCTTTTTGTTAAAGCTCAAGTCAGTGTCGGAATCGTCCTCTGACCACCTTTCGAGCCCGTCCCAGCTCAAGTCAGAGTCCGAGCCGGAAGCCGACTGCCTGGAAATTTCCGGGCTGCTCAGCCGTTTTCTCGGGCTCCGACCCCGCCCCTTCCTGCGGAGGTCGGGCCGTTCCTTCCCCCTGGGCTCCCCCTGCCTCCTTCTGAGGGAGGTTCTTGCCCTATAGGGACCTAATTTAAAATGAGCGCTTTGAATGGTCTTACGCTCCTTCTCGGGGGCCGCCCCTCCTCCACGCTTGCCCACGCTTGTGCTGTTCACCGAGCCTTCTGCATTTTCATCCCCCCGTGTCATCATTCCAGCCCTGGTCACGCGCTCCAGCACCATTTTCAAACGCATATGGCAGGGGTGCCTTTTTATCAACTGCGTCGGGGTCCGATATTATAGCAGCATTCCGTGCCTCCTCTGCTAGCCCCTGCCAAAACGTCTGCGTGCGCTCCCCCCCCCCCCGATGGTGAGTCTGGTCACTGAGGGGGTTCCGGCGTTCGCGCCTCCGTGTACCTGAATGGGTCAAAGTCCTCCGCGGTTTGCGTCGCTGCTCCTATTCCCAACTGCGGCATGGCTAATAAACAAGTTCGCGCAGCTTTCCAGGATTCTTGCTCTTGCCGAGCTTTTTGCAGAGCCTGGATAACTCTGCCCCACGATTTGAGGGTTTTCCCTGAGCCTGAGGACATGGTTTCCTTGGCCAGAGCCTTCGTGCAATTATCCCATATCTCCGGATGGAGAATATCTACTGGGCTTTCTATAGACCCTAGCTTTATCAGTCTTGGCACTGCGAGAATAAAATCCTTAAGCTTACACTCGATACCCCACTGAGCGTGGATCTGACTTACGACCTTCGCAATAGCGTCCATGTTCCTCACTGGTCCGGGGGCATCCCCCCCGCTGCACTAGGCCAGCTGTGCAGCAGCCAGTTCCTCGTCCAGGCGATCCCCGAACCCCGGGCGGTGATCATGTCCCGGGTTTTCGGCACCAGATATTGCCTTCTCAAGGCGTGGCGACCAGGTTCTTAGTCCAGCACGGTGGCCGTAACCCCAGGGTCACTCGGTCCATATGCTCCTGACACCAACGTGGTGGACAGCAAATGGCGTTTATTGAGGGATCACAAGGGTTTTTATAGCTTGGGCAGTCAGTGTCATTTCCTTCTGCTCGCGTCCGGCTGGGTGTGGCCAGGTACGGAGCAAAGGTCTGACTGCAGGGTGGGGGGGATGTCCCGACTGACCGTACAGCTCGATTTCTTCCGCACGCATATCCCTAGCTCTCCACAGCCCCTGAAGAGCTTTGTTTCGGTTGTGAAATTCATTCCCCCTTCCCCCAGTGAAAAATAGTATAATTTGGGGTCCAGATGAATTGTGCCTCCAAGATCTCCCCGGACATGGCCTGGCAGACTCCATCGGCTGGATCCCGAAGGATAACTCAGCATCACGTTTGGTAGCTATAACCCACCCCTCCTCTTCCTCCCTCTTTTCCTTATTTTCTCCTTTGTTCCCCCGGTTCCCCTCACCAATGCATTTCTGTTGTGGTTATTTCAAGAAAATTGCACTTGTTGATTGTTACTGCAAATCCCCTGTGCCGTGTTGGTTTTTTTGCACCCTGAGATCACCCCTACGAACCATCACATCATCCATTCACTAGGACGGATCACGACAAATGGTCTCCATGATTCCATGGGGCCTTGCAATGTCACAATGATCTCCATGGATCCACGGTGCCCCTCAGGATCACAACGGCCCTTTGGCTCCATAAGGCCCTGAAATGCAGCAATGGCCTCTTGGTTCCACAAAGCCCCGCTGCTTCACACGGGCCCCTTGGGACCATGCAGCCCAACAAAGCCGCAATGATGTCCTTGTTTCCACGAGGCCCCACAGTGTCACAATGGTCCCTTGGATCCATGGTACTCTGCAGTGTCACAATTGCCCCTGTATGTCACAAGGCTCAAAAAAGTCACAATGGTCTCCATAGTTCCTCAAGACCCCACAGTGTCACAATGGCCCCATGGATTCCATGGTACTCACAGTGTCACAATGATCTCCTTGGTTCCACAAGTTCCTACAGTGTAACAGGCTCCATAAGGGCTTGCAGTGTCACTATGGCCCTTTGGCTCCACAACGCCCCGCAGTGTCACAATGGTCTCCATAGGAAGGAAACAAGTGAGCCCCAATGTGCAGGGGCAGATGAGAGGCAGTGACCAGAGGCCAAGGCTAGCCAGACTTGACTGTATTAGCAGATTTTATCTGGGAGCAACCCGTGGATATAGGGAATTTTAGAGGTGGAATCCTAATTTCAGCCATGGGAGGCTAGACAAGAAAGACAGTTCTTTTCCATAGGAATAAAAGCACAGAGCCCCAGTGCCTCATGGTCAGATGGGAAGTGGTCCTTGGCATGTCTAATTCAGTGGGACCTGTCAGACAGCCCCCAGGAGGCCAAACCAGGCAGACCTGTTCCATGTTCCCCTGATTTCATGGAGTCCCATACTGCCACAATGGTCCCCTTGATTCCATGAGGTCTTGCAATGTCACAATGGTTTCTTGGTTTCATGAGGCCCACATGGCTCCATGCGGTTATGCTGTGTCACATTGGCTCCTTGTTCCTATGGGCCCCACAGTTTGATCATTGACCCTTGCTTCTATAGGGTCTCTGAGTTGCACAATGGCCTCCTTGATTCCATGAGGTTCCATAGTCTCACCGTGGTGTCCTTGGACCCACATTGTCACAACTGACCCATGGTTTCATGAGGTTCTGTAGTGTCACCATGGTCGCTGTCAGAGGCTGGATGATGGATTGATGTCCCGAGACACCTTGGGATGCTCGGAATGCCCGTGTGGGGCCAGGGCCGGGTCAGGCCTTGGTTTGTGGTGGGACAGAGCCCCGCTCCCAGCCCTGGCCTGGCAGAGCTGTCAATCACACAGCAGGGGGTGATGTTAACCCAGCTCTGCTTAGCCCAGCTGTTAATCAATCAATCACACACTAGCAGCTGGTGCTACCCTGGCTCTGATTGGACAAGCAACTGACAGTCCCACCCAGAGGCGGGCTCATGAAGGCCCAGGGGGTTAAAAGCCGGAGCACGAGGCCAGACCATGGTCTGGGTCCTGCCTTCTCCTGGGGTTCCTTTGTTAGTGATGCTGGAACCTGAGCAGTTGGTACCTATGCGTGTGTCTTTCTATGGATCTTCTGTCTTTCTGTTGTTTGCTATTTCTTCTCCTTCTAATCCTACTTAGCTGGAACATTTTTTGGTAACTTAACATCTTAAGGGATAAAGGTTTTCAACTAAATTTTTAGATTAACTTATTGAATTTAATGCTATGATAAGGGTTTCATATTGAAGTGGATATTGTACTAAACCTTTTACAAAAGTTCCTTGATTGTCTATATTTTGCCAGTAATATTTTGTGTCATTTTGACCTCTTAGCTCCATTGATCAGAGCATGGTGCTGGTATTAGTGGGCTGTGGGTTCAACCCTGTTTGGGCCATTCACTTATGAGCTGGACTTGATGATCCTTCTGGGTCCCTTCCTATCAAGAATATTCTTTGCATCTGTCCATGTTGATAATATCTGGTTGGTGTTTCTCCTGTGCACCAAATTCGAGTCAAGGAACCTTTGGTTACCCCCAGCATTTCAGTGTTCTGGGGTGTTGCAGCCCTGCAGGCTCACAATGGCCTCTTGTTTCCATGAGGCCCCACAGTGTCACACTGGCCCCTTGGTTCCATGGGCCCCAACAGTGCCACCATGATCCCCTTGGTTCCACAACTTCCCACAGTGTCCCACTGGCCCCTCAGTTCCATGAGGATCTGGAGTGTCACACAGGTTTATGCCGTTTGTCCTTGCTGCCCTTCACATCCCCCTGGCCCACAAACAGCCCTGAGCCAGACGTGAGGGACAGGCCCTGCTGTCCCAGGCTGGGCTCAGGACTTGGCCTTTCTGCTTCCCCCAACCAGCCCAGGCCTTGCTCAGCACTGCAGTTCCCTGCTCAGAGCCTTGGGCTCCCTGCAATCCTGGCCTCTCAGCAGTCCCTGGGCAGCCTTTGGCACTCCCTGCCCTCAGTGGGGCCCAGCCATGCTCCAAGGGACTTGGAGTTTTGCTGCTGACTCCTTGAGCAGCTTCTTCATCCTTCTCTTCGTGCCTGAGGCTCCTGGACCCAGCTCCAAACCCACCACGGGGATCATGAAAATACAGAATGCCCTCGGGAGCTCTTTGTCTCCCTTCCATTATCTTTGAGTCTCCAGGGTTTGTGCAGTGATTAGAGTCAGTTTGGAGTTCTGTTCAGGAGGATAATTTCAAAGTGCACCTCATGATTTTTAGTTTTTTAATCACGAGTATTTTTTTTTTATTTTTCAGTTCAGAGAAAAGGTAACTGAAGCTTTCCCCAAGTGATCTTGATGCTGAATGTCTCCTTAGGAGGTCTGGGCACAGAGAAGAATGACACCCTTGCAGGCTGACTCTGTTTGGACAACCTGCTCCTCATCCCCAGCCTCACCATGTCTGACATCGTCCACCTGGGATTAACATCCCAAAATATAAAAGAAAAAGTAATTTATTCTTTTGTTGACGGAAGGGAACCAGGACATCATTTTGATCATCACAGGCTCAATTTTATTGATCAGTACGGCGGGTTAAATACAGTTAATAATGAGCTTCATACATATTGCAAAAGTTGAGCTCAGGATTGGTCAGCTTGCATATCAGCACCTACGCCTACTTCTACATTCCTATGGTTCTACTTTTGATACTTTCTACATATTCTTAGGATGTATTCAGGACTAATCTCAACTCCCTATCCTCATGTTGCAGCAAGGTCGCTGCTGACTCTTCCTTTTAGCTTGCTGACTGCTGACTTTTCTCCTTCAGTTTAACCAGTGGCATTATATCAGTGTGGCCTTTCTCAGCTAACCAATTATTAATAATGCTCTCCACATTTCCCCCGTTTTCTTCTTGTGCAAGGAGATTAGTTTGCCATGTTTTTGCTATTGTACGGCTGACCATGTTTTGGATACAGTTAAAGATACAAGGCAAAATAAGCAAAAACAGTAAAATTACACCCAGCAATCCTATAGCATAGATCACAAGGTTCCTCAGCCACGGTCCGAGTCCCAGGCCTTTAAGCCATTCGTCAATTCCTAAACCGTCTTCTTCCTTAAGTTTGTGAAGTCCCTGTTGTAACTCTTTTATCTTAGTGTGAATGGACACTGAATGATCAGACAGATTCATGCAACACATTCCCTCGAACTCTTCACATCCATGCCCTTGTGCTAAGAGCAAAAAATCTACAGCAGCTCTGTTTTGCAAAACAGCATGGTTAACACTTTGCACATCTGCAGTTAGCATGTCTAGAATTTGTGATGTCTTGTTCAGCTCATTCTTTGCCCAGCATCCTAATTGTTTTGCTAAATTCATAGCTTTATTGGCAGATCCTCCTGGTAAGATAGTTGAAACCACCACCTGTTTGAATGTGCCCCAAAACCGTGGATCTCCTATCTTGCTGCAGTCTAAGTCATGTATGCTACGTTTTCTCCTGTTTGAATTTTGACTCAGCTGCATTAGCAAGGACACATTAGGATGAAACAATGACAATTTTCCCAAAAAACAGGGTCCACCCTGTGGTTTAGCTGGTATACCATTCCACGCCCTGTCTCCACAAATCAAAAATATTCCTGTGGGTAATTTCATTGGTGCTGTGATATTTGTGCCGTTACATTGACTGTAATGCTGTGGAGAGAATTCACTCACATTCAGGGATGAATCTAGGGTGGCCCATGTTTCTTTAGGTTGGTTTAAATTCTGAGCACCCGAAAGTTTGAAGCTAAACCATCCACCAGCTGTAGTGTTAGATATGCTGGCATTTGTACTTCCAAAAAGATCCAATTCCTCAGGAGGAGAGTGCAAAGAGGTGTTAAGTGATTGGATTAGTAAGCATTGACGATAGCCATCACTCTGACCTGCAGTATACCCCTGTTGCACCGGCAATGTGATGTTTGACATGTTAGACATACATAAGGTTTGATTGTTTATCAAACTACAAAATTCTCCAGGAGACCACACCGGAAGTCCCACCAGGCATGTTCGAAATGGGTTAGTGACTCCTCCGAGGCTAAGACAAAGTGATGATTGGTTAGTTTGATTAGCAAGTGTTACCCATAAATTTTCCCTTGGTTGACTAAAGTGTGTTACTCCTACTGCTTCACTTGCTACAGCATTGAGCAGTATTACAAAAACAAACCTCATTTTTCTTTCTGCTTGCTTTGCTTCTCCTTTTCTTCCCTCTGCTTACGTTGTTTTTCCTTTCTTCGCTGTCTTTTCCCTGGTTTGCTAGATTGTCTATTGTAAGGCTGAGTCAATTCTTGGATATACTGATCTAATTCTAAATCAGCATCCTTGCTCACAGGTATAGCACGAGGTAAGTTTGAAGGCAAATCAGCTTTGCAGCGAGCTGCTATGATGCGTGAGGCTTTAGTAATTTCAAATATTCTAAGGTTTTCCTGTAACTTCCACCTAAGATATGCTATAACCACTTGTTCTGCACTCTCAAAGAGCTGTAATCCTGTCCGTCCTGGCAGGCCAGTACTTTGTTCAAGAGCTCTAACCCAGAAATAATTTCGAATCCACTTTCGAAAACAAGATGTACACCATAAATATCCCAATGACTTCTGTGAATACCAATAAATCTGATTACAATCTGCACAATGCAAAGCTACCCATGCATAGCATTTATCTTTATCCTTTTTGCAAACATAACAAGGAAGCGAATGTAAGTAAGGACCAGTATAAAATTGTGTATCTTCAACCCAAAGCAACCAATTCAATGGTGGTGATCGCAAAGCCTCTTCAGCCTTTTTACTATATGAGGCTAACAGCTCAAGGTCTTTCTTTAACACAAGGTGTATCTTATTTCGTAATCGTAGTTCTTGTTCGTTATCCTCCTCAACAACTATATCCTCCCGAGGGTCCCACAACAGTAAAATTGTTCTAATCATAGAAAATTAATTAGCAATCACTGATACTCCTATTCAAATGAGACCGTTCCCTTTTTTGCCTTCTTTTTCTTATCTGTCTTCAATCTTGCTGCTCCTAATTTCACTGGTCCTGCCACTTTCGAACTTAATTTTTGCAACTTATCAATGCAGCAATCTAATGCTCTATCAGGATCCCCTTGGAAGGGTCCTACAACTGAATGCTGTGTTAAAGGCACTAATTTCCTACACCTTATAGAAACTATACGTGATTTACTTTGAACCTTAATTCTATTTACAATACATTGTATTTCCCATCGATAATAAGCAAGAACCTTCTGTTCAGGAGACTCATAAAGATTTAAAGCTATATATGCGTTTTGCCCCGTTTGTCTCCTTAATTCATCTTGCCAGCTTTTACCCCACGTGTGCTCGTGTTCACAAGTATGACACCACAAATCCCGTAATAATGATTGTTCTATCCAAAAAGTTCTTTTACAACCCCCACAACGTAGAGCTATCCAGGCAGCACAATGTGAATTGTGACAGTCAAGGCAATGTAGTTTCGCTGGATCTGTTAAGTGAAAAGTTGATAATGAGTCAATGAAACCAATCAACTCCTGGGCTGTCCGATAGTGACGTGTCAGTGCTCTGTCCACCGCTTCCGAGTACCCCTTCAATTGTAACAGTAGTGGTTGTAGGACTAGAAGCAGTTTCTTCCCCAGTTGCTCCTTGTCCTCCTCCGTAAGGTGATCCACCAGAGGCTGCATCAAAAACAGGTTTAGTCCACTTAGCAGGCACCCACAAAGGCCCTGTAGGTGAGGAAACACAAAGATACCCTGACCCCAATATAATACTTTTGCAGGTTTTTCCCCTAATCCTGTACTTGGGTTCTTATACTTAACCCAGACCTCTGTTTCCTTAGTATTTTCCTGACCTGACCTCGGATGATGTTTCATTGCAGGGGGGGTATCGTCTTCCCCAAAAATGCATAAATGATTAATCACATACAAAACCTTAGCCAAACATGCTTGTGGATCTGTCAAATCTTGATGTTTTTCAATATACTGCTTAAGGGTACCATTTGCTCTTTCCCGTAAAGCTTTCCTTAACTGTATCAGTAACTCATACAATCGTTTATTATTCACTTCCTTAATTGCTGCTTCCTCTATTCGTTTGACTACTCCTGCAACATACATAGAGTCTGTGACCACATTTAAAGGCTCCTGTAAGTTGGACACCGCCCATACTACTGCTAACAATTCCAAAGTTTGTAAGCTATCTGCAGGGTCTGCTGTGAGGAGTTGATGCTTCCATTGTCCTTTTTCTTGCCAGGTAACAGCAGCACGCCTTGATTTCTTTCCTGCATCTGTAAAAACTGTAATAGCTCCTTCTATGGGGTTTTCTTCTCTTAAAGGTCGAGTAATCCAGTTCCATTCTGTCATCCATTGCAAAACTCTAGGCACTAATTTACTAGTCTCTACTTTAGCAGGTGACATCAATAATGCTTCTTGTAAATTCTTTGAATTTATCAAGTACCAGTCCAAGGTTTCTTTTTCCATAGGCAATCTAATAGTTGCAGGTTCTCTACCATCCACTTCAAGAATTCTGAGACGCCCCTTTTTGATTAATGCAGCCAATTGTTCAATTTTTGAAGATATTGTTTTCTTGTGCTGTAGTGGTGGTGACAACCATTCCAACACCCGTATCTCCCCCGTTTTCTTTTGCAACTGAGAGAGAGCACCAAGCAAGTGGCAAGGGCTATTCCAAATAGTAAGGTCAATGGGGTGGTCGAGTTGTCGACGAGACACATACCCTTGCTGTACACAGTTACTAATTTGCCGCAAGGCAAGACGATGCTCCTTTGTCAGGTGTACAGGAGTAGTAGGGTCCACACCTTTTAACAAAGGCCGTAGGGCTTCTAATAAGTGATTTGGTATTCCCACAATAGGCTTCAGCCACTGTAAGTCTCCCAGCAACTTCTGTGCATCATGTAGAGTTTTAATGTCCAATTGTAATTCCAATTTTTGTGGTATCACTATTTGATTCGTCAAAGTCCATCCCAAATATTTCCAGGGCTTTGTAGTCTGAATTTTCTCTGCAGCAATAACAAGTGAATATGCAGCAAGAGTATTTTTAATGGTGTTAATCTGTAAAGAGGAGAATGGCTGTTGCTGTGCAAACAAAATATCGTCCATGTAATGATATATTATAGTTGCTGGCCATTTACGACGTAGTGGCTGTAATGCTGCATCAACATAAAGCTGACATAAAGTGGGAGAGTTGCTCATGCCCTGCGGAAGAGATGTCCATTCAAATCTTTTATCTGGTTCCCCACGGTTTATTGCTGGTAAAGTAAAAGCAAATCTCTTCATGTCATCAGGATGCAGGCCAATAGTGAAAAAACAATCCTTTAGGTCAATAATTAAAAGTGGCCAGTGTTCTGGAATCATAGCTGGATTTGGAAGACCAGGCTGTAAGGCCCCCATTGGTTCCATTTGGTCATTTACAGCCCTCAAATCATGTATCAAACGATATTTCCCTGATTTCTTTTTGATTACAAAAATAGGTGTATTCCAAGGGCTTGTGGACAGTCGCAGGTGTCCCTTTGTATATTGTTCCTGTACCAATTCATGGGCATGCATAAGACTCTCCCCTTTTAATGGCCATTGCTTAACCATCACCGGTGTATCCGTTTTCCAGGTGAGTGGAATGGGGAAAGTCCAAGCAATGGCAATTACCCCAAAGGGTGCTGATTAGTTAACACCACTCCCAATTGTGTTAAAATGTCCCTTCCAATTAAGCAGGAAACTGTAGGAGGCAGTTGAACAATTGAAAACACAGCAGATATTTGTTGATTCTCAATGCACACAGACAAAGACGGCGACCTGCTTGCCAATGTAAATCCTCCCACTCCTGTGAGCATGTTTGATGAGGGAAATAGAGGCCAATGTTGTGGCCATGCTTCTGGAGAAATGATGCTAGTATCTGCTCCTGTATCCAATAATCCATAAAGGGTTATGCTTTGATGCCCATAGGTAATTTCAACCTTTTGTTTTGGCCTATTTTGTAAATCCACAGTTAAAAGTGTAACACCAGTAGAGCCAAAACCTTTTTCATCCCGTGCTTGCCCAGTAAATGATTGTATTCCCGATGTCATTTGTGACAGTGGTACCAATTGTGCAATGCGTTGTCCTTTTGTAATTTTAATCGGAGGATAAAGGGTGTAAGCCATAATTTGTATTTCCCCTGTAAAGTCCGCATCGATAACACCAGGCAAAACAAATAATCCCAACATAGTTATAGAGGAACGTCCCAGCAATAATGCTCCACATGTTTGTCCATTTAGTATAAGAGGACCCTTTATTCCAGTGGGTATCCTCTCAGGCCAGTTTGTCATTAGTGTGACGTCTACTGCTGCTGATAAGTCCAAGCGAGGCTCCGTGTTGTTGCGGGTTGCAGACAGGAGGTAGCAGCGATGTCACGGCAGTAACTTGTGTCTGTCCCTCATTGCCGCATCGGTAACACTTGATGAATGGTCTCGAGCCTCTTTACGTGACTGCCAGTGAGCCGCTTCGGAGAGGAGCAAGAGCAGCTAACACCTGATTTTGAGTAGACTATGCTTTTGCAACCCTAATCCTAATTCCTTTAAGGCTTCTGCTATAAATGCCTGTGAAGCTGTTGGCATCAATGCCATTCACTCTAATGCTTCCTCAATAGTCCAGTTTGCCCCTAAAGTAGCTAACACTCTTTGGGTTGCTGGATTGCTATTTTGCAAAGCACACCTGCTTCAATAGCGCCCTGCAACACCAGCCCGATCTATAGCAGTAGCTGTTCTATCGATAAAATTTCCAAATGATTCTTCCCTTCCTTGTTTAATACCCATATAAGCCGGTAACCCTCCTGGCTCTTTAACCATATCTATTGCAGCACGCACTAACCACATAGACTCTGTAAGTTTATCTGCTCCCGATATCATCTGTGCCTCTGTACGTAAATATGCCCCTAAGCCCATCAGCTCCTCTACTGTCACCCCATGTAATGGGTCTCCCTGGGCTCGTTGTACAGCAACCGATTCATTTACCAACGCGTGCCAATGGGCATTAAATAATAACTGCTGATGCTGAGTAAATATCAACCGAACTATTCCTCTTAAATCATTAGGACATAAAACCTGAGTATTAAAAAGATAATCTAACATTTGCCTAACAGGTTCACTTTTTACTCCAAACTGACTAACCGTAGAACGTAGCTGAGTTAACAGCTTCCAATCTAAGGGAGTATATTCTGCTATATTATGCGTAAGGTTCCCCTGTGCATCATATTGTGGTGTGTATGTGACCGGACATGCAAGACTAGAAGCTATTTCCACCGCCTCACCATCCCCCATTTGCATTACTTCTTTCGCCAAAGCAGCCCAAGCTTCCCTCCTCTGTTTAGCCATCTCCCCCCATGGATCACAGTGTGCCCCTGGGATGGGATCTGGCTCTTTAAGGGTGCTATGCTGCTGGCGCTTCGGTGCAGACACCGAGCTTTCGCGCGGGGGGGGCAGTGAAGCAGAGGCTGGCTCGCGCGGGGGAAGCGGGAGCCCCCCCTCCCCCGCTGGAGCTGACAGTGAAACCGGAGCCAGCTCACGCGGAGCCAGCCTGCGAGGGGGAACCAGCCCCCCCGCTGGAGCCGGCTCGGGCGGGGAAGGTGACCCCCCCACCGAAGCTGTAACCGGAGCCGGCTCACTGAGGGGTAGCGGCGGAGGCAAAGCTGGCGGCGGAGGCGAAGTTGGCTTGCCCCTACCCCCACCATCCGACCCGCCTGAAGCTGGTGGCGGAGGCAAAGCTGGCTTGCTCCTACCACCACCATCCGACTCGCCCTCCCCCTCTGACAGGAAAGGTGCAGACGGTTCCACTGCACCTATAGAGAAATCCTCCACACCACTTTGCTGGGGACTCTTAGGCATAAGTACTTTAGTTACAGAGGGTGCCAGGGGATCATCTTCACGACCATACCCTATATTCCTCTTATGAGCTTCTGTTGCCCTTTCTGCTGCCTTTCTCTCAGAGACCTGCTGAAGTAACGTGTTATACACCACCCGCCATAACTTCCCGAATTTCTTTGCTGACTTATCATCGTCTAGTACTGTATCCCACAATATTTCCCCAAACTTTCTCCACTCTGATAACTCATGAACTGTATGAGGATTAGAAAAGATACCCTTAGCATGGCCATAAGCTAATAACCCTGGTAACTCCTTTTTTAAATCTATCCCTTTTATCCCACGCCGCTCTAAATAGGCGGTAAATAAATCATATGCCGCTTGCCTATCCATACCTATTAATCAGCGCGCGCTGTTGCAGCTCTCCAGGCTCCGGCGGACACGTATTGGCTTAAGTCACAGTTGTGAACCTTAAGGGTGCTTCAAATTCCGGCACCGTCCCGGCTGCTGGGACCCAAACCCAACTTCCTTGACCGTGGCATAATCCCTTTTTCTTTTAATCCGAGAAAAAGGGCAGAGATTCGGTTATGCCCGCATTCTCCACCATTTGTCGACGGAAGGGAACCAGGACATCATTTTGATCATCACAGGCTCAATTTTATTGATCAGTACGGCGGGTTAAATACAGTTAATAATGAGCTTCATACATATTGCAAAAGTTGAGCTCAGGATTGGTCAGCTTGCATATCAGCACCTACGCCTACTTCTACATTCCTATGGTTCTACTTTTGATACTTTCTACATATTCTTAGGATGTATTCAGGACTAATCTCAACTCCCTATCCTCATGTTGCAGCAAGGTCGCTGCTGACTCTTCCTTTTAGCTTGCTGACTGCTGACTTTTCTCCTTCAGTTTAACCAGTGGCATTATATCAGTGTGGCCTTTCTCAGCTAACCAATTATTAATAATGCTGTCCACATTCTTTATTTTTAATATTTTCCAATTAAATGTATTAATTGTATTTATTTCTTATTTGTAATAATAGTTGTTTCATTTTTGTTACCTAATTTTATATTTATATCAAAAATCGATCCGTGTTTAGCAACCAGTAAAATTAATGGTAACTGGTTCTAAGTATCACAATTCCCTTCATTCACTAATTCACCTCTATTGGTTATTAATTTTTCCTCTATGCTAATTCGCCCTATGTTTAGTCCTTTTGTAATGTTTTTAATCCTGTTTTTCTCACACATGGTTCAAGGGGGCTCTTGGGCTTACACGGAGATCATTTTGGGGCACATTTGGGGCAGTTTTGGGTCTAGGGGGGGAATTCAGAGAAAACTTGAGCGTCGGGAGAACACTTGGGGGAGCCGGGTGGGAAATGAGGGGTGGGGGGAAGCACTCAGGGATTCTGAGGGACAATTCGGGGTCCAGGGGACCCCTTGGGGATGCAGGGGGGCCCTTGGAGATCAGGGAGGGGAATTTGGGCCCTTCGGGGTCCGGGCGGGCCCTTGGGGGGCTCTAACGGGGCTCTCTGGGCGCGGGGATGAAGGCGGAGCGCTAATGGCGCCCTGCAGAGCGCGGGGGTGACGGGAAACGAAGTCTCGGCTGCATTCAAACGCCACGAACGCCGCGGAGCATGATGGGAGCTGTAGTCCCGGAAGTAGCTCCACTGCAGCACTTGGGGGTCCGGGGAGCCAGTTGTGGGTGCGGGCGGCCACTTCGGGTCCTCAGGGGGCACCTTCGGGGAACCTATGGTGCCGGGAAGCCCTTGGGGGACATCTAGAGAGTCGGCCCCTTTGGGGAACGGAACATGACGGGACTTGTACGGCCGGAACAGGTTATGTCGGGCCTCTGGGGTCGCGGGGCATATTGAAAATGGTGGTCCGGCTACAAAGATGCTCTACGGTGCGCAGAGCATCACGGGAGATGAAGTCTCGGCTGCAATGGCGCTCAGTGGATGCCGCGGTGCATGATGGGAGATGTAGTCCCGAAAGGACCCATTGCTCGCTGTCATCCTCCCCAGCCCATTCCATCATTCCAGAGGCTGGTCCATCACAGGGGATGTCCTAAATCCACTCGGTGCCTGCTTCTTCCCCAGGTGTCTGTAAGGTTGCTTTGGCAATGAGTACCACACTCTGATTAAATTCTTTCATGGGGCACCTGTGCCCATAGCACCCATTTCCAAGCTCAGGACAGTGTCCCAGGCAGTGACATGGGACACAGGGTCTGTCTGCAGTCATCCAGGGGTTGTTCTTGCCACCACAGGCACACAGCACTTGCCGTGGTGGGTTTGGGGGATAGTCAGTCTGCCAGGACTCCCCACACTTATATTCCAGCCCTCAGGAGCAAAACCCTCCCCAAAAAGGTTTTTTATTTGGGAGGTCAAAAACTCTTTATTTGATATTTCGGAGCCCAAATCCTCCCTAAATGAGTGTTTCTTAGCTCCCTAAACTGGTATTTCAGACACCAAAATATCCTTAAATTGATGTTTCTCAGCCCAAAATCTCTCCAAATTGCTGCTTCTGAGCTAAAAATAGCCCTAAGTTGCTTTCGTTGAGACTCGGAGCTCCCAAAATATTTTTTTTTTCCCCGAGCCAAAAGCCTCCCAAAATCAGTGTTCTGGAGTCTAAAAGCCCCCAGAATTGCTAATTCTCGGCCCCAAAGCTCCTGAGCTCACCATTCTGGCCCCGAAGCTGCTGACACGGGTTTCTAAGCCCTGAAGTTCCCAGATCAGTGTTCCAGAGCCCTGACGCCCCTCACTCACGCCCTGTGCCTGGTGTGCCATCAGCCCGTGGGGTTGATCCCAGCCAGGGAGGCTCCGGGAGCGATGGGCGGGGAGCGCTGGCTGTGCCCATTTCCCACCCCCAGCCAAGGAACCGCTCCCTGACCGGAGCGGGGAAACCTCATTTAGGGGAAATCGGTGTAAAACTGGGAAAGGAGCTGCGGGCAGAGAGGGAGGAGCCCGTGGGGGCGGGAACGGGTCGGGCACAGTGAGCTAGTGAGCTGTATCTATCCCAGTTTTTAAGCAGTGCTTGCGCCCCAGCGCAGAGCGGCTTCTCCCCTGACCTGTCCCAGGTAAGCGCCTGCCCCTTGCTCCCGGGTTTCCTCAGGGCTTGCTCCTTCTGCTCCCGAAACTGATGTTTCTCAGCCCAAAAGTTCTATAAATCGCTGTTTTGGAGCTCCAAAGCTCCCTAAATAGGGACTACAGAGCCAAAAATCGGCTTAAATTGGTTGTTTTGGAGCCCAAAAGCTCTCTAAATTGTTCTTTTTGCTCTGAAAATATCCCAAAATCACTCTCCCTGATTCCCAAGGCTCCCAATATGATTTTTTCCCAGCCTTAAACTCCCCAAATCAGGGTTTCATAGGCATGTGTGTCCCTAAATTGGTGTTTAAGAGCCCCAGTGCTCCCTAAATCAGTATTTCTGCACCCAAATGCTGTTTCAGGTCCCAAAAACATGCCCAGGTGGGTGAGCCCCAATGCTCCTGAGACTCCAGTATTCTCAGCTGTGAAGTTCCCCAAATACCAATTTTTGAGGCCAAAAGTGCCCTGAAATGGTATTGCTGAGCCCCAAAGTATCCTAAATTGCTGCTTTTGTGTCCCAAGTGTCTGGACACTGAGTTTTCTGAGCCCCAAAGCTCATTAAATTGATGTTTCTGAGCCCTGAAGCTCCCCAGGTTGCTTTCCCTGACCTGCAAAGCTTCCTGAGATCCCATTTTGAGTATTGCAGTTCCTTAAACATTCACTTCTGAGCCCAAGAGCTCCCTAAATTGGAATTTTGAGCTGAAAAGCTGCCTAGAGGGGACTTTCTGAGGCGAAAAGTTCCCCCAATCAGTGGTTTTGAGTCAAATGCTCCCTAAATTTGTGTTTCTCAACCCCAATGCTGCCTAAAGTTGAGGCTTCTTCAGAACCCAAAATCTTTGTAAATCAGTGTTTGGGACCCCAGAGCTCCCAAACTTGCAGTTTCTTAGTCCAAATGCTCCTGAGTGGGAGTTTCTGAACCCCTGAGAACCCAAAATTGCTGGTTTTGATCTCAGAAGCTGCCTACATCATTTTTGTTCAGAGCCAAACCCATCCCTAGATGGTTTGGAAGGCTGTGCCTGAGTGCTGGTGGAATGCAGAGGAAGGGGAGAGGCTCTGCCAGAGGAGTGTCAGGGAGGATGAGGATGGGAGGTGTGAAGAGCAGCTGGGATACCTGGACATCCTCAACAGGATGGGCAGAGGTTAAGTTGACTTGTGTGAGTGAGCAGTGGAGGGGTCAGAAAGGGGGGACGCTGCCTTGCCAGCTCAGAAACCCCCTGATCATCAGGGAGAGTGGGCAGAAGAGCTCTGGGGGCAGCCTGGAGTGGTCTCAGGCCAGTGAGCAGGTTCCCATGGGAATGGCATCTGCCCTGACATCCATGGCCAGGCACAGCAAAGGGCTCCAGCAGCATGGGGGATCCGGGAGCGATGGCTCAGCAGAGCTGCCTGGTGCGTGGATGGGGGGTGCTCACGGGGAGCTGCTCCTGCCCCACACAGGGATGAGCTCCTCAGTGCCAGCCTGGGCTGTCACAGCCGGGAAATAGCGGGGTCCAGGCACCGAGGGGCAGGGACTGAGGCCAGCAGCAGAGCACACAGCTGGGGCTGCAGAGGAGAAGGCTTTGATGGGCTGAACCAGCAGCTGCGGAGGGTTCCCACCCCCACGGGCTCCTCCCTCCCCCCCAGCACCTCCTTTCTCCGTTTGACACTGATTTCCCATAAATGCCTATCAGGAAATATGCCGAGCTTTCCAGGGCAGCCTCTTCTGAGGGCAGGAATGGTCTCTCCAAGAGCCAGGAGTAAAGCACTCCTCTCCTGAGGCTCTCGGCTGAACTGAGCAAGCTCCAGGTGAAAAGGCAGCGCTTGGGAGAGGGAGCACACGGGCCAGCAGCCAAACAAGGCAGCAGCACCCGGTGCTGTGTGAGCAGGAGCCCAGCCAGGGAAAGGGCTCAAGTGCTGAGTCCAGTTCTGCCAGAGGGGATTGAGTGGGAAAAGCTCCCTGGACCATCCTGGGGCCTTCACTGGGTTTTGCTGAGACCTGAAGGAGCCCTGCTGCCCTCCAGGGCCCCCAGGGCTTTCAGTGTCTTTGCCTCATCAAGGCCCAGCTGTGCTGCAGAGGGTGGGGGACCAGTCAGGAAGGGTTGGAGGGAGACCACAAAGTTAATATTCCATAGAATTCCCATTCAAAGTCGATTGTCCCTTCCTGCCCTCAGTCTACAGACACTAATCCAGTTCCTAATTCATTCCTACGTAGAGAAAAAATGGTCAATTCAGGCTTTACTTATTTATTTCATGGGTTTTTTTCTGATAGCAAAAATTGTTACCATGACTCTTGCTACACATTAAATGGGAAAAAAGTGAAAAGTAAGTAGCATATTGATTAGGCACAGCCTGGTTGCCATGAATACATTATGGATAATTGTTTGTTGCTTTGATCTTGGCTGATTGGAAAAATTTTTAGTCTGAATATAGAATGAATAATTATTTCATGGAGTGACTAGAACTTAATTTAATTTTTATATTTAATATTATTAGCTCACCTTAGCACACCAGAAAAAGCATAATGAGATTTCACCACCACTCATACAATCCTCCTGGATTTAACTCACATGCTGGTAATAATGTTTTATTGCACTCAATGCATAATTCAAAATGTCTAATTTATTGGGCATCTGTTGGCAGACCAGACTCTCTTGGTCTCTGGGCAACAAAGCCATCACTGACAATGTGGCAGAGAGAGTTTCTTCTTTTTTTGTTTCTTTTATTTCTTTTTTTATTCCATATTTTTTCTGTCTTCTCTTACCCCTGCCCCGCCCCCCTTTTCTTTTTTATTCTCCTCCCTTCTCCTGTCTTTCCCCCTTCCTTTTCTTTTTCCCCCTCAAAGCTTCAGCTTTGGCTCAAGAGTGCAGATGTGGCCCTGCATAAAATAATTCTCCTGTCTAAAGCAGTTGTCAGGGCTCCTTCCAAATATGAGAGACAGAGAGGACAATGTGTCTCTGTCTGTGAGAAGTGGGGTGACCCATCCCTGGAAGCACAACCATCTTTCCATGAGCGGTGATCTGAGCTAATGTCGGTGTTCATCAGTGATCAATGGCAGAGGTACATCCAGGACAGCTCCACGTGCACATCATCTACTCATTGTTACTGTTTGAGAAGCCATCACGCTATTGCTCTGCTTTCAGGAGAAAACTCCTCAAACTCTGAGCATTTTTTGCCATTTATATGCTTTCCCTCCTTTCAGACCAGAGCAAAACAGTAAAATGTAGTGGGAAGAGATGGAGCAGGGTTCATTCCTGGGAAATCACCCCTGGCATTTCCTGTCTGATGCCTTCAGTTAGACCCGTGGGACAGCCATGGGCCCTGGGGCTGTGACTTCTCGTGGTTCCCTGCCGGCATTTCTCTATTTCTAATCCTCCCCTCTTTTCCTCACCTGGGTCTATCCTCTCCTTGAACACCAGGAAAGCTTTCTGGACATGCAGCAGCTTTTGGCAAGGGGTCCCTTAATTCAGTCCAGGTCCTCCTTCTCTGGAACGTGGCCAAAGAAAACAGAAAGTCCCAAGGAGCAGACAGCCCAGGGAAATGGAGTGCGAGAAAGAGGGAGAGCAGAGCACAGCAGTGAGTTGTGCCCTGAGCAGACCTTTCCTCACTCTTGAGCAGTCCCTGTTTCTGCCTTCACCTCGTCCCTGCTGCTCTGATGGATGTGCTCAGAAGGGACAGGCGGCTTTGTTGGAAGGGTCAGCAGGGCCCTGCTTTCTGCAGCCAGCTGTGCAGAAGTGGATATTTAGGAAACTTCCCAGTCTGACCCTTCCCAAGGCTCTCTGGCCATCACACTCCAGCCACCAGAGGTGTCCAATAGGCCCTGCTGGACTCCCCACACCCAGCCCCTGTGTCCTCCCTGGTTCCAGCCCAGGCTTCCCAGAGCAGTCTCAGCTGTCTGATTCCATAAAGCCATTTATTCCCAGTGCAGTGACACAGGAACAGCCTGAGCTGTTCCCCCAGCAAGGGAGCCCCTCAGTTTTATCCCCTCAGTCTGCATGCCCAAGGCTCGAGTCTGGCTCTTCCTCCCGGGCCCTCAGCTCCTGCTGGGTCTCTCGGTGTCCCTTCCCCAGCGGTGCCACCACTCGTGGTGCCCTTTGTTGGGCTCTGTTGGCCATTCATGAGCTCCTGTCTCGGGCTCCCACCTGGAGCTCAGCTTGCATCAGGCACTGCAGCTGCCCCAGCCACCTGCACCAGGTGTGTTCACAGCCAGGAGAGGGGAGAGTGGGAGTGAGGTGATTTCAGTTTTGTCTTTGTTACCCAGCTTGGTGCTCTATTGGGAATTGCTGAAAAAGCAAAGCAATCGTCCCCAAGTGGAGTCTGGTTTGCCCATGGTGGCAGCTGGAGAGGGATGTCCCAAGCTTTATGTGAGCTCTTCAGTTGTATTTTTTCCTCCTGTCCAGTTGAGGAGGGGGAGTGAGAGAAGTTTGATGGGCATTTGGCAGCCAGCCTGTAAATATTCTCAGTTCAGTCAAAGAATGAACAGAGACAATTTCTCACAAACTGAACCTAACAATCCTAGAAAAAAAAATATCAAACAATTATTATCTCTCTTTCTATAACCATTGTTTATAAAAATGGTTTGCTAGAGTGTACTAATCATAATGCATCACTAGTGTGAGAGGTTTTCACCTTAAGACCAATCAGGTCTTAGGTCCACTACTGTTCCTATAGGAACTGTATATTTCTTAATACTGTACACGAATAATAAAGTGTCTTTCATGCGTTCTGCATCATGGAATGAGTGGTAATTACTCTCTGGTCGGGACACTTCCTGCGTCGACTCCAGCCAAGGTCACTTGTCCTTTCACCATAGATTTCTTCATAGCTGGTCAGGATAACCTCCAGGATTTGAGTCTGAAGAAATGGAAAATGGTCCCTTGCCTCTGAGGAAAATATGACTGGGGTTGAACACCAGGTTCTGCACTCTGCAAAAGCAGAAGGTCTTAATTTTTACCAAGGAAGATGAAGTGTGTGTCTGTGAGAATTCTCAGAGCTCCAGGGCAGACAAGATGGGTTAGGGACCAGCTGGGAGTGCAACAGAACATCTTATCAACTGCCTTGTCTTCTCTAGTGCTGAGATGTTGCTCACCACAGAGATTTTGCCCCTCTTTTCCCTTGCATTGCAGAGTGAACCTAGAGAAAATGATACGGGAGACCACAAGCAAGGACTGAATATCTTGGAAAGAGCTGTATTCTGTTTGGACAGTGATGGAAAGGAAAATCAGTAAATTAAAAAACCCTGAGTAAATCAGAGGTTTGAGTAGTATATTTTGAGGGATATATGTGTCACAAAAAAGCTCTTAAATGCATTTTTTAAAACCTAAGGGGAAATATCATAGTTAAGCTTCCTCTTTATCATTTTTCTTTTTGTTTTCAGGTGAACCTAATGGCCACAAAAAAAGGCAGTTCTTGGCAGCATGACCAAGGAGGCCAATTTGAGTTCATAAGTAAGTGTGGACTCATGGCTCCCATTGCTCTTGCCTGTGCCCATCCTTGGGAACCTTGGATGGGATGTGTTATCCCTGGGAGAAGTGAGGCCAATGGAGATCTCTCCCATGAACACATTGCCTGCAGAACCCCTTCCAGAGCCCAGCTGAAGGCCTGGCCTTTGGGCTGGGATCAGTTTGGTCAGAGGGGTGACCTTTGCCCAGGGACACATCCTACTCTAGCGGGGGATGTTGCTGAGCAGGGCTTTGAGGGTCAGGCTGAAATGAATGTGCCAAGGGACAGTGAAGGGGCCTGGGAGGTTCCTCTCCACTCCTGGTGTGTGGCAGAAGAGTCTCACCCTCTCGTCGGTGTCTGTCCTCTGGTGGGACTGAGGCACCTGTGTGGTGCCCGAGTGCTGTGGCAGTTGAGGCAGCTCCCTGGCCCAGGAGAGCCTCAGTGGGCCCGAGGGTCAGGAACCCCCCAGCACTGCATGGGGCTCCTGGGCCAGCTGTGGGATGTGTTCTGCCCCAGAACCTGCTCAGTGCAGTCCTGGAGGTCCTTGGGGAAAGGTCCTTGTTAAATGTCTTGGTTTTCTTTTTTATTTTATTTTCGTACCTACTTCATGTTCAGGATATGTGGTTCATGAGTGTCTGGTTGGGAAAGTCCTAAACCTGATATTCGACACAGTCGTGAAGTGTGCTGGATCCCATTGCTCTTGTCTGTGGCCATCCTGGGAACCCTTGGGATGGGATGGGATGGGATGGGATGTGTTATCCCTGAGAGAAGTGAGGGCAGTGGAGGTCTCTCCCCTGAGCACATTGCCTGCAGAACCCCTTCCGGAGCCCAGCAGAAGGCCTGGCCTTTGGGCTGGGATCAGTTTGGTCAGAAGGGTGACCTTCTTTGATCAGGGACACGTCCTACTTTAGCAGGGGTCTTCCTCACAATTGGTAATGATTTCAAAGACAGAGCACATCCCTTCTGGGATTTCCTTTCCTTTCTTTGAGCACTAAAGGAGGAATCTCACCCTGGGTTTAGCTACAGGGACAAAAGGCAGAAGCCTTTCTGTGCAGGTGAGTGCCAGTCCTTGCCCACACTCCCTGGAAACGGAACCCTGCCAAGCAGGAAGGAGATCCAGAGGTGAGGGCCTGGTGCAGTCAGATTGAGCAGTCCCACCTGTCCATAAATTCCCATTTCCAAAGGCCTCCAGCCAGTTCTTTGTTATGTTGCCCATCCCCATGCAGATGCCCAGGACCCTGGGATCCCAGGGTGCACAGATGTCCCTGCAGTGGGCTTTTCCCAGCACAGGCCAGGACAGCCTGGAGGAGAGGAAACAAAAAACCAACCTGTAGAAGACCCAAGAAGAGACCCTCAAAAAGAGACTTTAAAACAGAGGAGTTCATCATCCTCAGGCAGGATGGGTGGGCTCCCCTTCAAACAAGCAATGTCAGTTTCCCACTGACACCAATCCTTTTCTACAGGATGGACAAATAAGGAGTAAATAAAAACCCACGGAATGTGACATAGATGAAGACTTCCAGGAGCCCAGTTGCAAGGTGCGGATGTTCAGGGACATCACACCATGACCAGTATGATCAAGTGAAGCCAAATTTATTATCCCTAAAAAGACTAGATTTATAATAAGTTTCTACTGCCCACGCTTCTCTAGCTAATACATGATTGGTTAATCCTAGCTGTTTACACATCTAAATTAAATGCTGATTGGATCATCTAATTTTTCGTGCATCTTGCTGTGGTTGTCTGGCCCACCCATTGCTTTCTCTTTTTTCTCACTCTCCCAAGCTTGCTGACAAACTTGCTGAGTCCTGATGACTCTTCTTCTTGTATCTTTCTCAAGGATATACTGACCCCATTTCTGAATATGTCCATTATCCATTGTTTGTGAATGTGTTCATTGTCCATTAGTACAAGCAGGCTGGATTGTGCATCGGCCGAATATGGCCATTGTCTAGCAAGAACTCCTCAACCTACAAAAAATCCTCAACACCCCAGAGCCTGACCACGCCCCACAGCCCACCTCAGAAATGAACCACCCAGATTGGGTGGGGGGTCTGATGAAGGAGATGTGTGAGATGGGCCAGATGCTGAAGGAATACACTTCCCCAGCTGGTGAGGAAACCTCCCCCTGCCTCAAAGAGGGAGAGTCTGATGGTGCAGCAGCGGAACCCACAGATGTTACAACTGTCCAAGTTCCAGCTGAACTGCAGAGGCAGTCACAGCCAGCAGCAGTTGCCCTGTGGAAACGAGGAGGTCTAAGATGAAATCAGAGCACCCAGACAAGGATAAGAATGGAGGGCCCTCACAACTCACAGGGGAGCCAATGGTTGAGATCATCACTGAGTCCCTGATGTACAAAAGTCTCTGTAATCTGCACACAGACATTGTACGCACAGGGACGTGAGGCTTATACAACCTGGTTACTCTGGGTCTGGGATCTTATGGGTACAGGTGTCCAGCTGGATGGTGGTGAGGCAAGGAATTTGGGACGCTTGACCCAGGACTCAGGTATCAATCAGATTTTTGTAAGGGAGCAAGGGCTTTTATTAAGTGTCAGAGAGAGGTTTGTTCATAGGGAGAGAATGCAGGAGCAGCACCATAGAATGTGCTGGAAGACTCTTGAGGATGGGATCCAACAGCTGAGAGAAGTGACAGTATTGGAGGTTGTGGAGAGTATTATTAATAATTGGTTAGCTGAGAAAGGCCATACTGACATAATGCCGCTGGTTAAGCTGAAGGAGAAAAGTCAGCAGTCAGCAAGCTGAAAGGAAAGGTCAGCAGTGACCTTGCTGCAACATGAGGATAGGGAGTAGAGATTAGTCCTGAATATATCCTAGGAATATGTAGAAAGTATCAAAAGTAGAACCATAGGAATGTAGAAGTAGGCGTAGGTGCTGATATGTAACTGACCAATCCTGAGCTCAACTTTTGCAATATGTATGAAGCTCATTATTAACTGTATTTAACCCGCCGTACTGATCAATAAAATTGAGCCTGTGATGATCAAATTGATGTACTGGTTCCCTTCCGCCGACAAATGGTGGAGAATGCGGGCATAACCGAATCTCTGCCCTTTTTCTCGGATTAAAAGAAAAAGGGATTATGCCACGGTCAAGGAAGTTGGGTTTGGGTCCTTGCAGCCAGGACGGTGCCGGAATTTGAAGCACCCTTAAGGTTCACAACGGTGACTTAAGCCAATATGTGTCGCAGGAGCCTGGAGAGCTGCAACAGCGCGCGCTGATTAATAGGTATGGATAGGCAAGCGGCATATGATTTATTTACCGCCTATTTAGAGCGGCGTAGGATAAAAGGGATAGATTTAAAAAAGGAGTTACCAGGGTTATTAGCTTATGGCCATGCTAAGGGTATCTTTTCTAATCCTCATACAGTTCATGAGTTATCAGAGTGGAGGAAGTTTGGGGAAATATTGTGGGATACAGTACTAGACGATGATAAGTCAGCAAAGAAATTCGGGAAGTTATGGCGGGTGGTGTATAACACGTTACACGTTCAGCAGGTCTCTGAGAGAAAGGCAGCAGAAAGGGCAAAAGAAGCTCATAAGAGGAATATAGGCTATGGTCGTGAAGATGATCCCCTGGCACCTTCTGTAACTAAGGTACTTATGCCTAAGAGTCCCCAGCAAAGTGGTGTGGAGGATTTTTCTATAGGCGCAGTGGAACCGTCTGCACCTTTCCTGTCAGAGGGGGAGGGTGCGTCGGATGGTGGGGGTAGGAGCAAACCAGCTTTGCCTCCGCCACCAGCTTCAGGCGGGTAGGATGGTGGGGGTGGGAGAAAGCCAGCTTCGCCTCTGCCGCCAGCTTTGCCTCCGCCGCTTCCCCCGAGTGAGCCGGCTCCGGTTACAGCTTCGGCGGGGGAAGGGCCCATTCCCCCGCCCGAGCCGGCTCCAGCGGAGGGGCTGATTGCCCCCCGCAGGCCGGCTCCGCTTGAGTCGGCTCCGGTTTCACTGTCAGCTCCAGCGGGGGGGCCCCTGCTTCCCCCGCGCGAGCCAGCCTCTGCTTCACTGCCCCCCCCGCGCGAAAGCTCGGTGTCTGCACCGAAGCGCCAGCAGCATAGCACCCTTAAAGAGCCAGATCCCATCCCAGGGGCACACCGTGATCCATGGGGGGAGATGGCTAAACAGAGGAGGGAAGCTTGGGCTGCTTTGGCGAAAGAAGTAATGCAAATGGGGGATGGTGAGGCGGTGGAAATAGCTTCTAGTCTTGCATGTCCAGTTACATACACACCACCGTATGATGCACAGGGGAACCTTACGCATAATATAGCAGAATATACTCCCTTAGATTGGAAGCTGTTAACTCAGCTACGTTCTACGGTTAGTCAGTTTGGAGTAAAAAGTGAACCTGTTAGGCAAATGTTAGATTATCTTTTTAATACTCAGGTTTTATGTCCTAATAATTTAAGAGGAATAGTTCGGTTGATATTTACTCAGCATCAGCAGTTATTGTTTAATGCACATGACCCATTACATGGAGTAATAGTAGAGGAGCTGATGGGCTTAGAGGCATTTTTACGTACAGAGGCACAGATGATATCGAGAGAAGATAAACTTAGAGAGTCTATGTGGTTAGTGCGTGCTGCAATAGACATGGTTAAAGAGCCAGGAGGGTTACCGGCTTATATGGGCATTAAACAAGGTAGGGAAGAATCATTTGGAAATTTTATCGATAGAACAGCTACTGCTATAGATCGGGCTGGTGTTGCAGGGTGCTATTGAAGCAGTGTGCCTTGCAAAATAGCAATCCAGCAACCCAAAGAGTGTTAGCTACTTTAGAGGCAAATTAGACTATTGAGGAAGCATTAGAGCAAATGGCATTAATGCCAACAGCTTCACAGGCATTTATAGCAGAAGCCTTAAAGGAATTAGGATTAGGGTTGCAAAAGCATAGTCTACTCAAAATCAGGTGTTAGCTGCTCTTGCTCCTCTCCAAAGCGGCTCACTGGCAGTCACGTAAAGAGGCTTGAGACCATTCATCAAGTGTTACCGATGCGGCAATGAGGGACAGACACAAGTTGCCTCAGTGACATCAGAGACACCAGCTGCTGCCGTGACATCGCTGCTACCTCCTGTCTGCAACCCGCAACAACACGGAGCTTCGGCTTGGACTTATCAGCAGCAGTAGACGTCACACTAATGACGAACCGGCCTGAGAGGATACCCACTGGAGTAAAGGGTCCTCTTATATTAAATGGACAAACATGTGGAGCATTATTGCTGGGACGTTCCTCTATAACTATGTTGGGATTATTTGTTTTGCCTGGTGTTATCGATGCGGACTTTACAGGGGAAATACAAATTATGGCTTACACCCTTTAGCCTCCGATTAAAATTACAAAAGGACAACGCATTGCTCAATTGGTACCACTGTCACAAATAACATCAGGAATACAATCATTTACTGGGCAAGCACGGGATGAAAAAGGTTTTGGCTCTACTGGCGTTACACTTTTAACTGTGGATTTACAAAATAGACCAAAACAAAAGGTTGAAATTACCTATGGGCATCAAAGCATAACCCTTTATGGATTACAGGAGCAGATACTAGCATCATTTCTCCAGAAGCATGGCCACAACATTGGCCTCTATTTCCCTCATCAAACATGCTCACAGGAGTGGGAGGATTTACATTGGCAAGCAGGTCGCCGTCTTTGTCTGTGTGCATTGAGAATCAACAAATATCTGCTGTGTTTTCAATTGTTCAACTGCCTCCTACAGTTTCCTGCTTAATTGGAAGGGACATTTTAACACAATTGGGAGTGGTGTTAACTAATCAGCACCCTTTGGGGTAATTGCCATTGCTTGGACTTTCCCCATTCCACTCACCTGGAAAACGGATACACCGGTGATGGTTAAGCAATGGCCATTAAAAGGGGAGAGTCTTATGCATGCCCATGAATTGGTACAGGAACAATATACAAAGGGACACCTGCGACTGTCCACAAGCCCTTGGAATACACCTATTTTTGTAATCAAAAAGAAATCAGGGAAATATCGTTTGATACATGATTTGAGGGCTGTAAATGACCAAATGGAACCAATGGGGGCCTTACAGCCTGGTCTTCCAAATCCAGCTATGATTCCAGAACACTGGCCACTTTTAATTATTGACCTAAAGGATTGTTTTTTCACTATTGGCCTGCATCCTGATGACATGAAGAGATTTGCTTTTACTTTACCAGCAATAAACCGTGGGGAACCAGATAAAAGATTTGAATGGACATCTCTTCCGCAGGGCATGAGCAACTCTCCCACTTTATGTCAGCTTTATGTTGATGCAGCATTACAGCCACTACGTCGTAAATGGCCAGCAACTATAATATATCATTACATGGACGATATTTTGTTTGCACAGCAACAGCCATTCTCCTCTTTACAGATTAACACCATTAAAAATACTCTTGCTGCATATTCACTTGTTATTGCTGCAGAGAAAATTCAGACTACAAAGCCCTGGAAATATTTGGGATGGACTTTGACGAATCAAATAGTGATACCACAAAAATTGGAATTACAATTGGACATTAAAACTCTACATGATGCACAGAAGTTGCTGGGAGACTTACAGTGGCTGAAGCCTATTGTGGGAATACCAAATCACTTATTAGAAGCCCTACGGCCTTTGTTAAAAGGTGTGGACCCTACTACTCCTGTACACCTGACAAAGGAGCATCGTCTTGCCTTGCGGCAAATTAGTAACTGTGTACAGCAAGGGTATGTGTCTCGTCGGCAACTCGACCACCCCATTGACCTTACTATTTGGAATAGCCCTTGCCACTTGCTTGGTGCTCTCTCTCAGTTGCAAAAGAAAACGGGGGAGATACGGGTGTTGGAATGGTTGTCACCACCACTACAGCATAAGAAAACAATATCTTCAAAAATTGAACAATTGGCTGCATTAATCAAAAAGGGGCGTCTCAGAATTCTTGAAGTGGATGGTAGAGAACCTGCTACTATTAGATTGCCTATGGAAAAAGAAACCTTGGACTGGTACTTGATAAATTCAAAGAATTTACAACAAGCATTATTGATGTCACCTGCTAAAGTAGAGACTAGTAAATTAGTGCCTAGAGTTTTGCAATGGATGACAGAATGGAACTGGATCACTCGACCTTTGAGAGAAGAAAACCCCATAGAAGGAGCTATTACAGTTTTTACAGATGCAGGAAAGAAATCAAGGCGTGCTGCTGTTACCTGGCAAGAAAAAGGACAATGGAAGCATCAACTCCTCACAGCAGACCCTGCAGATAGCTTACAAACTTTGGAATTGTTAGCAGTAGTATGGGCGGTGTCCAACTTACAGGAGCCTTTAAATGTGGTCACAGACTCTATGTATGTTGCAGGAGTAGTCAAACGAATAGAGGAAGCAGCAATTAAGGAAGTGAATAATAAACGATTGTATGAGTTACTGATACAGTTAAGGAAAGCTTTACGGGAAAGAGCAAACGGTACCCTTAAGCAGTATATTGAAAAACATCAAGATTTGACAGATCCACAAGCATGTTTGGCTAAGGTTTTGTATGTGATTAATCATTTATGCATTTTTGGGGAAGACGATACCCCCCCTGCAATGAAACATCATCCGAGGTCAGGTCAGGAAAATACTAAGGAAACAGAGGTCTGGGTTAAGTATAAGAACCCAAGTACAGGATTAGGGGAAAAACCTGCAAAAGTATTATATTGGGGTCAGGGTATCTTTGTGTTTCCTCACCTACAGGGCCTTTGTGGGTGCCTGCTAAGTGGACTAAACCTGTTTTTGATGCAGCCTCTGGTGGATCACCTTACGGAGGAGGACAAGGAGCGACTGGGGAAGAAACTGCTTCTAGTCCTACAACCACTACTGTTACAATTGAAGGGGTACTCGGAAGCGGTGGACAGAGCACTGACACGTCACTATCGGACAGCCCAGGAGTTGATTGGTTTCATTGACTCATTATCAACTTTTCACTTAACAGATCCAGCGAAACTACATTGCCTTGACTGTCACAATTCACATTGTGCTGCCTGGATAGCTCTACGTTGTGGGGGTTGTAAAAGAACTTTTTGGATAGAACAATCATTATTACGGGATTTGTGGTGTCATACTTGTGAACACGAGCACACGTGGGGTAAAAGCTGGCAAGATGAATTAAGGAGACAAACGGGGCATAACGCATATATAGCTTTAAATCTTCATGAGTCTCCTGAACAGAAGGTTCTTGCTTATTATCGATGGGAAATACAATGTATTGTAAATAGAATTAAGGTTCAAAGTAAATCACGTATAGTTTCTATAAGGTGTAGGAAATTAGTGCCTTTAACACAGCATTCAGTTGTAGGACCCTTCCAAGGGGATCCTGATAGAGCATTAGATTGCTGCATTGATAAGTTGCAAAAATTAAGTTTGCAAGTGGCAGGACCAGTGAAATTAGGAGCAGCAAGATTGAAGACAGATAAGAAAAAGAAGGCAAAAAAGGGAACGGTCTCATTTGAATAGGGGTATCAGTGATTGCTAATTAATTTTCTATGATTAGAACACTTTTACAGTTGTGGGACCCTCAGGAGGATATAGTTGTTGAGGAGGATAACGAACAAGAACTACGATTACGGAATAAGATACGCCTTGTGTTAAAGAAAGACCTTGAGCTGTTAGCCTCATATAGTAAAAAGGCTGAAGAGGCTTTGCGATCACCACCATTGAATTGGTTGCTTTGGATTGAAGAACCACAATTTTATACTGGTCCTTTCTTATACTCACTTCCTTGTTATGTTTGCAAAAGGGATAATGATAAGTGCTATGCATGGGTAGCTTTGCATTGTGCAGATTGTAATCAGGTTTATTGGTATTCACAGAGGTCAGTAGATTATTTATGGTGTGCCCCTTGTTCTGGAAGGTGGATTCGAAATTATTTCTGGGTTAGAGCTCTTGAACAAAGTACTGGCCTGCCAGGACGGACAGGATTACAGCTCTTTGAGAGTGCAGAACAAGTGGTTATAGCATATCTTAGGTGAAAGTTACAGGAAAACCTTAGAATATTTGAAATTACTAAAGCCTCACGCATCATAGCAGCTCGCTGCAAAGCTGATTTGCCTTCAAACTTATCTCATGCTATACCTGTGAGCAAGGATGCTGATTTAGAATTAGATCAGTATATTCAAAAATTGACTCAGCCTTACAATAGACAATCTAGCAAACCAGGGAAAAGACAGCGAAGAAAGGAAAAACAAAACAAGCAGAAGGAAGAAAGGGAGAAGCAAAGTAAGCAGAAAGAAAAATGAGGTTTGTTTTTGTAATACTGCTCAATGCTGTAGCAAGTGAAGCAGTAGGAGTAACACACTTTAGTCAACCAAGGGAAAATTTATGGGTAACACTTGCTAATCAAACTAACCAATCATCACTTTGTCTTAGTCTTGGAGGAGTCACTAACCCATTTCGAACATGCCTGGTGAGACTTCCGGTGTGGTCTCTGGGAGAATTTTGCAGTTTGATAAACAATCAAACCTTATGTATGTCTAACATGTCAAACCTCACATTGCCGGTGCAACAAGGGTATACTGCAGGTCAGAGTGATGGCTATCGTCAATGCTTACTAATCCAATCACTTAACACCTCTTTGCATTCTCCTCCTGAAGAATTGGATCTTTTTGGAAGTACAAATGCCAGCATATCTAACACTACAGCTGGTGGATGGTTTAGCTTCAAACTTTTGGGTGCTCAGAATTTAAACCAACCTAAAGAAACATGGGCCACCCTAGATTCATCCCTGAATGTGAGTGAATTCTCTCCACAGCATTACAGTCAATGTAACGGCACAAATATCACAGCACCAATGAAATTACCCACAGGAATATTTTTGATTTGTGGAGACAGGGCATGGAATGGTATACCAGCTAAACCACAGGGTGGACCCTGTTTTTTGGGAAAATTGTCACTGTTTCATCCTAATGTGTCCTTGCTAATGCAGCTGAGTCAAAATTCAAACAGGAGAAAACGTAGCATACATGACTTAGACTGCAGCAAGATAGGAGATCCACGGTTTTGGGGCACATTCAAACAGGTGGTGGTTTCAACTATCTTACCAGGAGGATCTGCCAATAAAGCCATGAATTTAGCAAAACAATTAGGATGCTGGGCAAGGGATGAGCTGAACAAGACATCACAAATTCTAGACATGTGTTGGGGTTTCATTTTTCTCTTTCTCTTCTGTTTTATGGTTGATTTATGTTTGCTGGTTGTCGGTTTCTCTTCCCGGCTGTTTTATGTCCGGAGATAGCTCAGGGATGCCACTTGCTCGGTTTCTGCTCTCTTTTCTCGGCTGTTTCAAAGACCTGGAAAGGCCCAGAGTGGCCTTGGACAGCCCGCGCTTCAAAGGACGAGGAGAGACTTCTGATCTTGTTTCGGTCTTGGTGTTTATTAATTGTTTATCTAAAAGATTTTCTTTCAGCCCAACAGAGGTCTGCACAGCAAGTCAGCCATGGGCACACTGCCCAGCCTCCGGGGCGGTCACTTATCTTTATACCTAAAGTTACGTGTACAATATTTATGATTTTTCTCCAATACCTTCTACTCTTATTAACCGGTGCACTTCTAGTAAAGACCAATCCCAAAGTGCCACCATCACCACAGAAGATGGAGGCCAAGAAGAAGAAGAAGAAGGACAGGACACGCCCCAATTCCTCCATCTTACTTCTCTAGACCCCCCTGTACAGAAATCCTAAACCCTGTGTATTATACTCTAACTAACTTATCCCTTCACCATTCACCCCAGTGAAATCCTCCCAGTCCTCATACAGATGTTATCTCCTGTGTAGGATCAAAGTCCAGCCACCAGACACTTCTGGCAACATTCCAGGACTCCCGAGCCCCCCAAGGGTGGTCTTGGTTGCTCTGCACCCTCATCCTGAGGTGCTGAGATCCCACATCTCCCCCTTCTGTTTGCACTAGGAAAACTTCTTTCGCTATCCGATTCATAGCGTGTTTTAAACATGCAAATATGCATGGGATAACAAGTATGAGGACTAGGAGAACTATTAAAACATAGAACCCTATTCTTAAAATTCCTCTCCAAATGGGAGAGATGTCACAGAACTCTACCCTTAAAATTCCTCTCCAAATGGGAGAGATATCAAAGAATTCTACCACACATTTTGCTTTTGCTGACTAATAGGTATATTACCCCCATTGCTTACTGCAATGAATGAAAGAATGATGCAGATAAGCATCATAAAACTCATGGCTTCGCTTCTATGTGAAATCATTGTTTCGCTTTTCTTTTCAGGACCTTAACAGAGAATTCCCCCCAAAGTCTTTAGTTTCTTTTTATTTCTCTTCCAAGTCGTCTTGTGCTATCTGAGTCTCGACTCCTGTCTGAGTACTCGTCTCTTTGTTTCTTGGATCTTGTTTCTCGGATCCACGTTTTCATGTTCTCGCACTCGAAATGGTTTCACGTGTCGTACCGACACCCACGTCAGATCTCGCTCTGTGGAGACACAAGCGAAAGCCTTGCCCCCCTCTAGGTGGCGCTGTCACCGGCCTCCCCAGGTCGGACAACAGCATGAGCTGGACTGCCCCTCGTCCTGTCAACTGCCGTGTTCGTGATCTCGTTTGAGACCGTGTCTGTCTGGCTTTTAATTCAGCTGAAAATGGAGCTTGAACACCAGAACGTCTCCCTTGAAGGGAAGGGACTGGGACTCCGAGGGTTTTCATCCAGAGGTACCAAGTCTGAAGAGGGTGTGGAGCCGCTGGGACATAGGAACCCGAGCACGGCCCCTCCTCGCCCGAGACGTCACGGGCCCGCCCCCGCCCGCGCTCTACTCTGCGCATGCGTGCTTTCCGAGCCTCTCCCCGTCTCTCCTGGGCTGACGTCACTCTCCCCCCCTTGTTCCACCTCCCAGGTCTCCTCCCTCGGTCTGCCCCTGACTCTGTCTCTGTGTCCATTCCTCCCGCCGGTGTGTACGGCCCGCCCCCCGCCGGCACCCGGGCCCGCCCCGCCCCGCAATTCGAGCCGAATTTGTCCGCGGGTTTTTGCGAGTTCTGCCCGCCGCGCGCGTCTCCGGGACGGCCGCCACCCCCCGGCGCCGTGCTGACAAAAGCCGCACCGGGACTCGTGTCTCCCGGTATCTCTTCTCCCGCGCTCCCCGCCGGCTCCGCCGCTACCGCGCCGTGCCCCCGCGAGGAAGCGCCCCCCCCGATCCCTTCTCTGTCCCCCTTCACCCCCCCCCTCCGATCCTGACTCCCCTGTACTCTCCGGAGTTTCAGGACGCTTTAGGAGTTTCCTGGGGTTTCTGGGTTTTGGGACCGGGGCTTTAATATTTTTTCCTGCTCTCTTTTCTCGAGAGCCCTTTCCCCCTGGCTTCTTAAGGCCAGAAATAATTTTTTTTTTTTTCCCGGAGCTTTGCTCCCCCACCCTTCTGCTGAGGATGCAGAGCAACTTTTCGTTGCTCTCCCAGTCTTTTCGACTGTGCTGATATGCTTTTCTTTTTTTTTTTTCTTTTTCCGGGAGCCTTGCTCCCCCACCCTTCTGTTGAGGATGCTCTCCCAGTCTTTTCGACTGAACCGGTATGCTTTTCTCTAGCATTACCCTTGCCGGCGAGAGCAGCTTTAACGCTGTCTCGTCTTTTTTGTCGTTAAGAAATATCAGTGCCTATTGATTTCCTGCCAAAACCCCACTTCGAATAGCAGGCATGTTTCGGCCAGTGGGTAATTAAACCTTGCCCACAACAATAGCTGTTTCAATTCTTTCTTTGGGATCGCTTCTGTGTGTGCTTGAGCCACGCCTTGTAAGGCGGACAAAATTTCCCGTTGTTGTTGGGAGAGTGTGCAATTATGTTCTTATATTTTGACCTTCTCACCGAATCTGTCGTCAGAGCTGTCCGAAGCCTCCCGTCTCTGTCCAGCAGGTCACAGGAGAAGAATCCAGAGGCGCCTTCCGGTTCCGATCCGGGCTGCTCTGCCACGAACTGTCTTCGGTAGAAGCTGAGAGATGTAATTCTCAGTGACTGCTGTTTTTTGCAGACTCCTCTGGCTGTTTTTCTTTCTCCTTTTTCTTTTTTCTTCAGGCTTCTCTCCTCAGGAGCTATCAGTGCTCTCCTGGGAATTCGTCCTAGATTGGAGCTGCCCTCTTTGCTCTTCAGCTCTTGAGCTTCAGCTCTTCAGGGCTGACCCCCCCCCCGAAAGGGTTGGTGGGGAGTAGCCCACGCAGTGAACGCCACTGTTGGGGTTTCATTTTTCTCTTTCTCTTCTGTTTTATGGTTGATTTATGTTTGCTGGTTGTCGGTTTCTCTTCCCGGCTGTTTTATGTCCGGAGATAGCTCAGGGATGCCACTTGCTCGGTTTCTGCTCTCTTTTCTCGGCTGTTTCAAAGACCTGGAAAGGCCCAGAGTGGCCTTGGACAGCCCGCGCTTCAAAGGACGAGGAGAGACTTCTGATCTTGTTTCGGTCTTGGTGTTTATTAATTGTTTATCTAAAAGATTTTCTTTCAGCCCAACAGAGGTCTGCACAGCAAGTCAGCCATGGGCACACTGCCCAGCCTCCGGGGCGGTCACTTATCTTTATACCTAAAGTTACGTGTACAATATTTATGATTTTTCTCCAATACCTTCTACTCTTATTAACCGGTGCACTTCTAGTAAAGACCAATCCCAAAGTGCCACCATCACCACAGAAGATGGAGGCCAAGAAGAAGAAGAAGAAGGACAGGACACGCCCCAATTCCTCCATCTTACTTCTCTAGACCCCCCTGTACAGAAATCCTAAACCCTGTGTATTATACTCTAACTAACTTATCCCTTCACCATTCACCCCAGTGAAATCCTCCCAGTCCTCATACAGATGTTATCTCCTGTGTAGGATCAAAGTCCAGCCACCAGACACTTCTGGCAACATTCCAGGACTCCCGAGCCCCCCAAGGGTGGTCTTGGTTGCTCTGCACCCTCATCCTGAGGTGCTGAGATCCCACAGACATGTTAACTGCAGATGTGCAAAGTGTTAACCATGCTGTTTTGCAAAATAGAGCTGCTGTAGATTTTTTGCTCTTAGCACAAGGGCATGGATGTGAAGAGTTTGAGGGAATGTGTTGCATGAATCTGTCTAATCATTCAGTGTCCATTCACACTAAGATAAAAGAATTACAACAGGGACTTCACAAACTTAAGGAAGAAGATGGTTTAGGAATTGACGAATGGCTTAAAGGCCTGGGACTCGGACCGTGGCTGAGGAACCTTGTGATCTATGCTATAGGACTGCTGGGTGTAATTTTACTGTTTTTGCTTATTTTGCCTTGTATCTTTAACTGTATCCAAAACATGGTCAGCCGTACCATAGCAAAAACATGGCAAACTAATCTCCTTGCACAAGAAGAAAACGGGGGAAATGTGGAGAGCATTATTAATAATTGGTTAGCTGAGAAAGGCCACACTGATATAATGCCACTGGTTAAACTGAAGGAGAAAAGTCAGCAGTCAGCAAGCTGAAAGGAAGAGTCAGCAGTGACCTTGCTGCAACATGAGGATAGGGAGTTGAGATTAGTCCTGAATACATCCTAAGAATATGTAGAAAGTATCAAAAGTAGAACCATAGGAATGTAGAAGTAGGCGTAGGTGCTGATATGTAAGCTGACCAATCCTGAGCTCAACTTTTGCAATATGTATGAAGCTCATTATTAACTGTATTTAACCCGCCGTACTGATCAATAAAATTGAGCCTGTGATGATCAAACTGATGTCCTGGTTCCCTTCCGTCGACACTGGTACTTGATTAATTCAAAGAATTTACAAGAAGCATTATTGATGTCGCCTGCTAAAGTAGAGACTAGTAAATTAGTGCCTAGAGTGTTGCCTTCTATGCTAAGGCAGGCGACCTGGTTCTGAGGTACAGCTCGACAGCCCTCTCTCTAGGGCCGTTCGGGCCAATGACATACGCAGACACCAATGTGGTGGACGGTCAAAAGGCGTTTATTACTTCTTCTCATGGGGTCTTATAGTCTTAGGGGTCTCTACGTCAAAAAAGGGGTTTGTCCTTCTTACCTAGGGTTAGTAGGGAATGGAAAAGTACTGGGTAAGGGATGGAAAGTTACTGGCTTCAGTGGGGCAACATTCCTATTGTTAGTGGGACCACATTCCTATGTTAATTTCTTATCTATGAGTAACTGAGGGTCTTATCTATGGGGAACCGAAGGTCCTAGCTTCCCGTGACATCGCGAAATCTTCCGCAGCGCCTCTTCCCTAGCTACCACATCTCCCCCTCCCTTTTCACAAATGAATGAGGTAGTCGTGTACGTAGATACTGAATTAAGGTATAAAGTTGTGACTTGACAAGGGAAAGGGATTTTGGGAAACCTGAGTAAGCTTTTGCCAGACAAGTTTTGAAAACCTTGTGACTGGCAGTGTTCTTTGGTTGAATTCCCTGGTTGAATTCACAGCAGTTGTCGTCGCCCTATGAACAGGATGTTGGTCCGTTCCAGGCGGCTCTGAACGAATGAGACCAGCTTGTTCAGCAGGCATGGTCCGAAGGTGACTGTTAGAAACAGCATCGCCAATGGACCTATCAGGGCAGAAATCAAAGTGGTTAGCCAAGGTGATTGATTGAACCAGGACTCATACCAGCTCTGTTGGGCCTCCCTGTCTTTCTGCCTCTGGGCCAGTCTGTTCCGGAGTTCTGCCATGGAGTCTCTCACGACTCCCGTGTGGTCTGCATAGAAACAGCACTCTTCTTTCAAGGCGGCACACAGGCCCCCTTGCTGCATGAACAGGAGGTCCAGGCCCCGCCTGTTCTGCAAGACCACTTCTGAGAGTGAGGAGACTGACTTCTCTAGATAGGAGATGGATTTCTCAATCCTCTGCAGGTCCTCGTCAATCGTTGCCTGCAGTTGGGACAGTCCTTGGTGCTGTGTCGCTAGGGCTGAGACACCCGTGGCCGTTCCTGCTGCTCCCAGGCCGAGCAGCATTGCGATAGTTATACCTGTCATTATTTCTCTTTTGTGGATCCGGCTGGGTCCCTCAAGAAGATGGTACATCTCTTCGTCTGAGTGGTACAAGACCCTAGGAACAATCAGAACTTGGACACAGAAGTCGTTAGAGTCATTGAATTTGGGAAGGAACACACAAGGACTCACTCCGGATCGCTGGCAAACCCACATCCCCGATGCGGATGGGACTGCCCACTTATTGTTTTTCCTGTTCAGCCTGCTAATTTTGGTGCAGATGTTACCTCCCCGCTTAGCTAGGGTTGAATTGCCAAAGCATCTGCCTCGGCCTGTGACTTGACTCAGGGTGATTCCTTTGCGAGGGGTATCCCATCTGCACTGGTGAGGGGCGTCGGCTGTGGAATAACTGAAGGGAGTGTCTAAAGCGACTCCTTCGTAAAAGGGAGGTTTGACGTCGTAACAAAGCCAGCAGGATTCGGTTAGGTTAGGGTTGGATTCATTCAGGGATACAAAGGTAGCCTCTAACATACGAAGGATTGGGTCTGCATCTGACCCGGTTAAGCGACTCATCTGGAAGGTTTCCGCTTGACCGGTCGGGACATTGCTGACCCCTGTGGGTAAGGTTTTGGGGTAGGTTATGTTTCTTCCTTTCGGCACGCTTTTAATCACTTTGTTGGGTCCGACTGCTCGGGGTGCTGACGGCTGGAGCCTGATAATTTGCACGTTCACCCTCTCTTTTGACCCTTGAAGGACCACTGTCCATGTTCTGCCTGTGGCCCAGCTAGGGTGGTCTGGCTGCAGGACCGTCATGTTGTAATCAGTGCATGCCCGAAAGTTAGGGATTTTAACTTGGTTTCGATGGGGGTTTTCACGAAAGAAGAAGGGTATTTTGCAGCCGATGGGTGCCCAGGTGAACTGTAAGAATTTGTCTGGCTCTTGTGGATCCCACCCAGGCCCCGACGGTCTGGCATCTGTAACTATGGTCTCGCAGCCCCAGTGCCCATTAGCCTCTGTATGCTGGAGCCGTGCAGTGGATGGTCTGCCCCCGTTACCAAGGCTAGCTGTTTGAGGCAATTATCCTCCCATTCTTGTTTAAAAACGATCATTCCCGCACCATCAAATATCATTCTACACGTCTGCTTAATATCAAAGGGAAGCATATCGTCCCCACCAAAAAGGCCGTCAATGAGAGTGCGAACCATGGCAGAATTAATTCCCTTATCCGCAATCGCTTTAACAATTGCCTGCACATCTTTTGGATTAACCGGTGAATAAATCCTTTGGTTTCCGCCTGCCCCCCCCACACGAACCGGGAACACCAGAGTGGCAGACGGAGCCCATTCCGCGCAAGCCATTTTTATTTTCCGCCAGTTTGTAAGCGGGGTTCGGTTTTTCTCTGGTAACCCCTTCACCCATGCAGGAGCGTTGTGGCTAGTGACCTTACATGCCGCTGCTCTCTCTCTGTTAGAGCTAGAATCTGAGTCGGAATCCTCCGACCCTGTCTCGGGCTCCGAGCTCGCGTCTGAGTCCGAGCCGGAAGTCGAGTAAAGAGACGCTTCCGGGCTGCTCTGCCTTTTCCTCGGGCTCCGACCCCGCCCCTTCTTGCGGGGGTCGGGCCGTTCCCTCCCCCTGGGGTCCCCCCGCCTCCTGCTGGGGGAGGTCCTTGCCCTACAAGGACTTAATTTGAATAAAGCGCTCTGATTGGTCTTACGCGCCTCCGCGGGGGCCGCCCCGTCCCCCCGCTCGCCCGCACATGCGTTGTTCAGCGGGCTGACCGCGTTTCCGCCCCCCGCCTCCTCCTTTCCGCCCTGACCATGCGGTCCGGCGCCGTTTTCAAACGCATATGGTGGGGGGGCGTTTCTATCGGTCCCTATGGGGTCCGACATTCTGGCCGCGTTCCGCGCCTCCTCCGCGAGCCCCCGCCAGAACACCCGCGTGTGCTCCCCCCCCTCCGATGGTGAGTCCGCTCCCTGAGGGGGATCCGGCGTTCGCGCCTCCGCGCGCCCGCCCGGGTCAAGCACCTCCGCGGTTTGTGTCGCCGCGCCCACCCCCAACTGCGGCACGGCTAATAAACAAGCTCGCGCGGCTTTCCAGGTTTCTTGCTCTTGTCGAGCTTTTTTCAGAGCCTGGACAACTCTGCCCCACGATTTTAGGGCTTTCCCTGAGCCCAAGGACATAGCGTCCTCCGCCAGGGCTTTTGTACAGTTATCCCACACGTCCGAATGTAGGACGTCCACGGGGCTTTCAATAGCCCCAAGATTAATCAATCTCGTCAATGCGAGAGTTAAATCCTTAAGTTTACATTCTATACCCCATTGCGCATGCATCTCTGTTACGACCTTCGCTATGGCTTCCATGGTCCAAGCTGGTCCGGGAGCGTCCCCCCCGCTGCGATTCAGTCCCGCTGTCGCAGCCGCCGTCCTCGTTCCAGGAGTGTTCCCGTTTGCCGGGCGCAAGCCGCTGTCCCGGGTTCCGGCACCAGATGTTGCCTTCTATGCTAAGGCAGGCGACCTGATTCTGAGGTACAGCTCGACAGCCCTCTCTCTAGGGCCGTTCGGGCCAATGACATACGCAGACACCAATGTGGTGGACGGTCAAAAGGCGTTTATTACTTCTTCTCATGGGGTCTTATAGTCTTAGGGGTCTCTACGTCAAAAAAGGGGTTTGTCCTTCTTACCTAGGGTTAGTAGGGAATGGAAAAGTACTGGGTAAGGGATGGAAAGTTACTGGCTTCAGTGGGGCAACATTCCTATTGTTAGTGGGACCACATTCCTATGTTAATTTCTTATCTATGAGTAACTGAGGGTCTTATCTATGGGGAACCGAAGGTCCTAGCTTCCCGTGACATCGCGAAATCTTCCGCAGCGCCTCTTCCCTAGCTACCACACTAGAGTTTTGCGATGGATGACAGAATGGAACTGGATCACTCGACCTTTGAGAGAAGAAAACCCCATAGAAGGAGCTATTACAGCTTTTACAGATGCAGGAAAGAAATCAAGGCGTGCTGCTGTCACCTGGCAAGAAAAGGGACAATGGAAGCATCAACTCCTCACAGCAGACCCTGCAGATAGCTTACAAACTTTGGAATTGTTAGCAGTAGTATGGGCGGTGTCCAACTTACAGGAGCCTTTAAATGTGGTCACAGACTCTATGTATGTTGCAGGAGTAGTCAAACGAATAGAGGAAGCAGCAATTAAGGAAGTGAATAATAAACGATTGTATGAGTTACTGATACAGTTAAGAAAAGCTTTACGGGAAAGAGCAAACGGTACCCTTAAGCAGTATATTGAAAAACATCAAGATTTGGCAGATCCACAAGCATGTTTGGCTAAGGTTTTGTATGTGATTAACCATTTATGCATTTTTGGGGAAGATGATACCCCTCCTGCAATGAAGCATCATCCGAGGTCAGGTCAGGAAAATACTAAGGAAACAGAGGTCTGGGTTAAGTATAAGAACCCAAGTACAGGATTATGGGAAAAACCTGCAAAAGTATTATATTGGGGTTGGGGGTATCTTTGTGTTTCCTCACCTACAGGGCCTTTGTGGGTGCCTGCTAAGTGGACTAAACCTGTTTTTGATGCAGCCTTTGGTGAGTCGCCTTACGGAGGAGGACAAGGAGCGACTGGGGAAGAAACTGCTTCTAGTCCTACGACCACTACTGTTACAATTGAAGGGGTACTCGGAAGCGGTGGACAGAGCACTGACACGTCACTATCGGACGGTCCAGGAGTTGATTGGTTTCATTGACTCATTATCAACTTTTCACTTAACAGATCCAGCGAAACTACATTGCCTTGACTGTCACAATCCACATTGTGCTGCCTGGATAGCTCTACGTTGTGGGGGTTGTAAAAGAACTTTTTGGATAGAACAATCATTATTACGGGATTTGTGGTGTCATACTTGTGAACACGAGCATACGTGGGGAAAAAGCTGGCAAGATGAATTGTGGAGACAAACGGGGCAAAACGCATATATAGCTTTAAATCTTTATGAGTCTCCTGAACAGAAGGTTCTTGTTTATTATTGATGGGAAATACAATGTGTTGTAAATAGAATTAAGGTTCAAAGTAAATCACGTATAGTTTCTATAAGGTGTAGGAAATTAGTGCCTTTAACACAGCATTCAGTTGTAGGACCCTTCCAAGGGGATCCTGATAGAGCATTAGATTGCTGCATTGATAAGTTGCAAAAATTAAGTTTGCAAGTGGCAGGACCAGTGAAATTAGGAGCAGCAAGATTGAAGACAGATAAGAAAAAGAAGGCAAAAAAGGGAACGGTCTCATTTGAATAGGGGTATCAGTGATTGCTAATTAATTTTCTATGATTAGAACACTTTTACAGTTGTGGGACCCTCAGGAGGATATAGTTGTTGAGGAGGATAACGAACAAGAACTACGATTACGGAATAAGATACGCCTTGTGTTAAAGAAAGACCTTGAGCTGTTAGCCTCATATAGTAAAAAGGCTGAAGAGGCTTTGCGATCACCACCATTGAATTGGTTGCTTTGGGTTGAAGAACCACAATTTTATACTGGTCCTTTCTTATACTCACTTCCTTGTTATGTTTGCAAAAGGGATAATGATAAGTGCTGTGCATGGGTAGCTTTGCATTGTGCAGATTGTAATCAGGTTTATTGGTATTCACAGAGGTCAGTAGATTATTTATGGTGTGCCCCTTGTTCTGGAAGGTGGATTCGAAATTATTTCTGGGTTAGAGCTCTTGAACAAAGTACTGGCCTGCCAGGACGGACAGGATTACAGCTCTTTGAGAGTGCAGAACAAGTGGTTATAGCATATCTTAGGTGGAAGTTACAGGAAAACCTTAGAATATTTGAAATTACTAAAGCCTCACGCATCATAGCAGCTCGCTGCAAAGCTGATTTGCCTTCAAACTTATCTCATGCTATACCTGTGAGCAAGGATGCTGATTTAGAATTAGATCAGTATATTCAAAAATTGACTCAGCCTTACAATAGACAATCTAGCAAACCAGGGAAAAGACAGCGAAGAAAGAAAAAACAACGTAAGCAGAAGGAAGAAAGGGAGAAGCAAAGTAAGCAGAAAGAAAAATGAGGTTTGTTTTTGTAATACTGCTCAATGCTGTAGCAAGTGAAGCAGTAGGAGTAACACACTTTAGTCAACCAAGGGAAAATTTATGGGTAACACTTGCTAATCAAACTAACCAATCATCACTTTGTCTTAGTCTTGGAGGAGTCACTAACCCATTTCGAACATGCCTGGTGAGACTTCCGGTGTGGTCTCCGGGAGAATTTTGCAGTTTGATAAACAATCAAACCTTATGTATGTCTAACATGTCAAACCTCACATTGCCGGTGCAACAAGGGTATACTGCAGGTCAGAGTGATGGCTATCGTCAATGCTTACTAATCCAATCACTTAACACCTCTTTGCATTCTCCTCCTGAAGAATTGGATCTTTTTGGAAGTACAAATGCCAGCATATCTAACACTACAGCTGGTGGATGGTTTAGCTTCAAACTTTTGGGTGCTCAGAATTTAAACCAACCTAAAGAAACATGGGCCACCCTAGATTCATCCCTGAATGTGAGTGAATTCTCTCCACAGCATTACAGTCAATGTAACGGCACAAATATCACAGCACCAATGAAATTACCCACAGGAATATTTTTGATTTGTGGAGACAGGGCATGGAATGGTATACCAGCTAAACCACAGGGTGGACCCTGTTTTTTGGGAAAATTGTCACTGTTTCATCCTAATGTGTCCTTGCTAATGCAGCTGAGTCAAAATTCAAACAGGAGAAAACGTAGCATACATGACTTAGACTGCAGCAAGATAGGAGATCCACGGTTTTGGGGCACATTCAAACAGGTGGTGGTTTCAACTATCTTACCAGGAGGATCTGCCAATAAAGCCATGAATTTAGCAAAACAATTAGGATGCTGGGCAAGGGATGAGCTGAACAAGACATCACAAATTCTAGACATGTGTTGGGGTTTCATTTTTCTCTTTCTCTTCTGTTTTATGGTTGATTTATGTTTGCTGGTTGTCGGTTTCTCTTCCCGGCTGTTTTATGTCCGGAGATAGCTCAGGGATGCCACTTGCTCGGTTTCTGCTCTCTTTTCTCGGCTGTTTCAAAGACCTGGAAAGGCCCAGAGTGGCCTTGGACAGCCCGCGCTTCAAAGGACGAGGAGAGACTTCTGATCTTGTTTCGGTCTTGGTGTTTATTAATTGTTTATCTAAAAGATTTTCTTTCAGCCCAACAGAGGTCTGCACAGCAAGTCAGCCATGGGCACACTGCCCAGCCTCCGGGGCGGTCACTTATCTTTATACCTAAAGTTACGTGTACAATATTTATGATTTTTCTCCAATACCTTCTACTCTTATTAACCGGTGCACTTCTAGTAAAGACCAATCCCAAAGTGCCACCATCACCACAGAAGATGGAGGCCAAGAAGAAGAAGAAGAAGGACAGGACACGCCCCAATTCCTCCATCTTACTTCTCTAGACCCCCCTGTACAGAAATCCTAAACCCTGTGTATTATACTCTAACTAACTTATCCCTTCACCATTCACCCCAGTGAAATCCTCCCAGTCCTCATACAGATGTTATCTCCTGTGTAGGATCAAAGTCCAGCCACCAGACACTTCTGGCAACATTCCAGGACTCCCGAGCCCCCCAAGGGTGGTCTTGGTTGCTCTGCACCCTCATCCTGAGGTGCTGAGATCCCACATCTCCCCCTTCTGTTTGCACTAGGAAAACTTCTTTCGCTATCCGATTCATAGCGTGTTTTAAACATGCAAATATGCATGGGATAACAAGTATGAGGACTAGGAGAACTATTAAAACATAGAACCCTATTCTTAAAATTCCTCTCCAAATGGGAGAGATGTCACAGAACTCTACCCTTAAAATTCCTCTCCAAATGGGAGAGATATCAAAGAATTCTACCACACATTTTGCTTTTGCTGACTAATAGGTATATTACCCCCATTGCTTACTGCAATGAATGAAAGAATGATGCAGATAAGCATCATAAAACTCATGGCTTCGCTTCTATGTGAAATCATTGTTTCGCTTTTCTTTTCAGGACCTTAACAGAGAATTCCCCCCAAAGTCTTTAGTTTCTTTTTATTTCTCTTCCAAGTCGTCTTGTGCTATCTGAGTCTCGACTCCTGTCTGAGTACTCGTCTCTTTGTTTCTTGGATCTTGTTTCTCGGATCCACGTTTTCATGTTCTCGCACTCGAAATGGTTTCACGTGTCGTACCGACACCCACGTCAGATCTCGCTCTGTGGAGACACAAGCGAAAGCCTTGCCCCCCTCTAGGTGGCGCTGTCACCGGCCTCCCCAGGTCGGACAACAGCATGAGCTGGACTGCCCCTCGTCCTGTCAACTGCCGTGTTCGTGATCTCGTTTGAGACCGTGTCTGTCTGGCTTTTAATTCAGCTGAAAATGGAGCTTGAACACCAGAACGTCTCCCTTGAAGGGAAGGGACTGGGACTCCGAGGGTTTTCATCCAGAGGTACCAAGTCTGAAGAGGGTGTGGAGCCGCTGGGACATAGGAACCCGAGCACGGCCCCTCCTCGCCCGAGACGTCACGGGCCCGCCCCCGCCCGCGCTCTACTCTGCGCATGCGTGCTTTCCGAGCCTCTCCCCGTCTCTCCTGGGCTGACGTCACTCTCCCCCCCTTGTTCCACCTCCCAGGTCTCCTCCCTCGGTCTGCCCCTGACTCTGTCTCTGTGTCCATTCCTCCCGCCGGTGTGTACGGCCCGCCCCCCGCCGGCACCCGGGCCCGCCCCGCCCCGCAATTCGAGCCGAATTTGTCCGCGGGTTTTTGCGAGTTCTGCCCGCCGCGCGCGTCTCCGGGACGGCCGCCACCCCCCGGCGCCGCGCTGACAAAAGCCGCACCGGGACTCGTGTCTCCCGGTATCTCTTCTCCCGCGCTCCCCGCCGGCTCCGCCGCTACCGCGCCGTGCCCCCGCGAGGAAGCGCCCCCCCCGATCCCTTCTCTGTCCCCCTTCACCCCCCCCCTCCGATCCTGACTCCCCTGTACTCTCCGGAGTTTCAGGACGCTTTAGGAGTTTCCTGGGGTTTCTGGGTTTTGGGACCGGGGCTTTAATATTTTTTCCTGCTCTCTTTTCTCGAGAGCCCTTTCCCCCTGGCTTCTTAAGGCCAGAAATAATTTTTTTTTTTTTCCCGGAGCTTTGCTCCCCCACCCTTCTGCTGAGGATGCAGAGCAACTTTTCGTTGCTCTCCCAGTCTTTTCGACTGTGCTGATATGCTTTTCTTTTTTTTTTTTCTTTTTCCGGGAGCCTTGCTCCCCCACCCTTCTGTTGAGGATGCTCTCCCAGTCTTTTCGACTGAACCGGTATGCTTTTCTCTAGCATTACCCTTGCCGGCGAGAGCAGCTTTAACGCTGTCTCGTCTTTTTTGTCGTTAAGAAATATCAGTGCCTATTGATTTCCTGCCAAAACCCCACTTCGAATAGCAGGCATGTTTCGGCCAGTGGGTAATTAAACCTTGCCCACAACAATAGCTGTTTCAATTCTTTCTTTGGGATCGCTTCTGTGTGTGCTTGAGCCACGCCTTGTAAGGCGGACAAAATTTCCCGTTGTTGTTGGGAGAGTGTGCAATTATGTTCTTATATTTTGACCTTCTCACCGAATCTGTCGTCAGAGCTGTCCGAAGCCTCCCGTCTCTGTCCAGCAGGTCACAGGAGAAGAATCCAGAGGCGCCTTCCGGTTCCGATCCGGGCTGCTCTGCCACGAACTGTCTTCGGTAGAAGCTGAGAGATGTAATTCTCAGTGACTGCTGTTTTTTGCAGACTCCTCTGGCTGTTTTTCTTTCTCCTTTTTCTTTTTTCTTCAGGCTTCTCTCCTCAGGAGCTATCAGTGCTCTCCTGGGAATTCGTCCTAGATTGGAGCTGCCCTCTTTGCTCTTCAGCTCTTGAGCTTCAGCTCTTCAGGGCTGACCCCCCCCCCGAAAGGGTTGGTGGGGAGTAGCCCACGCAGTGAACGCCACTGTTGGGGTTTCATTTTTCTCTTTCTCTTCTGTTTTATGGTTGATTTATGTTTGCTGGTTGTCGGTTTCTCTTCCCGGCTGTTTTATGTCCGGAGATAGCTCAGGGATGCCACTTGCTCGGTTTCTGCTCTCTTTTCTCGGCTGTTTCAAAGACCTGGAAAGGCCCAGAGTGGCCTTGGACAGCCCGCGCTTCAAAGGACGAGGAGAGACTTCTGATCTTGTTTCGGTCTTGGTGTTTATTAATTGTTTATCTAAAAGATTTTCTTTCAGCCCAACAGAGGTCTGCACAGCAAGTCAGCCATGGGCACACTGCCCAGCCTCCGGGGCGGTCACTTATCTTTATACCTAAAGTTACGTGTACAATATTTATGATTTTTCTCCAATACCTTCTACTCTTATTAACCGGTGCACTTCTAGTAAAGACCAATCCCAAAGTGCCACCATCACCACAGAAGATGGAGGCCAAGAAGAAGAAGAAGAAGGACAGGACACGCCCCAATTCCTCCATCTTACTTCTCTAGACCCCCCTGTACAGAAATCCTAAACCCTGTGTATTATACTCTAACTAACTTATCCCTTCACCATTCACCCCAGTGAAATCCTCCCAGTCCTCATACAGATGTTATCTCCTGTGTAGGATCAAAGTCCAGCCACCAGACACTTCTGGCAATTTTCCAGGACTCCCGAGCCCCCCAAGGGTGGTCTTGGTTGCTCTGCACCCTCATCCTGAGGTGCAGAGATCCCACAGACATGTTAACTGCAGATGTGCAAAGTGTTAACCATGCTGTTTTGCAAAATAGAGCTGCTGTAGATTTTTTGCTCTTAGCACAAGGGCATGGATGTGAAGAGTTTGACGGAATGTGTTGCATGAATCTGTCTAATCATTCAGTGTCCATTCACACTAAGATAAAAGAATTACAACAGGGACTTCACAAACTTAAGGAAGAAGATGGTTTAGGAATTGACGAATGGCTTAAAGGCCTGGGACTCGGACCGTGGCTGAGGAACCTTGTGATCTATGCTATAGGACTGCTGGGTGTAATTTTACTGTTTTTGCTTATTTTGCCTTGTATCTTTAACTGTATCCAAAACATGGTCAGCCGTACAATAGCAAAAACATGGCAAACTAATCTCCTTGCACAAGAAGAAAACGGGGGAAATGTGGAGAGCATTATTAATAATTGGTTAGCTGAGAAAGGCCATACTGATATAATGCCACTGGTTAAACTGAAGGAGAAAAGTCAGCAGTCAGCAAGCTGAAAGGAAGAGTCAGCAGTGACCTTGCTGCAACATGAGGATAGGGAGTTGAGATTAGTCCTGAATACATCCTAAGAATATGTAGAAAGTATCAAAAGTAGAACCATAGGAATGTAGAAGTAGGCGTAGGTGCTGATATGTAAGCTGACCAATCCTGAGCTCAACTTTTGCAATATGTATGAAGCTCATTATTAACTGTATTTAACCCGCCGTACTGATCAATAAAATTGAGCCTGTGATGATCAAACTGATGTCCTGGTTCCCTTCCGTCGACACTGGTACTTGATTAATTCAAAGAATTTACAAGAAGCATTATTGATGTCGCCTGCTAAAGTAGAGACTAGTAAATTAGTGCCTAGAGTTTTGCGATGGATGACAGAATGGAACTGGATCACTCGACCTTTGAGAGAAGAAAACCCCATAGAAGGAGCTATTACAGCTTTTACAGATGCAGGAAAGAAATCAAGGCGTGCTGCTGTCACCTGGCAAGAAAAGGGACAATGGAAGCATCAACTCCTCACAGCAGACCCTGCAGATAACTTACAAACTTTGGAATTGTTAGCAGTAGTATGGGCGGTGTCCAACTTACAGGAGCCTTTAAATGTGGTCACAGACTCTATGTATGTTGCAGGAGTAGTCAAACGAATAGAGGAAGCAGCAATTAAGGAAGTGAATAATAAACGATTGTATGAGTTACTGATACAGTTAAGAAAAGCTTTACGGGAAAGAGCAAACGGTACCCTTAAGCAGTATATTGAAAAACATCAAGATTTGGCAGATCCACAAGCATGTTTGGCTAAGGTTTTGTATGTGATTAACCATTTATGCATTTTTGGGGAAGATGATACCCCTCCTGCAATGAAGCATCATCCGAGGTCAGGTCAGGAAAATACTAAGGAAACAGAGGTCTGGGTTAAGTATAAGAACCCAAGTACAGGATTATGGGAAAAACCTGCAAAAGTATTATATTGGGGTTGGGGGTATCTTTGTGTTTCCTCACCTACAGGGCCTTTGTGGGTGCCTGCTAAGTGGACTAAACCTGTTTTTGATGCAGCCTTTGGTGAGTCGCCTTACGGAGGAGGACAAGGAGCGACTGGGGAAGAAACTGCTTCTAGTCCTACAACCACTACTGTTACAATTGAAGGGGTACTCGGAAGCGGTGGACAGAGCACTGACACGTCACTATCGGACGGTCCAGGAGTTGATTGGTTTCATTGACTCATTATCAACTTTTCACTTAACAGATCCAGCGAAACTACATTGCCTTGACTGTCACAATCCACATTGCGCTGCCTGGATAGCTCTACGTTGTGGGGGTTGTAAAAGAACTTTTTGGATAGAACAATCATTATTACGGGATTTGTGGTGTCATACTTGTGAACACGAGCATACGTGGGGAAAAAGCTGGCAAGATGAATTGTGGAGACAAACGGGGCAAAACGCATATATAGCTTTAAATCTTTATGAGTCTCCTGAACAGAAGGTTCTTGTTTATTATTGATGGGAAATACAATGTGTTGTAAATAGAATTAAGGTTCAAAGTAAATCACGTATAGTTTCTATAAGGTGTAGGAAATTAGTGCCTTTAACACAGCATTCAGTTGTAGGACCCTTCCAAGGGGATCCTGATAGAGCATTAGATTGCTGCATTGATAAGTTGCAAAAATTAAGTTTGCAAGTGGCAGGACCAGTGAAATTAGGAGCAGCAAGATTGAAGACAGATAAGAAAAAGAAGGCAAAAAAGGGAACGGTCTCATTTGAATAGGGGTATCAGTGATTGCTAATTAATTTTCTATGATTAGAACACTTTTACAGTTGTGGGACCCTCAGGAGGATATAGTTGTTGAGGAGGATAACGAACAAGAACTACGATTACGGAATAAGATACGCCTTGTGTTAAAGAAAGACCTTGAGCTGTTAGCCTCATATAGTAAAAAGGCTGAAGAGGCTTTGCGATCACCACCATTGAATTGGTTGCTTTGGGTTGAAGAACCACAATTTTATACTGGTCCTTTCTTATACTCACTTCCTTGTTATGTTTGCAAAAGGGATAATGATAAGTGCTGTGCATGGGTAGCTTTGCATTGTGCAGATTGTAATCAGGTTTATTGGTATTCACAGAGGTCAGTAGATTATTTATGGTGTGCCCCTTGTTCTGGAAGGTGGATTCGAAATTATTTCTGGGTTAGAGCTCTTGAACAAAGTACTGGCCTGCCAGGACGGACAGGATTACAGCTCTTTGAGAGTGCAGAACAAGTGGTTATAGCATATCTTAGGTGGAAGTTACAGGAAAACCTTAGAATATTTGAAATTACTAAAGCCTCACGCATCATAGCAGCTCGCTGCAAAGCTGATTTGCCTTCAAACTTATCTCATGCTATACCTGTGAGCAAGGATGCTGATTTAGAATTAGATCAGTATATTCAAAAATTGACTCAGCCTTACAATAGACAATCTAGCAAACCAGGGAAAAGACAGCGAAGAAAGAAAAAACAACGTAAGCAGAAGGAAGAAAGGGAGAAGCAAAGTAAGCAGAAAGAAAAATGAGGTTTGTTTTTGTAATACTGCTCAATGCTGTAGCAAGTGAAGCAGTAGGAGTAACACACTTTAGTCAACCAAGGGAAAATTTATGGGTAACACTTGCTAATCAAACTAACCAATCATCACTTTGTCTTAGTCTTGGAGGAGTCACTAACCCATTTCGAACATGCCTGGTGAGACTTCCGGTGTGGTCTCTGGGAGAATTTTGCAGTTTGATAAACAATCAAACCTTATGTATGTCTAACATGTCAAACCTCACATTGCCGGTGCAACAAGGGTATACTGCAGGTCAGAGTGATGGCTATCGTCAATGCTTACTAATCCAATCACTTAACACCTCTTTGCATTCTCCTCCTGAAGAATTGGATCTTTTTGGAAGTACAAATGCCAGCATATCTAACACTACAGCTGGTGGATGGTTTAGCTTCAAACTTTTGGGTGCTCAGAATTTAAACCAACCTAAAGAAACATGGGCCACCCTAGATTCATCCCTGAATGTGAGTGAATTCTCTCCACAGCATTACAGTCAATGTAACGGCACAAATATCACAGCACCAATGAAATTACCCACAGGAATATTTTTGATTTGTGGAGACAGGGCATGGAATGGTATACCAGCTAAACCACAGGGTGGACCCTGTTTTTTGGGAAAATTGTCACTGTTTCATCCTAATGTGTCCTTGCTAATGCAGCTGAGTCAAAATTCAAACAGGAGAAAACGTAGCATACATGACTTAGACTGCAGCAAGATAGGAGATCGACGATTTTGGGGCACATTCAAACAGGTGGTGGTTTCAACTATCTTACCAGGAGGATCTGCCAATAAAGCCATGAATTTAGCAAAACAATTAGGATGCTGGGCAAGGGATGAGCTGAACAAGACATCACAAATTCTAGACATGTTAACTGCAGATGTGCAAAGTGTTAACCATGCTGTTTTGCAAAATAGAGCTGCTGTAGATTTTTTGCTCTTAGCACAAGGGCATGGATGTGAAGAGTTTGAGGGAATGTGTTGCATGAATCTGTCTAATCATTCAGTGTCCATTCACACTAAGATAAAAGAATTACAACAGGGACTTCACAAACTTAAGGAAGAAGATGGTTTAGGAATTGACGAATGGCTTAAAGGCCTGGGACTCGGACCGTGGCTGAGGAACCTTGTGATCTATGCTATAGGACTGCTGGGTGTAATTTTACTGTTTTTGCTTATTTTGCCTTGTATCTTTAACTGTATCCAAAACATGGTCAGCCGTACAATAGCAAAAACATGGCAAACTAATCTCCTTGCACAAGAAGAAAACGGGGGAAATGTGGAGAGCATTATTAATAATTGGTTAGCTGAGAAAGGCCACACTGATATAATGCCACTGGTTAAACTGAAGGAGAAAAGTCAGCAGTCAGCAAGCTGAAAGGAAGAGTCAGCAGTGACCTTGCTGCAACATGAGGATAGGGAGTTGAGATTAGTCCTGAATACATCCTAAGAATATGTAGAAAGTATCAAAAGTAGAACCATAGGAATGTAGAAGTAGGCGTAGGTGCTGATATGTAAGCTGACCAATCCTGAGCTCAACTTTTGCAATATGTATGAAGCTCATTATTAACTGTATTTAACCCGCCGTACTGATCAATAAAATTGAGCCTGTGATGATCAAACTGATGTCCTGGTTCCCTTCCGTCGACACTGGTACTTGATTAATTCAAAGAATTTACAAGAAGCATTATTGATGTCGCCTGCTAAAGTAGAGACTAGTAAATTAGTGCCTAGAGTTTTGCGATGGATGACAGAATGGAACTGGATCACTCGACCTTTGAGAGAAGAAAACCCCATAGAAGGAGCTATTACAGCTTTTACAGATGCAGGAAAGAAATCAAGGCGTGCTGCTGTCACCTGGCAAGAAAAGGGACAATGGAAGCATCAACTCCTCACAGCAGACCCTGCAGATAACTTACAAACTTTGGAATTGTTAGCAGTAGTATGGGCGGTGTCCAACTTACAGGAGCCTTTAAATGTGGTCACAGACTCTATGTATGTTGCAGGAGTAGTCAAACGAATAGAGGAAGCAGCAATTAAGGAAGTGAATAATAAACGATTGTATGAGTTACTGATACAGTTAAGAAAAGCTTTACGGGAAAGAGCAAACGGTACCCTTAAGCAGTATATTGAAAAACATCAAGATTTGGCAGATCCACAAGCATGTTTGGCTAAGGTTTTGTATGTGATTAACCATTTATGCATTTTTGGGGAAGATGATACCCCTCCTGCAATGAAGCATCATCCGAGGTCAGGTCAGGAAAATACTAAGGAAACAGAGGTCTGGGTTAAGTATAAGAACCCAAGTACAGGATTATGGGAAAAACCTGCAAAAGTATTATATTGGGGTCGGGGGTATCTTTGTGTTTCCTCACCTACAGGGCCTTTGTGGGTGCCTGCTAAGTGGACTAAACCTGTTTTTGATGCAGCCTTTGGTGAGTCGCCTTACGGAGGAGGACAAGGAGCGACTGGGGAAGAAACTGCTTCTAGTCCTACGACCACTACTGTTACAATTGAAGGGGTACTCGGAAGCGGTGGACAGAGCACTGACACGTCACTATCGGACGGTCCAGGAGTTGATTGGTTTCATTGACTCATTATCAACTTTTCACTTAACAGATCCAGCGAAACTACATTGCCTTGACTGTCACAATCCACATTGTGCTGCCTGGATAGCTCTACGTTGTGGGGGTTGTAAAAGAACTTTTTGGATAGAACAATCATTATTACGGGATTTGTGGTGTCACACTTGTGAACACGAGCATACATGGGGAAAAAGCTGGCAAGATGAATTGTGGAGACAAACGGGGCAAAACGCATATATAGCTTTAAATCTTTATGAGTCTCCTGAACAGAAGGTTCTTGTTTATTATTGATGGGAAATACAATGTATTGTAAATAGAATTAAGGTTCAAAGTAAATCACGTATAGTTTCTATAAGGTGTAGGAAATTAGTGCCTTTAACACAGCATTCAGTTGTAGGACCCTTCCAAGGGGATCCTGATAGAGCATTAGATTGCTGCATTGATAAGTTGCAAAAATTAAGTTTGCAAGTGGCAGGACCAGTGAAATTAGGAGCAGCAAGATTGAAGACAGATAAGAAAAAGAAGGCAAAAAAGGGAACGGTCTCATTTGAATAGGGGTATCAGTGATTGCTAATTAATTTTCTATGATTAGAACACTTTTACAGTTGTGGGACCCTCAGGAGGATATAGTTGTTGAGGAGGATAACGAACAAGAACTACGATTACGGAATAAGATACGCCTTGTGTTAAAGAAAGACCTTGAGCTGTTAGCCTCATATAGTAAAAAGGCTGAAGAGGCTTTGCGATCACCACCATTGAATTGGTTGCTTTGGATTGAAGAACCACAATTTTATACTGGTCCTTTCTTATACTCACTTCCTTGTTATGTTTGCAAAAGGGATAATGATAAGTGCTGTGCATGGGTAGCTTTGCATTGTGCAGATTGTAATCAGGTTTATTGGTATTCACAGAGGTCAGTAGATTATTTATGGTGTGCCCCTTGTTCTGGAAGGTGGATTCGAAATTATTTCTGGGTTAGAGCTCTTGAACAAAGTACTGGCCTGCCAGGACGGACAGGATTACAGCTCTTTGAGAGTGCAGAACAAGTGGTTATAGCATATCTTAGGTGGAAGTTACAGGAAAACCTTAGAATATTTGAAATTACTAAAGCCTCACGCATCATAGCAGCTCGCTGTAAAGCTGATTTGCCTTCAAACTTATCTCATGCTATACCTGTGAGCAAGGATGCTGATTTAGAATTAGATCAGTATATTCAAAAATTGACTCAGCCTTACAATAGACAATCTAGCAAACCAGGAAAAAGACAGCGAAGAAAGGAAAAACAAAACAAGCAGAAGGAAGAAAGGGAGAAGCAAAGTAAGCAGAAAGAAAAATGAGGTTTGTTTTTGTAATACTGCTCAATGCTGTAGCAAGTGAAGCAGTAGGAGTAACACACTTTAGTCAACCAAGGGAAAATTTATGGGTAACACTTGCTAATCAAACTAACCAATCATCACTTTGTCTTAGTCTTGGAGGAGTCACTAACCCATTTCGAACATGCCTGGTGAGACTTCCGGTGTGGTCTCCTGGAGAATTTTGTAGTTTGATAAACAATCAAACCTTATGTATGTCTAACATGTCAGACATCACATTACCAGTACAAAAAGGGTATACTGCAGGTCAGAGTGATGGCTATCATCAATGCTTACTAATCCAATCACTTAACACCTCTTTGCATTCTCCTCCTGAAGAATTGGATCTTTTTGGAAGTACAAATGCCAGCATATCTAACACTACAGCTGGTGGATGGTTTAGCTTCAAACTTTTGGGTGCTCAGAATTTAAACCAACCTAAAGAAACATGGGCCACCCTAGATTCATCCCTGAATGTGAGTGAATTCTCTCCACAGCATTACAGTCAATGTAACGGCACAAATATCACAGCACCAATGAAATTACCCACAGGAATATTTTTGATTTGTGGAGACAGGGCATGGAATGGTATACCAGCTAAACCACAGGGTGGACCCTGTTTTTTGGGAAAATTGTCACTGTTTCATCCTAATGTGTCCTTGCTAATGCAGCTGAGTCAAAATTCAAACAGGAGAAAACGTAGCATACATGACTTCGACTTCAACAAGATAAGAGATCCACGGTTTTGGGGCACATTCAAACAGGTGGTGGTTTCAACTATCTTACCAGGAGGATCTGCCAATAAAGCCATGAATTTAGCAAAACAATTAGGATGCTGGGCAAGGGATGAGCTGAACAAGACATCACAAATTCTAGACATGTTAACTGCAGATGTGCAAAGTGTTAACCATGCTGTTTTGCAGAATAGAGCTGCTGTAGATTTTTTGCTCTTAGCACAAGGGCATGGATGTGAAGAGTTCGAGGGAATGTGTTGCATGAATCTGTCTGATCATTCGGTGTCCATTCACACTAAGATAAAAGAACTGCAACAGGGACTTCACAAACTTAAGGAAGAAGATGGTTTAGGAATTGACGAATGGCTTAAAGGCCTGGGACTCGGACCGTGGCTGAGGAACCTTGTGATCTATGCTATAGGACTGCTGGGTGTAATTTTACTGTTTTTGCTTATTTTGCCTTGTATCTTTAACTGTATTCAAAACATGGTCAGCCGTACAATAGCAAAAACATGGCAAACTAATCTCCTTGCACAAGAAGAAAACGGGGGAAATGTGGAGAGCATTATTAATAATTGGTTAGCTGAGAAAGGCCATACTGACATAATGCCGCTGGTTAAGCTGAAGGAGAAAAGTCAGCAGTCAGCAAGCTGAAAGGAAAGGTCAGCAGTGACCTTGCTGCAACATGAGGATAGGGAGTAGAGATTAGTCCTGAATATATCCTAAGAATATGTAGAAAGTATCAAAAGTAGAACCATAGGAATGTAGAAGTAGGCGTAGGTGCTGATATGTAACTGACCAATCCTGAGCTCAACTTTTGCAATATGTATGAAGCTCATTATTGACTGTATTTAACCCGCCGTACTGATCAATAAAATTGAGCCTGTGATGATCAAATTGATGTCCTGGTTCCCTTCCGCCGAAAGGAGGTACTCTTTGGGGGGGATGGACAGCATGATAATGACCCCAACAAGGTCAGGTGCATAGGGCAAATGTTGTGGAGCCTGGCAAATCTGGGGCCATCTCAATACGCCACCTTTATTGCAACAATTAATGCCGATACCGGCTGAGAGACAGTGGGTCATGGGGAGATGTTCAAAGGGGAGACAGTGACAAGTCAGGGCAGACTTTGCTGAGCTCTGTGCAAGCCCTTTCTCCCAGCCCTGCCCCTGTTGCTCTGTGCCCCCCAGTTTTCCTTTTCTCAGAGCTCTTCCTTCAGCCCCGTGCCTGGAATTTTGCTGGGATCTGGCCCCATTGCTGTGATGAGCAGGGGCTCTGCCCATGGACACCAAGGGGTCAGCTCTGCTCTGAAGCAGTGGGGTCATGGAATGGGGACAGGGGCAAGTCCTGGGGTTAGATTCCATCAGCTCAAACAGCTCCTGAGGCTGAGGAGCTCAGCAGCATCTCCTGTTCCAGGACTAAGGGAGGGTGATGGCCAAAGGCAGTTTGAGAGGGTTTCCTGCTTCACCCAGGGAGAGCAGAGACAGCTGTGCAAGGCAAGAGCAGTGGCTGGAACTCAGTGAAGGGCTAGGGGAGCTGCTCTGTCATTCCGTCGGTCCCCAGCTGCCCTGTCACTCCGTCGGTCCCCAGCTGCCCTTTTCTGCAATCCAGGGCAGTCCCTGTGTTCCCCTGGAAATCAGCCTGACACAACTGAGAGCAGAGGGACCCACAGCAAAGCAAACTGGTTTAGCCTTTCTCAGAGTCCCAGCCCCACTCTGGCCAAGGACACTCCTGTCCCCCAGTGTACCCTGGAGGCAGCTGACAGCTTGGATGGCATCCTGAGGACACACCAAGGGTCCTGTCCATGGCAGTGCTTGAGGAGAGTGGGCTCATTGCCAGGGTCCCAGGCTGCCCTGCCCAGAGGTCCCCGGGCACAGGGAGCTGGGACACCCCATTGCTGTGCTCAGCCTGCACAGGAGGAGCCCAAGGGCTGGGCCTGGCCCTGCAGCTGGAACTGCCATTGCAGAGAGCCCCTCAGCAATGCCAGCAGCACCTGGGCAAGGCAAG